>NC_134355.1:210571796-211256171 GCF_048569485.1 Anomaloglossus baeobatrachus | reverse complement strand
AGGGACACGCTGATGGCCCTGCAGCACAATCACTCGCCATATGAAGGCAAATTCAAGAAGGATTCGGCCACAGGGAGGGTGCTGGGCTTTGATGCCAGCAACCCAGCTGCGAAATCTGGTATGAGCCTTTCACCGTATGCCTATCCGCCGCCATGCTGATGTAGGCAGGGAACTGGGAGGACCTGAGCAAGGCTGGTGTGCCAACCTCATAGCTCGCCAGGCTGTGGTGCCAATGTCTGGTGTGCAGAGCCTGTGGGACTGATCTGTCAGAACCACTGCTTTCACTTTGTGCTGGGGTGTGGACTTGGTGCAGAGCGTCAGGAGAGGTGGTGATCCTTCTAAAGATGGTGCGCGTGTGCGGCTGCGTGTTCCCGGTGGGTGCGTGTGTGTGTGTGACCTCCGTGTTCCCGGGGGTGCGTGTGTGTGTGCGGCTGCGTGTTCCCGGTGGGTGCGTGTGTGTGTGCGACCTCCGTGTTCCCGGTGGGTGCGTGTGTGTGTGTGCGGCCTCCGTGTTCCCGGGGGTGTGCGTGTGCGGCCTCCGTGTTCCCGGGGGTGTGCGTGTGCGGCCTCCGTGTTCCCGGGGGTGCGTGTGTGTGACCTCCGTGTTCCCGGGGGTGTGCGTGTGCGGCCTCCGTGTTCCCGGGGGTGTGCGTGTGTGGCCTCCGTGTTCCCGGGGGTGCGTGTGTGTGTGGCCTCCGTGTTCCCGGGGGTGTGCGTGTGCGGCCTCCGTGTTCCCGGGGGTGCGTGTGTGTGCGACCTCCGTGTTCCCGGGGGTGTGCGTGTGTGACCTCCGTGTTCCCGGGGGTGTGCGTGTGCGGCCTCCGTGTTCCCGGGGGTGCGCGTGTGCGGCCTCCGTGTTCCCGGGGGTGCGCGTGTGCGGCCTCCGTGTTCCCGGGGGTGCGCGTGTGCGGCCTCCGTGTTCCCGGGGGTGCGCGTGTGCGGCCTCCGTGTTCCCGGGGGTGCGCGTGTGCGGCCTCCGTGTTCCCGGGGGTGCGCGTGTGCGGCCTCCGTGTTCCCGGGGGTGCGCGCGTGCGGCCTCCGTGTTCCCGGGGGTGCGCGCGTGCGGCCTCCGTGTTCCCGGGGGTGCGCGCGTGCGGCCTCCGTGTTCCCGGGGGTGCGCGCGTGCGGCCTCCGTGTTCCCGGGGGTGCGCGCGTGCGGCCTCCGTGTTCCCGGGGGTGCGCGCGTGCGGCCTCCGTGTTCCCGGGGGTGCGCGCGTGCGGCCTCCGTGTTCCCGGGGGTGCGCGTGTGCGGAGACGTGCTGCGGGACTGTCCATGGTGTTCTGCGCTCTGGCCGCGGCTGCCTCTGATGTCTCCTTCCCTGTGGTAGTGGTCTTATTATATGGTGTCCGTCGTGGGCTTCTGTATTACACGGGAGACACTGGGGAAGGTGCGGATCGTTGGTCATAGCCATAAGTGCTGAGGTTGGTGTGTGTAGTGGGCTGATCCATCATTTGTTCCTAGTGGGGTCTCCAGTATGGTGCCTGGTGTGCCACGGAGGTGCGGTTGTAGGCTTCACAGCATGGAGTCTGGTGATCGGTGGGACGCTTTGGCTAGTCCTTCCTTGGGTGTCCTTTGTGGGCTGCCTGGTTTCTGTCCGGTCCTCTGTACTGTATAACATCTCTGTATTTGTAGTGCTTTCTCATAGTTGAATTGTTAAAAATCTGATACAAGCCGTGCTGTAAAATGCTTCTGTAGTGCACAGAAAACCGCAAGGCTTCTGAAATGTTTGGCCAGTAGCTGTTGTATGTGATTAGTGTCGCTGCAGAAGGCGGCATATATCTTACTACAGCCGATGACGCCACACTAAGCAATGGGCGTGCATAGTGTACAGCCAACGGTGCGCACTGGTTCTTACAGCTTGGGCTTCCAGTATCACTGAGCTCCACACTGAATGATTATGATTCAGCACTGGAGGGAGGCTTCCTGCTTCTGAGCCTGCAGCTCTGCAAGTCCACACAGCTCTGCTACATCCTGGTCACATGCTGTACAACAGCTGATTTACATATCTGGTTATTCTCATCTACCAGTGCCTATCACAATATGTAGTAGGCATAATATTAGCAAATACCTCCTATTAGAATGTAGTAGAGTTCTGATAGATGGGTCTCTTACCTCATGTGCAGGGCATTGCAGTTTAAGTATCCATGGTGATAACCTCATGTAACCACAGATACTTGAGCTGCAATGCCCTGCACATGAGGTAAGAGACCCAGCTATATCAGAACTATACTACATTGTAATTGGAGCCATTTGCTAATATTATGCCTACTACATATTGGAATAGGATTTTTGCGATGGGAATAACACTTTAATGAGGACTGGACAGTCACAATTTTGTTACCCCTTTGATTTTCCATTGGCGCTCCCATCCTACCTTCCTGATTCTTTCAGCCTCCCACCATTGCCTCCAGGAGGGGATTCCCCATGTCTTCATTTTTCCAAGGATCACGTTAGAACTGTTCTTGCAAAAAGTGTCTGTTGCATTCATCGCAGGGCTCGTCAGTCCTACCCCACAAAACAGAGGTCCTAATTTCTCATTTTATTATTAATTTTGCTGTTCTAGAGTAATCTGTATGATTGTCCCCATGGCAAGTGTTGGCTTTAGTCCATGTGTTCCCACATTTTCCGCTTTGTGTTGGGGCAGAGCGTATGCCTCAGGATGACGCTGCATGTCCATGGAGTGTAGTTCTGTCTTCTGCTTTTCTTCCCCATAAGGGTGGAGCGTAGTTTCCTGTTGTAGACTTAGTGCTGCCAGGGACATTTGTCAGAATCGTGATGTGGCAATATCTGTAGTACAACCACAATTTCTAAAAAGTTGGGATACTGCATAAAATGTAATGATTTGGAAATCTTACCGCCATATTATTCACAATAGAACAAATATCCGAAGGTGAATGTCAGACATTTTCCATTTCGTTAGAAAAAAAGTAGCCTAGAAATTGATGGCAGCAGCACATCTCAAAACCAGTTGTGACTGGGCCATGTCCACCGTTGTGTAGACCCCCTCTTTTCTCAGCAGTCTGTAAACTCTGGATGTGAGGAGACCGGTTGCTGGAGTTTTGGGGGAGGAACGCTGCCCCATTATTGTCTGATGTAGAATTCTAGCTCTGGATCGTTTTTGCTGGATTTTAATTTCGTAATGGGCCCAATGTTTTCTGTTGGTGAAAGGTTTGGACTGCAGGCGGCCAGTTCAGCACCTGGACTCTTCCTCTATGAAGCCATACTGTTGTGATGGGTGCAGCATGTAGTTTAGCACGATTCTGCTGAAATATGCAAGGCCTTCCCTGAAATACACACAGTCTGGATGGGAGAACATGTTGTACTAAATATCTATATAAAGTTCAACATTGTGCCTTTCAAGGTGTGTAACCTGCTCATGCCATAGGCACCAATACAACCTTGCACCATCAAAGATGCAGGCTTGGGAACTGTGTTCTGATAAGATGAATGGTCGCTCTCTTGAGTCCTCAGGACACTGTGTCCTTAGTTTCTATGGAGAACTTCAACATCTGACCTCAACCATTTTTAAGTTAGATATTACTCAAAGAGGACTACAACATTTCTGGAGTGATTTCTATGGCTTCTTCTTTGCATGATAGAGCTGTAAATTGTATTTTATGGATAGTACGGTAAAACTGTGTTCACAGATAATAACTTGTGGAAGTTTTCGTGAGGCTATGCAGCGATTTGTACTGTGCCGCCTGAGGGCCCGTAGATCACCAGCATCCAATATTGACTGTTGGTCTTGTCTCTTGCACACATGGATTTCTCCCCAATTGTTTAATGATATTTATTGTAGATTGAGATATTTAAAGTCTTGCAATTTTACCTTGAACACTTTTCTGAAATGGTTAGTTTTTAGATGCAGTTTAGATTGTGGAACCTCTGACCATGTTTGCTTCTGGGACTCTGCCTACTCTGCCTGTCCAACATGCTCTTTTATACGCAGTCATGTGACTTAGTTAACAATTGATCCGACTGTTTCATTGCTATGACTTATTTTTCCAGCCGTAAGTGTCCCAACTTTTTTGAGATGTGTTGCTATCAATTTCCAAAGAATGAAATTTTTTTTTCTAATGGAAATATGACTCATCTGTTCCATGTTGTGAATAAAATAAGGCTATAAGAGGTTTCCAAATGGTTGTATCCTTGTTTTCATTACATTTCAGACAGCGGCAACCGTTTTGGATTCTAAGTAGATACCGTACATGTATTTGGAGAGCTCCAGTGCCTGTGATGGGGCATTATCCTCATAGAATGAATCTCCTGAAAGATGCAGACTTCTTCCTGGTCCACTGCTTAATGAAAAAAGGGGGAAAAATGCAGCTTCTAAGACGTTCCGTCAAAGTCCAACAACATTTATTGACCAAAAAACAGTTGCAGCTAAACAGCTATGACTGTTTTTTAATGTGTGGGTTTTTTTTGTTTTTTTTTTTTTTTTTACAATGTTATCGGAATATCATGGAAGCTGGATTTTTTTTTCCCATTGTTCCTTGTTACACTACGAGCTCTGTGCCTCCGGATGTTTTCAGTTGTGAGCGGACTTTTCCTTTCCTTGCATATTGGACTACTTGAAAGTGTCCTCTAATAACTGGCAGTAGGTTTTCGAGACAATTGAGTCCATTTTCAACTTGAAGAGGTCAGACATGCCCATCCTTAAACCAGCTCATGGCACTACTCAACGTTGCTGGAGTCAGGAGTGGAGGTCTGTACCTGTTACCGATCCAGCCATGAGCCCATCCATCTCATCAGTCCATAAAACCTATCTTCAGATATTTCTTGGCCAGGTCCAGACATTTCCTCTTGTGTGTCTTCCTTACCCTGGCCGTGTCTCTGAGTGCTGACCACCTTGTACTTCGGGGCGCTCCAGGAAGGATACAGCTCTGGAACATGACAGCACTGGAGGATAATGGGATCCCGGTCGCTTAACACTTACTTTTCATCAAATCTTTGCCAGTTATTTTTTTTTTTTTATTTTTTTTTTTCTCAACACATTATTTGTAATCTATTTGACTATTTCCAGCAACATTTTTGATATCGAGTTCAGCATCCCGCAGTGAGACTGGTGACCATTTTTTACTGAGTCAGTAAGTCTTTTTTTTCTTTAGCCCATTTTATGGATGGAAAAGAAGTTACCTAATAATTCTGCACCCCTTGATAAAGGGTGTTATATCTTTAGGCCGCACTCTTCCTCATTACACAAATACACATCACCTGATCTGTGTCATCCAATAAGCATTCAAGTTTATACAGATTGGAGGTGGAAAATCTGCCTAAAAATTATATGGTCAAATTACTCGCCTAATAATTGTGCACGTTGTGTGAATTTAGTATTCTAGTTGGGTTTAGCCGGACATACTGTATGCTTGTTTGCTGTCATTTCAGAAGTATAGTATATCATTTTTTTTATTCGGTATATTGGGAAGGTAAAGGTCAGGTCCAATAATGCTATTAATCTGAAGACATTAGGTTATTCTGCAGGTTAATAGCCTTCTGGAGGTGCCTGTCTGCTGAACTGAAAGTGCAGCACCCAGGAAAAAAATCAATTTTAATTTCCTGGGCGTTGCCAGCCTTGGTCATACCGGCGACCCCACAGATTCGGCCACCCCTCACAGCCCTGAGGCTAGCGGCAGTGCCCTGCACTGACTGACAGCCCCGCAGTGCAGGACTCCAGAGCTGGCTGTCAGTGCTGTGAGGGGTGACCGATTGCACTGGGGCTGCCTGTATGAAGGAGAGCCGGTGGCTGAGAGGAATTAAAGTTCATTTTTAGCCCAGCGACCAGGCACCATCCTAATACTATATTAATCTGCAGAATAAACTTTGCAGGTTAATAGTTTGTTGGACCTGACCGTTCAGATTAAATAAGCAAAATCAAGTAATTAAAACTCCTGTTTTTCTGCGGGGTTGGGTTCACTTCTAAATTTTTTTTTTTTTTTACTAGGCCACTTGATCATCACATGCTTGAATAATTGTGGCTCAATGCTTATCTATTTACCATTGCCCGATCCTTGGAATCCCTATAGGCCATGTCTCGCCATGCTGTCCTGTTTTCCAGAGGGTTTTTTTTTTCTTCTTTTCAATTGCTTGCTGTTCATTCACATGTCATTGTTGATCGTATCCAGCCAGCGGACTTTGGTCTCCTATTTTACCACTGACACTTCTGAGTAGTAACTCCTTTTCTAGTGAATATGTATACATCACATGTACAAAATATGTCTATTTCTGTCCTGTGACTTTGCCTTTCAGGGCCAATTTGGGGCTTATATCGCGAACATATTTGTTGGTCATCCTAGTTGTTCATGGGATGCGTAAGTCTTCTCCAGCGCAGATGCATGAATTTTTCCTCTGCCTGCTTTCACGAGTGTCCACGTCTCGCAACCATGTGTCGCAATTAGGAACACAATGACTGAGACATCCTTGAACTTCCATATTTGGTCCACGCTCACCATGGCTGCACGCCCCTGTGCTATCATGTGTCAAACCACAACTGTTCAGAGAGGTACCCAGGAAAAACAAAGCTGTCAACTACGTCTTCTGTTTCTTCAATGGTATTCTTTTGGTGGAATTCTCTTTGATGGTCATAATTTTGGTTTTCTTCATGTTCAGTTGAAGACCATCTTGCTTTCTTCCAATTTCAGGATCAGCTTCGTTATGTCCTTCTCACTCTCTGCCTACAGGGTTTTATCATCGCTCTGATTTTGTTCCACCTAGTTTCATCCCAACACTCATCTTTAGGCTAGGTTCACACAGTGCGTTTTTTTGACGCTGTGTTTTTGTGCGTTTTTTTGCGGCAAAAAATGCACAAAAACGCACCCGCGGCAAAAAACGCACGCGTTTTGCTGCGATTTGGTGCGTTTTTTTGCTCACTGCGTCTTTATGCGGTTTTTTCAGTGAACAAAAAAAAGGTCTGATGTCATTTCCTTCTTCAATATGTTCTTCATTCTCCACTAGTGTATGCAGGAGAGCAGACAGCTGCAGAACTACAAGGCTCCGCATACTCCATCCAATAGTTGTAAGCAGGAGAGCAGACAGCAGCTGCAGAACTACAAGGCTCAGCATGCTCCATCCAGGACTGTATGCTGGAGAGTCAGGGGGAGAAGACCTACAAGGCTCAGCATCCTCCAATCCTCCATCCAATAGTGTATGCAGGAGAGCAGACAGCAGCTGTCGAACTACAAGGCTCAGCATCCTCCTTCTAGGACTGTATGCAGGATTTCTTTGCCCCCCCCAAACAAAAAAAATGACGTGGGCTTCGCCATATTTTTGTATGCTAGCCGGGTACAGCAGGCAGGTACGGGCTGCCCCCAACCCCCAGCTGCCTATTTGTACCCGGCTGGGAACCAAAAATATAGAGAAGCCCTTTTTTTTTTTTTTTTTAATTATTTCATGAATTTCATGAAATAATTAAAAAAAAAAAAATGACGTGAGCTTCGCCTAATTTTTGTGTCCAGCCGGGTACAACTAGGCAGCTGGGGATTGGAATCCACAGTGCAGGGTGCCCATGCTTTCTGGGCACCCCCGCTGCGAATTGCAGTCCGCAGCCACCCCAGAAAATGGCGCTTTCATAGAAGCGCCATCTTCTGGCGCTGTATCCAACTCTTCCTGATGCCGGGTGGCTCACTGGGTAATGATGGGGTTAGGGCTAGCTGTATATTATCAGCTGGCCCTAAGCCCGAAATTCATGGTGTCATGCCAATATTAGACATGGCCACCATGAATTTCTAGTAAAGATAAAAAAAACCACAACACACAAAAATATTTTTATTAGAAATAAAACACAACACAATTAGTGACTCCATCTTTATTGAAATAAAGAACCCCCCTCCGCAGTAATCCTGGGTCAAGGGTCCCGCGCCGTCCAATCCGGATCCAATATCATCTGATCGGTTTGCTGGAAGGCAAAGTGATCAGATGATGTCAGGTTCTAGGGGCTGAAGCACATCACACATCAGCTGATTGTATAAAAGCCGATTATACAATCAGCTGATGCATCGGTGCAAAAAAAAAAAAAAAAAAATACTTATGTGCTGATTACCGGCAGCTCCTAGAGCGATTGGAGGAGTCTGATCCCGTCCGATCGCTGCAGCAGCTGCCGGTAATCAGGGATGAAGTCTCCTGACGCATCCGCTGATAACCGGCCGGGCGCCGGCGTCAGCCCGAGAGCTGACGCGTCAGGTGACTGCATCACGTGATCCATCGCCAGGTCCTGCATCCTGCAGGCATACGTACCCGGGGAGACTGCATACACCCGGAGCGGCGTTACCGGGAGGAGGATCTGGGAGCGGGCATGGCACCGGGAGTCTGCAGATAGGTGAGTATGACTTTTTTTTTTTTTTCTACTGTTAACTTTTGTTTTCGCAGCCTCTTCCACCTCCCGCCCAGACATGGCGCCGCACGGCAGCATACAGGACCGGAGGTGGAAGCGGCGGTGACTGTACCGGGAGGATTCACGCTTCTGTGTTTACTGACAGAAGGAATCCTCTTCTTGTACATGTCACTTTACTACCCACCTCCTGCGTTTTATAGCTGCGTTTTTGGTCTTAGAAACGCACCTATTTGCGTTTCTCATTGCGTCTTTCAACATCCCATTGCACTCAATGGATGAAAAGCGTAGTGAAAAACGCGGGAATAATTGACATGCTGCGTTTTTGTGGCACCACAAAAACGCAGCTGAAAAAAACGCTGTGTGCAGACAGCAAAAATGAAAACTCATAGACTTTGCTGGGGAAGCAAAGTCATGCAGTTTTCTGAGCAAAAACGCACCCGAAAACTGCGCAAAAACGCACTGTGTGAACTTACCCTTAAAGTCTAGGTTCCTTTTGATTAAATCTGTATAGCGGTTCAAAAGGTGAGAGGATACATCCTTGTCCTTGAACCATTCTGTATCCTCACACCTCTTTCATGTATCAGGCATTCAGGAAGTTCTTGTCTTTCCTGGCTTTGTGAATTCGGCATTGAGCCTCCTTGCCACATTCAATCTGTTCTTAGCCTTGGCCATTTGTCATCTGCAGAGTGGTTGCAGTTAACCAATTCTGACCTCGTATTTGCTTCTTGTTTTGTACATTCTCTCGAGTAGTTTCAGTAACTGTTCCTTTTAGCCTCTGCATGGCTAAATGCTTAAACTCCTAGTCTGACCCTGACTTTGGCTACAAGGCGTTGGTAAGACCTACAGTCTACCCCTGGTAGTGTTTTTCCCAAGAGATTTGATCTATTCCATTTTTTTGTTTGCAGGGGAGGTAATGGATCTGATTGCAATGCTGTACATTTGATTGTCTTCAGGTGTAGAGGTGAAACGTCGGCTGAATTTGTTGGTGATTCTAAGTTTCTCATAACTGAACAGTATAATGTAGTCCCCAGCTTCAATACTTTCCCGTAGGCTCACATTCATCCTCGCCTAATTCAATTTTAGTATTTGAGTCACCCAATATGTGGATGATGTCCTTTCTTGGGGTTCTGTTGGGTGTACTTTGAAACGGACATAGAAGTCTTCATTGTCTTGCTCTGATGCGTTGGCGGTTGCTGCTTAAATTTGAATTATAGTCACATTCAGAGCTTTCCATGTGATGAGCATGGACATGACCCTATCTTTAATGTATTAGGGGCTCTGTATGCACTTTGAACTTTTTGTTGGCCACCATTGCAACTCCCTTAAGGCCCCTTTACACACTGAGACTTTCCAGCGATCCCAACATGGCCGGGATCGCAACAAAGTCTCTGGTGAGCTGTCAAACAGGCAAACCTGGAAAACGACGCAACAGCGATCCGGACCTGCAAAACTACCCAGCTAGTCATTGGGGACGTTGTAAAGCAGCTTTTTGAAAGGGAAGTTGCCAATGAAGTCGCTGTAAAGGCCCCTTTACACACTAAAGGTGGCTTTACACACTGCAACATCGCAAACGACATCGCTGTAATGTCACCGGTTTTGTGACTTAATAGCGACCTCCCCAGCGACATTGCAGTGTGTGAAACACATCAGCGACCTGGCCCCTGCTGTGAAGTTGTGATCGCTACAAATCGTTCAGGACCATTCTTTGGTCCTTTGTTTCCCGCTGTGCAGCAAAGTCTCAGTGTGTAAAGGGGACCTTACAGCGACTTCGTTAGCGACTTCCCTTTCAAAAAGCTGCTTTACAACGTCCCCAATGACTAGCTAGGTCATTCTGCAGGTCCGGATCGCTGTTGCGTCGTTGGCCAGGTCTGCCTGTTTGACAGCTCACCAGAGACTTTGTAGCGATCCCGGCCAGGTTGGGATCGCTCGTGGGATCGCTAGAAAGTTTGTGTGTAAAGGGGCCTTAAGACTTTCTAGCGATCATGCTGCACAGCGGGAAACAAAGGACCAAAGAATGGTCCTGAGATATGTGTAGTGATCAGCAGCCTCACAGCAGGGGCCAGGTCGCTGATGTTTCACACACTGCAAGGTCGCTGTTACAGCGATGTAGTTTGCGATGTTGCAATGTGTAAAGGGGCCTTTACTACTCTTGTCTTGTTGCCTGAGTAATGATGTAGCAGATCAAAGCCTTCTAATCAACTCTTGGTCCACTGGAATATTTCTGGTGATCTTGAACATTAGTCAATGATAGTTAAGTCAACTGGTGCTCATTTACACACAGGTTTTGAGCTTTATTTTCTTCCCTCACCTGCAGGCCATAACTTTTTTTTTTTTTTTTTTATAATTCTATCCACATAGCAGTATAATGACTTGTTTATTCTTTGCGAGATAAGTTCTAGTTTTGAAGGACCTCATTCATTTACCATTCAGAGCACTGGAAAAAGTAAAGAATTCCAAGTACAGTAAAATTGTGCAAAAGTACGGTAATACAATTCAGCAATTGTTTTTACTGCATTCATTGTATGGTAAAAAAAAAAAAAAATGACAGGACATGATTCTTTAAGGTCACTACAATTTTTTTATAGTGATACCAAACAGGTATATAACCAATTGTCAGTAGCCAATGTCTGATGGCAGTGATGCAGGCTGTGAGCTTTTGTGATAAAAGGGGACATTAGTCTATGTAGTCTGTCCAAGGTTTTTACAATGGTTACTACCACTGAAGTGGTATTCCAGCTCCACAAGAGATGCAAGTAACTGAGGTCCTGATCAGTAGTATCGGGGTTACAAAAATGGCGAGCTATACAGTCAGTGCATCTCCGAAGTTACTCCAACCACATAGCACAAGTGCACTTGTCTGTCCTCGTAGCCGCACCTCCTGAGGACCAGTATCCTTGATGTAGTTGTTTTTCTCTGGCCATTAAGGTTTTAACCACCTCACAACCTATGACGTACTCGTACATCGTAGGTCATGTCTGTCCCTTCAATGCTCGCTTGCTCTCTGAGCCTGCATGTTTCCCTGCACACGTCGGCTAATCTGATCAACCGACATGTGCAGCACCTGTTAACCAGTTAAATCCTGCTGTCAATCTGACAGTGGAATTTAATGCACCCTTGCAGGGAGCGCGCCATTCCCCGCCGCCATTTGTGGCCCTGTGACATGATCATAGGGTGCCGATGGGTTGTCGTGACAGCAAAGAGTCATCTGATGACCCCTGTCACAGTTATGATGTTCCTGTGGACGCCGGCTGAGCGCACACAGGAGACCAGCGTTTCTGCTGATGCACGGCTCTGAACAGCACAAGTGTTGGCGTACCGCAGCTTCAATTCATCTAAAGGGACTAGAAAAAACAAAGTATTATATTTTTAAAAATGTGCGAAAATAAAGAGAAGTTGAAATAAACCTTATTTTGCCCCATTTGAAAATAAAACCGTAAAAAAAATTAAAACCTACCGTATTTTTCGGATTATAAGACGCACTTTTCCTCTTAAATTTGGGAGGAAAATGATGGGTGCGTATTAAAATCCGTATGTAACTTGCCAGGAGGTGGAGAATGGACGCTGTGCTGGCTTCAGTGGGCGCTGTATGGAGCAGGGCATGCAGGGTTTTGCTGGCACTGGTGAGATGATCTGTCGGCGGGGCTGTGCTGGCTGCGGTGGGCACTGTATGGAGCAGGGCATGCAGGGCTTTGCTGGCACTGGTGAGATGATCTGTCGGCGGGGCTGTGCTGGCTGCGTTGGGCGCTGTATGGAGCAGGGCATGCAGGGCTTTGCTGGCACTGGTGAGATGATCTGTCGGCGGGGCTGTGCTGGCTGCGGTGGGCGCTGTATGTATGGAGCAGGGCATGCAGGGCTTTGCTGGCACTGGTGAGATGATCTGTCGGCGGGGCTGTGCTGGCTGCGGTGGGCGCTGTATGGAGCAGGGCATGCAGGGCTTTGCTGGCACTGGTGAGATGATCTGTCGGCGGGGCTGTGCTGGCTGCGGTGGGCATTGTGTGGAGCAGGGCGGTGCGGCAGTTGAGATGCTATGTTGGCGCTGCCATCTTCAAATAATGCTGCCAGGAGTTGGCGCGTTTGCAGATGGAGCACTTGGATTGTTATTGAGCCAAGAGCTCAAGCTGCGCAGGTGCCGACTACTGCATTATTTGAAGATCGCACCACCGACAGAGCTGCACAGCCCTGCTCCACCGCAGCCGGCACAACTAGCAGCCAGCATAGCTGGCCACACCGTAACTAGCAGAGCCAGCCACACCGCAGCCAGCATTTCCCTACTACAGCACCCCCCCGCCTCCGATGACCCCCGCTCTACCACTGCTCTGGCCCCCCTTATGGTAAGACATCACCAGAGTATAAGACTGAGCCCCCAACCCCTTTTTTTTTTTTTAACCTTTATCTCTATTTGGGGTTCATCTAATAAAACAAAAAATAAGGTACTCATTTGATATCGCTGCATTCAGAAATGCCTGATCTATCAAAATATAAAATCAATTTAATCTGATCAGTAAAGGGTGCACCAAGAAAAAAAAAAAGCCACAACTAAGTTTTTTTTTGGTTATTGTTTTTTTGGTCGGTGCAACATTGCAATAACAGGTGACCAAAAGTTCACAGCTACCCAAAAATAGTATAATTAAAAATGTCAGCTCAGGGAGCAAAAAATAAGCAGTCATTAATAAGTATTGTCCGGACTATTCACATTTGTCTTGACCGATTTGATAACTAAGGCTCTGTGCCCATGTTGCGTATTTGCATGCAGTTACGCTGCATATTGCACTGCAGCGTAACTGTGCAGGGGACGCAGGTCACATCCAATCTATGAAGATTGTGCATAATCCATGCGCACGTTGCGTTTTAGAACGCAGCGATCTAAAAAGCAACATGTCACTTATTCCGTGTGCTTTGGATGCAGGTCCCGCTCTATGGTGGGGGCTGCATCCAGAGCGCATGAAATCGGCTTTTTCACTGCATTCATTACGCAGTGTTTCTGCAGCGATTTGAAGCGCACGTGCTGTCAAATCGCTGCAGAAATTTCTGCAGGGACACAACGCAACGTGGGCACATAGCCTTACTCGTAGGATAGGTTGTGAGTGAGATTGGTGGGGGTCCAACACCCTCTATTGATCAGAAGAAAACTCTGGCCGGTTCCAAGCAATTTGTTTTATCTCCCATTCACTTAAATGGGAGATGATCTGTCGGACTCGGTAAGCAATGTGTGAAGCTGAGGTGTTCTTGGTTCCGGCTGCTGAACCCCCCCTCCCCCCTGATCTCATATTGATAAGCTAGTGTTATCAATTATACAGATTGAGAACGCTCTACAGTGATTATGCTGCAGTCAGTGATTGTATCAGGTGTTTTAGAAAAGTTTTCTCCGGTTTATAAAGTCACGGCAGAAACTGACCACAGGTATTGAGTTGTGTAACAAATAGGGGCAGGTGGTAATGATGAGGGAGCCTCACTCCTTCCGCCCCCTGCCGCCCTGGAAATGCTCTCTTTATGGCTGGCTGTATGTGGGCAGAGAGACTTCCATTTTACTCCTTAGGCCTAAGCCACACGGCGAGAAAATCGGTGCGAGTGGAGTGTGATAAAACATCGCATTCCACTCGGACCAATTCTAGCCTGTGTGACAGCACACATGAGCGATTATTTTCTCAGCCCTAATCGGACCGAGAAAACAATCGCAGCATGCTGCGATTGTAATCCGAGACTCTTTCTCTCGCACCCATTCAAGTGAATGGGGCGAGAGAAAAATCGCACTGCACTCGCGGTACATCGGTGTACCGTGCGTGCAGAGCGAGAATGTCTATAGCCGGCTACACAGGCGAGAGGGAGAGAAATCCCTCCCTCCCCTCCTGAGTGCCGGCCCGCCCCCTGCAGCTGAGGTCTGCTCGCACGAACGGACCTCAGTTGCAAGGACACAAGCATGAGACTCGGCTCTGCTGTACTGCCAGCACGAGCCGAGTCTCATGCAAGGGGATCGCAGTAGTCCCCGTGTGGCCCCAGCCTTACTCAAGCCCTTTCAGAGCGTCTGACCAGCTCGACTCGAGGACCAAGCCCCCGAGCATTGTAGTGCTCGCCCCTGTGTAGCAGATGCAGACAATTGAATGACTAGACTACATTATCTGCTGCCTGTCACCATGTCAGACAGATCTGAATGGGAGCTGCATGCTCACAAATATAAACCTTCCTGAATAGTTAAAGGGAACCTGTCAGCAGAAATTTCGCCCAAAACCTAAAAGATTCCCCCTCTGCAGCTCCTGGGCTGCATTCTAGAAAGGTCCCTGTTATTGTGCCCCATGTGAGACCAAAATAAAGGCTTTATAAAGTGGTACCTTTTTGTATTCAGATACTGTAAATGTGACACGGGGGCGGGCTGCCTGATGGCCGTTATTCTGCCTCCTGCCGCTTTAGGCCGTCCCCCATCGCTGATTTCCATAGCTGTGGACGCCGCCCAGTGCTCCACAGGTCCCCGCGCATGCCCAGTGCCTATCTCTCGTGGATGAGCACTGTGCCCAGTGTCACCGCTGGTGACGTGCGCGCAGGCTTTAGATTATGGGCGGTGCTGTGATGTTTATTACCAAGCAACCACCCATAATCGCGGGACCGCGCGTTCTCCCTCGGCGTCCTTCGTTCTGCGCAAGTGCGGTGCTGCTGACCCCACGTCACCTCCTTCCCATCTATTTCCTGCCTCAGGGCAAGATGGGAAGGAGGTGACGTGGGGTCAGCAGCACCGCGCTTGCGCAGAACGAAGGAGGCAGAGGGGAAAGCGCGGTCCCTCGATTATGGGCGGTTGCTTGGTAATAAACATCACAGCACCGCCCATAATCTAAAGCCTGGGCGCACGTCTCCAGCGGTGACACTGGGCACAGTGCTCATCCACGAGAGATAGGCACTGGGCATGCGCGGGGACCTGTGGAGCACTGGGCGGCGTCCACAGCTATGGAAATGAGCGATGGGGGACGGCCTAAAGCGGCAGGAGGCAGAATAACGGCCATCAGGCAGCCCGCCCCCGTGTCACATTTACAGTATCTGAATACAGAAAGGTACCACTTTATAAAGCCTTTATTTTGGTCTCACATGGGGCACAATAACAGGGACCTTTCTAGAATGCAGCCCAGGAGCTGCAGAGGGGGAATCTTTTAGGTTTTGGGCGAAATTTCTGCTGACAGGTTCCCTTTTAAAGTTGCTTCATTTTTTATTTTGGATACACTGAAACAATAAGTTGCTGAGTAGGTCTTCGCCTAAATATCTGCTTAGTTTTGCTATGCAATTTTTTAAATTTGTCCTTTTTTTTTTTTTTGTATTAAATTGCATCCAATGAGTAGTCCCGCCTCCCCCCACATACATGTTAGATAAGTCCGCAGCGTCGGCCAGTCATCTGATGTGTAATCCTGAGTCTTCACTCAAACACTATGCTTGTTGAATTCCAACTTGTGATCCTTGTTGATCATAAGCAATGACGTACTTGGCACCTTTTGTGCTACTTTCTCTAATTACAACACCTTTTCGCTTTTATGAACATGCGTGTATGAGGAAGTTGGGTGCTATGGCTCTCATCCTACAGTTATTTACCTGTAGGTGAGGTTGTATTCAATGATGTTTGATAATGTAACAACTTAAAGGGTTATTAGCAAATACTTCCAATTAGAAATGTAGTATAGTTCTCTTGGTTAGCTAAGTCACTTACCTCATGTGCAGGGCATTACAGAAGTCTATGTATCCATGGTTACAATCACAAGCAACTGTCGCTATGAGTGGTCATAAGCATGGATGCCTAGGCTACTGTAATGACCTCCACGTGAGGTAAGTGACCTACCTAAACAGGAGAAATACCTCCAGTTAAAAATGTAATATATTTGGTAATATTATTACAACTACTACATATTGGGATTGGATCTTGGATATTGGAATAACCCTTTAAGGATGGCTTTTGTGGTCCTGTAACATAGTGCTAAAGATTTACAGTCTAGTCTAAAGGGTGTTTGAGTATTGCAACATAAAATGGTTGTCCATTAGAAAGTATTTATCACCAGAAATCTCTAGGAAAGTTGATAACTTAGAGATTGGAGGTCCTAATGCTGGACCCCACTGATCGCCAGAACAGATTTTTTTTTTTTTTTTTTATCCCCAGCAGAACGGAGTGCAGTATTCATTCCTGACCACTGCTCCATTGTCTATGGTACTGGTGGACGATGCTCAGTGCTGCCCTCTGCAGTCCAGTTCAGAATGAACAGAGTGGCACCCATTCTAATGAGTAAACGATGCCCCTTACTGACGATCAGTGGGTGATAACGATGATCTTGTGGGTAGGTGAGAACTACTTTACAATAGACAACCTCTCGTGGGTATTAATAACAGATTTTAGAATATTTTACCAACAGACAAAGGGCTTCTTTATGTTTTTAAGTTTGGGAAACCCTTACTTAAAGGAATTCTGCAGGATTTTTTTTCATGTGTGGCTAAGAACTTACAGGGTCATCCACTACTTTAAAGTAAGTTTCCTCTCCCCTCCTGTGGCTGTGCCATCCCCGTGCTGTCGGCACTTGCTCACCTGAGGTTGTGACGTCACGAGCTCTACATCTAATCGTGTCTGCTTCACTGAGATTATGCACTTGTACCGCAGCTCTTACTTCCTCTTGATTTATCGTGAGCCCAAAGTCTAGGACAGCGAAGGCGTCACTGATTAAGTACAGAGCTCACGTGAGCCCCGGGAGACGGAGTGCTGACACCGCTGGAACAATACTGGCGTGAGAGGCCAGGATTAGCGGTTTTTACGTTTTAATGAGGGCAAATATGGTGAATGAGAGAGGGTTGTTTCACTAGTAGACAAGGTCTTTAACAATAGGCTAATGATCTGCCTGTTGTGTCCAGCAGCTTTCTCTGCCACCTCAGAGGAGTCGTGGACCTTCTGGCTATTCTCCTGCTTCCAGTGATATCCTGTTGACAGATGAGCTCCTTCTCATCTGTTCTGCTCTGTCAACAGGATGCCATTACCGATGTCACATTGATTGCTGACTCCTCAATGCCTAAACTGTGTGGATCCAACTGTCAAAGATCATCACCAAGGACACCCTGACCAATTGAGGAGGTCACATAAAGCAGGAGAGGCACTGCCTGAGCTGGGAGAGATTGTAGCACGACAGGCAGGTAGTTAACAACTACTTGACGTTATGTTCTTAGCCACATACAACCAAAGTTCTGGATAACCCCTTTTAAAGAAATTGATTTTTTTTTTTCCTTGGTATATTTGATGCCGTGCTGGCAGTGGCGACTTCTTATAAAGGGGTGAGACGCATAGTTTTTTGTGGCTGTCCTAGAAGATTGAGAGATTATTCCTAAGGCTGGGGCCAACGGGGATTACTGCGATCCCTTTGCATGACACTTGGCTCATGCTGGCAGTACACAGAGCAGAGTGTCATGCGAGTGTCCCTGCGACTGAGGTCCGACCGTGCGAGCAGACCTCAGCTGCGGGGGGTGGGCCGGTGCTGCAGAGGGGTATGCCGGCACTGAGGAGGGGAGGGAGCGATTTACCTCCCTCTCTCCTCCGTTGCCGACTATTGCCATTCTCGCACTGCACTCGCGATACACAGGTGTACCGCGAGTGCAGTGCGATGTTTCTCTCGCACCCATTCAAGTGTATAGGGCGAGAGAAAAAATGACCGCATTACAGTCGCAGTATTGTGATTGTTTTCTCGGTCCGATTAGGGCTGAGAAAATCACTCGTGCGCTGACGCACCTTTTTCCTCGCCGTGTCTTAGGCCCAAGCCTTTTTGATCAGGGGACTTGTGAAAGGCTGTAGTTGCCTCAATGACTTTTCGCTGGGGTATATCCACATAGCACATCTACAGCAGAAACTTCTGTGACTGAAATTCTGCTGCTTTTCCAGTTATTTGATAGCAGTAGTTTTGGTGGGAAGTACATGGGTTTCCTGCCAGCCCTGGTTATTTGGAGGTAGCCATCTTGCCTGAGTTGATATGGGCCATAGTATTCTGTAGTCTGCAGATCACTTGACCTTCTCAGAAAGGTTGGTGCTCTGTAATCTGTGTAGGTCATTGTGAAGGGACGAGATGAGCTGTGACCATTGCCTATGAGTAGTGATTGTAGGTTACTTGTATTTATTGTAGTGTGGTTTGTCAGCATATTGTGGGGTTCAGAGGTCAGTGTGAGAACAAAAATATCTAAACCATGGTTTTGTTTTGTTTTTTTAATTCCCCTTTGTTAGGTGTTTTGGCTAATAATGCCAAAGCAGAAGTCCCTCTGTCCCAGTCACTGGATTTCTTCCATTGTAGTATGTGGAATTGTGATAATGCAGGTATCTCCTGCTAGAAGAAGGTCTGTAAAATTTGTTGAAGATTTATTTTAAAGGGGTTTTCCTTCTTGAAATGTTTTCTTCCCACTTGCTTGCTCTGTGCAAATGTAGTAATTGGTTGTACTAGCGTTCCATTGCTTCTACTTAGTCTTTCCGACACTGAGGTGGTGATGTCACATCCACTTTAGTTGTGATGTCACCGAGGTTGCCTGTAAGCCTATCACCAAGAGGCGATGCAGGAACCAGGGAAGGGGTCATTTATTTTTCATGGAGCAAAGGTTTGGTGTGAAAACTTGAATATGGAAAACTCATATAGTAGTAGTCTGAAAAAGGTGGAGATCAGTTGCTGGGTTTTGTCCTGCAATTTGTGTACCCTTTACTATATTTCAACTTGCACTAAAATGTCAGTTTTTGCTACAATCTGGGAATTACTTCAAGCCTCATTGACACTGCAAATTGTGAACCGTGGCCAACTTGTTACAAAGTACTAAATTTGTCAGAATGAAAAGCTTAAAGGTCTTTTTATAAAGTATTAATTTCCCCACTTTAGAGTCCTCTTCTTGGGGTTTTGGTAACTTTCTAGCAAAACTTTAAACTGCTGCTTCACTTCTTACTACTGGTTGTAAGGCTGCTTTCACACTACGTCTTTTTAACATGCGTCCTGAACGTTTTTTTGCTGCAAAAGCGGATCCTGCTTTTACAGCAAAAAACGCATGCAAACGCATGTGTTACTTTGCAGGAACCTGTCACTGGATGTTTAGGGGCGGGCATTGGAGTCATGTGATCGGGAGTGAGGGGGAACTAAACGTGCCAGACTGGGAGCCGGCATCTGACAGCTGCGAGGCTCGTAACCAAGGTAAACATCGGGTATACTTGCTTGGATACCCGATATTTACTTTGGTTACAAGCGTCTGCAGCTGCTAGGAGCCGGTCTCCCTGCACACGTTACCAACGTAAACATCGGGTAACTAAGATAAGTGGTTACCCGATGTTTACCTTGGTTACGAGTGTCCGCAGCTCTCAGGTGGAGGAGAGGGAGGTGAGAGACAGAGAGAGAGGGAGGAGAGAGACAGAGAGGTAGGAGAGAGAGACTGATCACACCAGGCTGGCTTCTGGGCATGCTCAGTAGAGCAAGCAGGATCCTGCCTATCAGCACGCCAGCGTTCACCTGCGTTTGCATGCTGTTTAGTTAGGATCCAGCAATTTGCAGAAGTTGGACGCCGCTCAAAAACGCTACAAGTAGCGTTTTTGAAAGATGTTAAAAAACTGCAAGTCGCTGGATCCTCACTATAACGCACGCAAACGCATGTGAACGCATGTTAACGCGAGTCCATTGCAAATGCATTGAAATGAAAACGCATTTGCACTGGATCCGTTTCTGCGTTAAAAAAACGTTCAGGACGCATGTTAAAAAGACGTAGTGTGAAAGCCGCCTAATTAAGTTTCTTCCTTTTCACGGTATGTGCCCACGATCGGGGTTATATGGCGTTCTGGACACTGTATTTTCTCTGCTGTCTCCCGCACAGGAGACTCTCTAGTGTCTCCGCAGGAGAAGTTGACAGGGCTGTGGAGTCTGAGTCGGAGCTCATTTTGGTGGAGTCGGAGTCGGTATAAAATGCACCGACTCCGACTCCTAAAATATATAATAAATTGGGGACAGGAGTACAATGCAGAGTGTGATGAAAATTCTTTCATAGGAATTTGGGAAACTTATGAAATGTCCTATAAATGGCTGTTCTATTCCTGATCTAAGGCTGCATTCACACACAGCGGTTTTGCTGCGTTTTTTGAGGATACGTTTTTCAGCTGCAAAAGCAGATCAGCTTTTTAAAAAACCGCATCACCTGAAAGGTTTTTAAGCTCAAATAATGCTTTCAATAGCAAAAGCAGATTAGAAAAACGCCACAAACTGACATGCTCATTCTTTGTGAGGATCCTCACAAAACGCTGTGTCTGAATGTCCTATCTTGAAACCCATTGCCTTTGCTGGGATGCCAGAGTCACTGCATGTCACTGAATTATTTTGCCATCAATGTTCGATATGTTTGTGACAAGAAAGAAATTGTTAGTAAGACACTGGCAGTAAAAGATAGTAAAGCTCATCACACCAGCCAGTTTCTCCAGGACTTAGGGGTACTTTGCACGCTGCAACATCGCTAGCCGATGATAGCGATGCCGAGCGCGATAGTACCCGCCCCCGTCACACATGTGATATCTTGTGATGGCTGCCGTAGCGAACGTTATCGCTAGGGCAGCTTCACACGCACTTACCTGCTCAGTGACATCGCTGTGACTGCCGAAGAATCCCTCCTTCAAGGAGGCGGTGCGTTCGGCATCACATCAACGTCACCTCGATGTCACTAAGCGGCCGGCTAATAGAAGCGGAGGGGCGGGATGTAAACATCCCACCTACCTTCTCCCTTCCGCATTGCTTGTGGACGGCGGGCGCAGGTAAGGAGATGTTAGTCGGTCCTGCGGCTTCACACAGCGCACAGCGCACACAGCGATGTGTGGAGCTGCAGGAAGGACAAACATCGTACCTGCGGACGCACCAACATTATGAAAATGAACGATGTGACACAGATCAGCGATTTTTTTTTTTTTTTTTTTTTTTTTTTTTTTTTTTTTTTCTATTTTCACGCTCGTTCATCTTCTCTCCTAGGCTTTACACGTTGCAACGCCGTTACCGGCGCCGGATGTGCGTCACTTTCGATTTGACCCCGACGATATTGCAGTAGCGATGTCGCAACGTGCAAAGTGCGCCTTAGTGGAAAAAGTTCTGCAAGATTAGGAACGCAAAAAATACCAGGTTCTTGCCATTGTAACGAACAATGTTTCAAACATAAGTACAATTAAACTGATGAATGAGAGTAATTAACAGCTAGAAGAAAATTTAGGATTTAGTATGTTTGAGATGGAGCCACAGTGCTGTTCATGTAACTGAGGAACAAACATATTACAACAGAAGAACAGCAAAATGGTACTTTAGAATTAGATGATCTTGTTGAAGCTGCTTCAAAACACTTTCATATTCATCACATGCGCTGTGTTGTGCACACGCTGCAGCCAACAATAAGAGAGAGTCTACAAGTGGGACCCCGGTTTCACACATCCGTCTTTTCGCTGGTTTGGCGGATGCGGCGCACTCCAGTACAGTGTATACAGTACAGTGGCAGCGCGACAAACGACAGTCACATGCTTTCATGTGACCGGAGCATGTGACCCGGAAGTTGTGGCGCTGCCACTGTACTGTATCGTAATGTACTGACGTGCGCCACATCCGCCAAACCAGCGAAAAGCCGGATGTGTGATACTGGGCGGACATGCTGGAAATCTGATTGGAAAAGTGAGGAAGTTGGTTATTGCCGCCAGAACCCCTAAAATTGATTCCATCTTGAAGAGACGTGCTGGGAAAGGGGCAATTGTTGATCAAGCCACTCGGTGAGGCAGCACTTATTTAATGACTGAGCGATTGCTTGAACTAAAATCGTTTCTTTTAGATATGGTGAACCCTCAAGTAACGTTAAATGAAGGTCAATGGACACAGGAATTGAAGGAATTGCTTAATCACCTATTTACCGTGACTAAAAAATTACAAGCTGAGGAATTAACTCCTGGCATTTTCATTAGGGAGTGGAAGAACTTGCTATTTTGCCTGTCCCAAAGAGGAGGTTTAATCGCAGATGTCATTTCTGCTTCAATGAAACGGAGAGAGACACAGCTATTGGAAAATAAAATACTTCTGGCAGCTGTTTATGTGGACCCAAGTCATCGTATACTGCTTGATGATCAACAGCTTACTAAAGGAAAAGAAACTTTTAGTGAAAATTGTGGTAGTGGAAATTAGTTAGAGATGTTGCCCATGTGGTTACGGCTTTGCCTCCAACCGAAGTTACTGTAGAGAGGTTGTTCTCTAGCCTTAACATTATTAGGTCAGATATGAGGTCATCTATGAAGGAGGATCTAATGGAGGCAATTCTATTTCTTAGAACAAATTCATAGACTGCACAAATGTTATTTAGTATGTTTTTGTTGAAAACTGTTTTTTGCCACTTACATAGTGTATTACATAGTGTATTACATACTGTTATATATAACACTATGTAATACACTATGTAAGTGGCAAAAAAACAGTTTTCAACAAAAACATACTAAATATTTAGTATATTGCTTACATTTAAGTGAAAAATTTATTGTAGTGCAATGTGAACATCAGACATTTAATCATTTTTATGATATCAATATATTTATTGGATACAACTTAAGAACACAAACTAATAGATTGTAAATATGTAATACATATAACATATTGTATTACATATTTATTAGTTTTTTGTGTTCTAAAGTTGTATTCCAATAAATATATTTTATGTTCTATCTACATAAAATTTCAACATGCCCAATTATTTGTGGGATACGTTGCCTGGAGTCCGCTTTATATACTTTTACACATTGAGGATTTATTTCGAACTTTTAGTGAAAATTGTGGTAGTGGAAATTAGTTAGAGATGTTGCCCATGTGGTTACGGCTTTGCCTCCAACCGAAGTTACTGTAGAGAGGTTGTTCTCTAGCCTTAACATTATTAGGTCAGATATGAGGTCATCTATGAAGGAGGATCTAATGGAGGCAATTCTATTTCTTAGAACAAATTCATAGACTGCACAAATGTTATTTAGTATGTTTTTGTTGAAAACTGTTTTTTGCCACTTACATAGTGTATTACATAGTGTATTACATACTGTTATATATAACACTATGTAATACACTATGTAAGTGGCAAAAAAACAGTTTTCAACAAAAACATACTAAATATTTAGTATATTGCTTACATTTAAGTGAAAAATTTATTGTAGTGCAATGTGAACATCAGACATTTAATCATTTTTATGATATCAATATATTTATTGGATACAACTTAAGAACACAAACTAATAGATTGTAAATATGTAATACATATAACATATTGTATTACATATTTATTAGTTTTTTGTGTTCTAAAGTTGTATTCCAATAAATATATTTTATGTTCTATCTACATAAAATTTCAACATGCCCAATTATTTGTGGGATACGTTGCCTGGAGTCCGCTTTATATACTTTTACACATTGAGGATTTATTTCGAACGGTGGTATTGATTGAATAAACTTTTTTATTTTTCTGTCAATCTTGTCATATGAAGGCTTGTTTTTTGAGGGGCGAGTTGTACTTTTAAATTAAACCATAGGTTTTACCATAGTGTACTGCAAAACAGCAAAAAAATACCAAGTGTGGAAAAACCGCAAAAAAAGTGTGATCGTACAATAGTTTTTGGGATGTTTTATTCAGTGTTCACAATATAGTAAAACTGATGTATCTATGTGATGCCTCAGGTCGGTGCAAGTTTGTAGACACCAAACATGTATAGGTTTACTTGTATCTAAGGGGTTAAAAAAAAATAATTCACAAGTTTGTCCAATAAAAGTGGCGCACATTTTGCGCCATTTTCCGAAACACTTAGCGTTCTCATTTTTCGGGATCTATGGCTCAGTGATGGCTTATTTTTTGCGTCTCGAGCTAACATTTTTAATAGTACCATTTTTGCGCAGATGCTACGTTTTGATCGCCTGTTATTGCATTTTGCGTAAAACATGCGACCAAAAAACGTAATTTTGGCGTTTGGTAAACGGCGTAGTGGCATATAAATTCCAATCAGAATAATTTTATATTTTGATCGGGCATTTCTGAACGCGGCGATACCAAATATGTGTATATTTATTTTTTAACCCTTTAATTTTCAATGGGGTGAAAGGGGGGTGATTTGAACTTTTAGGTGTGGTTTTGTTTTTTTTTTTTATTTTTTAAAACTTTTTTTTTACTTTTTTTTTTTTTTATTAGTCCCCCTAGGGGGCTATAGCGATCAGCAATCCGATCGCTCTTATCTATCTGCTGATCACAGCTATGAACAGCAGATAGTCACTTCCTGTTTCATTCGGCTCCGGGCCGGGTGAAAACGAAAGTGAAACTTCAAAGCTGCAGGCGTCATCACATGACCCTGTGCTAACATGGCAACCACTGAAAGTCACGTGATCACGCACGTGACTTCCGGTGGGGGGCGGCGGTAAGTAAAAATCATGGCCGCGCGCATATAGATCTCGCTGCCAGACTTTGGCAGCGAGATTTAAGGGGTTAAATGTTGGCAGTGGAAACTATTCCACTCGCAACATGCAGGCACACATGTCAGCTGTTGAAAACAGCTGATGTGTGCCCGCCGCCGCCTGCCCGTGGCAGGGGGCGGGGCTTAACGTGACACACTCCATGACGGATATATCCGTCCAAGGTCGTGAAGGGGTTAAATGTTGTTGAGCAATCTTTAAACGTGTTTGAACATGCTTTTTGTTCTGCAATGGAGTCTCGAATGGTGAGCGTACATATAGGCCATGAAGTTTGAGTGCATTACTTATTGTTTTCTTTGAACCATTTGTACCTGCTGATCCCATGTCTTTTTGTAGCTCTGCACAGCTCTTCTAATAATTCTTTACACTCCTGTGTCTACAATCTTGTGTGGAGTCATGGCCGTCATAATGGAGTCATAGTGAAATTGTTTTTCCCACTTGCGGATTATGGCCCCCAACAGTGCTCCATGGAATCTTCAGTAGTTTAGTATTTCTTCTGGAACAAATGCCATCAGTATGTTTTGTAACAATAAGGCTATGTGCGCACGTTGCATACTGTCCGTGCAGAAATTTCTGCAGCGATTTGAACAGCACACATGCGCTTCAAATCGCTGCAGAAAGAGTCCGTAATGAAAAAAAAACGATTTCATGCGCTCTGACTGCAGCCCCTCCCATAGACAGAGCGGGGGCTGCAGGCAGAGCGCAGGAAAGAAGTGACATGTCAATTTTTAGAACACGCGCTTGGTGCAGCAGCCGAAGCGCTGCGCTCTAATACGCCATGTGCGCACATCTCCTGCATAATCTTCATAGTTTGTGCAGGGGACGCAGGACGCATGCAGTTATGCTGTGGTGCAGATCGCAGCGTAACTGCATGCAAATACGCAACGTGCGCACATAGCCTAAGGCTGCAAAGACCTTGAGACATTTCACTGGTGTTACCCATCATATGTTTCTTGTGTGGCACCTTGGCAATGAGACACCGTTTTATAGGCCATCAGTTGAACCAGCAGATATTTTTCACAAAGTGGTAGGATTGCTTTCTAATTACTGATTTCATCTGGTGTCCTGACGTTCCATGGCTTTTTGCACCTCTCATGTGTTCAATAACTTTTTCCTTGTGTAATTTCTCAAGATTACACAAGTTAAATGTATGGACATTTATGGTTTGATTTGCCTGTGTTGATTGGATTGGTTGTTACCAACATCTGGTGAGAAGTTGATGTCAATAGCACCTTTAGAAATATATTTACTTAGAAAATTGATGTGTTTAGTACTTATTTCACCCTCTGTATACATGCTGAACTAAGCCAATTGTTCATATAGAGGATGTGCTGTATAAGTGTTAATAATTATTCAAGGTGTATGTTACTTTGAGGGCAGAGGAGGGACCCCATGAACAACCTTTTTTTTTTTTTTTTTTTTTTTTTTTTTTTAGAATGATTTGGAAAAATTCAGGATGATTGTGTGGTGAAAAACCCTTTATTTCATAGGCCAAACAGCCAAACATCTCCTTTTGCTGATGTGCACCAGTGGTGCAGGGAGCGGCTAGTCCCACTCACTATACTGTGCAGCATGTGTATGCAGATTGTCAGGGGCTGACATTAGATGTGCTCACGGTATAGTGAGCGGTGACATTAACCGTTCTGCTCCATCTCTAACTGGTAGGATTGTTCACTTTCACTAAAGCAATTTATTTTTCTGTTCATTGTAGGTGCCCGTGCAGCACGGAAGAGGAAGCCTTCTCCAGAGCCAGAAGGGGAAGGCGCTTCATCTAAGCTAAATGGTGAAGGACAGTCATGGCTGCCAGCATCTGATGGTCTTAAAATTTCTCCAATGACTAGTACTTCTTTTATTTCTCCCCCATCTACTGTCTCTCCTCATTCCAACCGTACCACACCACCAGAAGCTGCACAAAATGGCCAGTCCCCAATGGCTGCTTTAATATTGGTGGCAGATAATGCTGGTGGCAATCATGCTTCAAAGGATGCTAACCAAGTTCACTCTACAACAAGGCGAAACAGTAACAGTCCCCCATCCCCTTCCTCTATGAACCAAAGAAGAATGGCTGCAAGGGATGTGCCAAGCCAACTTTCTAGTGGAGGAACGTCATCCCATGCAGGAATGGAGCAGGTGCACCCCCCAAGCATTCCTGATTCTTCCATACCAAACAGTATACCATTGTGCTGCACTCTTTGTCATGAGCGTCTTGAGGACACCCACTTTGTACAGTGCCCTTCAGTACCTACTCACAAATTTTGTTTCCCATGTTCAAGGCAAAGTATTAAACAGCAAGGATCATCTGGAGAAGTATATTGCCCTAGTGGGGAAAAATGTCCCCTGGTGGGATCAAATGTACCATGGGCCTTCATGCAGGGAGAAATTGCAACAATTCTCGCTGGGGATGTAAAAGTGAAGAAGGAGAGAGACTCTTGACTTTTTTTTTTAATTTTTTTTTTTTTTTTTTTTTTGCTTTGTAGCCACCATAATCTCTTACTAAACTTCTTACAGTGGGGATGCGTGTGTGTGAGATACGTTGAAAATATATATATAATATATATACACACACAGGATAAATGTAGACTGCATAAACATGGCTGTATAATTTTTAATTTTTGAATACATTGTGTTTCTATTTTTGAAAACAAAGGTATGTACTGATCAGAAAGGTATTCTTTGTTATTGTTCTTTGCAAGTATTTGTTCCTATCCAGTGACAGTTCCTGTTCAGTGTAGGCTGTGACTTGAGATGCTTTTTAGAGCACTTGGAAAACCGAAATGCTTTTAGCTGTATTTGTATGCACTTGTTAAAAATGCCAAATACATTTTATGACATTGTTAATTGTCTCTGGTTACTCATTTTCTTTGAGATTAAGCTTTTTTTAATTGTAAAATTTTATTGATGTAATTTGAACCACTGGGTGATGTTTATTAAAAAAAAAATCTTGTTCACCAAAGCAATATTTTGAGTGCGACATTTATTTTAAGACTTAATCAACAAACAATTCTAACTTCAAAAACTCATTTGGAAGGTGATGTCTTTCTGTTCATACACAAGTTAACCCCTTCCAACAAAAGAACGTTGCAATTACGTTCTGGGAAGGGGGTCCCCACGTGTTGAGAGGGTGCTCTGGGCCTGGGCACGGAGCACACGGAAAATACCGGCTGCAGTATGTAGCCGGCATCTCTAACCATTTAAATGGAACAGCTGTCAGTGCCCAAGTGCACCCGCTCCCATCAGCCCCCTGCAATGCAATCAAGGGGCAACAAAAGGTTACTAGGACAGCTGGGTTCTGCATTCATTTACATTATATGCTTCAATACTTTGGCATTGCAGTATATAGAATAGTCGCAGGTTCAATTTCCCAAAAACAAAAGTTAGAAATGTAAGAGTTTAAATCACTTGCCCTTTTTTTTTTTTTTTTTTTTTTTTTTTTTTTTTTTTTCCTTTACTCCTTTTAAAATAAAATAAAAATATTTGTTAAGATAGTGTTCATTAACACTAGAACTGCTGGACTCGTGACACCTATATAGAAATACATGGAGCAAAGTAGTCAAAATGACTACCTCAGTAGTTGTAGTGTTAAAGTCCAATCTATTAACCCCTTCACGACTGTCCGATTTTTCGCTTTCCGTTTTTTTTTTTCACCATTCTTCCGAGAGATGTAACTTTTTTTTTATTTTTCAGTCAATATGGTCATGTGAGGGCTCTTTTTTTTTTTTTTTGCAGAACAAGTTGTACTTTTAAATGAAACCATAATTTTTATCATATAGTTTACTGGAAAAGGGCAAAAAACTACAAAGGCAGAAAAATTGCAAAAAAAGTGCGGTAGCACTAATGTTTTTGAGATTTTATTCATGGTGTTCACTATATGGTAAAACGGGTGTGATTCCTGCGGTCAGTGCGAGTTCGTAGACACCAAACATAAAACATAAACATAGGTTTACTTTTATATAAGCGGTTAAAAAAATATGAAGTTTGAAAAGTGGCATACGTTTTACGCCATATTCCGTGACCCATATCGTTATCATTTTTCGGGATCTATGGTTTGGTGACGGCTTATTTTTTGCGTCTCGAGCTGACATTTTTAACGGTACCATTTTTGCGCAGATGCTACCTTTTGATTGCTTGTTATTGCATTTTGCGCAAAATTTGTGGCGACTAAAAAAACCTTAATTTTGACGTTTGGAATTTTTTTTGTCGCTGCGCCATTTACTGATCAGATTAATTGACTTTATATTTTGATCGGGCGTTTCTGAACGCGGTGATACCAAATGTGTATTTTTTATTTTTTTTTAATCCTTTAATTTTCAATGGGGCAAAAGGGGGTGATTTGAATTTAGGGTTTTATTTATTTATTTATTTTTTTTACCGTGTTTTTTTTTTCTTTATTTTACATTTTACTAGTCCCCCTAGGGGGCTATATGGATCAACAGTCCGATCGCTCTGCCATATCTGCTGATCACAGCCATACAGCTGTAAACAGCAGATACACTCATTTTCTGCCTCACTCAGCTCCGGGCCGGGTGAAACCGAAAGCAATTCCTGTGAGCTACAGGAGTCATCACATGACCCTGTGCTACCATGACAACAACCGGAAGTCACGTGATCAGTCACGTGACTTCCGGTATTGGCCGGTAAGTGAATGTTTACCGCCGATGCCGTTATAATGGCGCTGTCACATATTGACAGCGCCATATAAGGAGTTAAACGGCACGAGCAGATAATGATTCTGCTAGTGCCTGGCAGTCACACATCTCAGCTGTGAAAATCAGCTGAGATGTGCGCCGATCGCGGCAAGCTTCCGGCAGCAGACCGCGGGCAGTAATACTATGACCGCTAGGACATATTACTGCCTGCGGTCGTTAAGGGGTTAAAACATTGAATGAATTAACCCGATCAGGAAATGCTGTAAAGGAGATAAAAAGAAAATCAAAATGCTAGTATTTGTCACCTCATTTCTAACATCTCCACTCTTTCTCCCACTAAAAAAAAATGCTATAAACAATCAAAACATTGCATTTACGCAACCACACACAAAAACAGGCTCTCACTCAGCCCCATCAACAGACAAATAAGTTAGGCTATGTTCGCACGTTGCGTTTTTTCCCGCGTTTCTGCAGCGTTTTTAGCTGCAGCGTTTTTGTGCCAAAACGCATGCGTTTTTGTTTTCCAGCAAAGTCTATGGGAAAAGCTGAAATCCTGTCTGCACTTTGCTTTTTTTTCTGCAGCGTTTAATTTGCATATTTGTGGTCAAAAACCATGCTGAAAAAGAAGCAGCATGTCATTTGTTTTTGCCATTTCTGCAGCGTTTCCTTAACATTGGAGTCAATGAGAAATGGCAAAAAGCAACCAAAATCACAATTCCTGCGTTTTTCATGCTTTTTACCTGCTTTTCCACTGCGTTTTTGCCTCCTAAAACGCATGCTTTTCTGGCCAAAAATTAATGGGTTCTAATGTTCCTTTACACACACACAATAACCGAAAATTTAAATGCTAAAAAATAATAAACTTGACCTATTTTTCTGTTATAATGTGCATAACCGCTATTATTTCATTATAATTGATATTTTCCATATAGTTTTATTAAAAGTTAATTTTATCCTTTTTTGTCTCTTTTTTTCATTCTTTTTGACTGTTCCAACTTTATTTCTCAGTGTCTTGATCTACAAAACACATCTGCAGAAACACAGGTGAAAACGCAGGTGAAAAGCGCTAAAAACGCGGTAAAAACGCATGCGTTTTTAGCGCTAAAAAATTGCCAAAAGCCATTTGGTCAAAAACCAAGGGAAGGAAAACGTGCAGAATAAACTGCAGGTACTCCGACGCAACGTGCGCACATAGCCTAACAGGTTTTGGAAAATGGCGAGACAAAGCAAAACATCATTTTTCACCATATTTCCCCCCATTATTTAACCCCTGACTTTGATACTAGCTTGCATCTTTCCCTTAACGTGTCAGGAATCCATACGGGGACTTGTAAAAACAATAAAAGAAAAAAGTGGGAACGTTTTTTTAAAAATATGAAAAAAAAAATGTTCAAAACACCCTTTTGCCCCATTGAAATAAAACAAAAATACACAATTTACTATTGCCACTCTCAGAAATGCCCAATCTGTCAAAATATAAAATTTATCTTATCTGTAAAGAGAGAATCAATACTCCAGAATTAAGGTTTGGGGTGTTGTGTTTTTTTTTCTTTTTTCCTCACTGCAACATTGCAGTAAAATTAATTAATTAAAATGCAATAACAAGCGATCAAAACATCGAATCTACCCAAAAATGGTATAATTAAAAACACCAGCTCAAGACACAAAAAATAACCACTGAGCCCCAGATCCCAAAAAATGAGAACACTGCGGGTCTTGGAAAATGGCCACAAAAGTGCTTTTTTTTTTTTTTTTTTTTTTATACTGTTTTCCAGTATAATTAGTGACAGAATGAATGGTGTCATTCAAAAGCACAACTCCTCCTGCAAAAACCAAACCCCTGGCTATACTGACGGAAAAATAAAAAAAAAAATCTATGGCTCTTCGTAGAAAGGAAGGAAAAAATTTAAAATGTCCATAATGGGAAGTGGTTAACCCCTTCACAACCGGCTGATTTTTCGCTTTCCGTTTTTTTTTTTTTCCACCGCTCTTCTCAGAGACGTAACTTTTTTTTTATTTTCAGTCAATATGGTCATGTGAGGGCTCATTTTTTGCGGAACGAGCTGTACTTTTAAATGAAATCATAAGTTTCACCATACAGTGTACTGGAAAATGGCATAAAATTCCAAATGCAGAAAAAGTGCAAAAAAAGTGTGATCCCACTATTGTTTTTGATATATTTTATTCACTGTGTTCACTATATGGTAAAACTGATGTGTGGGTGTGATGCCTCAGGTTAGTGCGAGTTCGTAGACAAACGTATAGGTTTACCTTTTATATAAGAGGTTAAAAAAAAATCGAAGTTTGTCTGAAAAAAGTGGCGCATGTTTTACGCCTTATTGTGACCCGTAGCGTTCTCATTTTTCGGGATCTATGGCTCAGTGATGGCTTACTTTTTGCGTCTCGATCTGACGTTTTTAACTGTACCATTTTTTGTGCAGATGCTACATTTTGATCGCCTGTTATTGCATTTTGCGCAAAAGTTGTGGTGACAAACTTAATTTTGGCGTTTGGAATTTTTGTCGCTACGCTGTTACTGATCAGATTGATTTTATATTTTGATCGGGCGTTTCTGAACGCGGTGATACCAAATGTGTTTTTTATTTCTTTAACCCTTTAATTTTCAATGGGACGAAAGGGGGGTGATTTGAACTTTTTAGCGTGTTTTTTTTTTTTTTTTTTTTTTTTTTTTTTTTTACTAGTTCCCCTAGGGGGCTATAGCGATCAACAATCCGATCACTCTGCCCTATCTGCTGATCACAGCTACACAGCTGTAAACAGCAGATACGCTCACTTTCTGCTTCACTCTGCTCCGGGCTGAGTGAAACAATGTAATTCATGTGTAGTACAGGAGTTACCACATGATCCTGTGCTACCATGACAACCACCGAAAGTCACGTGATCACATCGCGTGACTTCCGGTAACGGGCGGTAAGTAAAAGTTTACCGCCGATGCTGTTATAATGGCCCTGTCACATATTGACAGCGCCATTTAAGGGGTTAAACGGCACAAGGAGATAACGATTCTGCTCGTGCCTAGCAGGCATACATCTCAGCTGTGAAAATCAGCTGAGATGTGCTCCAATCGCGGCATGCAGCCACCGGCAGACCGCGGGCAGTAACATGAGCGCTAGGACGTAATACTGCCCGCGGTCGTTAAGGGATTAAATATAAAAAAAGAAATCCAAGTTTGTTTGGAATCGCCATAATCGGACTGAGTACAGTCATGTTTCCAGGTCCTTCTTACCACATAATGAGCGCCATAAAAACACAATGGCAGAATTTAATTTTTTTTTTTTTCATCTAACTTGCACTTTTTTGTTTCCCGTGTTTCCGTGCATTGTATGGTAAAATGGATGCTGCCATTCAGAAGTTTAACTTGTCCCTCAAAAAGCAAGGGCTCACATGTCTGTCAACGGTAAAGTTTTGGCTCTTAAAAGAAGGCGAGGAAATAAGGAAAGCTCAAAAAAAAAATCCCTGGTCCTCAATGGGTTAAAGTAGCAGTCCTTGTAATATTACACATGAAAACAGGCCATGTTTGTAATAGCTCTCCTCAGAGAAATGAGTTTTTTTCCATAGAACTTTCTGAGCAGCTATTGTCATCTATCTTCTCTGAATACACCTTTTTACCTGTGAATTGAGAATAAAGGATCAGTCCGGGTGGAGAAACAATTTCTCTGATAAGACATATTACGGAGTTGTTATATTCACATCTACTATTGATTTATGGAAATAATTTTAAACAAAGTATGTGCATATGTTAAAGGTGTTATCCACTACTCAGACACGACCTACTGAATTACTGTTTCCACCAAGTAAAGTAGTAACTCCTATACTCTCCTCATGTGGCTGCACTGTTCCTGCAGTGTTGCCACTGGCACTCCTGGGGCTCGTGTAGTATGCCACCGGTTCCTGCACTGTTCCTGTAGTGTTGCCACTGGCACTTCTGGGGCTCATGTGGTATGTCACTGGCTCCTGCACCGTTGCCACTGGAACTCCTGGGGCTCGTGGGGTATGTCACCGGTTCCTGCAGTATTGCCACTGGCGCTCCTGGGGTTTGTGTGGCATGTCACCGGTTCCTGCACTGTTACCACTGGCACTCCTGGGGCTCGTGTGGTATGTCACTGGTTCCTGCACTGTTCCTGCAGTGTTGCCACTGGCACTTCTGGGGCTCGTGTGGTATGTCACTGGTTCCTGCAGGCAATCAGTTGCCACTTCACACTTCCTCCTGTGGTCATAAGTGACACCCGGAGGGAGTGAGAGAGCAATCGGCAGGTCTGATTTTCTCCGGATGTCTGTTAAATCCAACGTAAAAGAGTAAGGTGGCTGCTGATTGGTTGAGGGACATAATGTCACACAAGCCTCAGGAGAGCCAGTGCTGACACCGCTTGAACAGTGCCTGCACAGGAAGGGAGAATAGGTGTTATTTTACTTAAGGGAAACCATGATTGAGAGGTTGTCTGAGTAATAGACAAGCCGTTCAAAACATATTTACCACACCCAGCCGCGACCACTATCTGAAGACAGGGCAGCTCCAAAATTGAGCATTTCCAGCCGCCGAGAAAAGCTGTCAGTAGGGTGCAGAGTGTCATACTCCGGCCGCTCGGACATTGGTGGGCTATCCTTAGGATAGGTCATCAATATAAAAGTAGTGGCCAATCTCCTTAATGTCTGCACATACCTTTTATTAGAACCATTTTTCAGTTGCCTGTATAAACATTAGACTCCTGATGCAGTATACAGTGGAACCTCGGTTTACGAGTAACTTGGTGTGTGAGTATTTCTCTATACGAGCAAAGCTTGCTGTAAATTTGTAACTCAGTTTACGAGCAAGCTTTGCTGTATGAGCAAATACCGCACACACTTCCGGTTCCGTACTTTCACTGCGTTCTGACCCGCTCTTGCAGTCCGCACAAACACGCATGCACACACACAGACATATATTATGCTCACCTTACGTTCCGTTCCATCGCCGGCCTTCCGGTTCTTGTAGTTCGCCGGTACAGGATGTGTATCAGGTAACCATCGTGAAGACTGAGGAACCTCCGCTGTCAACCGCTTGTCAAAGGCAGCGGAAGCTCCAGCATTGGTCGCGATGGTTACCCGATACACATCCTGTACCAGTGAACTACAAGAACCGGGAGGCTGGCGATGGTGAGCATATGTGTTTGTGCGTGTGTGGAATGGCACAGGATGGGACATTGAACAAGTTGTAGAACGAATTGTCTGAGCTTGCATTAGTTTCTATGGGGAATTTTGCTTTGCTAGACGAGTGACTTGGTTAACAAGCACACTCCCAGAACAGATTGTTCTCGTAAACCAAGGTTTCACTGTATTGTGATTTGTGTAATTATTCTCCGTGTGGGGGGATATCATGAGTGATACTACAATCCTTATAAATAATGACATCCCTGTGCAACAGTGTATAACCCCTTAATGAGGACTGACTATTAAGAACATCTGTCTTTGAATCACTTTTCATCCTTGAGTTTTTGGATTTTTTTTTTTAAGAAAAGGAAAAAATAAACACATTAGGTAGCATATCACAAGTGTTCTCAAGTACATGTATGAAGGCCAAATGGTCCTTTTTGCTTATGTGTTTAAAGTACATAGGGAATCTCCGTGTACTGACAATCTGTCGAGAGAACGGACTAATGTACTTAACTTGTTCAACAGAAATAGAAAATGACTGAGTATGGCCGAGGGTCTTATGTCTCTTGTTAAATTGTAGTAAGTATAGAAAATATACTATTCTCTGATCTATTGGTTTTCATTTCATTTCAGGCTTGACACCTATTGTAGATTTGGTCAGACATATTCGTATTCTATCTCACCTGCAATTTGACTCCAGTCCTCGTTTTTGCTTCCAAATATTGATCCAAACATATGCTGTGTGAATGAGGCCTTGTAAAGTGACGTTTTTGCTGATTCATTTTGGTGGTGATTTTTTTTTTCTTCTCAAAAAAACCCTTATTTTAAATTTGGCCTATACTGTAGTTTTTCACAATTTACTTCTTAAAGGGAACCTAAGTGTCACCTTCTGCAGCTCATGGGCAGCATTCTATGAAGGTGCACCTTGGCCCTGACTCCCCTTTCCAGACCCCAAGAATAACTTTATAAAACATTACCCCCACATCTGTGTGGCTCAGATGGGCGTGCTCATTTTCTGCTCCTGCCCCCCCCCTCCTGCCGCTGTTCGCCGTCCTCTCTTGATTGACGTGGATGACACCTCCATCATCATCCACGTTGCTCTTTCAAATCTCGCGCCTGTGCAGTCATGGTCGCTCGCGCAGGCGCAGTTCGCTCTGCCATATCATGGGCAGAGCAGAAAACATAGCTGCCCTCGCGCGCGCTGGGGAGCTAAATGCGCAGGCGCGAGATTATGGGCGGGTATGAGCATGGGGCTGGTGAGGTCATACACAGCGCCGACCATAATCTCGCACCTGCGCATTTAGCTCACCGGCGCACACAGCTATGTTTTCTGCTCTGCCCACGATATGGCAGAGCAAACGGAGCCTGCGCGAGCGGACATGACTGCACAGGTGCGAGATTTGAAAGTGCAACGTGGATGATGATGGAGGCGTCAACACGTCGCTCAAGAAAGGAGGACGGCAAACAGCAGGAAATGAGCACGCCCATCTGAGCTACACAGGTAATTAGCATACGTGGGGGTCATGTTTTATAAAGTTATTTTTGAGGTGTGGAAGGGGAGTCGGGGCACAAGGTACACCTTCATAGAATGCAGCCCAGGAGCTGCAGAAGGTACTTTTGGTTTTATAGTGAAAAATCTGGTGACAAGTTCCCTTGAATATTGCACTTTTTTGCTTTTGCTTTTAAAGGGAATCTGTCACCAGGTTTTTGTTCTCATCTGAGAGCAGCATAATGTAGAGACAGAGACCCTGATTCCAACGATGTATTGCTTAGTTTATTGCTTGGTTTACTGGGTGCAGCTCATCTGTTGGAGGAAACCGAACTGAGAAAGCGGACACACCAAGCTTTCAGTGTACATTGTCTATTGACAAACAAACGAGAATTGTCCAGCACCAAAAGCCCACACCGAGCTCCACTAGTCCACACAATTCTCCTCATTAGACTGAGCCAACTACACTGCAGAGCCAGACTGGGCTCTGCACAACCACGAAAAAGTATGCGTGCAGAAATCCTCAATAAGAAAGAAAAAAGTGGCACTCACCCGGTAAAACTTCATTTATTTATCCATAAATATAAAAGCGGGGGGATGCAGGGGTTTTAAGGATGACAGCGACCGTTTTGCGCACGTAGGGTCCAGACTTGCCAGTGAGTGAGGATTTCTGCATGCATACTGTTTTTCTATTTGTGGATAAATAAATGCAGATTTTTTTTTAAGTAAGTGCCACCTTTTTTCTTCTTAGGCCCTGTGCGCACTTACTGTTTTTCCCCGCGAATTTCCTGCGGTTGCTGCATGTTTCGCTGCAGAAAATGTTCATAATATCTCTGCAGTGATTCACCAGCAAAACCTATGGGAAAAAAAAAATCCTGTGCGCACTATGCGGAATTTGACAGCTGCATGTTTTGCTGCGGGATTCCTGCAGCAAAAACAATTGCATGTCACTTCTTTTCCGCAGGTCCCTGTGGGATTTTACTCCATTGACTGCAATGTAATCGTGAAATCCCGCAGGGAAGTGATGTCATTACAGGAAGAGGAAGCGGAGCAGAGAGTAAACACACACACATCACAGACATAGAATACACACATCACACTCACACACAGACATATAGAATACACATACAAATCAAACGGAAATATATAAAAAAAAAAACACGTGGGCTCCGCTGTATTTTTACCTTCCAGCCGAGGTAAGCACACAGCAGCGGCCCGGTATTCTCAAGCTGGCGAGGGGCAGGGTTAATGTCCCCCCCTCCTCCTGCAGCCGAGAATATCAGCCGCAGCTGCCCCGGGACTGTCGCATGCATTATGTGACAGTCCCGGAGTGTCCTCGGCTCTTCCAGATGCCGTGATGCGGTGGCTATCCAGGTAATATGTTAATTGCAGCGCATTGCCGCCATTAACTCCAGGCTTGATCATGGCAGCGTCAATGAGACAGCTTTCATGATCAACCTGTAAGTAAAGTGAATAAACACACACACCAAAAAATCCTTTAGTTTAAATAAAACACAAAAAAGCCCCTGGTTCACCCATTTATTAACCCCCCCCCCTGAAACACACCGCTCCGGCGTAATCCACGTCCTGCGATGCTTGCATCCAACTGACACTGACACAGCGCTGAATGCAGCCTCGCAACGAGACAGCAGAGGTAACCACAGGGCATTTCCCACGGCCGGTAATGTGAACTCACTACCGCTCGGGAGAAATGCAGTGATCTGTCCTCTATCTATCCCTCTATCTATCTATTCTTCTATCTGTCTGCTATCTATCTCAGAAGGAAATTACTTTTTTTTTTTTTTTTAAATAATGTGCTTTATTGCATTGAATGCATTAAAGCACATGTACTAACCCGCATGCGACAATACCGCGGTAAAACCGCGGCAAACCGCATGCGGTTTTCGGGTGTGGTTTGCCGCGTTCTTTTACCGCGGGTGCGGTAATCTTTCAGACCCTGCGGAATTTTCTTAAGAAAATTCCGTTTTCCAGTGCACACAGGGCCTTATTGAGGATTGTCTATTGACAGCTGCTTATCAGATGAGGGAGCCTGGTGTATACAGGCTCAGTGCACTGTAGTCTAGCAGTGATAATCAAATAGTGATTAAACCTTCATCATAAGTGAACAGCACACAGTGTGATAAGTGGCACTACAAAACCCACAAGCGCAAAAAATGAGCATATACCTTATAGTAAGTAAATTGTAGTAGAAGATGTAAATAACATAGGGTACTTAGTTAATACTGATCAAAAAAGCGTAAAAGCCAATCCACCTCTATATAGTGTACTTAGTTGGGACGGTCCTATTCTAGTATTAAAACCTTACCCTTTGTCAGTGACATCAATGGGAATAAGTGCCAGCTGCAGCCACCTCCCCATGGGAAACTATATGGATGAATTGCCTAGCTCAGAGAGGTAGACCACTCCCATATTTGTACACACCAGAATATTTCATGGGATGCAGTCTGCCTGCAGGTCTTCCATATCTAATGTATAGGCTCATAGACACATAGGTCAATGTGGCATGTACACCAATCATGAAATCTGCTTGTGTGAACCCAGCCTTGTTCAATACACATGCAACCTTGGTTAAACAAAGTGGGTATTTGGGTATAGCTTTTGGACAAAAGAACTATGGTTCTCAGCTATAAAAAGTGTATGCCCAACTTTAGTATAGACTGATTCCCTATGGTGTAAAGTCAAAGAAAACTCAAGCTCTCTCAATCTTAAGGTTATGTGCCCACGGGAGCTCGCACCTGCAGATATATCCACAGGTATGACCGCAGGTTTCCCACAGCTGCTCTCCGGAATCCGACGCTATTTTGAGCTGCGGTAGTACAGCGAAATAGCTGTGGAAAACCTGTGGACATTCATGCGGATTACCTGCGGAAGTCCCGGCCCTATTTCCATAGTGGAGGGCCGAGATTTCCACAGGTAATTCCGCTGAAAGAATTGACTTGCAATTACGTGCGGCTGCGGGACATCCGCAGCATGTTCCGCAGCCGCACATATCTGTAGAATGGACACAGCACTCCCCATGTCCCATGGGATAATATGGGGGTGTCTGTACATGCTGAAACCTGCGGATTTATCTGGAAAATCCAGAAAATCCGCGCATTTTCCGCATATAAATCCGCAGGTATAATCTCCCGTGGGCACATAGCTTTAGGGGTACGTCTCACATAGCGAGATCGCTACTGAGTCACGGTTTTTGTGATACACCAGTGACCTCATTAGCGATCTCGCTGTGTGTGACACTGAGCAGCGATCTGGCTCCTGCTGTGAAATCGCTGCTCGTTACACACACAGTGCTGGTTCATTTTTTGGACGTTGCTCTCCCGCTGTGAAGCACACATCGCTGAGTTTGACAGCGAGAGAGCAACGATCTGAATGTGCAGGGAGCCGGCTTCTGACATCTCGGGACGCTGGTAACTAAGGTAAACATTGGGTAACCAAGTGAAGGGCTTTGCTTGGTTACCTGATATTTACCTTGGTTACTAGCGTCCGCCGCTCTCAGGCTGCCAGTGCCGGCTCCCTGCACACGTAGCCAGAGTACATATCGGGTAAATAAGCAAAGCGGCTTGCTTATTAACCCGATGTGTACTCTGGCTACGAGTGCAGGGAGCCGGCGCTAAGCAGTGTGCGCTGGTAACCAAGGTAAATATCAGGTAACCAAGCTTACCTTAAGGTTACCCGATATTTACCTTAGTAACCAAGCGCAGCATCGCTTCCACGCGTCGCTGGGGGCTGGTCACTGGTCGCTGGTGAGATCTGCCTGATTGACAGCTCATCAGCGACCATGTAGCGACACACCAGCGATCCTGACCAGGTCAGATCGCTGGTGGGATCGCTGGAGCGTCACTAAAGTGTGACGGTATCCTTAGAGTGATACCTAACTGATGGGTTAGTTGATGTCTAATGTAAACACGAAATATTACTGTGCAAAATTAGGGGAAGTTTAGAGGATTTTATTTTGTTGTTGACTGAATCTGTTCTCTATGGGAATAAAGCATTTAATACAAGTGCATCTCAATAAATTAGAATATCATCAAAAAGTTAATTTATTTCAGTAATTCAATACAAAAAGGGAAACACCTTATTATTACACACAGAGTAATTATTTCATGTGTTTATTTCTGTTCATGGTGATGATTATGGCTTACAGCCAACGAAAACCCAAAAGTCATCTCAGAAAATTAGAATATTATACAGTGTGTCCACCCGTATCCTGTCCACCGCCATTAACTTGAGAACGGTGGCAGGTATAGGCATAGAAGTGGTGTCTAGGTATAGTAAAGTAGCCATGCGCTACGCAATGATACCACCTATAGCGCCACCTGGTGGAAAACAACGGAGTTAGCATTTTTATATTGAAAACGGAACGAGATAGAGAAAAAAAGTGAATTACAAAGTAGGACATCATCAATTCAATATGAATAGACACCTTGCATACAGAAATGCTATGATAAGAACGTGTAAAGCTCACAAGGCTGCGGACGTGAAGCGATACCTCATGGAGACCTTCCTACAAGTCATTGGGTATGGTGTCTGCGTGGAGTGGCCTCCACACTCACCTGACCTGACTCCATTGGACTTCTTTCTGTGAGGCCACATCAAACAGCAGGTGTATGCGACCCCTCCACCAACATTGCAGGACCTACGACGACGTATCACAGATGCTTGTGCAAATGTGTCACCTACCATATTGCACAACGTGCAGCAAGATACAGTATGCTGTCCAGAGTCCAGATCTGCATTTCAGCTGACAGTGGCCACCTTGAGCATCAAAGTTAAATGAGCGCCATATGCGTGATCAGCATTCAATGTTTTTTTTTTGGGGGGGGGGGGTGTTGTGTGTTTCATATTATAGGATTTCTGTATGCAAGGTGTCAATTCGTATTGAATTGATGATGCCCAATAATTTTTTAATTCACTTTTTTTCTCTATTTCGTTCTGTTTTCGAGATAAAAATGCTAACTCCGTTGTTTTCCACCAGGTGGCGCCATAGGTGGTTTCATTGCGTAGCGCATGGCTACTTTACTATACCTAGACACCACTTCTATTCCTATAGCTGCCGCCGTTCTCAAGTTAGTGGCGGTGGACAGGTTATGGGTGAACACACTGTATAAGACCAACTGAAAAAATGATTTTAAACTCAGAAATGTTGGCTTACTGACAAGTATGTAGATTAAATGCACTCAACACTTGGTCGGGGCTCCTTTTGCATTAATTACTGCATCAATGTGGCATGGCATGGAGGCGGTCAGCCTGTGGCACTGTTAAGATGTTATGGAAGCCCAGATTGCTTTGATAGCAGCCTTCAGCTCATCTGCATTGTTGGATCAATAGTAGAAATTACAGGCTTCACCACATATACTGGAGGTGCTAATGGGATAAAGAATCATATAGTAAAAAGAATCCCAGCACTCAAATTGAAGACGAGGGGGGAATTATGCAAAAGTGGATTTATTGATACACTGCAAACGGAACCTAACCAGAGCAACAGCACCAACGTTTCGGCATAGAGCCTTTCTCAAGGTTGTTGCCTGAAAGGTGTGAAGACAATAACAATAATGAGTGCATTATATACAAGTGATACACAGAATATGTACAGAATAATACAAATATACATGGAGATATACTGTGGAACGTACATCACTGGTCAGAGAAAGGAACCACGGGTCTCGAAGGACAACCGGGGGTTTGCAAATAATGGCAAGGTTCCACACGTTTTTGCAGGATATGCTCTTAATCACATGGAAAGAGAGATAATTAGTACAGGTATGATAAACTTGCGTACCATAGGAGATAATGATGGTCAAATGATACAGGTAAAGGCAGGTAGCCGGAGCTGATTATCAAATCCAACAGCCGGAGCTGGTATCAATACCAAGGTTTCTTTCTCTCTCTTTCTCTCTCTTTCTTTCTCTTTCTCTCTCTCTCTTTCTCTTTTCTTCCACTCACCTTGGTATTGATACCAGCTCCGGCTGTTGGATTTGATAATCAGCTCCGGCTACCTGCCTTTACCTGTATCATTTGACCATCATTATCTCCTATGGTACGCAAGTTTATCATACCTGTACTAATTATCTCTCTTTCCATGTGATTAAGAGCATATCCTGCAAAAACGTGTGGAACCTTGCCATTATTTGCAAACCCCCGGTTGTCCTTCGAGACCCGTGGTTCCTTTCTCTGACCAGTGATGTACGTTCCACAGTATATCTCCATGTATATTTGTATTATTCTGTACATATTCTGTGTATCACTTGTATATAATGCACTCATTATTGTTATTGTCTTCACACCTTTCAGGCAACAACCTTGAGAAAGGCTCTATGCCGAAACGTTGGTGCTGTTGCTCTGGTTAGGTTCCGTTTGCAGTGTATCAATAAATCCACTTTTGCATAATTCCCCCCTCGTCTTCAATTTGAGTGCTGGGATTCTTTTTACCATCTGCATTGTTGGGTCTGGTGTCTCTCGTCTTCCTCTTGACATTACCTCCATAGATTCTCTATTATTAAACCAGATATTGGTACTTCTGGCAGTGTGGACAGGTGCCAAGCCCTGTTGGAAAATGAAATTTCCGTCTCCAAAAAGCTTGTTGGCAGAGGGAAGCATGAAGTGCTCTAAAATTTCTTGGTAGGCGGCTGTACTGACTTTGGTATTGATAAAACACAGTAGACCTACACCAGCAGATGACATGGCTCCCCCAAACCAACACAACTTTACAGTTGACCTCAAGCAGCTTGGATTGTGGCCTCTCCACTCTTCCTCCAGACTTTGATTTCTAAATTAAATGCAAAATTTACTTTCATCTGAAAACAACACCTTGGACCACTGAGCAACAGTCCAGTTCTTTTTCTCCTTGGGCCAGGTAAGACGCTTCTGGCATTGTCTATTTGTCATGAGTGGCTTGACACAAGGAATGTGACAGTTGTAGCCCATGTTCTGGATACGTCTGTGTGTCGTGGCTCTTGAAACACTGACTCCAGCAGTAGTCCACTCCTCGTGAATGGCCTTTTTACAATTCTATCAAGACTGCAGTTATCCCAGTTGCTTGTGCACCTTTTTCTACCCCACCTTTTCCTTCCACTCAACTTTCCACTAATATGCTTGGATACAGCACTCTGTGAACAGCCAGCTTCTTTAGCAATGATCTTTTATGGCTTACCCTCCTTGTGGAGTGTGTCAGTGAATGCCTTCTGGACATCTGTCAAGTCAGCAGTCTTCCCCATGATTGTGTAACCTACTGAACCAGACTAAAGCCCCCGTCACATTTAGCAACTTACCAGCGATCCCGAAAACGATGCGACCTGATAAGGATCGCAGGTAAGTCACTGGGAGGTCGCTGGTGAGATATCACACAGTCAGACCTTACCAACGCCTCAGTAACGATACAGGTCGCAGTAGCGACCTGTATAACGATCTCTGCTGTCATTGGGATCCTGTCACACCGTGTTAAACATAGTGATGCGTCCTGCCCAGCAGGACATCGCCTTTGAAGAAAATAGTCCAGGACATTCAGCAATGACCAGCGACCTCACAGCAGGGGCCAGGTCGTTGCTGGATGTCACACACAGCAACATCGCTAGCAAGATCGCTGTTGCGTCACCAAAACCGTGACTCAGCAGCGATGTCGCTTAGTGAGACGTGGCCATAAGGAAACATGTTAAACGCTTAGGAAGCCATTGTGATAATTATTCTAATTTTCTGAGATAATGACATTTGGGTTTTCATTGGCTGTAAGCCATAATCATCAACATTAACAGAAATAAACACTTGAAATAGATCACTCTGTGTGTAATGACTCTATATAATATATGTGTTTCCCTTTTTGTATTGAATTACTGAAATAAATAAACTTTTTGAGGATATTCTATTTTATTGAGATGCACTTGTATATCCTACAGTTTTCTATGTGTGGTATTAATTTCACTTTTAAATACCATGATGTGTTTTCTTTTATTATTTAGGTGCATTGATGTGTGAATTGTAATCCCATTTCATTAAATGCTTTTTCTAGTTCCCTTTTAAGTAAGATTGCATGATTTTTAATGCTCCTGTCAGTAGTTCCCAAGTATATTTCAGCTAGTTTAACCTTTCAAGTTGTTACTTCTTTTTAGAAATTTATGGTATGCGTTTCAGTAATGAAACCTTTATGTTCACTGAAGGAGGTGGAAGTCACAATCCCAGTCACCAGAACTGCCTATATGATGAAATTACATGAACTGAAGTTCACTATAGAAGTTCTATATAGAAGACTGAAGCTTCAATCACAAATAATAATAACTGGACAGTAATGAAGAATGAGCATTACCATGCTCGGTACTGAAAACGAGCAAGTCGGACACTTGGACATGCGCGACTTAAGTACTGATCATAATGGAAGTCAATGGAAAACTTGAGCTTTTTTCCTGAAGATGTTCTGAAAAAAAGGTTTTAGTTTCCCATTGACTTCCATTATAATTGGGACTCGAGTCACACCTTTCCAAGTGTCTGATTAGTTCATTTTGAGTAACAAGCCCCTGAGAATGGTAGTGCTCGCTCATCAACACTGCACGGCTCTCACAATTTATAGTATAGGACATCACAGGTCAGCCTCCTGACTATATACTTATAATCGCTTATTTAGGAAAAATGGAAGGCTAAAGGCCGCTTTACACGCAACGACATCGCTAACGAGATGTCGTTAGGGTCACAGAATTTCTGACGCACATCCTGCATCGTTAGCGACGTTGTTGCGTGTGACACCTACGAGCGACCGCAAACGATCGCAAAATAGTGCAAAATCGATCATCATTGACACGTCGTTCTATTCGATGACGAATAATATTGTTACTGCGTTCGTCATCAACGATGCGGGTGTGCGTGTTCCAAAAATGAAGCACGCCTCCTCTGCTCTGATTGGTGCTCTCAACTGCGTTATGATGGGACACTAATGTTTTAAAAGGCAGACTCAATTTTGCTTTGTTGTCCTTTGAGGCTTTACGCGGTCGTGTGTGCGTTACTTTACTAAGCGCTGCAGTGTCGAATTGTCTCATATTTTCGTGTACATATTATATCCTTGTTTGCAAGTTTCTCGTGGGTAAGTATCAAAGTACCATGTAAATGCTTTTTCTGCCTACTTGTTTTAATCACTTATAGATGCACTAACTACTGAGCCCTGTCTGGTTTTGTTTGCATGTGAAGACACCTGTGAGCACATGGTGATCACTATGCCGATTATTGTCATTAACAGTTTAATGTAACTATACATGTCTACTTTTACAAATTAGATTTGTGTGTATGTTTGTTTGTGTTTGTTTTTGTGTGTATAACATCTCTCATACTTGTCTATTCTTTTGCAGAGTTATCATGCTTTCACAGCCAGAGCAGGCCATTGTGGCATCTGTTTTACTTGCTGGTGGTGCCATGGCATTGGAGGAGGAGGAAAGGAGTTGCCGTCGCAACACTTGCCAACGACGCATATGGTCTCGCGAGTGCCTATTGAGGAGGCACAACTACACTCACATGCACCTTGTACATGAACTGCAAGAAACAAATCCTCATGACTTCCGAAACTATCTGAGAATGTCCGAGGCATCCTTCAGATTCCTACTTGACCGTGTCCGTCCATACATAACCAGGCAGGACACTGTCATGCGCCCAGCAGTACCAGTGGATGAGCGCTTGGGTGTGACCTTGAGGTTTCTGGCCACTGGACGGTCTCTGACAGATCTCCAGTACTCAGCAGCCGTGTACCGTTCATTGTTGAGTACGCTGATCCCTGAGACATGTCAGGCTATAATTCCCTCTTTAAGGGACTTTATGCCTTTCCCAAATACAGCAGCGGGGTGGGCTGAAATTGTGGACTTCTTCAATATGCATTGGCAGTTCCCAAACTGTGGTGGTGCATTGAAAGGCAAGCAAGTCCAAATTACCCACCCCACAATTCCGGGTCATTTTTTTTTAATTATAAAGGTTATTGCAGCATAATCCTCATGGCCCTGGTAAACGCCAACTATGAGTTCATAACTGTGGATGTTGGGATTAATGGGCGTGTGTCTGATGGTGGTGTTTTTGAACACACCAAGTTTGGACACCGGCTGACAAAATCAGACTTGCAATTGCCTCCAAACCAAACAAATTGTGGAAACATGAACTTTGTCTTCATTGCTGATGAGGCATTCCACCGTCAGAAACATCTCTTGAGGCCATACCCATAAACGGGTTTGACTCCTGCTAGACGAGCTTTCAACTATAGACTGTGTAGGGCTAGGCGGGAGGTCGAAAACGTGTTTGAAATTATGTCTAGTAGGTTCCGTATTTTCACAACACACATAAACTTAAAATTGGAATCAATTGATAAAGTAGTGCTCGCATGTTGTGTGCTGCATAACATTTTGAGAAAAATGGATGCTCAGGAATACATACCCCCAGGATCTGTTGACGCTGAAGAAAACATTAATGGACAAATTGTCCCAGGAGCATGGCGTCAACATGATCCTCAGCTTACTGGCTTGTACCCCACCCCCAACCTCAGCCATAGCCGTCACGATGCTGTGGCCAACCGGGTACGTTATTTTTTCTTTTTTCAATGGACCAGGGGCTGTAAGCTGGCAACAGCATATATAATTTTTTTTACATTTTTTTTTTTTGGGATTATTTAAAATTGTGAATGTATTTTGTTTTTTACATGTTGTACTTCTACCGTGTTTAATACATCATTATGTTGGAGTACCACATAGTTCCTGAAATTTTCGCCGTGAATGATAACGGATTTGTTGTAAATTATAAGTTTGTAAAACTATTACATGTTCATAATGTGTGTAAATTCAAATTGTCTCTCCAGTAAAGGAGACAAACTCTAGCACAGCGCCACCTATTGGAAGTAGCGATCCTAAAAGTCACAAGTGGATTTTCAACAATCCTTTGCAATATGACTCAGGATATATAAGCCAGATCAGAATCCCAATTTGCAGACACGGTGTTTTGGGGTGCTTGCCCCTCGTCAGTGCAAAGTATGGGGGTGTCTGATCTGGCTCATGAGAAAGCTATGTGGGGACCACGGGGGAACACTATTCTCCTTAAGGAGACTTTGCAAGCCAGTCTGGCTGCCAGGTAAGGGGGTAATGTGTGTAAATAATTATTGTTTGAAAAAAAGAAAAATAAAATAACAAAATATAACCACATTTATGTTTCTAGTTTTTTTTTTAATAAAAAGTATGTGCATAACATAGTGCATTCTCAGACGCACAAATACAATGTCTGTCTGATTCAGCCCATGCATTTTGTAATTTGGCCTTTTCCATGCACAAGGAAAGGGCATGTGTGCATGTTGCTTATTTACACGCTTTGACGCTGCGATTTGCATCGCTGCATAAAATCCTGTGTCCGGCGTCATCAACAAAATCTATGTAGATTGTTCAAATCACATCTACACGTTGTTTTCAAGAACGCAGCGTGTTGCATGCTGTAAAAATGCTGCGTTCAGAAAGGTAACATATCAATGGGTTTTTGCGATCAGGAATGCTTTCTCCACTCTGTCTATGTGAGAGGCAGCATCCCGAACAAACATATTCTGATTTAATGAATCATAAAGCCATATTTTAGATCGCAGCCTTTTAAGAGCGTTCTGATTCGCACAAGCATTGACTAAACGCTGCGGTACAGAATGCACTTACGTGCACACATGTCTAAACACTTTAGACGCTAACAGCTTTTGTACAAATTACACAAAGTCAGGTAATTGAATGTGCATATGCGTTGGGATTTTTGTAAAGAAAAACAAATAATAAAAACAAAACTATTACATTACCCATGTTTATATGTTACTTAGTACGTATATATTACTGGTTGTTTTAATCTAATAATTTTTAAACAATTTGTAACAACAAGACATGATATGATGGTCAGACAAGGATGAAAAAAAAAAAAAATGACATATTTGAAATTGTACCAGTTTAAAACATTTGTCTAAGCAACAACTCACAAACGTCACTTCAGAATCGCTGTGTCTTCATGATACATAGTTAAAAATTAGTTTTCAAAGCTGCCATTCTCGACCAGTGACACAGACACTGTGTGACCCATATGGACTGTAAGGTATGGATCTCGCTAAGTCGCAAAGGCGTAACATATGGAACGCAACACAGTTAAAATGCAAGGCATAACGCATTAACGTAATGACGTCATTACGCATTGCACTGCGTGGGCATGGGTGGCCCAGAGGGTATGATTGCCGATATTTTGAGAAATAAGATGGCATCCCGCAGCAGAGCTTCTGTATGGGGTGAGGGTGAGGTCACCTACCTCATAAAACGAATGGATGCTTTGGATTATGAATGCCATACGGAGCATGAGCGCCCAATGGCCCACAAATGATCGGTGTTGCGTAGGATCCGCCGAGGCCTGGCAAGTAATTTTGCAGTGATCCGGACAAGTCACCAGGTGCACAAAAAATGGGCAGACCTGCGCTATCGATCTGCCGAAAGAATCAACAACATACGCACTAATCTAAACAGACTGTGTGGTAAGTGATTTCAGTTACTCCAAAAGGCAAAATATATATGTGACACACATGGGAAAGTAGACGCACATGCGTTTTAAACCTAACGCACAATGCGGTTTACATTACAAATTATATTCTGATAGTATAGATTAGCTGCATTGTTATCAATTAGCACGCATAGTGCCATGAATAGGGCCAAATTGCAGAACATTAAACATGGTTTTTGAAACTATTTTTTGAAAATCTTCACATGCCTTCTATGGTTTTTCAATGTAAGAAAAATAAAATTTAAAAAAAAAAAGTAATGGGATATGGTTGGGCAACAAAATTATAATAACTTTAGATTACAGAGAGAGCTTGTGGAACGGGGCTTTATAAACCGCGCCAAAGATCACTGATGAAAACTTGGATTAATGTAAACTTTTTATTTTTGCACAGGTCTACGCGTTTCAGGAGGCTCTGCTCCCTTCCTCAGGACCAACAGGCATAAGCTACATCAAATCTCAATAACTTTAGATTAACATAAGCCTCACAGATGTCTTGCCTTGTCTTCATACAATATATCCAAACCACCAACAAAGCCATCAACAAGATGTAAGCCCTTCACCTCCTGCCTCACCATCCCCGGCAGTGACACCGCCTCGCATCCAGACCCCTTCACCCACTATCTCAACATCCCCTGTTGCCACCCCTCCTGTGTCCATGTGTGCCTCCCCTTCCACAACTGACACCGCAACACCTGCCGTCTTGTCCAACCATTGTTCACCAGAGTCACTACAGGAGATAGGAGTAGTATCTCCTCTTGGTGAGTTGTGGGCAGAGTATCTTTTAAGTGGAGTTCTTTTTTGTCACATTGTTTGGCCTTGTTTGACTTTTTAACGTTAAAGTGGCTGTGTTTGTATTTACCTAGTTTCGGGAGCCGCTGCAGCAGGATGGGAGATTAGCTCATCTTCCTCTGGAGATAAGGTCAAGGGCCGTCACAACATAGGTAAAAGCACCTTTTTAATAAAAAAAAAAATGTTGACCAGCTTGAGAGCAAAAAACAAATGTCAAACATCTCATTCCATCCACAGGAAACGCCACAATGTGGGATGGGTTGGCATCCTCCAGGAGGCTGAGAGCTGCTGCCCTATCCCATGAATCTGTTTTCCGGAGGTTCATAGAGGGAAATGTTTTTGACCACCAGTAATTTTTTGTATTAAAAAATATTAAGAAATTATGTTGTTGTTTTAAAAACATTCATATGCTAAAATGTTTATACTTGTGCAACTGGTTTTCATAATTTAAAATATTCAACATACTTTCCAGCAAAATGTTAAAAATATGTGAACAACATTACAAAAGTATTTTTGCCCCACATTTTTTAGTTAAATTTTGTTAGAAATAAAATTTGAACTTGTTTTGAAAAGACAGGTTATTTTTGGTTAAATTAAGTAAAAATTTGTGTGGCCAGCAGAGGGATGGGATGGGGGAGTGTTGCAACAAATTGATGAAAGGGATAGTGACAGGGTAAGATAAACCAATACATCTCTACTAAGGCAACAAGCAAATCTAGGTTAATATTATGTAATCAAGAAGTAATAAAAAACAGCAGCGTGTGTATACACATAATAAAACATTAACATATATGTGTGTTGAAAATAAATGCAAAAAATAGTCTGACACTGTCTCCATTTTTAAAGGAAAAAAAAACTTGTTTATTCACGAGGCCAAAATTTTAAATAAAAAAAAAAAAATATTGTGAATACTATAAAAACAAATATGTTTACAAAAAATCAACATACTTTACCAGAAAAATTGGAAAAAATAAAAAAAAATTAAACCACACACATTATGGAATCACGGAGATTTAGGTGAAGTAGCAGACCCTTGTTGCCTACATCTTCGTACTCTGGTTTTTTCTAATTGTTTTCCCACGCCGCAAACAGGTATTGATTGGCTCATTAAGTGGGACATGTGTTGAGGGTGGAGATATGGGTGGTTGAGAGCCAGAGGGACCTACATCGTCCTCTCCCACAGATAAAAATGAAGACATATTTAGTAGCTCAACTATGCCTGCCTTTAGAACATCTATAATCAAACGTTGGGCATAGTATTGTTGAGTTTGCGACATTGCTTTAACTTCATCATCCATGAAGTGTGCAAGCCCACTAATGGGTGGACGATTATGTTTATCCATTATAGTGTGAGCCATTCCCATCAATTCTGTGATAGCTGTTGTTGTTGTTTGGGCTTTCCTTTTCCGGCTTGCAGGAAGATGCATAGGCACAGTGGAAGGGCCAGCTTCATCCTGTTCTACCTCCGGAATTGGTGCATTTTCGGTCTCACTAGGCCCTTGCTCTGAAATACTCTCCTGACTTGGGGCCTGGGACTGCTAAAACATAGGGAAGATTTTTAGGACTATAACAATAAGAAGGCAAAACATGTAATGTGACAATACATCAATGTGTTGAATCGTGATGTCTGGTGAAACAGGAACATAGAGATTTGTCCAACACTTTTTATTAAAAACAATATTTTTTTAAAAAAAATAAAATATTATGAGTGTGCCCCAAGCTCAATATTACAATTCTAACACATTAGCTTTGTACTTAAATGTTATTGAATGGCATCCCATCATTGCACACATTATGAAACTAAAACATGGTACACATGATGCTTGCTAGTAACACCCAAAAAAAAAATGTATGTATAGAAACCAATAACAATTATGCTCTAAAAAAACATAACATACTTACATCCTCTAGCAAGGCCTCAGTTGGATTTTGTACAAGGTCCTCCTCCTGCAGCGTCATCATGCTGGTAGAGGTTCCTGGTCTCTGGTAAATGACAGGAGATCAAAATACCAGAGCCGAGGAACATACACATCCCCTGTGCCTGCCCCAGACCTCTTTCACTCCTCCACTTTGTTGAGTTCCTTCTTGTACACTGTTTTTAATGCTTGCAGTTTCTTCCTTACAATATCCTCTGTACCTTTCACTGACGGATGATGCTTATCAAATACCACAACCAGCTGAGCATATCCATCTTTTTTAAGTTGTCGGTTGCTATATTCAGCTGACTTTATTCTCCACAAACAGGGCAGGGATTTGTATACCTCAATGAATTCTGTAATGAATGTTTCATTTTGGCTTGTCATCTGTGGAAATCTAATATATAAAGCTGAATGTGTGTGTGTGTGTGTGTGTGTGTGTGTGTGTGTGTGTGTGTGTCCGGGATTGGCATCTGCACCGTCGCAGCTACAGCCACAACATTTTGCACACTCACACTTCTGGACCCCGAGAGCGTCATAGGCTATGTTTTGAGGGGAAATTTTAACCCCGCTCTTTACAGTTTATCGCCAAAAATCCTGCCTCCATTAAAGCGAATGGAGCTGGGGGCCACAGTGCAGCCAGAACTTCAGGAGAATGCGCAGCCACGCCCTTATATGGGATGTTGGAGTGTCACAACGCAGCCAGGGAAAGAGACAGACAGGGAAAGAGGCAGACACAGACAGGGTAAGAAACAGATATAGACAGGGTAAGAGACAGACACAAAGAGACAGACAGGGAAAGAGAGAGACAGGTTAAGAGACAGACACAGACAGGTAAAGAGACAGACACAGACAAAGAGACAGACACGGAAACAGACAGACAGGGTAAGGGACAGACAAAGACAGGTAAAGAGACAGACAAAGAGACAGACACGGAAAGAGACAGAGGGAAAGAGGAAAAGAGACAGACAGGGAAAGAGACAGACAGGAAAAGAGACAGACAGGGAAAGTGACAGATAGATAGACAGACAGGGAAAGAGATTGAGACAGACGAAGAAAGACAGAGACAGTCATAGACAGACAGGGAAAGAGACAGACAGACAAAGAGAGAGAGACAGAGAGATATATACAGAGGGGGGAGACAGACAGAGAATGGGAGAGAAACAGAGAGAAAGTTACCGGCAGCGCCCGGTGCTATGTTGTGAGGCGAAATTTTAACCCCGCGCGTTCCAATTTACCAATCAATTTTGCCCCTATCTACATAATGGGGAAAAAGTGAAACGAAAAGTGTTGGGGGCAAATTGACAGCTGCCAGATGTGAACAAGAGGGACTTAAAGAATGAAAGCGATGGCGCCAAAGAGTATATACTGTACAGTTGCTAAGGTGGGGCCCCGACATGGGATACTCACCACACTCGGGGATATGAACACACACAAAATGCGCCACACACTACCATGTACTTGAACACGTATACCACCCTCAGCACACATTTCACCTTGTGAAACTATTTAATAATTACATTTCTATCTATTTGTTTTGTGGTTTTTGTGTGCAGAATACATTTTTGTTAATACATTCTATTTTGTTAACGGCAGTTATAAACCCGGGCGAAGCCGGGTAGTACAGCTAGTTTATAAATAAAATACAGATATCATTGGATGGAACAACCAAAACTAAGAAAAATGTATATAATGTTGGATGTCTAGAGTAGAGATGAGCCACCCCCCTGGCGTTCGAGTTCGGTTCGGTTCGTTGAACGGAGACCCCGTTCGACGAACGTTCAACAAACCATTTGACGAACCACTAGAACCCCATTGAAAACAATTGGAGGCAAACACAAACACATAAAAACACATAGAAAACACCTTCAAAGGTGTCCAAAAGGTGACAAACAACTCATGCAAAACACAGCAAGTGGACTCCAAGCAGAGTCTCCCTTTTTCCCAACAATTGGGCCACAGACACCACTTAAGTGGCATGACTTGTACCTCAGTTGCAAACCTGACAGGTAGATTTTCATGATGCACAATCCAAATCCACAAGCCTTTACTCTCCCCAGGATGACACCGGGGTAGGTAGCAAAGTCCTTGCTGAACCATGACTTGTTCATGTTGGCTCATTGTTAAAAACACAGCAAGGGGACTCCAAGCAGAGTCTCCCTTTTTTCCAAAAATTGGGCCACACACACCACTTCAGTGGCATCACTTGTGCCCCAGTTGCAAACTGGATGTGTTGATTTGCGTCAAGCACATTCAAAAATATGCCAGCCTTAACTGTCCCCAGGATGACACCGGGGTAGGTAGCAAAGTCCTTGCTGAACCATGACTTGTTCATCTTGGCTCATTGTTAAAAACACAGCAAGGGGACTCCAAGCAGTCTCCCTTTTTTCCAAAAATTGGGCCACACAGACAACACTTCAGTGGCATCAGTTGTCCCCCAGTTGCAAACTTGACAGGTTGATTTGCATCAAGCACATTCCAAAATACGCCAGCCTTTACTCTCCCCAGGATGACACAGGGGTAGTAAAGTCCTTGAGGATCCATAACTTGTTCATCTTGAGTCTGTCCACATTGTCACTGGATGCTGCGCTTATCTGTCAGCACACACCCAGCAGCACTGAAGACACGTTCAGAGACAATGCTGGCTGCGGGACACAACAACATCTCCAAGGCGTAAGTGGTGAGCTCAGGCCATTTTTCAAGATTTGAAGCCCAAAATGAGCAAGGCTCCAGCTGCAAAGTCATGGAATCGATGTTCATTTGGAGATAGTCCTGTATCATCCTTTCCAGCCGTTGACTATGTGTCAGACTTCTTGTCTCTTGTGGCCATGCATTGGATGGTCCGAAAAAATTATGAAACGATTCCATAAAATTGCTGTTACCAGCACCAGATACGGTGTTGCTGGTATGGTTTGACTGATAATGACGAGACAGTCCCATGCTTGGCAAGTTACAACTGGGAGATTCACTCCGTGCACCACTGGTGTTTGGTGGAAAAGCCGAGCTAAGATTGAGTAACAGCTTCTGCTGATACTCCTGCATACGTGCGTCCCTTTCTATGGCAGGAATTATTTTACCAAATTTGGACTTGTACCGGGAATCTAATAGTGGGGCAACCCAATAGTCATCATTACTTCTAATTCGGACAATCTGAGGGTCAGGTTGTAGGTAGTGCAGCAAGAAGGCGCTCATGTGTCTTGCGCATCCATGCGGACCAAGTCCTTGCTGTGTTTGTGGCGGCGAGGTGATAACCATGCTTCCTTCCTCTGACATCTCCCCCCCAACCTCGTTCAACTGGAATTTGACCAAGGTCTCTTTCATCTGCTGAGTCTTCTATGTCCATCGACAGTTCGTCCTCCATTTCTTCCTGGTCTCCTGCACCTTCCTCAACATTTTGGCTGCTACCATGCGCCCTTGTTAATCCCTCTCCCCCACCGTCCCATGCCTGCCGCCTTGATGATGCTGAACATCTGGACCTTGTACATGTTGGTATCCCTTGCGTATATGAATCCTCCTGTACTTCCTCCCCTTCCTCTTGTACCACCCCCTGACTTCGGATAGTGTTTAGAGTGTGCTCCAGCATGTAAATGACTGGAATTGTCATGCTAATAATGGCATTGTCAGCGCTAATATTCGTCGCTATGTCGAAACTATGCAGAAGGGTGCATAGGTCCTTGATCTGAGACCACTCCATCAGCGTGATCTTCCCCACCTCTGCATCTCGTTGGCCCAGGCTATACGTCATAATGTATTGCACCAGGGCTCGCCGGTGCTGCCACAGTCGCAACATGTGGAGAGTCGAATTCCAGCGTGTCGGCATATCGCATTTCAGGCGATGAACCGGCAGGCCGAAAGACTTCTGGAGCAATGCAAGTCGGCCAGCTGCACCAGTTGAACGGCGGAAGTGAGCAGAGAGTGACCGTGCCCTGTGTAGAAGTCCATCTAGGCTGGGATAGTGGGTTAAAAATTGCTGGACAACAAGATTCAACACGTGAGCCATACAACGCACGTGTGTCACCTTGTCCCGACGTAGGGCCGCACCCAGGTTGGCAGCATTGTCGCACACAGCCTTCACTGTCTGCAGGTTGAGTTGAGACAACCATTTACTAAACTCGCTCTCCAGAGCTGACCACAACTCCTCAGCTGTGTGACTCTTATTTCCCAGACATTTCAACGTAAAGACCGCCTGATGCCGTTGAGCTCTGCTGCCAGCGTAGTAAGGAGGTGTGCGGGATTCCTTGTGCGCAGTTAAAACACGGGTGGCCTGACCAGGCAGGCTTGGGGCGGAGGTGGAGGACCCAGACGAGGTTGAGGAGGCAGAAGCAGTGGAGGAACTTCCACATACAGAGGATTGACGCACAAGTCGTGGGGACGGCAAGACTTGTTCAGCAGACCCTTCTCCATCTCGCACCATAGTTAACCAGTGCCCAGTCAGCGACATGTAACGTCCCTGTCCATGCTTACTGGTCCATGTATCGGTGGTGAAATGCACCCTGTCACACACAGAGTTTCTCAAGGAAGCGGTGATGTGTGCAACATGCTGGTGTAACGCAGGCACACCATTCTTGGTGAAGTAGTGGCGACTGGGCATCTGGTACTGGGGCACTGCGACGGACATAAGGTTTCGAAAATCCTCTGTGTCCACCAGGAGGAAAAGCAGCATTTCTGTAGCCAACAGCTTACAGAGGGTGAAAACAACCTCTTAGCTTTGTCATGGCTCGGAGGAAATGGCCTTTTAATTGTCCACATCTGAGGACCCGAGATCTGGCTGCTGTGTGGAGACGGTGGGGAGTAGGGTGTCCCTGGAAAACTGCTGGTCTGTGAGGAAAATGCAGGCGGAGACATGATATTGCCTTCATCCAAAGTTGGTGCTCTCGATGTCTGAGAGGGCTCTACAACAGCACCTGTTTCCCCCCCAAAAACAACTGATGATGACCTGCCAAGCAAACTACCTGTTGTGATTAAAGAGGTGGAAGGTCTGCGTAGAAAAACGTGTGACAGCTGTCCCCACAGTCATAGAGTATGAAGAGCGCACGGATGCAGTTGAAGGGGCAGACGGTGGTTGGCCCGCTCCGCTAGGACCCATTGTAGCACAGTGAGCTTCCCACAGGGACTTATGCTTGTTATTCATGTGACGGCTCATGGACGAAGTAGTCAAACTAGTGAGTTTTTGGCCTCTACTTACAGATTGGCGACAAAGCCTACAGATCACATGAGTTGAGTTACATAGTTAGTTACATAGTTACTAAGGTTGGAAAAAGACCTAGGTCCATCTAGTTCAACCTTCCTCCACCAGTTCTACACCTGGTCACCAAGTCATTTATAACCAACAATGTTTTGTGTACTGAGGAAATCATCCAGCCCTTTTTTAAAAGCTGTTATAGTATCTGCCATTACTACCTCTTGTGGTAGGGCATTCCACAGTCGGACTGCTCTAACTGTAAAGAACCCTTTCCTATTTAGCTGTCGGAATCGCTTTTCTTCCACTCGCAGTGAGTGTCCCCTGATCCTTAGTATTGTCTTTGGAAGAAATAAGTCATGTGCCAGTCCTTTATATTGACCACACATGTATTTATACATGTAAATGAGATCTCCTCTGAGACGTCTTTTTTCTAAGCTAAACATATCTAACTTTTTCAACCTGTCATCATATGGTAGGCCTTCCATCCCTTGTAGTAGTCTAGTTGCCTGCCTTTGAACTGACTCTAACTTCTGAATGTCCTTTTTAAAATGTGGAGCCCAAAACTGGATCCCATATTCCAGATGTGGCCTTACAAGTGATTTATAGAGGGGTAACAATACGTTGGGATCACGGGATCTAATCTCTCTTTTTATACACCCTAGAATCTTGTTTGCTTTTGCAGCTGCTGCTTGACATTGAGTGCTGCTGCTCAGCTTATTTGTAATGAGAATACCCAAGTCCTTCTCCTGTTCTGTAGTCCCGAGTTTACTTCCATTTAATATATACGCAGTTTTATTATTATTATTATTATTATTATTATTTATTTATAGAGCACCATTAATTCCATGGTGCTGTACATGAGAAGGGGGTTACATACAAAATACGTATACAAGTTACAGTAGACAGACTAGTACAGAGGGAAGAGGGCCCTACCCTTGCGGGCTTACATTCTATAGGATTATGGGGAGGAGACAATAGGTGGGGTGTAGGTCAGGCGGCAGCTCCGCACGGTGGTCGGGCGGCAGCTCCGCACGGTGGTCGGGCGGCAGCGAGTTCATTGTAGATTGTAGGCATTTCTGAACAGGTGCGTTTTCAGGTTCCGTTTGAAGTTTGCAAGGGTAGGGGATAGTCTGACGTGTTGAGGCAGCGAGTTCCAGGAGACTGGGGATGCAGTTATAGGATTACTACATCCTAGGTGCATTACTTTACATTTATCAACATTAAATCTCATTTGCCAAGTATCTGCCCATTCTGATATCTTATGCAGATCTTTTTTGTAATATTGTACTATCAAGGTCAGTTTTTAATATCCTACATAGTTTGGTGTCATCAGCAAAGACTGACACTTTACTATCAATCCCATCCACAAGGTCATTAATAAAGAGATTAAAAAGAATTGGTCCTAGCACAGATCCCTGCGGCACCCCACTGCTGACTATAGCCCATTTAGAGAATATACCATTTATGACTACTCTTTGTTTCCTATCTTTTAGCCAATTCCTTACCCAGTTGCATATAGTCTCCCCTAGTCCTTGCTTCTGGAGCTTTAGTATAAGGCTATTATGTGGTACAGTATCAAATGCCTTTGCAAAGTCCAAATAAATCACATCAGCTGCATTACCAATATCCAGGTTTGCACTTACCCCCTCATAGAACCCCAATAGGTTGGTTAGACACGACTTATCTTTCATGAATCCATGCTGTCTGTCAGTTATTATATTATTTTCTGCAACATATTTTTTCCATGTCATCCCTTAAAATGCCCTCAAAAACTTTGCATACTGCTGATGTCAGGCTTACTGGACGGTAGTTGCCTGGATCTACCCTCTTACCTTTCTTAAATATCGGTACCACATCAGCAATCCTCAAATCCTGAGGCACCAACCCTGTTACAAGAGAATCTAAAAAGATGAGATAAAGCGGTCTGTCAATTACGGAGCTCAATTCCCTCAATATTCGTGGATGAATGCCATCTGGCCCTGGGGATTTGTCAATGTTTAATTTACTCAGACGTAGGCGTACTTCTTCTTGTGTTAAATTAATTATATCTGGTGGGGAACTTTGATTTTTCACTTGTTGAATGATCCCTGGTACAGTCAGTTCCTTGGTGAACACAGGTGAGAAATGCCTATTTAATATCTCAGTCTTTTGCTTGTCCTCTATAACTAACTTGTTATTATATTTTAAGGGGCCAATACTATCCTTTGTTTTCCTTTTGGCATTAATGTATTTATAAAAGATTTTGGGATTTATTTTAATGTCATTGACGATTTTTGTTTCAGTAGCTAGTTTTGCTTGTTTGATTTCTTTTTTGCATTTCTTATTGATATCTTTATACTCCTGAAATGCTATTTCTGTATTCTCGGCCTTCAAGATTTTAAACGCCCTTTGTTTTTGTTTTATTATACTTTGTACAGTCTTATTTATCCATAGTGGTTTCTTTTTATTCCGGGACATTTTATTACCAGAGGGTATACGTTTTTTACAGGACTCTAGCAGTATATCCTTAAACTTTCCCCATTTATGTTCAGTATCTCCAGTTACCATGACTTTGTCCCAATCTACACATTTAAGCTCTTCCCTTAATTTGTTGAAACCAGCTTTCCTAAAATTCCAGGTTTTAGCATTTCCCCTTTGAAATGTTCTATTGAATATTACGTTGAAGCTTACCATATTATGATCGCTGGTGCCCAAGTGCTGCCGAACCTGTAGATCTGAAATTGTCTCCGGTCTATTTGACAGGACCAGATCTAGCAAATTATCTCCCCTCGTCGGTTCATCTACCATCTGAGAGAGGAAATGGTCTTGAATGGTAGATTAGAATTTACAGCTTTTAGCACAACCAGAAGATTCTATGTCCCACTGTATGTCTGGATAGTTGAAATCCCCCATAATAAGAACCCGATTATTATTATTAGCTGCCTTTTCAATTTGTTCCAGCATTTCACCCTCTATTTGTTCAGGTATGTTAGGAGGCTTATAGCAAACTCCAATTAGCATTTTTCCATTATTACCCTCCCCATGTACATTTACCCATACTGACTCTACATTGTTGCAGTTCCCCGCAATGTCATCATTCAACACATGTTTTAGGTTAGATTTGATAAATATACACACCCCACCACCTTTTCTGTCTTTCCTGTCCCTCCTAAATGTACTATAACCCTGTATGTTTGTCACCCAGTCATGGCTTTCATCCAGCCAGGTTTCCGTAGTGCCCACCACATCATAATCCATGGTTGTCATAAGAGTCTCCAATTCATTCATTTTGTTTGCAAGACTTCTTGCATTTGCCAGTAGACATTTAATCCTATTAACACCTTTATTACTCCTAGCCTCCCTATGTTCCTTGCATGTCCCATCCCCCACTAATCCTTCATTGACCCCTACCGTCTCCCTGTCTCTATCTGCTCTATCTATCCCCTTTTTTGCTCCACTTCCCTTCCTCCCCCCAGATCCTAGTTTAAAAGCTCCTCCATCCTTCTGACCATTTTCTCCCCCAGCACAGCTGCACCTTCCCCATTGAGGTGCAGCCCGTCCCTACTGTAGAGCCTTTGCAATGTCAAAAAAGGATCAGGCAATACAACTATTAGAGCTCATGCGACCTGCAGAGCCACCCCGACTTGTGCTCAGAGGCAGAGTTGTGGCTGAGGATTCAGTTGTTGACGTGCTGCCAGTACTCCATCTTTGTCCAGGAAGGCGCAAGCTAACCTCATCGTCAGTCTCATCCTCCTCCACCGCCTCTGCTGACCTCCTCTAGTGCCTGACTGTGGGTTGACAGTAAGTGGGATCTAGAACTTCATCATCAACCGTTGTGTTTGCGCTCCCCTCGCCCTCAGACCTAACCTCTTCCTGCCCTGACTGAATAGTTAAGCTGTCATTCCAATCAGGTATCTGAGTCTCATCGTCATCAGTATGTTCCTCATTGTGTCCACCAAGAGGTGTTACAGTTTGTGAATGAGGGTCTACATTATGCTCAGAAACTTGTTCATCAGAGCCTGAATCAGACTCACAAAGCTTCTGGGCATCACTGCAGACCATTTCCTGGTCTGTACTCACTGTAGCTTGGGAGCAGACCTCTGATTCACAGCCTATAGTGTGACTGAACATCTCTGCAGACTCACCCATCTCTGTTACACCATACTCTGCAGGGCGGGTGGATACTTGAGAGCTGGGAGAAAGCGAGTGCGGTTGGGGTGACAACTCAGAGGACTGTTGTTTTTTGGATGTTGAAGATGAGGTGGAGGAGAGACCACTTGTTGGAGCACTTGCGATCCATTCAAGCATATTCTTTTTTGTTCATCATCTACCTTTGTTACAGTAGTTCTGTTCCGTAAAAAAGGGAGCACATCGGATTGTCCACGGAAAGTAGTAGACATCTTACTTTTGGTTGAAGATGGCCTTTCTTCAGCAGATGTTACAGTAGCTTTACCACCTCCCCCACGGACACAAACTTTTTTTCCCTTTCCAACATGCCTGTTCCCCTTTCCACCAGCATCTGTCCTTTTTCCACTCATTTTGTTTGTGACCAGATTGGACACTTAAAATGTCGTAGCACAAATGGAGAGGTGGTGTACATTGCAGAGGTGGTTTAGCTTTATTGACAGCTGAAGAACAAACACTGACTATCCCTGACTATGCAACTATGGCCCTAAAACTGGCAGCACTGTTTGCTATAAAAATTGCGTAGCAAAAATGAAAAGGTGTGTAGAATGCAGAGGTGGTGTACCTTGCGTGGCACCAGAGGAACACTAAGTTAGTATCCCAGACACTTTTAGTATGCCACTAAGTGTCAGCACTTTTTGCTATGAAAATTGCGTAGCAAAAATGGGCAGGTGTGTACAATGCAGAGGTGGTGTACCTTGTTTGGCACCAGAGGAACACTAAGGTAGTATCCCAGACACTTTTAGTATGCTACTAAGTGTCAGCACTCTTTACTATAAAAATTGCGTAGCAAAAATGGGCAGGTGTGTAAAATGCAGAGGTGCTGTAGGTTGCATGGCACCAGAGGAACACTAAGTTAGTATCCCAGACACTTTTAGTATGCCACTAAGTGTCAGCACTGTTTGCTATGAATATTGCGTAGTAAAAATGGGAAGGTATGTACAATGCAGAGGTGGTGTACCTTGCTTGGCACCAGAGGAATACTAAGTTAGTATCCCTGGCACTTTTAGTATGCCACTAAGTGTCAGCACTGTTTGCTATGAAAATTGCGTAGCAAAAATGGGCAGGTGTGTACAATCTGGCTGCTGTGCGGACACGGTGTGGAGTAGGGTGTCCCTGGAAAACTGCTGGTCTATGAGGAAAGTGCAGGCGGAGACATGATATTGGCTTCATCCAAAGTTGGTGCTCTCGATGTCTGAGAGAGCTCTACAACAGCACCTGTTACCTTCCCACCCCCCCAAAACAACTGATGATGACCTGCCAAGCAAACTGCCTGTTGTGGTTAAAGAGGTGGAAGGTCTGCGTAGAAAAACATGTGTGACAGCTGTCCCCACAGTCATAGAGGATAAAGAGCGTGCGGATGCAGTTGAAGGGGCAGACGGTGGTTGGCTCGCTCCGCTAGGACCCATTGTAGCACAGTGAGCTTCCCACTGGGACTTATGCTTGTTATTCATGTGACGGTTCATGGACGAAGTAGTCAAACTATTGAGTTTTTGGCCTCTACTTACAGATTGGCGACAAAGCCTACAGATCACATGAGTTGAGTGATCCTTTGCGATGTCAAAAAGGACCAGGCAATGCAACTATTAGAGCCCATGCGACCTAGCCACCCCGACTTGTGCTCAGAGGCAGAGTTGTGGCTGAGGATTCAGTTGTTAACGTGCTGCCAGTACTCCGTCTTTGTCCAGGAAGGCGTAAGCTAACCTCGTCGTCAGTCTCATCCTCCTCCACCGCCTCTGCTGACCTCCTCGAGTGCCTGACTGTGGGTTAACAGTAAGTGGGATCTAGAACTTCATCATCAACCGTTGTGTTTGCACTCCCCTCGCCCTCAGACCTAACCTCTTCCTGCCCTGACTGAATAGTTAAGCTGTCAATACAATCAGGTATCTGAGTCTCATCATCATCAGTATGTTCCTCATTGTCTCCACCAAGAGGTGTTACAGTTTGTGAATGAGGGTCTACATTATCCTCAGAAACTTGGTCATCAGGGCCCGAATCTGACTCACAAAGCTTTTGGGCATCACTGCAGACCATTTCCTGGTCTGTACTCACTGTAGCTTGGGAGCAGATCTCTGATTCACAGCCTATAGTGTGACTGAACAGCTCTGCAGACTCACCCATCTCTGTTACACCATACTCTGCAGGGCGGGTGGATACTTGAGAGCTGGGAGAAAGCAAGTGCGATTTGGGTGTTAACTCAGAGGACTGTTGTTTTTTGGATGTTGAAGTTGAAGTGGAGGAGAGGCCACTTGTTGGAGAACTTGCGATCCATTCAAGCATGTTCTTTTTTTGTGCATCATCTACCTTTGTTACAGTAGTTCTGTTCCGTAAAAAAGGGAGCACATCGGATTGTCCACGGAAAGTAGTAGACATCTTACTTTTGCTTGAAGATGGCCTTTCTTCAGCAGATGTTACTGTAGCTTTACCACCTCCCCCACGGACACAAACTTTTTTTCCCTTTCCAACACACCTGTTCCCCTTTCCTCCAGCATCTGTCCTTTTGCCACTCATTTTGTTTGTGACCAGATTGGACACTTAAAATGTCGTAGCAACAATGGAGAGGTGGTGTACAATGCAGAGGTGGTCTAGCTTTATTGACAGCTGAAGAACAAACACTGACTATCCCTGACAATGCAACTATGGCCCTAAAACTGGCAGCACTCTTTGCTATAAAAATTGTGTAGCAAAAATGGGAAGGTGTGTACAATGAAGAGGTGGTGTACCTTGCGTGGCACCAGAGGAACACTAAGTTAGTATTCCAGACACTTTTAGTATGCCACAAAGTGTCAGCACTGTTTGCTATGAAAATTGCGTAGCAAAAATGGGAAGGTGTGTAGAATGCAGAGGTGGTGTATCTTGCTTGGCACCAGAGGAACACTAAGTTAGTATTCCAGACACTTTAGTATGCCCTAAGTGTCAGCACTGTTTGCTATAAAAAATTTGTAGCAAAAATGGGCAGGTGTGTAGAATGCACAGGTGCTGTAGGTAGCAGGACAGCAAAGGAAGCCTCAGTTTCTATCCCTGCTAATGAAAAAATGCAGCAAGGAATTGCCTGAGCTGATGTAGCTAGATGCTGTTATTTAAAGCCCAGCACAGCGTTGGCACGGACCTGCCTAGCAACAATGCCTATGAACGGCTGTAATGTAACCCTGAAAAGGGCTGAAATTTCAAGTAGTCCCTAATCCCTACAGCGCTGTGTAGATTGCACTGTCTGTCTATAGCGCACACAGCAGGAGCGGGAGCAGTGACTGTCACCCACCCACAGCAGAGAGATAATGGCTGCAACGGGGAAAATGGCCAGATCTTATAGGGCAAGGACATGTGACATACACAGCCTATGACACATGCCCTTGCTTGTCTGGCAAAAATCCACTTTGCTGTGTGTGTGTCTGTGATTTGCTGACAACCTGGCCCACCCCACTGAACGCGCGGTTAGAAAAAAAAATTGCGATCGGCATTCTTTCAGCACTCAGCAGCAGCACTGATCTAAACCCCGTACCCCCCGCACACTATACGCTGAATTTTGATAATATGATTCACACTGACTCACACTATTACAGTGAGAAGCCAGCTAGTAACTAGCTACGCTTTTTGTTGATCGAACCGTTCTCGAACGTAATTCGAACTACCGAACTTTTACCAAATCGTTCGAGTTCGTCAAACGACTCGAACACCCCACAAAATCACTCGAACATGAAATTGGCGAACCTTGAACATTGCTCATCTCTAGTCTAGAGATTTTAACATAAAAAAAAACAAAAAGACAAACAGTAGCTTCTATTATAAAAGTTTGAAGCTACATTTTTTAAGATAATCAATGTTATTTAAAATAAATTGATGGTTAATTGGAGTAGCTTTACATGTAAATACAAACATCAGACAGCCAAAATGAAAGAAAAAAAAACAAACATTATAATATAATGAAAATAGGAAAAAAAAAAATGAAACCAAAAAAAAAAAAACCTACCTTGAACAACACAAATGAGTTGTCGGTATGCAACCAAGACAGGACGACACACGTGCGACAAAACCGCTTGTGGGGGCGTATTGCATCACACATCAACACACATCTGTGCACTTAAATATCAATGACGACCAATGATGAATGAGAATAGCGGAGACGGCAATGGCAGTACAGCACTAGAGGCATGAGGAGGGCGAGGCAAACATGCCAGGGTGTATACTACGGACACAAAGAACGCCTCTGTCGTTGATGGCGTCGTTGGGAGGTATGTTGTGTGATGCTGTCCACACGACCACCTTGGACCTTCAAAAGATCGTTGCACGATGTTGTGTCGTTGTGTGGTCGTTCGAGGACGTTCTGTGTGACCGCTATATAGCGACCTAACACTGGCCAGACAACGATGTAGGTAAGTCTTACTAACGACCTGGGCGTGTCTGATTGCTAACGAGATCGCTAACGAGATTGCAGCATGTAAAGCGGCCTTAATCGGAGTGTTATCTTAGACAGACATTGTACTGCTCCAGCTGATCATGTGGTGCTGTAGTGATGCACCATGGGATTTACAGTGCATGGAGCAATAAAATGAATGTTGAGAGCAAAGAATCAAAGTTGTTTCTGATGGAAGAAAACTGGAGGCTGAATGACATGTACGTAAAGTAAGTGCACTATACCTAAGAGAAGCAGGATGTGATGGACAATCCAGTGAGGGTACACTACCCTAGCGTTTTTTTCCCTTTTGCACTGCTGGAAGGGTGCTTTAAATCTAAATTCCGTCAGATACTCACCTTTCAGCGGCTTCACTTTCTATCACAGCTGCTTCGGGTGGTCTCGGAGATTTGTGACCTGCTGGCTGCTCCAGTGTTTCATTGACCGCACTGGAAGGCCCAAATCAGTTCATATCTATGAGACCCTCATTCTGACTGTCGTAAAGATCCATAGAGCGCTTGTGACGTAACTTCTGACTTCCAGTCAGTCAGACATTACTGTTACAAGACGGCGTTGAGGGACTGGAGCAGCGTTGGTAAAAGGTGAAGACGCAGGGGGTTTAAAGTTAAAGTATTACTTGAAAGCTGGGGGCAGGGGAACCACTGGAATAGTGCTTTCAAGAGGTTATCCTATAAGCAAAAGTGTAATTCAACCAATAAATGGGAAATTAAGCATTTTTGAAAATGTTGCGGAAAGATAAACCTGTCAACGCCGCCCCTGCTGCATCCTGTGAAAGGTTCGTTTCCAACCAGGTTGACGCAATTTAGCTGCTGTTCAACACGTTTGTATCGATCCAACAGGAGGAAGGATAAAGTAGATATTCTTTACTGATAGGGCTGGCAGAGACTTTACTGATTATTGTGTTACTCCTCCCTGTCTGCTACTTTCATCAAGTAGCGATGGTATCGGCTATAGCAGCCAACCTTTGAGCTCACCTCAGTAAATCACACCATTCAGCACATACAGGTGCATCTCAATAAATTAGAATATCTTCAAAAAGTTAATTTATTTCAGTAATTCAATACAAAAAATGAAAACCCAAAAATAATTATCTCACAAAATTAAGAATAATTACCACAAAACACCTGCTATGGCTTCCTAAGCATTTGAAATGCTCCCTTAGTCTGTTTCAGTGCACAACCAGGATAACCACAGCCTTGATAGAAAAGACCATTTAAAAATTTGGGGGAGATTCACAAGGACTGGACTGCTGCTGGAGTCAGTGCTTCAAGAACCACCACAGACAGACGTATCCAGGACATGGTCTACAACTGTCACATTCCTTGTGTCAAGCCACTCGTGACCAATGGACAATACCACAAACATCTTACCTGGGCCAAGGAGAAAAAGAACTGGACTGTTGCTCAGGGGTCCAAGGTGTTCTCAGATTATAGTAAATTTTGCATTTAATTTGGATATCAAGGTCCCAGAGTCTGGAGGAAGAGTGGAGATGACACAATCCAAGCTGCTTGAGGTCTAGTATGATATTTCCACAATCAGTGATGGTTTGGGGAGCCATGTCATCTGCTTGTGTAGGTCCACTGTGTTTTATCAAGACCAAAGTCAGCGCAGCCGTCTACCAGGAACTTTTAGAGCACTTCATACTTCCCTCTGCCGACAAGCTTTTTGGAGATGGAAATATCATTTTCCAGCAGGACTTGGCACCTATCCACACTGCCAAAAGTACCAATACCTGGTTTAATAACCACAGTATCACTGTGCCTGATTGGCCAGCAAACTCGCCTAGCCTAAACTCCGTAGAGCATGGGTCCCCAATTCCAGTCCTCAAGGGCCCCCAACAGTGCATGTTTTCAGGATTTCCTTAGTATTGCACATGTGATAATTTAATCACCTGCACAATTGATGATTCCAACACCCATGCAATGCTAAGGAAATCCTGAAAACATGCACTGTTGACGGCCCTCGAGGACTGGAGTTGGGGAATCCTGCCGTAGAGAATCTGGTGTATTGTCAAGAGAAAGATGAGAGACACCAGACCCAACAATGCAGATGAGCTGAAGGCTGCTATCAAAGCAACCTGGGCTTCCATTACACCTCAGCAGTGCCACAGGCTGATTGCCTCTATACCACATTGCCGCATTGATGCAGTAATTCATGCAAAAGGAGCCCCGACCAAGTATTCAGAGCATGTACTGTACTTACGAGTGCTTTTCAGTAGACCAACATTTCTGAGTTTAAAATAATTTTTTCAGTTGGTCTTATATAATATTCTAATTTGTTTGAGATAATGACTTTTGGGTTTTCTTGGGCTGTAAGCCATAATCAGCAACATTAACAGAAATAAACACTTGAAAACGATCACTCTGTGTGTAATGACTCTATATAATATATGCGTTTCCCTTTTTGTATTGAATTACTGAAATAAATTTATGGATTTATCTGCAAAATCTAGAAAATCCACAGGTTTTCCGCTGCAAAATCCGCGGTTACTTTCTCCCGTGGGCACAGGGCCTTACATGATTGATTAACAAGGCGTTACACAGACTTGTGCATGGCCAACATTATCAGTTAACGTCTGCCCAATATTTTTTTTAACTCTTTCCTGATATTGGACATACCAGTAAAAAAATATGTGGCAAAAATTAAGCTTTTTCATCAACCCGCTGTCAAAAAATGGAATAAGATGCAATCAACAAGCCGCCACTCCGCTCAGTCAGCGGAAAAAAAAAAAAATATTGCTCTCAGAATATGGCTATGCAAAATCAATTTATTTTCTATAAAATTGTTTTTATTGTGAGAAGACACAAAACATAAAAAACTATACAGTATAATCCAAAAGTGAGTACACCCCTCACATTTTCTTTTAAATATTTTATTGTTTCTTTTCATGGGACAAAACTAAAGATATGACTCTTTGATACATCGTAAAGTAGTCAGTGTACAGCATGTATAACACTTAATATGGTGTGCTCTCTAGGTAACTCAACACAGTCATTAAGAATAAACCATAGACTAAGGAAAGGGATTACTGGAATCGTCCTGTGGTCTGATGAGATCAAGATGAACTTATTTTGTTCAGATGGTTTCAAGTGTATGTGGTGGCAACCAGTGAGGACAAGTGTGTTGCCTACAATCAAGTATGGTGAGAGTGTCATGGTTTGGGGCTGCATGAGTGCTACATGACAGCTACATGCCATTGAGCATTGAGAGAGTCATGAATGCCAACATGTACTTTGACATACTAAAGCAGAGCATGATCCCTCCCCTTCAGAATCTGGGCCTAAGGACAGTATTCCAACATGATAATGACCCTAAACACACCTTCAAGACCAAAATGACCTTGATTGGCCAAGCATGTCTCCAGACTTAAACCCTAATCTGGGGTGCATACACTAATGAAAGGTCCCAAATAGTGATGAGCGAACTCCCCGACGTTCGGGATCGGGATACTTGACCGAGCTTTTTGTAATGTTCGAGTTCGGGGCCGGAGATAACGCAACCTTGCGTCCAAACCCTGAGCTTGGACTTTACAGTTATGGGTTAGGGTGGGGAGGCTGTAAAATAAAGAATATAATTAATAATAATCATTGTCATTATACTTACCAGTCCCGCAACATGTCCTGCTATCTCCTGGCTGCTTTTGCTTACGGGTCCGATCATTAACTTCCGGCGGTATTCACTGCATTGCTCGTCACTCGGCAGTCTTCGATTTTGTTTTGGCCATGTTCACGCTGACGTCTGGGTTCACCCGAGTCCGTGGCTTAGCTATGGACTTGATTGAACTTTGATTGTCAGTGTTAGCCTTCTTCTCGCTCTGTATAGACACTTGTCTGTACAGAGTGATGAAGCAGAGCTGACATTGCTCTCCCTGTGGATTACGTCAGACTAAGGATTTTGTTTTATAATAAAGATGGAGTCTCTAAAGTTTTTTTTTTGTTTTATTTCTAATAAAAAAATGTTCTATGTGTTGTGTTTTTTTATACTGTTTACTAGAAATTCATGGTAGCCATGTCTAATTTGATGTGACACCATGAATTTCACATCCACGACCACTATTTGATGATCTCATGTTTATAACTAACTACTTTGCTCCACAGGCTGTGTGGCACAAAGAAAGCAGGCAACTTGGGTGTGATGTCTTCACACGGTGGAGCATACAGTGTAATGTGTAGTCTGCTTTCAAGTTAGTGGGTATGACTGGCTTGCTTGGTGAGCATGGCTAGTACGTTACCACCCATCCATTATAATTATAAAATCAATGGAGTGGTGCCCCCAGACCCTCACTTATAGTATAAAAAACTCCTTGTCCATGTGGACCTTATAAAATAAAGTTTATTCAGTTTGGAAACATCGGGCAGCATTTTGCACACTCCTCTATCACATGAGGGAAATTACATCATACTTGGAAAGATAACATACGTTCTGGCATCTTCATTTGTTCAAGCCCAGAGTGTATGATCTGCCTCCGGGTTAGTGGGTGTGACCAGCTGAGCAAGACTACATGGCTGTCCCCTCCTCTATAAGCTTCATGGCTATGTGCAGTTCCTGCCACATACGAATGTATGGGCTGGTTTCAGGTTACTCCAACAGGCAATCACAGATGCCCATTCTCTGTGCCGGTGCCTGTGATTGCCTGGCATCACAGTACTGTAAAAATAAATAAATCATTAAAAAAAATGACATAGCGCTCTTCACTATGTTTGATTCTCAGCGCAGATAAAGCGGATGGCTATAGGCTGCCACCGCCATCTGCCTGGCTTTACCTTGGCTGGCAATCAAAATTCAGAGAAGCCCAGAATTATTTTTTAATTATTTAAATAAATATTTAGAAAAAAAATTGTGTGGGCTCCCGCCATATTTTGATGGCCAGCCAGGTAAAACCAGGCAGCAGGGGGCTCGAATCCTCAGCGCAGGTTGGACCAAGCTGTCTGGGCCTCCTCCGCTGAAAATTGAAGCCCCCAGCCGCCCCAGAAAATGGCGCATTCATAGAAGTGCTATTTTCTGGCGCTTTACCCGGCTCATCCTACAAGTTATCTAGGTTCTTTGGGTGTCTCATGTGGACTTTAATCTTGAGCTCCTTCCACAAGTTTTCAATTGAGTTAAGGTCAGGAGACTGACTAGGCCACTGCAACACCTTGATTTTTTCCCTCTTGAACCAGGCCTTGGTTTTCTTGTCTGTGTGCTTTGGGTCGTTGTCTTGTTGGAAGATGAAATGACGACCCATCTTAAGATCCTTGATGGAGGAGCGCAGGTTCTTGGTCAAAATCTCCAGGTAGGCTGTGCTATCCATCTTCCCATGGATGCGGACCAGATGGCCAGGCCCCTTGGCTGAGAAACAGCCCCACAGCATGATGCTGTCACCACCATGCTTGACTGTAGGGATGGTATTCTTGGGGTCGTATGCAGTGCCATCCAGTCTCCAAATGTCACGTGTGTGGTTGGCACCAAAGATCTCGATCTTGGTCTCATCAGACCAGAGAACCTTGAACCAGTCTGTCTCAGAGTCCTCCAAGTGATCATGAGCAAACTGTAGACAAGCCTTGACATGACGCTTTGAAAGTAAAGGTACCTTACGGGCTTGTCTGGAACGGAGACCATTGCGGTGGAGTACGTTACTTATGGTATTGACTGAAACCAATGTCCCCACTGCCATGAGATTTTCCCAGAGCTCCTTCCTTGTTGTCCTTGGGTTAGCCTTGACTCTTCGGACAAGCCTGGCCTCGGCACGGGTGGAAACTTTCAAAGGCTGTCCAGGCCGTGGAAGGCTAACAGTAGTTCCATAAGCCTTCCACTTCCGGATGATGCTCCCAACAGTGGAGACAGGTAGGTTCATGCTAAAATAAATATTTTATTTAAATTAATTAAAAGAATTTAATAAGATAAAAAAACAGAGATATTCCTGAGTGGGGCCTAATAAATACCCAGATATTATGCAATTCACATACAAGGAGGGATGTAAAGAATATTGAAGTATTGCACTCAAATTATAATGTTGCAAGATAATGCATCAACCCTGGCCCACACATACAGTGCCTACAAGTAGTATTCAACCCCCTGCAGATTTAGCAGGTTTACACATTCGGAATTAACTTGGCATTGTGACATTTGGACTGTAGATCAGCCTGGAAGTGTGAAATGCACTGCAGCAAAAAAGAATGTTATTTCTTTCTTTTTTTTTTTTTAAATTGTGAAAAGTTTATTCAGAGGGTCATTTATTATTCAACCCCTCAATCCACCAGAATTCTGTTTGGTTCCCCTAAAGTATTAAGAAGTATTTCAGCCACAAAGAACAATGAGCTTCACATGTTTGGATTAATTATCTCTTTTTCCAGCCTTTTCTGACTAATTAAGACCCTCCCCAAACTTGTGAACAGCACTCATACTTGTCAAGGCTAACCCAAGGACAACAAGGAAGGAGCTCTGGGAAGATCTCATGGCAGTGGAGACATTGGTTTCAGTCAATACCATAAGTAACGTACTCCACCGCAATGGTCTCCATTCCAGACGAGCCCGTAAGGTACCTTTACTTTCAAAGCGTCATGTCAAGGCTCGTCTACAGTTTGCTCATGATCACTTGGAGGACTCTGAGACAGACTGGTTCAAAGTTCTCTGGTCTGATGAGACCAAGATCGAGATCTTTGGTGCCAACCACACACGTGACGTTTGGAGACTGGATGGCACTGCATACCCCAAGAATACCATCCCTACAGTCAAGCATGGTGGTGGCAGCATCATGCTGTGGGGCTGTTTCTCAGCCAAGGGGCCTGGCCATCTGGTCCGCATCCATGGGAAGATGGATAGCACGGCCTACCTGGAGATTTTGGCCAAGAACCTCCGCTCCTCCATCAAGGATCTTAAGATGGGTTGTCATTTCATCTTCCAACAAGACAACGACCCAAAGCACACAGCCAAGAAAACCAAGGCCTGGTTCAAGAGGGAAAAAATCAAGGTGTTGCAGTGGCCTAGTCAGTCTCCTGACCTTAACTCAATTGAAAACTTGTGGAAGGAGCTCAAGATTAAAGTCCACATGAGACACCCAAAGAACCTAGATAACTTGGAGAAGATCTGCATGGAGAAGTGGGCCAAGATAACTCCAGAGACCTGTGCCGGCCTGATCAGGTCTTATAAAAGACGATTATTAGCTGTAATTGCAAACAAGGGTTATTCCACAAAATATTAAACCTAGGGGTTGCATAATAATTGACCCACACTTTTATGTTGAAAATTTATTAAAATTTAACTGAGCAACATAACTTGTTGGTTTGTAAGATTTATGCATCTCTTAATAAATCCTGCTCTTGTTTGAAGTTTGCAGGCTGTAACTTATTTGCATCTTATCAAACCTGCTAAATCTGCAGGGGGTTGAAGACTACTTGTAGGCACTTGACTGCCCTACTGCAGAGGCTTTCTTCATATTGTCAGCAGAATCCCCCACCCCAAACCCCCCTTTTTCCCAACCGCTAATAAAAACACAACACCCTTCTTTGGATAAATTGGCCAAATCGGCCCGGTTTATTAACAAACATTATAACAGATAATAAATAACCATTTTGCCAATGCAAGGGCGGTTCTTGGAGCCCCAAAACCTGGCGGACACCAAATATTGTTACCAAACCATCCGGCATATTTTGCCCCCAGCCGCGCCTACAAGCTCGGGGGCACCACCTTTGCCGGAAAACAGTGTCCCTAACCGACTCTCAGGGGACCCCACCCCTGGAGAGCCCCCCCAAGTCCGCCAGGCAATTACCATACCAGAATAAACAAAGGGGGGTGGTCCCCCATCTATCCGATGTACCACCCCCCACCCCGAATTTCCACCGACTCCAAGAACCCCCCTCGCCACCGCCACCACGAGCATTACCTGACACCTCATAATGCGAGTCACCCCACCAAAATGAGTGCCCGCTCCACACCTTCCTGAATGCCCAAGGCCCACAAATCAATACCCACGGCAGTCAGGTGCACACCATCTGATCGCCAAAAATTCCCCTCCCCCGACTCCAAGTCCCTGTGCCGAACCACAACTCCCCCATTCCTGGCCACAAAATTCCCAACCACCCTGTTGACCTTTATTCTGGTCTTGTCGATCCCCTCCAGGGACCGAGCCCCCCGCCAAACCTTTCTGGGAACAATGTCCGACCAAACCACCCTCAGCTTAGGACAAACTGACCAAAGGCGGAGCAGGTCATACCGTATATCCCGAATCAACTCCCGACAGGGGCGGGCCCCTAAATCGTTTCCCCCAATGTGCAACACCAGCACATCCGGGGTGCGATCCAATCGAGCGAACCGGTGAAAATCAACCAACACCTGCCGCCAGCGCATGCCCCTCACCCCGATCCAACGTACGATTACCTCGTCTCTGGACCAACCCAACTGCCGACCATTGCGCCGCACATCAGCTCTCAGTGCCCCCCAATAAACAAATGAATGGCCGAAAATCCAGACCAGGGGCGCACCACCTATAAAAGGAAACAAAACCAGAAAAGAGGGGGGGGGGGAGGGTACAACAACCACAAGTCAGACACACTCCAGGAACTGCCATTAACTTGAGAACAACATTACAAATTATTTTTTTTTTTTTTTTTTTTTATATATAAATACACCACTACACCAGACTAGCCACGACTTTTACAACAAATGGGGGCGGACGTACAGCCTGAACCTCCTCGACTCCCACCTGCCTATCCTCTTCACTGTCTCCGCTGGAAGCCCCCACCTATCTGCCTCCGTCGCCGCCCCAATGCGAAAAGAGTGGGCTGAAAACTTGTCCGCCTCCAACCCCAACCTCTCCAGGCATCTCCGAAAGACTGCCACAAACTGGTACCTGGACAAAAACGATCCGTCCTGATGCTTCAACAACGGGCCCATACGGCCAGGCCCCAATTCTAAGTACTGTTTAAAACAAGAGACAGGGCACATCAAGGCCCCCGCCAATGCCCATAAAGTGACCCTTCTTCCCCGACCAAGTTGATCCGTCTTAGACCGCCGGATCCAAAATTCCACAGAGTCTCCCAAATCAACTGTGTCTTCTCCCAAAACGCCCCCCCCCACGGGACGACGCTGGGGACACCAATTCGCCTATCCTCGTAGCTCCGAAGAAAGCCCAGGAAAACGCCAACCGAAACAACACCAATTCAAAATAGGAAACACACACTCGCTCCAGCTGCACACCCAGCTCTTCCAGCAGCTGGAATGACACCGGCCTCCGACTGTCCAGTCTATGAAGCCCCTTCCTCAAGCCCCTCACAGCTTGTCGAACCAAAAAATTCTTTGTTATGTCAACCATCCCCCGCAATTTACAACCAAACGCAACCCCTGCCATAAACCGATTAACCCTGGAAAAAGACCACTTACCGGAAGCCATCCGGCACATCCAACAAAGCAAAGCGCCTACAGAATCCTCGGCAGACTCCCCCGCCCCAAATTCCTGCCTCCAATTTGTCCATTCCATCCAAGCTGCTTCATATGCAGCCCACGTGCCAGGGGCCAATGATGCTCTGATCAACGAACTCGCCTCTCGAACACCAATTCCAAGAGCTCCGCCGGCCAGATGCTGCCAGCGGACTCCGCTTCCGGTGCCAGGCTCCAAAAACGATCCCACTGCAAGCGAGAAAGGGAATCAGCAATGGCGTTCTCAACCCCCGGCACATGCACTGCCACAACCCACGCATTAAGACAAAGGCACCGCAACACAAAGTACCGCAACAAGCGGACAACCGGAGGAGACGCGCCCGACAGGTTATTAATTGCCATGACTACTGACATATTGTCACAGTGAAAACGAATTTTTCTGTTGCTGAAATGCTCTCCCCAAACGGACAACGCCACCACAATTGGAAAAAACTCCAACAAAGTCAAATTCCGTGTAAACCCTGCTTCATGCCAAGCCGCGGGCCACTCTCCCACGCACCATCTGCCGCCGAAGTAAGCTCCAAAGCCCTTACCCCCCGCGGCATCGGTGAAGAGCTCACAATCAAAATCATCTAAGACTTCCGCAATCATTAGCGACCGGCCATTGTACTTCTCTAAAAAACTGCCCCATACCGCCAAATCCTCCCTAAGGTCCCGAGTCAACCTTATGTAATGCCTTGGGGAGCGCACTCCAGCGGTCGCCGACGCCAACCTTCTTGAGAAAACGCGGCCCATGGGCATGATGCGGCAAGCAAAATTAAGCTTGCCCAACAAAGACTGGAGGTCCCTCAACTGGATTTTTCTAAGACGCGCAGCCGATCCCACCTCTGCCCGCAAAGCTGAGATCTTTTCTTCAGGCAGCCTGCACTCCATCAACACAGTATCAATAGTGATACCCAAAAAATTCAGACAAGTACACGGGCCTTCCGTCTTATCCTGAGCCAAGGGGACCCCGAACCGGCCAGACAACCACTCCATAGTCCCCAACAACGTCTGACACACTGCCGACTCAGCGGGGCCGATAAACAAAAAAATCGTCAAGATAATGGATCGCCGACGAGAGCTGCGCCACATCACACACTGCCCATTCTAAAAAGGAACTAAACGCTTCAAAATAAGCGCAAGAAATGGAACACCCCATTGGTAAGCAACGATCAACAAAATAGGAACCGTCCCAAAAACAACCCAACAGTCGCATACTCTCAGGATGCACCGGCAGCAAGCGGAATGCCGACTCGATGTCAGTCTTCGCTAACAATGCTCCCCGACCACATTTCCGAACCCAGCTGACGGCTGCGTCAAACGAGGTATAAACCACCGCACAGAGGTCTGGGTCAATACCATCATTCACCGACAAACCCTTGGGGAACGACAAATGCTGAATGAGCCGAAATTTGTTCGGCTCCTTCTTTGGGACGACCCCTAACGGAGATACTACCAAATTGGGGATGGGGGGGGATGCAAACGGACCCGCCATCCGCCCACAAGCAACCTCCCCAAAAAGCTTTTTAGCCACAACCTCTGGGTGTCGCCGCGCCGACAACAAATTCTTTAACTGAAACGGAACAACATGAGGAGGGGGGGGGATCCTGAAACCAACACGAAAACCATCCTCCAACAATACCGCCTTATCCCGCTTGGGGTATCTATTTAGATAAGGGGCAATCTCGTGAAGCCTCACCGGGCTCACCCCCTTTTCCCAAATCTCCCCCTGCCTTGGGCCTACCCTTCTTAAAGCAACGAGCTGCTCCATGGGAGGACCCTCCACAACCTGAGCACTGATGCTTAAACTTGCAGGAGTTTCCAAACTTGCACTGGCTGTCGTTAAACTGCCAGCACACACCTGCCTTTGCTCCAACACCCCCTGCCTGGGTCCCCGCACCCCCAGCAGTAGTGTGGCCGGCCGACCTGGCCCCCCCGTGAAAGGGCTGACCATAACGAGCCGGAGCCATGACTTTTAACCATAAACCAATATCCTTCTGATCCCAACGGATACTGGGTCGCACGGCTTTCCGCTGCCTAAATTGTTCATCGTACCGCAACCACGTCTGCCCACCATAAATCCTATGAGCTTCCGCTATAGCATCCATGTAGCAGAATAGCCCAGAACAATTATCCGGCGCCTTTTCGCCAATGACGCTAGCTAGGATCGCAAAAGCCTGCAACCAGTTAACAAACGTTTGAGGGATCAGCCGCCACCTCCGCTTTTCTTCCTCCTCCTTCTTGCTATCATCCTTCTTTTTCTTATCCAAATTAAACTTCTCCAAAGGAAGGAGGGAAAAAATTTCCACGTATTCATCCTTCCAAATCTTCTCCTTCACTTCCTTCTTTAAATGCGCCCCCAGGGGGCCCTCAAAGCAAACGTACACCTCCCCTCTGGCCCTATCATCCAAAATAATCCTATCTCCCTCCTTATCCTTCTCCTTCTCCTTTTGCCCGGGATCCGCCACACTATCCCCAGCAACCACCTCGCTTCCCGTCGGTACCACAACCACAGCCGATGCTGCCGCCCCAGAATCCGGCACCCACGCTGGGACAGGAGACCCGGACGCCCCCTGACTCGTCCTATCCAACTGCGCCAACAAATCACGCACACCCTTCAAAACATTGGTCAGACTACCGACATCAAACCCCGCCGCGCTCGGCCCCGCGACCCCCAGACCCCCTATGACGCCCTGCGCCTGGCCCCTGCTCACTCCCGGGGAAACTAAACTAGGTGAGGACGCACACAACATAGAGGAGTACTCACCAAGCTGCGTCGGTACATGAGACCCACCAGCCGAAAATCCTGACTCCAGACGACGATCTCCTCCAGAATGGACCAGCACGGAAACGTCTTCGGCAGCTCGACCAGGGGGGACCTGGGAACCCGCCGCGCTCGACCTTGGTCGGATGACCCGGGAGCGAACCGGATAATGAGATGCAGGATGACTCCCCTCAGATGCCGACCGTGAAGGCGACCTCCTCCTGGATCGCGACCTCGATCGGGATGGCGCAGGCCCCTGCCGTGCGGGCGAATTTCTCCCCGTCGCTGACCTCCCTGATGGCGACCCGCTCCTCCGCGTCGAAGGGGACCGAAACCTGGACCGCGACCTCCTCTCTGGCGATGATCTCTGCAGCTGCAATGCCCCACTCCTGGCAGTATCCTCGAACCCAGTGCACGCTGTCATCCTGGAAGCTGCATCCATCCTGGGCTCGGCAGGTGACGCTCCTTGCAGGGTCGTACTCCACACTCCCGGCCCCGGAGGCCCCGCAGAAACTCCATCTCCATGCTGTCTAGCAGTCCCCCCGACAGGAGCATCGCCAGGGAGGACCGCCGCCATTTTGTCGTAGCCTGAAGCAGTAGAGGCAGCTGAGCCGGTCACATGACCCCTGGAGGGACCGCCCACCGCCGCAGGTCCTGAACGCCGAGCAGGATTCCTCCCTCGCCTGCTCCTGCTAGCTGCTGCAGGTGGATTCTTCTGGTGAGGAGGGTCCCCGGAGGGGCTCCTACGGCGCCGCTGAGGACCAGGAGCAGCATCAGGCGAGAACCTCTCCGGTGCCCTCGCCCTGCGCCCACTCCGGAGCGGTGGGGGGTCAGCTTCAGACACCGCATCCGGACCTCCCAGGATCTCCCTCAACGCTGTCCTGATCGCCGCTCCATCTGCGCCGCCGGCAGCAGCCCGAAGCTGCTCCAGGAGTCCTGCAACCGATGCCATCAGATCAGGGGGAGACAAGGTGAGGTGACACGGGGACCTTCTCTAATGGTACCTCGCGCCGAAGTAGTGCCCCCCCCCCCTTTCTCCCTGGACATATATACAGCCCCCACCCTGTCCCCTCCCCTGGCCCTATAGATCCACCCCCCCTAAACTCTTGACCCCGCAAAAGCCCGCTCTTTCTACAGAAAAACATTAACCCCTTGCTGCCCTGCAAAGGTGAGTCATGGGTCACTACGCCCATAGCTCTGCCCTGGCTCCGTTCAGCCTGTATCACTTCTGGCTGGACAATAGTGAAAAATACAGATACAATGCTGAAAGGGGCTCTGTCATTGGGAACTTTTTTGAAAGAGCAGACGCTGCTATGATAAGCAGAGTGCCACATTGATAAAATCACTGTTTTATCTGCTGTAGATAAACCAGTTCTCTGAATATTGAGCTCTGCATTACCCCGTCAACACCACTGATTAACAGCTTTCCCTGCACCCCTGCACATTGTGTATAGGCAGACAGCTGCCAATTAGTGCTTGGGATAGGGTTATATAGAGCTCTTAAAGATCAAGAACTACATGGCAGCAGGTTTAGGTCAGTAATCTATGACCGCTAAAAGGGAGGCATACAAATCTCCTTACCCATCAGCATTCCCCACTCTTCTTTTGATTAGCCAGACTGGTAAGAAGTAATATGTGTGTCACACCGTAGTGATGATGCCAGCCCAACTAATAAAAAAAGAGCCAGGAATGCTTGGAAGTAAGGAGATTCGCAGATCTCCCATCCAATGGTCATAGATCACTGGCCAATAGGGATCTAATTAATCGATTCCCTTATACTGGTAATCTTATGCTGAGTGCACAGAAACTATGGCAGCCTATACATTAATGGGTTGCTTCTGCCAGAGATTCCCTCTCATAATTGAGCTTATCTGAAGAATGTCTGAAGAAAAAAACATTACCAACTTGCATAGCAATACTTCCCAACATAAAAAGATGATTCAACAATGGATATCTGAATAAAATTATTCTTTATTTCACATGTATTCATACAAAGCCATATTGGCTCATTCATCATGTAGCTACATGAAAGGCATTGGTACATATGTAGTGTGACGCCCTGGCAAAACCAGGTAGTCACAGTTAGGCGCCGCACAACACCGTTCCCTCATTAGCAAACACACAGCCAACCAAAAACCCTAGTCACCCCTCTTAGGGAAAGATAGACACACCAGTGGGCGTGACAAGGTGGTTGGGACATGCCCACCCAGGGGTACAGACAGCCCGGGGCGGGAAAACAGCAGAAGAGTTGAGTGGAGTCTGAAGTTCAGTTTGGAGAGGAGTGTGGGCTGGAGCTAAGTGTAGCTGCAGCAGTGAAGTTCAAGTTGAACGGTACCAGGGTAGGAGCCCTGGTGCCACTGGCTAGGAGGCAGACAGTGGTCTACGTCAGCAGAAGACGGGAAGACGGCTCGGTGGAACCGAGATGGACCGGGACAGGGTTGTAGCCCGCCGATACCGACACGAGGAACCGACCCGGAAACCGGAGCACAAAGGGGGGTACTCGGACCCTGAAGCCAGGACCAGAACCTACTGGAACTGGTTAATTAACCGATTGAGGCCAGGACTAGAGGTCCTGTCCCACCCAAAGTCCCTCATAGAAGACAACAGCCCACTGATTAGGGATAAGAGGTCACTGTCAGGGCCCATAGATCCCACGGGCCAGCATCTTCGGGCACGGCTCCTTAGGCCACATCCAGCCGGGAGCAGACTCCTGAGTTTCACAATAGGAAAGTCCACCTTACACATAGCAGTGCAGGAAAATGATAGAGACCACCAGCCGGGTGGGGGACCAGAACGCAACCAGCCGCGGCACAGGCCACCATCACCTTGGTTTACCAGAGACTTGTGTGTTTTACTAACCGTGAGTACACCAGCACCCCCTGCGGTCACCATCCCCTGGACACACCAACCGGGTCCTGGGTCCACCAGCACTACCCACGGAGGGGTTAACAACTTGCTGCACAACATCTCCCCCGGTTGCCCTGCAACAGCAGCGATGGTGTCCCACCTCACCACACACTGTGGGTGGCGTCACGAACTTAATACGGCCCAGCCCGTACATATACGTCCCCCCATTTATTCGGCATGTCTGCGAGACCCCCGGGTCCAGAGACCCTCGAGCCACCACCCCTGAAGGCCCAGATCCGAGCAGCGCCGGCTGCTGGCACGGGGGCGGCACGGTAACATACGTAGAAACATAGATAGTAGGTGCAGGAAATGCTATTAGGCCCAGAGGTAGGTACCAAGCGGTGATGTGGCTTTTCTGCGGTGTTGTGCAATTTGGGCTGTCACGGTGCTCCTACCAGGTTCTTGTCACTCAAAACCCATTTCTGTGGGACATCCGTATGAGGTGGGTAGGTAGGTAAGTAAGCAAAAGGCAGACTGAACCTTGGTATGAAATGTTCAAACGGTTTACTGGATCATACAATGATGGTTTGCTACTTCTTAAGCATTTAGCCGTGACAATGGATATCCATACAGGTTTTAGTTGGATGGCAACTGGACAGATACTTGGTAATGGTAAATCTATAACTACAGTTTTGTCTTCCTGCGATTGGCTCTGAAAAGTCGGTCTGGCAAGGTACAGGACATTAGCAGTTAGCTTCTCTTTTTGTAGCTGGAACGCAGCTTCTCTGTCAGCGGTCCAATCCACTGGGAGTCTGAAATTCTGTTAGTCTTTAGGCTGCCTCTGGAGGAGACCCACTAGCTGGGCAAATTTTGGGATGTATCTCCGATAGTAACTGGCGAATCCCAGGAAACTCTTCACTTCCCTGACTGTGATAGGAGCAGGCCAGTCTCTCATTGCAGCTATTTTGTCTGGGTCTGGCTAAACTCCAGCACCACTCATGATGTGGCCTAAATATTTCACTCAGGGCTTTAGGATCAAGCACTTGGAGGGTTTTATCTTCAACCCATATTAGGCCATGGTCTGGAACACTTCTGCCAGATATTGCAGATGTTCCTCATACGTCCTGGAGTACACTATTACATTGTCATGGTATAGAAGAACTGTTTCAAAATGTCAATGTCCAAAACACCTTTCCATCAGTCTCTGAAATGTCCCTTAGCATTACACAGTCCAAATGGCATATAGTTGAATTCAAAGAGGCCCATTGGTGTTGTAAAGGCAGTTTTCTCTTTGTCTTCAGGGGCCGTAGGGACTTGCCAGTAGCTGCTAGTCAGGTCTAAAGTGGATAAGTAGGCCGCAGACCCTAAAGCTGCAAGAGATTCCTCTATCCAAGGGAAGGGATAGCCATCTTTGTGCGTGATATTATTTATTTTGTGATATTCCACACAAAATCCTATGGTTCCACCTTTCTTCTTCACGAGGACAAGGGGGGCAGCCCCCATTTGCTATCTTCATGTCCTGGACCATTTTCTTCACCTCCTGGTACATGGCAGGAGCCACTGGCCTGTACCTTTCCTTGATGGGGAGATGGTCGCCCGTCGGGATGGTATGCTGGATTACACTAGTTTGCCCATAGTCCATGGGGTGTTGGCTGAACACTTGTGAGTGCTATTTGACTATCTCTAGTACGCCTTGGATCTGTTGGTACTTGTCCTCTGGACACTGTACCTAGGCTTTTTGCAGCTAGAACAAGTAACTGATCCCTTATCCCAAGAGGTTCAACAAGGGCCTTTTAGTCTTGTCCCTGCACGCCCATGCTGGCTCTGCACCACACCAGAGTCTCTGTCCCAGGTTGTAACTGGACTTTTTTGCTGCTAAACTTCTGTTGAGTTGCCAGCACCTGCATGGCCTCATGGATAGCTTTCTGAGAGTCTTGGGGTACCTTTGGCAGGGCCTGTCGTAGGGCTTCCAGAACTTCAGTATAGCAGTTTCGGAGAACATTAGTGCCTAGAATCACAGGAAAGTTGTCATTGTCTGAGACTTGGATTACTACTAGCTCTTGCTGTGGGAATTTGGTCTCCCCAATCTGGTGTGTGGGTTCCCAGTAGCCTTGTATGGCTACTGACTTTCCATTGGTAGCTGTGATGTGGAGCCAGGCCTTTGGAGGCTGTGTCAGCTGGGCTCCTTTTTGACACTCTTCAAATGCCCATATACCGAATAGTGGTCACTTGAGACCCGGTGTCAATGAAGGCAGAGAAACTCCATTAATGCTGACTTTAAAACTTGGGCGAGAGCCCACGTACTTCGGGCTCCAAGCTGGATCTATGGGACTTAAGTTCTCTCCTCCTGAGGGGCGTCTCGCTGCCTCAAGGGGTAACTGTTTAATCGCCAGTAATCCTCTACTCGGTGACCACATCAATGGCAGAATTTACATTCTAGCCTTCGGGTTCTCTTGTACAAGGTAGCTGAAGAACTCTCTGGGGGTCGAGGTCTGTTCTCTCTTGGTCTTGGAGGTAGCCGTTCATGTTCTAATCTTAAAGGATCCTCGCTTCCCCATCTGGAGGGGTACTCCAGTAGCTCCAACCACTTCATCACCTTTTCCAGGTTTTCAGCAAGACAAGAGACTTCACCAGCCAGGGTGGCTTCATATTCTGAAGGTGGGGCCCGAGCTCCTTGCTCAGCAACATGACTTGAAAGGGACAACTCTGTGGCAGGCTTAACCTCTTCATCTTCTTGGGTCTCAGACTGAGATTTCTCTTCCAGAACCTCTATGGCCAATTCCTTGAATTCCAGGAAAGAGGTACCTGGATACTGGATGGACAACATCTTTAGTTGAGACTTCAGAGTCTTGTCCAACACACCTTCTATGAATTGTTCTCGAAGAGTCTCATCTTGACCCTCAGCTTCTCGAGGGTCCACATGAATGATGGCACTAAGGCTTTATGAAGTGACAGGGCAAAGTCTCTGAGGAACTCTTGGGGTTTTTCCTCTTTTCACAAAAATGCTTCTTCAACTCTGAAGTGGCCCTTGATTCAAAACTAGGAATGAAAGAAACACGGTCTGATGGAGCGCTATGGAGGCCACGGGGAAGTAAAAGTTCAATGTTTTTATTTATTCACATAAACCACAACGCGTTTCAATATAGTCCAATATCTTCGTCCACCTGACGAAGATATTGGACTATATTGAAACGCGTTGTGGTTTATGTGAATAAACAAAAAACATTGAACTTTTACTTCCCCGTGGCCTCCATAGCGCTCCATCAGACCGTGTTTATTTCATTCTTACAATCTCTTCCCCTCAGGGGATCCATGGCAGGAGCTGCTTGGATGGAGGTAGTACTCGTAATCAGGAACACTGATCTTCAGTGACTCCTCCAGACCAGCCGCACGGGGGCTTTCCTGGATTAACTCCTCGGCTGCAGGAGACCTGCCTGGCACAGCAGCATGTGTGGTTTATCTCCTGGAAGGATCTCCTGGACTCAGTCCCGGACAGCGCAGGTTTATACAAACTTATCACGTCTTTTACCAGGGTTGTGCAGGGTCTGCACAACCTTATCAGGTGAGGAAATTTCATTCATTTGTTCTCACCGCTTACATTGTGACCCTACACATGCGCTCCTTGTTTTTCATTTTATCTTGATTCAAAACTGACCTTTAGTCTCTCTAGGATCTGATCTAAGGTTTGGCGTTCAAGCTGAGGCCAGCACTTGACCTTACGGAATGCTGCTCACTGTAGCTAGCCAGTTAGGATCTCCTTTTCTGCTCCTCAGTGACAGGGTATATTTTGAAGGTAGCCTGCATTCTCTCTCTGAAGTCTCTGTATGTGTGAGGTGCTCTCTCATACATGTAATATGTAAGTAATATGGCATGGTCAGAGGCATAATACAACTAGCTGCATGCACAAAATAGAAAAAAGGGGATTCTATAAAGTTAATATCTGAAAGAAATAAGTAATATGCCATATAAAATTGTCTGCTGAAGCAGTCATCCACGAAACACGTGTTGGGACCTTCCCACACTCCAGTGTTGGCATCCCCCTTGGCTCCCTGACAGTGGGTAAGTCTCCAGGTGCCACTTCACCACCAATGTCTTTACAATTGTTAAACATGCTGTTATATTGGCTATTATAATGGAACTATTAGTTGGTTGTTAAGTAAGTGGCCCTGTGTCTGACCTTTTCTGTTATACTAATCCTAACTTTTTACAAAATTTGTAACCTTACTAAATTATCCAATGGGGATGTTTTCATGTTTGTGGGTCCATTTGAGCTAACTCAAAATTTTGGGAGGCGTTACTATGGGCAACAGCCAAGAAATGAGAGTGTGGCCCCTTTAAGAGTTGCCATGGCAACTTGCTTTGGTCAGGTGGGCTATACCAGAGGGCAGATAAAGATTTAGACAGTCTCTCCCCCTTGGTCTTCCCAGTCGTACACACTAAAGCATCTGCAGCTCGCTGTTTTCAGTCCAAGATGAACATAAGGCACAAAAGTAAATATCCTGTTTGTGACACCAAAATTTTAGATGTAACATATGTGACACCTCGGTAGACTGTCTGGAAATGTACAGGACATTAGCAGGCCTTGTCACCCTGCTCACCACCTCCATATTATTATACAGAGTCCTATGAATGCACAATCTTTTGTCATGGCCCCTTCTGGGTCATTACATATACACTATTTAAAAGAAAAGAATGCCTAAAAGAGATGTTGGAGATGTGATTACAATCACAGGTCTTGAAGTAACGGTGTGTCTTAAGGGGGCTTTACACGCTACAACATCGCTAATGCGAACTTGTTGGGGTCACGGAATTGGTGACGAACATCCGGCCGCATTAGCGATTTCGTTGCGTGTGACACCGATGAGCGATTTTGCATCGTTGCAAAAAAGTGCAAAATCGCTCATCGGTGACATGGGGGTCCATTCTCAAAAATCGTTACTGCAGCAGTAACGAGGTTGTTCCTCGTTCCTGCGGCAGCACACATCGCTCCGTGTGACACCGCAGGAACGAGGAACCTTTCCTTACCTGCCTCCCGGCCGCTATGCGGAAGGAAGGAGGTGGGCGGGATGTTACGTCCCGCTCAGCTCCGCCCCTCCGCTGCTATTGGGTGGCCGCTCAGTGACGTCGCTGTGACGCCGCACGGACCGCCCCCTTAGAAAGGAGGCGGTTCGCCGGTCACAGCGACGTCGCCGGGCAGGTAAGTATGTGTGACGGGTCTGGGCGATGGTGTGCGGCACGGGCAGCGATTTGCCCATGTCGCGCAATAGATGGGGGCGGGTACCCACACTAGCGATATCGGGACCGATATCGCAGTGTGTAAAGCCCGCTTTAGACTCCTTTCACACGGCACAGTCCGTTTTGACGATCCGTATAAATTTTTTTATCTTGAAAATGTCATCTTGTTTATAGGTGAATTACAGTGCTTTCTTTAGCTTTATATCTTCTTTAGGCTTTTGTAGCTTTCCACTGACATCAGATATATTATGAACTAAAAACTCTACCTCAATCTGTGATCTCAGAAACATTGATCTGACTTACCAGTGTTGATCTGTCCAGGCCATCAGGGCATTACTACTGTGCCTGGTGTACTGCACCCGGTGAAGAGGGTGGTGGGGGGGGGGGCGGGGGCCCGGTTGAGCCAGGGACAATTACTTAGTTTTATTAAGCCCTGGGCCAGCTGGGCCCTCCCCCCTCTTCACCGGAACCCAGTCACAGCCGCAGCAAAGGGGCCCAGCAGTGCGCTTTTGCCGTTATACACGTGGCTAATTTGCATTGCATGCAAATTAGCCACGTGTGCTGGAGATACTGCTTATGCAGCTGCACTGGGCCCTGAGGTTCAGGGGGACTTTTCCTGACCTATCAGGAATGAGGGCAATCTGACCTGTAGCTGTTCAAGGCTCTGGGGGCTCCTGGCCAGATTGCCCTCATCGCATGCAGCGTGCCGGGCAGGGAGCGATCCGCAGCTCTGTACAGTGTAGAGAGAGGAACTCAGGAGTCCGTCCTCTGCTCCCTGCCCTGCACTTTTCTGTGTGACACAGGCGCGTACTCCTTGATGACGTCATCACGCTGCGCGCACCTGTGTCATTTGAAAAGTACCCAGGAGCTGGGAGGTGAGGAGATGGCACGGCGCGGGTCCGTACAGCCAGTACAGGAGAGGTAAGGGTTAATTTCATTTTTTGTTTGTTTTTCAAATAGACTGAGGAGGGTATAAAAAGGAGGGGGAGGATTGGGATTAGTAGAGGGGATCCATGGAGTTATGGTGATCGCGGGGGAGGGGAACATCATATGTGAATTTACAGGCATCCTGTCAGGTCCTCTCTGCCCTCCAGCAGCAGTCACACACATTAATTATATATATATATATATATATATATATATATATATACATACTATTATAATATATATTATATATAATATAATATATAGATATACGGTACTATATATTTTTTTTATATATATATATATATATATATATATATACTATATATATATATATATATATATATATATTATATATATTAACATATATAATATAGATCCATGGAGTTATGGTGATCGCGGGGGAGGGGAACATCATATGTGAATTTACAGGAATCCTGTCAGGTCCTCTCTGCCCTCCAGCAGCATTCACACACATTAATTATATATATATATATATATATATATACATACACATACTATTATAATATATATATTATATATATGTAATATAATATATAGATATACGGTACTATATATATATATTTTTGTTTTTTATATATATATATATATATATATTATATATATTAACATATATAATATAGATATTATATGTATATATATATATATATATATAAAAATATATAATTTATATATTATATATATTAAATATATATAATATATTATATACTGTATATATATGATATATATATATATATATATATATATATATATATATATATATATATATATAAAATCTATATCTATCTCAGAATTCCCTGCGTCACCAGCTTTGATAGCAGCTGTTTCTGCGCTAATTAGGCCTATGACTAGTTGCAGGGGCCGTTGTTTCCCTAGACTAGTCGGCCATCTTTCCATGCTATCCCACCTCTGTGAATAGCATGATTTACACAAGTCGGCGTCACCGCTAGCTCCTGGAAATTTTGCGCATGCGCGCCGCTGTGCTCACTCACCTACACGTCCTGGCTACAGAGAGGCGCACTGAGCATGGTCAGAGGTGCAGAAGCTGTTCCTCCGATCATGTACAGTGCGCATGTATATATATATATATATATATATATATATATATATATATATAATGTTTTTCCAAGAGTAGTGGCAGACTGTGGAAAGTTTGCGGGGTGGAGGCGGAGCAGGAATGGAGCCTGGGTGGAGTTTCAAAGGGGCCCCATAATTTTGCCAGTATGGGTCCCTGAAATTCCTAATGGCGGCCCTGGATCTGTCAGACAAATTAACAGCAAACATAGCATATCCAGTCAGTCACTGTTACATATTCCATAAGACTCGCAATTTGTTATTGATTTTTAAACTGCAGTGATGCTCCACTCATAGCTGAGTACTGATAGCTGCTAATACTAATGCCTAGTAACCTTTTAACCATTCATTTATTTTTTAACCTAGAATTATCAAGACTTTATTATAACTTTGTGAAATGTATGTCATTTACTTTCATTTTCTAAATGGCAGTTTTATACATTAAAGGGTTATTCGCATGTCCAAATTCCTATCCCAATAATAAGTAGCAGGCATAATAATAATAATTATAATAATAATAATATTAGCAAATTCTTCCAGTTAGAATGTAGTATAGTTCTCCTGATATAGCCATGTCTCTTATCTAATGTGCGGGCATTTTAGCTTAGGTATCCATGGTTATGACTTGAGATGAGCGAACTTTTGGAAGTTCGGTTCGGAGGGTACAGTTGAACTTTAGATAGAGTTTGATTTGTGACCCTGACTTGATCAGAACCTCAATAGAAGTCAGTAATTGGGCAGTTTATGTCTCCACCCACATGCAGTCAGCCATGAACAGAACACTTCCGGGGGAGGGTGGGCAGGGTTTTTCAATTTATTTTTTTTGTGTGTGTGTGCACACTACATCTGATCACGCTGATTTGACCCCCAGTGTGAGCCATTCAAACACTGCATTCCGCTCACACAGGGCTGAGCATCAATAATACCCAAGCACAGCGCTGTTTGCTTGAGTGGTTTGCACTCATAACTCGCCTGAACTTCGAACCTGAAGTCTGTTTTGTTTTGTTTTTAGTCTGTGATCGAACCTGAACTTCGAACATCAGGTTCGCTCACCTCTAGCTATGACCATGAGCAACTATCTGACACTATATGAGTGAACGTATCCATGGATACCTACGCTAAAATGCCCTGCACATGAGGTAAGAGACATGGCTATATCAGGAGAAATATACTACATTTCTAATTGGAAGTATGTGTTGTTATTAATATTATTATTATTATTATTATTATTATTATTATTATTACACCTACTACATATTGGAATAGGATCTTGGAGATGGTAATAACCATTTAAGTTACCTCAGCACCTATAATTATGCTCCCAACAAACTTTTTAGCAATAATTTTCTCTTAAATTTTGAACTTACTTGTACCTTTCATCAATGTAGCTGATGAATGAGGTGGTACGGCTCTGAAACAAGCATGAGTACAGATGAAGTAAGGAACAGTTTCATACAGATTTTCATCACTGACCCAGCAATGCTGTACAAAAGGGTGTTTTTTCCTTCTGATACTTTAAAGCATAATCATTTTAATTTTTATTTCAGAAATGAATAGTACACAGGAAAAGAAGTAACTTTGTAATATATCTTATCAGAAATATTTGCTTCTCTCATCATGGGAGAAGGGAGGAGATAGAGGCAGAGCTCCGCCCAGCCTCCTTCTTCTAACTACATAGGATCTCAGAGATTAGAAATAGAGCATGCAGAGATGTGAGAAATAGCTGAAAAATACATCATACAGGTAAATTGGCAACGCGGTTATTTAAGTACATACATGACAGCATTGAGAATTCAACTGAAATCCTACTCTTTAAACATAAATATGATTTGGCATATGCAACAGTTTTTTCTCATTTTTGATATTTCTATAAAAATTAATTTTGCACAATGTAGAATGATCTGAAAATACTATGTAATGTACCTGCAATAATTATACATTATATTCATATATTAAGGTATTCAAGGACAACAATTTGCAGAATTTTATTGATGTTTTCAATAGTTGAAGAATCAAGATTTTCTTCATTATCTTCAAATGTGTGCCAAACATCTGGAAATGGTGAAGGAATAAGATGCAGGACTGGGACACCTGCAATACAATACATGTGGTTAACATACACATTCAGGTTTGCAGGTACAATTTGTAGAGCTCTACTGTAGTAACTGTACAGCAAGTGAATGAGCCATGCTTATTTTGTGCCATCTATCTCTAAAATCCCTTGTGACAAATGGATTCTTTAGAAATAACCTTTCTATTGCACTTTTGCTTTCAGTTTACTCTTTTAACAGCATTTGTATTATAAATACATATGCAAATAGCTTCTTCAGAGAGCAAGTTTACAAGAACTCTAGTGCCACCTATTGGAAGTAGAAATACTAAAAAAATACTAAAAGTCAATATCAACCCTTTAAAGGGCCTTGCCACTTAGGATGAGGAGCTTAACCAGAAAGGCCATTTGCAGGCATGTGTTTCTACATGTTTGCCCCTCATCAGTGCAAAACAGGAGCTATTTAGGATGCGTGAGATGCCTCTGAATAGGGAACTAAGGGGTAAACTTTCTCCTTGCAGACAAATGTATTAGGGTGTTTGGGTATTTGCCCTCTTCAAAGATCATGTCACCTAATACTAACGCATATGCATTATTTAACACATTGACATAGTTTAACATAAGAGCACATAAAATTAAGGTGTTTTCTTATTTTTTTTTTTTTTTTGGCTTTGCCGTTGGATATTGCCTGTGTAGTTTATCTCCATTTACAAATGTGCTCCATGGACAATGCTACCAAGTGTGTATCGTATATGTTAACAACCATCTGCACATGGTTAAGTTTATAAAATATTTACAACATGAATATTAATTGTTAGAAATTACATATAATTTATAATAAACCACTGTGCAGAACCGGACTATAGGGGCAAATCGCTATATAATGGACAACACAACCACAAAAAGGAAAACGATCAAACGCCCATAATTAATTATGAGATTTTTATTGTAATACAAAGACAACATGTAAAAAGTGGAGAAAAAATGGTGCAGGAACTTAAAAGCCCCAAAGAAGGTTCACAGATCCCTCATGTTATAGTACCTATAATTGGTAGAACTGGCATTCACCCAGGTATATACATATCAGATCCACTAGATGTCACTCTACATCCAATAATATGACAATATGTGCAACTGTAGGATTAAACAACAGGATTCATCACAATTTCATGATTAGGTCCAATTTACATTACTTACGTGGATGCAGACAGGTCAATCAGTGGATGCCAAAGGAGGAGGGGTCTCCTGACGAAGGTAACCCAGTGTTACCGAAACAGCCGTCGGGTGGGTCGCGGGATCCCCTCCTCCTTTGGCATCCACTGATTGACCTGTCTGCATCCACGTAAGTAATGTAAATTGGACCTATTCAAGAAATTGTGTTGAATCCTGTTGTTTAATCCTGCGATTGCACATATGGCCATATTATTGGATGTAGAGTGACATCTAGTGGATCTGATATGTATATACCTGGGTGAATGCCAGCTCTACCAATTATAGGTACTATAACATGAGGGATCTGTGACCCTTCTTTGGGGCTTTTAAGTTCCTGCACCATTTTTTCTCCACTCTTTACATGTTGTCTTTGTATTACAATAAAAATCTCATAATTAATTATGGGCGTTTGATCGTTTTCCTTTTTGTGGTTGTGTTGTCAAGTGTGTATCGTGTAGATGTATGCATGACTTGAATAGCCATTTGGGCGTGAATGTATCTTCACCAGATATCAGCAGTTTGTATTTTTGGATGCCCAGATCATGGATCTAAATATGCAGCTTTCAAAACTCTGGAGCAAAGGAAATCTGCAGAGACATTTTGAGCTCACAGCGCATGCGCTGGCTGGGATCTGTGATATGCAGGTGGATGGAGGTGGACATGATCAGGACCTAGAAGTAGGTAGCTGGATACCAAAGGGTATGGTAAAAAGTTTCAGGGAACTTAGTCCTGAACTTGAATAACACCAGCCTGTTTGGGTGCTGTTACTAATGGTCACTATAGCAAAGACCTATGTTGGGGATCTATATGGGCAACATACTGTGTGTAGGATGGTTGTGGAGACGTCATACTGTATGTGGGAGGGCTGTTAGCAGGACAGGTGTCAACCCCCAGCATACGTGGGGAAGTTCCGGGGCCTTGAACAGATGGGAGAGCCCACTAGATGTTGGCAGGAGCAGGTCACTATCTTTCCTGTGAGCCCCAGGCAGATTTCTGGCGACTGCAGTGCTTGAGCCAGCAGCCGCACTTTTCTGGCAGTTGGCCCTTTAAACAAGCAGAACACGCCTGCAGCATGCATTGTTGTATGCTGCACTGTGTGCACATGCATTGCACGATGGGGTTCATCTGTGGGCGGAGTTAGCATGCAGTACACTCCTGTCCCACAAATGAAGAGGAGCAGCTGTTGGCGCCCAGCGTACTCCAGTGCTGCAAGTGCTCCCAGAGTCCCCAGTATCACATTATGTGTATGCACCCAGCATCCCCTAGTGCTGCATGTGCTCCCACTGGCCCATATAATGTATATGTCTCCTACTGCCCCCACTAATGTGTATGCTCCCCACTGTCCCCAGCATGTGTATGCCCCTCACTGGCCCCAGTTATGTGTATGCCCCTCACTGGCCCCAGTAATGTGTATGCCCCTCACTGGCCCCAGTAATGTGTATGCCCCTCACTGGCACTAGAAAATGGTATGCCCCCAGTGGCCCCATTAATGCGTATGCAACCCACTGGCCCCATTAATGTGTATACCCCCAGTGTCTCCACGAAGGAGGAGAATAATCCAAAATCCAAGTCCAAGAGTTACTATAAAACTAATCCATTTAATAGATATGTATTAAAAAATACTTCCAGTGCTTTAAAATCAAGTGAACATAGCAGTAAATAGTACGCGTTTCGGACGTTCTGTCCTTAGTTTCAGTCTATACCGTACTGACTGCAAACACACATTAAAAAGGGTAATCCACAGCAAATGATGTAACACAACCATATATATATATATGTGTATATATATATATATATATATATATATATATTTTTTTTTTTTATATATATATATATATATATATATATATATATATATATATATATACAGTTAGGTCCAGAAATATTTGGACAGTGACACAATTTTCGCGAGTTGGGCTCTGCATGCCACCACATTGGATTTGAAATGAAACCTCTACAACAGAATTCAAGTGCAGATTGTAACGTTTAATTTGAAGGTTTGAACAAAAATATCTGATAGAAATTGTAGGAATTGTACACATTTCTTTACAAACACTCCACATTTTAGGAGGTCAAAAGTAATTGGACAAATAAACCAAACCCAAACAAAATATTTTTATTTTCAATATTTTGTTGCGAATCCTTTGGAGGCAATCACTGCCTTAAGTCTGGAACCCATGGACATCACCAAACGCTGGGTTTCCTCCTTCTTAATGCGTTGCCAGGCCTTTACAGCCGCAGCCTTCAGGTCTTGCTTGTTTGTGGGTCTTTCCGTCTTAAGTCTGGATTTGAGCAAGTGAAATGCATGCTCAATTGGGTTAAGATCTGGTGATTGACTTGGCCATTGCAGAATGTTCCACTTTTTTGCACTCATGAACTCCTGGGTAGCTTTGGCTGTATGCTTGGGGTCATTGTCCATCTGTACTATGAAGTGCCTTCCGATCAACTTTGCGGCATTTGGCTGAATCTGGGCTGAAAGTATATCCCGGTACACTTCAGAATTCATCCGGCTACTCTTGTCTGCTGTTATGTCATCAATAAACACAAGTGACCCAGTGCCATTGAAAGCCATGCATGCCCATGCCATCACGTTGCCTCCACCATGTTTTACAGAGGATGTGGTGTGCCTTGGATCATGTGCCGTTCCCTTTCTTCTCCAAACTTTTTTCTTCCCATCATTCTGGTACAGGTTGATCTTTGTCTCATCTGTCCATAGAATACTTTTCCAGAACTGAGCTGGCTTCATGAGGTGTTTTTCAGCAAATTTAACTCTGGCCTGTCTATTTTTGGAATTGATGAATGGTTTGCATCTAGATGTGAACCCTTTGTATTTACTTTCATGGAGTCTTCTCTTTACTGTTGACTTGAAGACAGATACACCTACTTCACTGAGAGTGTTCTGGACTTCAGTTGATGTTGTGAACGGGTTCTTCTTCACCAAAGTAAGTATGCGGCGATCATCCACCACTGTTGTCACCTGTGGACGCCCAGGCCTTTTTGAGTTCCCAAGCTCACCAGTCAATTCCTTTTTTCTCAGAATGTACCCGACTGTTGATTTTGCTACTCCAAGCATGTCTGCTATCTCTCTGATGGATTTTTTCTTTTTTTTCAGCCTCAGGATGTTCTGCTTCACCTCAATTGAGAGTTCCTTAGACCGCATGTTGTCTGGTCACAGCAACAGCTTCCAAATGCAAAACCACACACCTGTAATCAACCCCAGACCTTTTAACTACTTCATTGATTACAGGTTAACGAGGGAGACGCCTTCAGAGTTAATTGCAGCCCTTAGAGTCCCTTGTCCAATTACTTTTGGTCCCTTGAAAAAGAGGAGGCTATGCATTACAGAGCTATGATTCCTAAACCCTTTCTCCGATTTGGATGTGAAAACTCTCATATTGTAGCTGGGAGTGTGCACTTTCAGCCCATATTATATATATAATTGTATTTCTGAACATGTTTTTGTAAACAGCTAAAATAACAAAACTTGTGTCACTGTCCAAATATTTCTGGACCTAACTGTATATATATATATATATATATATATATATATATATAATATTATATTATATTATAACCAGAGCAGAGAAAAAAAAACACCAAGAAAATTCACAAAATAATCAGTTAATATTAACATTTTATAACACATTCAAAATTTCATTTTTTATATTCACTCCAGTGGGCAAGCTTCTTTCCAGACAGAACATCCATTTTGCCTCTCTGCGATGCATGAGCTCAGTTATATCACCTCCCCGCTTAGGTATACTGATTTTCTCTATTGCATTAACTTTCAATGATCCAAGGTCACCTGCTTGAACACTAAGGAAATGCTGTGAGGCTCCTGAGAGACTCCTAGTTGTGGTGTTATTAACATCATACACATGTTCCAATATTCTGCGTCTTAATGCACGTGTTGTGCTACCAACATATTGGATATCACACACTGTGCATGGGATAACATACACAACCTTGTTTGTCCCACAATTGATTAGTTAATTGATTTTGTATTCTTTTTTGGAAACACTAGAAGTAATTATAGTAGTATTCATCATGAACAGATACAAACCACAATTTTTCTGGCCACATTTAAACGAACCAATAGATGGTAACCAATTAGCTGTTTGATTGTTCTTATTTTTGTTTTTGTTTTTATTTGTATGGTCACTAGGGGAGATTCAGGTCCCAATAGTAATATTCCGCTTGGAAACAAATGTAACCCCTCCATTTAAAATATCTTTGAGTACACTATCTGTTGTTAGAACAGGAAGGATTTTTTTTCTAATTCTAACCACCTCGTAGTAATCACTGCTAAATGCAGTAGAAAAAAACACTGGTGATTTTGTCATCATATCGGATTCAGATGTTTTTTTTATTTTGCAAATACTGCTCTCTAGTTCTAGTATCCATTCTACTTTTGGCATTTTCCAGAATTTTTTTTCGAATACCCTCTATTAATGAACCTTTTCTCAATGATATCACATTGTTTTTCATAGACATGTTGTGAGGTACAACATCTCTTTGCTCTCACAAATTCACCAGTTGGAATATTATTTATTACATGCCTAGGTTGATAGCTTGTGGCATACAAAAGGGCATTGCCCACCATGGGTTTGCGATATATGTCACAGTCTACAGTCCCAGCAAGATTGTTGCTGGTAAGGGGTGCTTCACACACAGCGAGCTCACTGCCGAGATCGCTGCTGAGTCACGCTTTTTGTGACGCAGCAGTGACCTCATTAGCGATCTCGCTGTGTGTGACAATGAGCAGCGATCTGGCCCCTGCTGCGAGATCGCTGCTCGTTACACACAGCCCTGGTTCGTTTTCTTCAAAGGCGCTCTCCCACTGTGACACACAGATCGCTGTGTGTGACAGCGAGAGAGCGACAAATGAAGCGAGCAGGGAGCAGGAGCCGGCGTCTGACAGCTGAGGTAAGCTTGTAACCAAGATAAACATCGGGTAACCAAGGTGGTTACCCGATATTTACCTTAGTTACCAGCCTCTGCAGCTCTCACGCTGCCTGTGCTGCCGGCTCCGGCTCTCTGCACATGTAGCTGCTGTACACATCGGGTTAATTAACCCGATGTGTACAGCAGCTAGGAGAGCAAGGAGCCAGCGCTCAGTGTGCGCGGCTCCCTGCTCCCTGCACACACAGCTAAGCGGTGTGCGCTGGTAACTAATGTAAACATCGGGTAACCATACCCGATGTTTACCTTAGTTACCAGTCTCCGCAGCTTCCAGACGGCGGCTCCGTGCAAGCGCAGCGTCGCTTGCACGTCGCTGCTGGCTGGGGGCTGTTCACTGGTCGCTGGTGAGATCTGCCTGTTTGACAGCTCACCAGCGACCATGTAGCGATGCAGCAGCGATCCTGACCAGGTCAGATCGCTGGTCGGATCGCTGCTGCATCGCTAAGTGTGAAGGTACCCTTAGAATCACATCAAGGAAAGATATCTCTCTCCTATCAAACTGATACACAAAGACGAGATTGCAAAGGTTATTATTCAGATAAAACATAAATCGGTCAACATCGATTTCAGTACCTTTCAAAATTATAATCACGTCATCTATATATCTTAAAAATATAGAGATGCTTGACGCAAATGGATTTTTTTCAGAAAAAAATAATTCCCCGCCCCCACAAGGACAAAAAAATATTTGCCAAAGATGGCGAAAATCTGGCACCCATGACACAGCTTTGCGTCTGGACATAAAAATTACCCAGAAAAGTAAAGTAATTATTCCTTGGAAGAAATTGAGCAACTTCAATCATATAGTTCTGCAGTTCTGCTGAATAATTCCTATGCTTATGGAGTTGACATTTTAATGCTAAAAGGGAAAGCTCATGAGGAAAAAAACTTTTAATATCACATGTGAGCCAACTGTATGTATTTTCCCATTTAACAGATGTTAATATATTTAATAAGTGTTTTGTATCACAAACTAAACTAGGTGTCAATTGGGCCAGAGGTTGTAACCTAGTATCCAGCCATTCTGAAAGATGTTCAGTTAATGACCCTATTCCTGAAACTATCGGTCTAAAACTCAGGGAAAATTGGTTCTTGTGTGTCTTTGGTATCGCATGAAACAAAGGTACTTTAGGGTACGGTGGATTTAAATATTCAAATTGTTTCTGATTAATGATACATAAGTGTAAACCCTCACTCAATAAGAATTCTAATGATGTTCTAATCACATTAGTCGGGTCCTGCACTATTCTTCATAGATTTTATTTTCCCTCAATATATTTCCCAATTTATTTTCATACAACCCAATATCTAAGACAACTACTGCCCCCCTCCTTGTCAGAGTTCTTCACAACAATGTTATTATTCTCTGATATTGTCTCCAAAGCCTCTCAGGAATAGAAAGGTTACAATGTGTTGGTTTTTTGTCCTTGTGGATTTTGACAAGCTCCAACTCCACTAAATGTTGAAAATCAACCATGGCCTGACTTTTTGATTGTAAAGGATAGTATTTTGGATAAGGCACTCTGTTGGAAAAACTATTATTATGTAGTTGCAATGTCCTGCATTCAGGATCAGCAAGGTCCCGTAAATACTTAAGGGAAGTCTGTTTAACATAAGATGTAAGACGAAATTCATCCACAGCAGGTGCAGTAGTAGACAAAAGATTAATATCCTCTTGTTTTGTTATAGTTAATCTCCTAATGAAATTATTGACATCCAATACTGTGTCAAAAACATTGAGTCTTTCAGTTGGCACAAAATTTAGCCCCTTCTCAAGAACTTTAATTTGTTTCTTGTCCAAAATATTGGCCGATTTCATTACAGTAAAGAGATCTTGAGGTTTTAATGATTCCTCCTGCGTGTGGAGTGTCTGAACACTTTTGTTATACTTATGCTTTCCCCCAGCTCGTCTCTGTCGTCTTCTTCCCATCCGTTTTTTGTCTTGTTGTTCTGTGGGTTTTTTGGTTTCCAGATTGTGGGTTAAATGAGCTGGTAGAGGATAATGTCTCAATATCTGAAATATCCATATTGGGATCTGTTGATAATGGTTTCATGGAAAAAAATATCACTCTGTTATAATTGTCCCTTTTTTTCTTTCCACTATATTTCAAAATAGATTTCGGACCGGGTGATCGTCTTTCACGGAATCAATGCCAATTCTACACATGATTATTTTCGTAATCCAAAGTATCCCACTCGAATTTTTTTACTTCAAGGAAGTGATAGAGTCCTCCAACTTGGATAAATTTGTGTTGATTTTTTCTTTCAAAATATTATAGGCATCATTATCCCTGGATTTCATTAATTCATTTTCAATTTTCTTTATATTATCTTCCAATTCACTCAGTTTTGCTTCTTCTTTCTCGACAATTAATTTAATCAATTTCATGGAACACTCAGATAAAGCATTATCCCATTCCCTGTTGTTGGTCGTTTTTTTATTCTTAAGCCAGCTTTACACCTTACAATTAGGTATGCGATCTCGTATGCGATGTGACACGCCCAGGTCGCATATGCGATCTAATGAGATTGCATGTAGGTCGTTCATTTGCTGTCACATGAGCGTTAGTAGTCTATGTTAAATTGATCAATTTTGTGTGCGATCCTTTAGATCATGTGTTCTGTGACGTATGCATTGGGCACCTTTTTTTTTTAATTTATTGACTTGCCAAGCGTGTGTAATGTGTAGGGATGCGTTTTTACTATGTCATCTGCCGTTCAGCTCTGCTACATGGCTGCTGACAGCAGCCACAGACAGCCATGTAGCAGCGGTGAATGGCAGATGACAGCAGACACAGACAGAGCCGCACTGTCAGAATGAACTCGGGTGAACCTCACCCGACTTCATTGTCATGCTGCGGCTCTGTCTGTGTCGCGTCCCGATTAGCGGTCACCAGTGAAGACTCACCGGTGACCGCTAATCTCCTGAGTAAGTGAATTGAGCAGCCCTCTCTCATATACTCACCGATCCCCGATCCCCGGCGCTGCACGGCATTCACACTGCTCCGGCGGCTTTTACTGTTTTGAAAAAGCCGGCCACCCATTAAACAATCTCGTATTCCCTGCTTACCCCGCCCACCGGCGCCTATGATTGGTTACAGTGAGACACGCCCCCACGCTGAGTGACAGGTGTCACACTGCACCCAATCACAGCAGCCGGTGGGCGTGTCTATACTGTGTAGTGAAATAAATAATTAAATAATTAAAAAAAACGGCGTGCGGTTCCCCCCAATTTTAAAACCAGCCAGATAAAGCCATACGGCTGAAGGCTGGTATTCTCAGGATGGGGAGCTCCACGTTATGGGGAGCCCCCCAGCCTAACAATATCAGTCAGCAGCCGCCCAGAATTGCCGCATACATTATATGCGACAGTTCTGGGGCTGTACCCGGCTCTTCCCGATTTACCCTGATGCGTTGGCAAATCGGGGTAATAAGGAGTTATTGGCAGCCCATAGCTGCCAATAAGTCCTAGATTAATCATGTCAGGCGTCTATGAGACACCTTCCATGATTAATCTGTAAATTACAGTAAATAAACACACACGCCCGAAAAAATCCTTTATTGGAAATAAAAAACACACACACATTCCCTGGTTCACCACTTTAATCAGCCCCAAAAAGCCCTCCTTGTCCGGCGTAATCCAGGATGCTCCAGCGTCGCATCCAGCGCTGCTGCATGGAGGTGACCGGAGCTGCAGCACACACAGCCGCTCCGGTCACCTCCACGCAGGTAATGAAGACAGCTGCGCGATCAGCTGAGCTGTCACTGAGGTTACCCGCTGTTACTGGTTCCAGCGGTGGATGCAGCGGTGGCCGCGGGTAACCTCAGTGACAGATCAGCTGATCGCGCTACTCACCGCCGCTCCGGTCAGCTCCAGTCAGCAACTGAGGTGAGTAGCGCGATCAGCTGATCTGTCACTGAGGTTACCCGCGGCCACCGCTGGATCCAGCGACAGCGGGTAACCTCAGTGACAGATCAGCTGATCGCACGGCTGTCTTCATTACCTGCGTGGAGGTGACCGGAGCGGCTGTGTGTGCTGCAGCTCCGGTCACCTCCATGCAGCAGCGCTGGATGCGACGCTGCATCATCCTGGATTACGCCGGACAAGGAGGGCTTTTTGGGGCTGATTAAAGTGGTGAACCAGGGAATGTGTGTGTGTTTTTTATTTCCAATAAAGGATTTTTTCGGGCGTGTGTGTTTATTTACTGTAATTTACAGATTAATCATGGAAGGTGTCTCATAGACGCCTGACATGATTAATCTAGGACTTATTGGCAGCTATGGGCTGCCAATAACTCCTTATTACCCCGATTTGCCAACGCACCAGGGCAAATCGGGAAGAGCCGGGTACAGTCCCAGAACTGTCGCATATAATGTATGCGGCAATTCTGGGCGGCTGTTGGCTGATATTGTTAGGCTGGGGGGCTCCCCATAACGTGGAGCTCCCCATCCTGAGAATACCAGCCTTCAGCCGTATGGCTTTATCTGGCTGGTTTTAAAATTGGGGGGAACCGCACGCCGTTTTTTTTAATTATTTAATTATTTATTTCACTACACAGTATAGACACGCCCACCGGCTGCTGTGATTGGGTCCAGTGTGACACCTGTCACTCAGCGTGGGGGCGTGTCTCACTGTAACCAATCATAGGCTCCGGTGGGCGGGGTAAGCAGGGAATACGAGATTGTTTAATGGGCGGCCGGCTTTTTCAAAACAGTAAAAGCCGCCTCAGCAGTGTGAATGCCGTGCAGCGCCGGGGATCGGGGATCGGTGAGTATATGAGAGAGGGGGATAAACTGACATGGACAGAGAGTGAGGGACAGAGATAGTGACGGACTGACAGAGATTAGTGCATGACAGACATTGTGAGGCGCTTCAGAACGCAGCTTTTCAGCTGCGCTCTGAAGCAGACCTTTTTTAAGCTGCGGTGCAGAGCGCACACCTGCGCACATAGCATCAGACACCAAAATCGTATGAGGGATGTCACACGTTACAATTGACTAGTTTCGTACTACTAAACGTCCAATGTATGAGGAATAAACGACGTGTATGCGATCACCGTATTTTCGTTCAATATCGATCACATGTAGGTTTCACACGCAAATACCTCACGAACGATGCCGGATGTGCGTCACTTACAACTTGACCCCGACGACGGATTGAAAGATTTATTGAAGTGTGTAAAGCAGGCTTTAGGGTACCATCTCACTATACGACGTACCACAATATGACCTGGTCAGGATCGCTGGTGCGTCGCTACATGGTCACTGGTGAGCTGTTAATTAGGCAGATCTCACCAGCGACCAGTGACCAGCCAGCAGCAACTCGTGGAAACGATGCTGCGCTTGGTAACCAAGGTAAATATTGGGTAACCAAGCAAAATGCTTCGTTTGGTTACCCGATATTTACCCTGGTTACCAGCGCACACCTCTTAGCGCTGGCTCCCTGCACTCGTAGCCAGGGTACACATCAAGTTACTAAGCAAAGCGCTTCGCTTAGTTACCCGATGTGTACTCTGGCAACGTGTAAAGGGAGCAGGGAGCCAGCACTGGCAGCCTGAGAGCGGCGTACGCTAGTAACCAAGATAAATATCTGGTAACCAAGCAAAGCGCTTTGCTTGGTTACCCAATGTGTACCTTGGTTACCAGCGTCCACAGCTTGCAGATGCCAGCTCCCTGCTTACTGCACATTCAGATCATTGCTCTCTCGCTGTCAAACACAGCGATGTGTGCTTCACAGTGGGAGAGCAACGAGCAAAAAATGAACCAGCACTGTGTGTGTAACGATCAGCGATTTCAAAGCAGGGGCCAGGTCGCTGTTTAGTGTCACACACAGTGAGATCGCTGATGAGGTCAATGGTACGTCACAAAACCTGTGACTCAGCAGCGATCTCGCTAGCGATCTCGCTATGTGAGAAGTACCCCTTCCTCTAAGGATCATGCTATTGTCTAAATAACCTTGGAGAGTCTTATTATCCCACCGCACCCTAAAGGGGGCTTTACACGCTGCGACATCGCTAATGCGGAGTCGTTGGGGTCACGGAATTTGTGACGCACATCCGGCCGCATTAGCGATGCCGTTGCGTGTGACACCGATAAGCGATTTTGCATCGTTGCAAAAACGTGCAAAATCGCTAATCGGCGACATGGGGGTCCATTCTTAAAAATCGTTACTGCAGCAGTAACGAAGTTGTTCTTCGTTCCTGCGGCAGCACACATCGCTGCGTGTGACGCCGCAGGAACGAGGAAGCTCCCCTTACCTGCCTCCCGGCTGCTATGCAGAAGGAAGGAGGTGGGCGGGATGTTACGTCCCGCTCAGCTCCGCCCCTCCGCTACTATTGGGCGGCGGTTCAGTGACGTCGCTGTGACGCCGCACGGACCGCCCCCTTAGAAAGGAGGCGGTTCGCCGGTCACAGCGACGTCGCCGGACAGGTAAGTATGTGTGACGGGTCTGGGCGATGTTGTGCGGCATGGGCAGCGATTTGCCCGTGTCGCGCAACAGATGGGGGCGGGTAGCCACACTAGCGATATCGGGACCGATATCGCAGTGTGTAAAGTAGCCTTTAGTCGAGTGGCCATACATTTCTCTAGATCTCACATGAGTGTATTCAATTCACTACATGCATCTGAAGTAATAATATGTTGTTTGTTCATAAATATACTAGCTGCCTTATTCAGACGAGGATCAGATAACAAAGGTAATATAAGAAAAATCTTTATTTAAGAGTAAAAAGTATACAGAAAAAAGAGGGGGTGTAGTAACAGGGAGGATACACTGGATGGTATACCAGAGCAGCTGAGAGCAAAAAAGTGTGCAACGTTGTAAGGAAGCCACAGAGAAACCTTATAAGGATAGAGGGAATGCCAGTATATATTACTAAATCACATGCAGGCGGAATCCCAAAACAAAATAATACAGAAAGGCATCATGTTGTGGCGACCAAGTATTAAAAGTAAACACGCATACTCACAGCTGGAATGGCGCCAAGTCCCATCCGACGCGCGTTTCAGCGATAGCCTTCGTCAGGGAAGGGGGCGTGGCGACATACCGGCAGGGTAGGTGTATTTGTATGAAGACCCAGCCAATGAAATGAATATCTGGATCAATTAAGCGGCGCATGCGCTGTGCAAATCGGCACAGAGCCCAAACAGGAAGGACGCGTCATCGTCACCTAGCAACCGGAGTCATCCCACTATGAGTCACCGCTACACGTGACAGAAAAACCACGTGACGCGATGACGTCAGAGGGGCGAGTACGGAGCCTGGACAATACAGATACGCCCACTGTATGAGCGCTGTCCGGAGACAGCACATGCGCACTGGATCCAGGTAAACCAAGACACAAAATGCATTATCAATTGGCGCTCATTACCCAAGGAATGTATACATATATTAATCACAGAACAAAAAGAAAGTGAAGAATAATAAATAGCCATACAATTTTTTTATATGCGCATTCACATTGCTTATTTACCTCTTTTTCTTAATTAGGTCACGCTCACTTTCTTAATATATTCATTTATTTTATGGATTCTTTACACACATCCACACTTTCTTTCACATTTCTACACTAATCATTGAAGTCTTTTTCTTCTCATATTTTCCCATATAACCATATATGCTTGATGGATTCTTCTCACATGTTTCTTTACACATTAATCAGTGAGTGCTTCTTTTCACACATTTTACACTCTTTCACCCTTTCATTCTTCCATAATGCTTCTTTTTTATATATATAAAAGATTTTTAATAGGCCTGTAGGGTTATATATATATATACATCTATTGTCCAAAATTCACTTAATGTATGCGATTTATATACATTTTTTTTCATATATGAGGACTATTCTTTCCAAACTGATGAATTGTATGGCTATTTATTATTCTTCACTTTCTTTTTGTTCTGTGATTAATATATGTATACATTCCTTGGGTAATGAGCACCAATTGATAATGCATTTTGTGTCTTGGTTTACCTGGAACCAGTGTGCATGCGCTGTCTCCGGACAGCGCTCATACAGTGGGCGTATCTGTATTGTCCAGGCTCCGTACTCACCCCTCTGACGTCATCGCGTCACGTGGTTTTTCTGTCACGTGTAGCGGTGACTCATAGTGGGATGACTCCGGTTGCTAGGTGACGATGACGCGTCCTTCCTGTTTGGGCTCTGTGCCGATTTGCACAGCGCATGCGCCGCTTAATTGATCCAGATATTCATTTCATTGGCTGGGTCTTCATACAAATACACCTACCCTGCCGGTATGTCACCACGCCCCCTTCCCTGACGAAGGCTATCGCTGAAACGCGCGTCGGATGGGACTTGGCGCCATTCCAGCTGTGAGTATGCGTGTTTACTTTTAATACTTGGTCGCCACAACATGATGCCTTTCTGTATTATTTTGTTTTGGGATTCCGCCTGCATGTGATTTAGTAATATATACTGGCATTCCCTCTATCCTTATAAGGTTTCTCTGTGGCTTCCTTACAACGTTGCACACTTTTTTGCTCTCAGCTGCTCTGGTATGCCATCCAGTGTATCCTCCCTGTTACTACACCCCCTCTTTTTTCTGTATACTTTTTACTCTTAAATAAAGATTTTTCTTATATTACCTTTGTTATCTGATCCTTTTGTGAGTTGGTTTGTTTCTTTACATAGATCAGAATATCCATTATATTTATGAATAAGTGGGTGGTGACATGTTTTCATTGTACTAGGAGACCACCTTATTATACTTAATTCCCACAATATTCATATTGTACCAAGGCTGATTTTTTGTGTTTTTCTTATTCAGACGAGCCTGGTTGTTGACGTTAAAAAATTCATCCATAGATGTTATTTCTGTGGTCTCCATAATGAAAGGTAAATTCTTTAGAAATTAAATATTTTGACAATGCTCATATTATGGAAAAAGGGGAGCATGGTAAAAGTTTGACCATTCAATAGTATGAGAAAAAGAAAAAATGTAACCAGCTCACCCGATGCAAAAGGAAACCACAAACCCAGGATGGTGCATGGACAAGTTTTCTAGTCGGCCAGACTGCAACAACAAAGGAGGAGAAAAATCCAGCATCCAAGTCCAAGTGTTACTATAAAACTAATCCATTTAATAGATATGCATTAAAAAATACTTCCATTGGTTTAAAATCAAGTGAACATAGCGGTAAATAGTCTGCGTTTCGGACATTCCGTTCTTAGTCTCAGTCTATACCGCACTGACTTCAAACACACATTAAAAAAGGTAATCCACAGGAAATGATGTAGCACAACCAGAGCAGAAAAAGAAAAAACACCAAGAAAATTTGAATATTTAAATCCACCGTACTCTAGAGTACTTTTGTTTCAGGCGCTACCAAAGACACACATGAACAAATTTCCCTCGAGTTTTAGACCGATAGTTTCAGGAATAGGGTCATTAACTGAACATCTTTCAGAATGGCTGGATACTAGGTTGCAACCAGTGATGGGCGATCCCCCCCAATGGTTGGGATCGGGAGCCTCGCCCGATCGTTTTGTAAAGATAGAGATCGGGATCGAGATAACACGATCTTGCGTCCAATCACCAATCTCGGGCTTTACAGTTATGGGATGGGTCGGGGGATCTGTAAAATAAAGAATATAGTTAATAATAAACATTATGATCATACTTACAGGGCCCGCGATGCGTCCTGCAGACTTGGCCGCTTCTGCTTGATCATTGCTGTGCTGCCGGTAACCAGCACTGACTTACAGGACCTTCAATGACGTCATAGCCATGTGACCAGTGTGGTGTGAATGTTGTACATGTAGCACCCCTGAGGTACCAGGTGCCACAAAATGTAAGTGGAAACCCAAACCCCGGAATATCCGTGCCAGTCAACACACCAACACATTCAGGCCACACACACAACCCCAACACCAAACTGTGAGAATGCCTAGCAACAGGTAAAAGGGATGGGCACTGACTGGATAGTCGCCACCCAATCTGTAGGGAGAGACCCAGCAAGGGGAGGGGCCAGTGGTCAGTTGGGAGGAAGTGTTTGGTCAGTCAGAGGAAGGAGTCAGAAAAGGAGTGAGGAGAGTTGAGAGTAGTAGTTGGAGGCGTGAACGTACGTATTGAATTGATGATGCCCTACAACTACGTAATGCCCTTTTTTTCTCTATCTCGTTTGGTTTTCGAGATAAAAATGCTAACTCTGTTGTTTTCCACCAGGTGGCGCTATAGGTGGTTTTATTGCGTAGCGCATGGCAACTTTAATATACCTAGACACCACTTCTATGCCTATAACTGCCGCCGTTCTCAAGTTAATGGTGGTGGACAGGATATGGGTGGACACACTGTATAGTTGTATAGAAATGAATCATTAAAAAAAATGACATAGCGCTCCGCGGTATTTTTGATTCTCAGCGCCGATAAAGCAGATGGCTACGGGCTACTACCCCCATCTGCCTGGGTTTACCTTGGCTGGCAATCAAAATACAGGGAAGCCCATTAACTTTTTTTTAATTATTAAAAAAATAATTTAAAAAAAAAGTGTGAGCTCCCGCCGTATTTTGATTGCCAGTCAGGTAAAGCCAGGCAGCTGGGGTCTGGGATTCTCCGCAGCCCGCAGCCGCCCCTGGAAATGGCGCATTGTTTCTTAGCGCCATTTCCAGGTGCATTACTTGGCTCATTGAGCAGCCCAAATGTAGTGGCACGCTGAGTAATAAAGGGGTTAATACCAGCTTTGTATTCTCAGATGGTACTGAGCCCAAAATTCATGGTGTCATGCCAAATTAGACATGACCACCATGATTTTCTAGTAAACAGTAAAAAAAAAACACAACACAGAGAACAAATTTTTTTATTAGAAATAAAACAAAAAAACATTTAGCGACTCCATCTTTATTATAAAAAAAATCCTTAGTCCGACATAATCCACAGGGACAGCAATGTCAGCTCTGCTTCATCGCTCTGTACAGACACAGTCTATACACAGTGAGAAGTAGAGAGCATTGTCAGCTCTGCTACATTGCTCTGTACAGAGCGTGAAGCAAGCTGACACTGAGGGTATGACTCATGCAGACTCGCATTGGCATCACCCCGCATGGCCTGACAATCTCCGGACAGGAGTGCCTCAGCTGCATGGAAATATATGCAGCTGACTCACTCATGTGGGGCGATTGTGCGCCATGATGCGACACTCGCACAGTGACAGTCAAAGTTCAGTTAAAAGGACCTTCGATGACATCATAGTCATGTGACCAGTCTGTAAGCCAATGTCTGTACAACATTCACACCAGAATGGTCACATGGCTATGATGTCATTGAAGGTCCTGTAAGTCAGTGCTGGCTACCGGCGGCACAGCAATGATCAAGCAGAAGTGGCTGGGAGACAGAGTCCGCAGGATGCGTCGCAGGACCTATAAGAATAATCATAATGTTTTCTAATAATGTGGGGGTTTTTTTACAGCCCCTGGACCCGATCTGTACCCGATCGGTAACACGAGCTTCCCAGGAAAGCTCAGGATCATGTACACGATCACTATGTGATCAGTACGATCCCCGATCTTTACAGGTCAGGATCGCCCATCACTAATTACGACCTCTGGCCTAATTGACACCTATTGTAGTTTTGTTCATGATACAAAACACTTATTAAATATATTAACATCTATTAAATGGGAAAATACATACAGTTGGCTCACATGTGATATTGAAAGTCTTTATAAGTCCATTCCTCATGAGCTTGCCCTTATAGTGTTAAAATGTCAACTCCATAAGCATAGTAATTATTCAGCAGACCTGCAGAACTATATGATTGAAGTGGCTCAATTTTTTCCAAGGAATAATTACTTTACTTTTCTGGGTAATTTTTATGTCCAGACGCAAGGCTGTGCCATGGGTGCCAGATTTTCGCCATCTTTGGCAAAAAAAATTTTGTCCTGGTTGGAGGAGGAATTCATTTTTTCTGAAAAAAATACATTTGCGTCAAGCATGTCTATATTTTTAAGATATATAGATGACGTGATTATAATTTGGAAAGGTACTGAAATTGATATTGACCGATTTATATTTTATCTGAATAATAACCCTTGCAATCTCGTCTTTGAGTATCAGTTTGATAGGAGAGAGATATCTTTCCTTGATGTGATTCTTACCGGCAGCAATCTTGCTGGAACTGTAGACTGTGACATATATCGCAAACCCATGGTGGGCAATGCCCTTTTGTATGCCATGAGCTATCACCCTAGGCATGTGATAAATAATATTCCAACTGGTGAATTTGTGAGAGCAAAAAGATGTTGTACCTCACAACATGTCTTTTAAAAACAATGTGATATCATTGAGAAAAGGTTCATTAATAGAGGGCATTTGAAAAAAATTCTGGAAAAAGCCAAAAGTAGAATGGATACTAAAACTAAAGAGCAGAATTTGCAAAGAAAAAAACATCTGAATCCGATATGATGGCAGAATCACCAGTGTTTTTTTCTACCGCATTTAGCAGTGATTACTACGAGGTGGTTAGAATTATAACAAATTCCTTCCTGTTCTAACAACAGATAGTGTCCTCATGGATATTTTAAATGGAGGTGTTAAATATCTTTCCAAGCGGAATATTACTATTGAGACCTGAATCTCCCCTAGTGACCATACAAATAAAAAAAAAAAAAAGAACAATCATATAGCTAATTGGTTACCTTCTATTGGTACGTTTAAATGTGGCCTGAAAAATTGTGGTTTGTGTCGGTTCATGACGAACACTACTATAATTACTTCTAGTGTTTCCAAAAAAGAATACAAATGTTGTGTATGTTATCCCATGCACAGTGTGCGATATCCAATATGTTGGTAGCACAACACGTGCATTAAAACGCAGAATATCGGAACATGTGTATGATGTTAATAACTATAACCCACCAACTAGTACATATAAAGCACCATGCTTCGTAAATTGGTCAATAATGTCCAGAAAAAACCTTGATTAGTGCAAACACATATCATAGATTTATTAAACAAAGTGGCAAACAACACAAATATTAAAATCATTTAAAATCAGACAAATATACAAAACCTTCCATTACTTTGATCAATTGCAATTAACAATGCACTGGGAAATCGCATATAGATCTACATATAATAAATGTATACAAATAACCATAGAAAAGGTCAATAAATATGAGCAATAAATCCCATGTGTGCTATAATGTGAATAAAGGGGCCCTGTCACTGAACCTAGCTAAATAGAAACAGGAAAAAAGAACCTGTAGGTAATTGGGCCTATACAAAAATAGCAACAGCCTAAGTAGTCAAAAAAGGCACCAGAAGCCAAATGTCCTCACAATTTACCAGAGCCCAAGTTTAGATCAAGGATGGAAGGGAAGAAAACAACGTGTTGCACGAGTCAAGCTGGCTTCATCAGGAAGATGCTACTACATTCATTATGTGGATCTACAGTATATATATGTTCCCCAGTAAATATCTTCCCAATCAGCGGGAGGGAAAAAGAAGATTAAATTACACCTTTCAGGTGTCTTACCTTAATACTAATAACCCAGGAGCTGTTGGTATACCGCCAGCTATTTCATGTGTGGACGCCGCCATTAACAAACCCAGAAATCCAGGTCTATACATTAGAACGAGCTGTGGAACGCAAACAGCGTGTAACTGACCAGAAATGATGACATGGTCATGTGACCGATACAATGCGCTCACAGCACTCGTCTAACCCGAACTAGGAAGTGATTGATGCAAGCCTGCGTTCAAAAAAATTGGAAAATGGCATTAGAATCATATGCACCCGGGAAGTCGCTCTCACAAAGATGTCCCCCGGATACATAAACACCTCCAAAAGGTTCCATTTGCTTATATACTGTAGATAAATAAACATACATGTCACGCTTCCTGGTCCCCGACGCAGTGTCCCACTCACCGCTCCGGTCCCCGTTTCCTCAGCCCGCGGCGGCACAGCCCGCTCTTTCTTTTCTGCGTCCCCCATGCTCCCTGCTCTCCGCTCCCGGCGTTCCTCTGCGACCCAGGCACACACATGGGCTCCCCTGCATCCTCTGCACCGCTTCCTGCACTGGTCTCCGGCACTCGGGCATCGCGCATGCGCATTAGGGCGCGCGCGCGGTCATTGACCTCCTCTTAAAGGGCCATTGTCCGGAAACAGGATATTGCTTAAAACAGGTGTAGGGTATATAGGCATCTTCCTGCTATGGGGGCGTTGCCTGTTCGTCGAGCTCTGCAAGCTAGGAGTTCAGGTCCCCATGTGCCTTGCTCGTACTAACTTTGTCTCTTCCGTAGAGTCTGCTCTGCCTCCGTAACCGGTCCCTGAATCCAGTATTGCCAAGAGGTCCTCTGGTGTCCGTCAGCGGGGAATCCTACCACCGTTACATCAGCCTGTGCCTGTCTGTGGTCCCCGACTTCACCCGGCTGCTTTCCCGTCATACCCAGCTAACCCGGATCCCGCCTGAACTTCCTAACCGGCACCCGTACTGGACTCCCGTAATTGTCTCCAAGGACTCTGTGGCTTCAAAGACTCCGTTCTACCCATTTTCTGAGGGACGCTACCCCGGTCCCACTAGTACTTCGGCTACCGTGTACCTAGGCCCTCTGGTGGGGTGACTGGACAGTCCTTGTATAGGGGTTAGCTCCAGGTTGCCTCACTGGGGGAGTCCGGTACACGGCCCAGAGGATCCACCATCACCCGGACCTAACAATACAGAAGGCTAAACCAATGATAGAAACCTCTTATGCACCTATTTAACAAGTGATTCCAACAGAGACTAATAGCTTTTCATAAACACAGAAATGTACAGAATTGGACACCCTAAACATGAAATCAGAAATGCAATTACACATAAATAAATTTAAAATAAAGAACTTAGGCAATATTAAATACCATAAAGGCCTCTAATGGCTCACTAAAGACTGGATTCCTCCATAGAGAGATGTGGACAAGTTCACCTAATGCTGTTGTGACCAAACGTTCACTTCAGCATTATATATCAGTACTGATAAACAATGATTTTAGCACTTATAGAACCCTGTGAATAAAAGGTATTCATTAATTCCACCAGGCTGTACACTGTTTAAATAGAATATCCTTCTAGACTCACAAAGGAGAAGAGCCGGAACAATGTCACCTCCCCTAATAGACATCCGTATGAGTTCCAGTCCCACTATAAACATGTCCCTGATTTTACAATTGTGCAATTTATGGTAATGCATGGCCACCGTTGAATTCTGCTTTCCTTGCTTGAGGTGCTTCTCAGCTAGAGAAATATTAGAAAAATGCTGCTGAACTCTTTTCAACAATTCCTGTGTGGTTTGTCCCACATATACCAACGTACAAGGGCAAACCAGAGCATAAACCACGTTTTTTGATTGACAATTAATATAACTATCTAATCTAAACATTTCATGATTGTTGGGATGTACAAATTCAGAGGTGGCAGGCATGAAGGCGCATATAGAGCAATTCCCACAGGCAAAAGACCCTTTTAAGGAGCAACCCCTATGCAGATTAACCGTAGATGATACAAAATGGCTGTGGCTCAAACAGTCCCTTAAATTGCGTGCAGCCAAAAGTCCACAGACTCAAATCATGTACACAGGATACAATGCATCTCTTACAAAATCTTAAGAATTTGGTTATACCAACAAACTCCACACTAATTACTTTAGATGTGGAGGCATTGTTTACCAGTATACCGCATGTTCTGGGATGCAATGCGGTTAGATTTTTCTTAGAAGACACTCAAGACTATTGAACCTCACAATGCCTTCCTTCTGGACTTACTATACTTTGTTCTACATCCCAATTTTTGTTTTTGACCGCACCTACTACAAACAGGTGTCTGGCACAGCGATGGGGGCATGCTGTGCCCCGTCGTATGCTAATTTATTGTTGGGGTGGTGGGAGGAGCAACAAGTGTATTCCCACAAGGATTATTCGCAGTATATTGTGGGATGGTACAGATGCATCGACGACATCCTAGTGATATGTTCGGGACCTACTCCTGAGTTTTTGGGTTTTATTGAGGAACTCAATATTAATATGTATAATATTGTCCTGACCTACTCTATTGTTTCAGTCGTCGATTTTCTGGATGTCCAACTGGCCATTGATGGGAATAGAGTCTTGTCCACACTGTTTCGCAAGCTCACTGCAACTAATAACTTGTTGCACTATTCTAGCTTTCACCCCCACCACCTCAAGAAGGGTATTCCATTTGGTCAATTTATTAGAACCAAAAGAAATTGTAGTAATGAGTCTGACTTTCATTTACAGGCAGAAATGCTGGCACATAGATTTGACAAGAAGGGTTACCCCAAACGAATTGTCAATCATGCCCTGGAATGGACTACAGGAATGGAGAGAGGCACCCTTTTGACGCCTAAAACAAGAAGAGTGGAAATTCTGTATGTTTGGTGAAAACATTTAATAACCAATGGCAAGACCTACACAGAATTGTAAAAAAGAACTGGAATATCCTTCATATGAATACCAAGCTCCACAGCCATTTTGTACGTCCTACGGCTAATCTGCATAGTGGTTGCTCCTTAAAAGGGTCTTTTGCCTGTGGGACTTGCTCTATATACTCCTTCATGTCTGCCACCTATGAATTTGTACATCCCAACAATCATAAAACGTTTAGATTAGATAGTTATATTAATTGTCAATGAAAAAAAATGTGGTTTATGCGCTGGTTTGCCCTTGTCCGTTGGTATATGTGGGACAAACCACACAGGAATTGCGGAAGAGGGTTCAGCAGCATTTTTCTAATATTTTTCTAGCTGAAAAGCACCTCAAAGAAGGAAACCAGATTTAAATGGTGGCCATGCATTACCCTAAATTGCACAATTGAAAAATCAGGGACACGTTTATAGTGGGACTGGAACTCATACGGATGTCTATTAGGGGAGGTTATATTGTACCGGCTCTTCTACATAGTGAGTCTAGATGGATATTCTATTTAAATAGTGTACAGCCTGGTGGAATTAATGAAGACCATTTATTCACAGGGTTCTATAAATGCTAAAATCATTGTTTATCAGTACTGATATATAATGCTGAAGTGAACGTTTGATCACAACAGCATTAGGTGAACTTGTCCACATCTCTCTGTGGAAGAATCAAGTCTTTAGTGAGCCATTAGAGGCCGTTATGGTATGTAATATTGCCTAAGTTTTTTATTTAAATGTGTAATTGAATTTCTGATTTTATGTTTAGGGTGTCCAATTCTGTACTTTTCTATGTCTATGAAAAGCTATTAGTCTCTGTTGGAATCACTTGTTAAATAGGTACATAAGAGGTTTCTATCGTTTTAGCCTTCGGTTTAGCCTTCTGTATGTTTATCCATCTATATAAGTAAATGGAACCTTTTGGAGGTGTTTATATATCCGGGGGACATCTTTGCGAGAGGGACTTCCCGGGTACATTTGATTCTAATGCCATTTCCGGTTTTTGGAACGCAGACTTGCGTTCCACTTCATCAATCACTTCCTAGTTCAGGTTAGACGAGTGCACATTGAATCGGTCACTTAATCATGTCATTATTTTCAGTCAGTGACACGCTGTTTGCGTTCCACAGCTCGTTCTAATGTATAGACCTGGCATTTCTGGGTTTGTTAATGGCGGCGGCCACACATGAAATAGCTGGCGGTATACCAACAGCTCCTGGGTTATTAGTATTAAGGTAAGACACCTGAAAGGTGTAATTTAATCTTCCTTTTCCCTCCCGCTGATAGGGAAGATATTTACTGGGGGACGTATACCCCGTTTCCCCAAAAATAAGACAGGGTCTTATATTCATTTTTGCTCCCAAAGATGCGCTAGGTCTTATTTTCAGGGGATGTCTTATTTTTTTATAAAAAAGAATTCACATTTATTGTTGAACAAAAAAATTGAATTATATACGTACAGTAATGGTCATCACAAACCAGCATAAACAGACAAACTGTGAATCCTATCAAGAATTTCTTGTTATTACCATTATTTTTCATGTACAACATGCCCTGGTGTTCTGTTCAGCGGGCATGCTTCCAAACAAAAACTTAACTAGGTCTTAAGGCTGCTTTACACACTGTGATATCAGTACCAATATCGCCAGCGTGCGTACCTGCCCCCATCGGTTGTGCGACACGGGCCAATCGCTGCCCGTGTCGCACAACATCACCCGGACCAGTCACACAGACTTACCTTCCCTGCGACGTCGCTGTGACCGGCGAACCGCCTCCTTTCTAAGGGGGCATTTCGTTCAGCGTTACTGCGACGTCACAGTAGCATCACTGAACCGCCGCCCAATAGAAGTGGAGGGGCGGAGATGAGCGGGACGTAACATCCCGCCCACCTTCCTTCCGCATTGTGGCCGGGACGCAGGTAATGTGAGGTTCCTCGTTCCTGCGGTGTCACACGGAGTGATGTGTGCTGCCGCAGGAACGAGGAACAACTTTGTTACTGCTGCAGTAACGATATTTGAGAATGGACCCCCATGTCACCGATGAGCAATTTTGCACGTTTTTGCGACGATGCAAAATCGCTCATAGGTGTAACATGCAACGGCATCGCTAAAGCGACCGGATGTGCGTCACAAATTCCGTGACCCCAACGAGATCACTTGAGCGATGTCGTAGCGTGTAAAGCCCGCTTTACTTTCGGGGGAGGCCTTATATTTGTCAATTCAGCAAAACCTCTACTAGGTCTTATTTTCATTATTTTCAGGTGATGTCTTATTTTCGGGGAAACAGGGTATATAGATCCCAATAATGAATATGGTGGCATTCTCCTGATGAAACCAGCTTGACTGGCGCAACATGTTGGGTTCTTCCCTTCCATCCTTGATCTAAACTTGGGCTCTGGTAACTTGTGAGGACATTTGGCTTCTGGTGCCTTTTTTTGTTTTTGTTTGCCTACTTAGGCTGTTGCTATTTTTGTATAGGCCCAATTACCTACAGGTTCTTTTTTCCTGTCTCTATTCAGCTAGGTTCAGTGACAGGGTTTCTTTATTCACATTATAGCACACATGGGATTTATTGCTCATATTTATTGACCTTTTCTATGGTTATTTGTATACATTTATTAAATGTAGATCTATATGCGATTTCCCAGTGCATTGTTAATTGCAATTGATCAAAGTAATGGAAGGTTTTGTATATTTGTCTGATTTTAAATGATTTTAATATATGTGTTGTTTGCCACTTTGTTTAATAAATCTATGATATATGTTTGTGTCGCGGGCGGAGGAGGGGACGCTGCGCTCTCCCACTGCTCGGGTCCGGCTGCCGCTGCTGCTGCGGCCGCTGCTGCTCGGTGGCTTGAGCGATGGGCCGCTTCTCGGGGACTCGAGCGGCGCTCCTCGCCCGTGAGTGAAAAGGGGTTTGGTTTTGGGGACTTATATTGTCCGTGACGCCACCCACGGTCGTGGTGATTTTTGGTAACACCACCGCTGCTCTGTATGGGGATCCCGGGAGCGGTGACAGGGAGCAGCAGAGTTGTTAGTTCTCCCCTCCGTGGGTAGGGGGTGGTTGTCCCGGGGCCCAGTGATGCGGTGGATGATGAGGGATGACAGGCCAGGTGCAGGGCCTGGTGAGGTGCAGGGTCGCGGGGGCAGCGCTGTGCCTTACGGCACGGTGGTACTCACTCAGCCTGAGACGATGACACAGTTCTCGATAAAACACACGGCTGGAAAGACGGTTCCCACGGACGGCTGCTGTTGCTTTTCCCCGGTAGTTAACGGTGACTGTCACTTTTCCTGCACCTAAGTTTACTGTTGGTAGCGATGGATTCCCACCGGTTACCCGCTCCCCGACTTGGATATGGGCCGGAGGAGCCCCTCTTTGCCCGCAGGCGCTGGCCCTGAGAAACTGGTGCCTTGGCGGTGGTGGTGTCTCTCTCATATGGTTGGACTGTTGCCTTCAATCGAGACTTAGTTGTTGGGAGACCTGGAGGTCCCCTTCACTGACGGATTTGGCAAATTCACGGCGACTCCAAGCCTTGCCGGGATCCGAAAGGCCCCTGCCAATGGTGCTGGCTTCTCCTTGTGTACCGGTCCGGTACCGCCGGGCCACCCCCCGTCCGCGGTCCTTACGGCAACTCCGATCAGCCTCCACTGCAGACGGTCACCGCCGTCTGCTAACCTTGCTGTCTCAGTCCGGGGCACACACCCGGACTAACTTCAGGAATTCAAACTGTCACTTTCCTCTTTCACTACTCTCACTGCACTACTGCTCAGCTCCTCTCACTTTCTCTTCCAAAACTCATCTCTCCCTAACTCAACTGCCTGTGTTTTCCCTCCTCCAGGACTGTGAACTCCTTGGTGGGTGGAGACCAACCGCCTGGCTCCACCCCCTGGTGTGGACATCAGCCCCTGGGGAAGGCAACAAGGATTTCTGGTCTAGCTTAGGTGTACCTAACCTTGTAGTAGGGTGTGGTGGTGTCATTACCTGTGACCCCTGGCTTGCCCAGGGCGTCACATTCCCCCTTAGCAAAATGCAGACCGTCCGCGGGCTGCCCATCCAACACCGGTTTTATTTTTCTGAAAAAGATAAGAACACATACAAGTATAGTAACATCATCCCACAACGGGAGGCACTTTTCTTAAACATTGCGGTAACGGTTTTAACGGTTGCGGCTGCCGCTCTCTCCCACCCAAGTAACCTGGCCCTGATGCTGCCCCTAAGAAACAGGCAGCACCCCTTGACCCCAGTCCTGCATCAAGTTACCCGAGCGGGATCTGTCCTTCCCCTCCAGATGGTAGCCACCGGTTCTGGTGGTGGCTGGGCCCCAGCCTGCTCCACTGCGGGCCCTCCCTCCAACCTGCCTCTCTGGAGGCGGTAACGGTAGCTGCAACACAACATATTTATTTACATTTCACTAGCGTTTGTGGTTGCCCTGCAAGTTCTCGGGCCTGTTCATAGGAGTTCCTATGCATAACTGTAGACGGTCCCCACGGGGACAACAATGCTGGCAACAGCCGGTTCCAAATCACGGTAAATCAGGTGAGACTTCGGTGATCACTTTCATTTTTCTCATAACTTTCATAACTTTCAAAACTTTAACTTGTACACACAGGTGGTCCCAACGGGGACGGTGCAACGGTGCTCCGCTGCCCTTACTGTGCACTTTCGTCCTCCCCACCCGGCTCTGGGTGAAAGAACACGGGCACCAGCCCCTCCAGTGCATAGCAAGCACGGCGAGGAAGGGCCGCCCGATACCCGTTATTTCCACTCCGGGGGATATATGTGGCCTCCATGCCATGCAGAGCGACGACTCCTTCATCTTCTTCCGAAACGGGCTCGGTGTCAGGCCCGGAATCACTATCGTCCGTCCCTTCGCCAGGCGGGTTGCCGCCAGCTGCCACAGCTTCCAGGCTTGCCACTCTCTCGGCCACTGTCACGAAGGGGTGTACGCCCGACGGGCCAGGCGCAGCGCGGTGCACGGGCAAGGAGGACGGAGGCGGCATGGGGGCCAGGGGTAGACTGGGTCCCTCAGCTGCAACGGCCGGTCCCTCGGGGACACAGGGGCGTGGGTCACTCACCAGCTCCTCCATCATGGCCTCCATTCCATATACTCGTGCAACGGCAGCTACCGCCTCCACCTCCGCGGTCCACTGCTCCATCAGTCCACAGATCTGGCTCCGGTAATGTCGGCAGATCCCTGCCGTTCGGGCCTCAGCCATGCTGCTCTCCCGGGCACCGGCTCGGTAGCCTCCGCATAGCTAGGTGGAGTGGACATTCTTTGCAGGGGTCGGCGGATTGTGGGGTCCCGGCGTCCCTATCTGTATAGCCGCGGCTACATGCGACCAGTCGCCATTTCGTCCCCCTTAGCCTCTTTCCGGCTCCTCCTCTATCGGGGCGGGGTTTTGGCCTTTGCGCCTCCACTACTCGAGGAGACGCTCGAGTGGGAACTTTTCGCGCCAAAGATGGCGGCTTCTCAAATTTTCTGGCCGGACACCTCCGGCGGTAACAAGGCGCATCTCTACCCAACGGCAGAGCGGTAAGATCCTGTTCGTGACGCCAAGTTGTCGCGGGCGGAGGAGGGGACGCTGCGCTCTCCCACTGCTCGGGTCCGGCTGCCGCTGCTGCTGTGGCCGCTGCTGCTCGGTGGCTCGAGCGATGGGCCGGATCCCGGGGACTTGAGCGGCGCTCCTCGCCCGTGAGTGAAAAGGGGTTTGGTTTTGGGGATTTATATTGTCCGTGACGCCACCCACGGTCGTGGTGATTTTTGGTAACACCACCGCTGCTCTGTATGGGGATCCCGGGAGCGGTGACAGGGAGCAGCAGAGTTGTTAGTTCTCCCCTCCGTGGGTAGGGGGTGGTTGTCCCGGGGCCCAGTGATGGGGTGGAGGATGAGGGATGACAGGCCAGGTGCAGGGCCTGGTGAGGTGCAGGGTCGCGGGGGCAGCGCTGTGCCTTACGGCACGGTGGTACTCACTCAGCCTGAGACGATGACACAGTTGTCGGTAAAACACACGGCTGGAAAGACGGTTCCCACGGACGGCTGCTGTTGCTTTTCCCCGAAAGTTAACGGTGACTGTCACTTTTCCTGCAGCTAAGTTTACTGTTGGTAGCGATGGATTCCCACCGGTTACCCACTCCCCGACTTGGATATGGGCCGGAGGAGCCCCTCTTTGCCCGCAGGCGCTGGCCCTGAGAAACTGGTGCCTTGGCGGTGGCGGTGTCTCTCTCATACGGTTGGACTGTTGCCTTCAATCGGGACTTAGTTGTTGGGAGACCCGGAGGTCCCCTTCACTGACGGATTTGGCAAATTCATGGCGACTCCAAGCCTTGCCAGGATCCGAAAGGCCCCTGCCAATGGTGCTGGCTTCTCCTTGTGTACCGGTCCGGTACCGCCGGGCCACCACCCGTCCGCGGTCCTTACGGCAACTCCGATCAGCCTCCACTGCAGACGGTCACCGCCGTCTGCTAACCTTGCTGTCTCAGTCCGGGGCACACACCCGGACTAACTTCAGGCTTTCAAACTGTCACTTTCCTCTTTCACTACTCTCACTGCACTACTGCTCAGCTCCTCTCACTTTCTCTTCCAAAACTCATCTCTCCCTAACTCAACTGCCTGTGTTTTCCCTCCTCCAGGACTGTGAACTCCTTGGTGGGTGGAGACCAACCGCCTGGCTCCACCCCCTGGTGTGGACATCAGCCCCTGGGGAAGGCAACAAGGATTTCTGGTCTAGCTTAGGTGTACCTAACCGGGGTGTAGGGTGTGGTGGTGTCATTACCTGTGACCCCTGGCTTGCCCAGGGCGTCACATTTGCATTAATCAAGGTTTTTTCTGGACATTATTGACCAATTTACGAAGCATGGTGCCTTATATGTACTAGTTGGTGGGTCATAGTTTGGTTTGTTTGGTACATGGCACATAGCTTTGCTATAATATAGTAGGTGGTGCCTAGACCCCTTCTTTTATGATGTTAATAACATTATAACTAGGAGTCTCTCAGGAGCCTCACAGCATTTCCTCAGTGTTCATGCAGGTCACCTTGGATCAATGAAAGTTAATGCAATAGAGAAAATCAGTATGCCTAAGTGGGGAGGTGATATAATTGAGCTCATGCATCGTAGAGAGGCAAAATGGATGTTCCATCTGGAAACCAGGATGCCCTCTGGAATGAATATAAAAAATGAAATTTTAAATGTGTTATGAAATGTTAATATTTACTTTGATTATTTTATGAACTTTTTGGTGTGTTTTTTTTCTCTGCTCTGGTTGTGTTACATCATTTCCTGTGCATTATCCTTTTTAATGTGTGTTTGCAGTCAGTGCGTTATAGACTGAGACTAAGGACGGAACGTCCGAAACGTGTACTGTTTACCGCTATGTTCATGTAATTTTAAACCACTGGAAGTATTTTTTAATGTGTATCTATTAAATGGATTAGTTTTTTAGTAACACTTGGATTTTTCTCCTCCTCCTTCATTGTTGCAGTCTGGCCGAACTAGAAAACCTGTCCATGCACCGTTCTGGGTTTGTGGTTTCTTTTTGGATCGGGTGGGCTGGTTGAATTTTTTCTTTTCCCCCCAGTGTCTCCAGTATGTGTATGCCCCCAAGTGTCCCCAGTATTTGTATGTTCCCACTGGCCTCAGTAATGTGTATGCCTCCGACCTTCCTCAATATGTGTATGATCCACAGTGGCCCCAGTAATATGTATGCACCGCAGTAATGTGTATGCCCCCCAGTAATGTCTATGGCCCCATTAAAGAGTATGTGTGACGCTCTGGACTATCCAGGTCGTCCCAGGTAGACACACAACAACACCACACCCCCTTCCCGGTTAGGTAACACCAGCTAAACCCAAAACCCTTTTCACCACCCTCCAGGTTTGATGTCCGCACCATAGGGGTGGAGCCAGGCGGTTGGCTCCACCCACCGAGGAGTTCACAGGCCTGGAGGCGGGAACCTAAGTAGTCAAATTCAAGTTAAAGCAGAGGAGTTTTGACAGTGAAGGAGGGAGGTTGAGTACACAGGTAGACCTGTGCTCAGGCCTGCCAAAGACTACCGGTGGCTGGGTTGGAGCCCCAGTCACCATTGGCAAGGAGGCATACGGTGGTGGCCGACTGCAGGAGACCAGGAATACGACCGGTGGAACTGTAAGGGACCGGGACAGGGTAGTGGCCCGCCAGAACCGGATCGGGGAGCCAACTGGATACTGGAGCACCAGGCAGGGTACTCAGACCCAGCACAAAGCCCTGAATCGACAGGGCCGAGTCGAATCAACTGATTGCGGGCTGGACTTAAGGACCTACCCCACACAAGTCCCTTTAGAAGACAACAGCCCAACCATACCGGGTAACGCCACCGCCAAGGCATAGAAACCCAAAGGGCCAGCATCTGCAGGCAAATGGGCTCCTCCGGCATATACCAGTTGGGGAGCGGACTACTGGTGTCTAGGCACGGGAGTCAAAACATTTACACAGAGGTGCAGGAGAAAGGTGGAGACCACCAACCTAGTCTGGAAGAAGCTGCAGCTGGCTGCGGGCCCCGTTCATCACTTCATTTGGTTTACCAGCGACTCCAGTGTCTTGTGTCAGAGTGAGTACACCAGTGCCATCAGGCACCGCACCGCACCGCAACACTTCACCCTGCACCCCGGCCCTCGCCTACCGGGCCCCGGGACCAACAACCCCTACTCACAGAGGGTTCAACACCTAGCTGCACCATTACACCGCTCCCGGGATCCCCGCACCTTCACCGCAGCGGTGGTGTCCACAATCACCACAACCCGTGGGTGGCGTCACGAACTGTCATTCCAAATCAAACACCCAAATCCCCGCGTGTAGCGCCAATTCCCTTGCAGAGCGACGCTACCCCCGGGTCCGTGAGAAGCTCGAGCCACCACCCGCAGTACGAGCACGGATCCGAGCGGCTCGGCGGTCGCAGCCAAGCCCGCAGGGCGGTACATATGCCCCCCAGTGTTCCCAGTAATGTGTATGCCTTTCACTGGCCCCAGTTATGTGTATGCCTACCAGTGTCCTCAGTATGTGTATGCCCCCACTGGCCCCAGTAATGTGTATGCCCCCTAGTAATGTGTATGCCCCCCAGTACTCTTTATGCCCCCTAGTAATGTGTATTCCCCCCAGTAATGTGTATGTTTCAGTGTTGTTTATGCCCCCAGCCTCCCCTATAATGTATATACTGTAACCCCCATATCTCCTCTGACGTATAAACAGCAGTCTCAGTGTGCACTGTGAATGGCCATATCTGCTAAAATAACAGTCATCATGCAGCACGCCCTGCATAGCCATATGCCCAGGAGGAGCTGGATGGGAGACAAGTAGGGGAGGTGAGGGAGGCTTGCTGCCAGCTTCCCCATATTAAAAATATCTCTAATATGTCTGAATTTGTCTTCAATTATGTATATTATGTATCCCTGTATGTGTTTATGTTTGTATATGTGCATGTCTGCATGTGCATGGGGCCCACTGAGACGCTTTCGCTTGGGGCCCATGAAAACCTGGAGTTGGCCCTGGCTGATAGGACATGATAGCATGTGTGGGAGGGCTGTGTGGACATCATACTGTATATGGGATGGCTGAGGGGACATCACACTGTAGGATGGCTGTGAGGATTTTATAATGTGTGTGGGCTGGCTGTGAGAACATCATACTGTGCAAGGGAAGGCTTTTGTGACATTATACTCTGTGGGGGACGGCTGGGGGAACAAGCATAATGTGTGGGAGGTCTGTGAGGACATTGTACTGTTTGGGGAGGCTGTCAGGACATACCACTGCTTGTTGGTGCTGTGGAGAGTTCATACTGTTTGCGATGTTGTGGGAGCATCAAACTATGTTGGGGGTTGTAGGGACATCATATTGTGTGGGAGCTGTAGGAAAATTACACTGTATGTGTGTGGGGGAGGGCTGTGGGGACATCATACAGTGTGGAGGCTGTGGGGACATCATACAGTGTGGGGGCTGGGGGGCCAGCATACTGTGTGGAGGAGCTGTTGATCAGGTCACAAGGGCTAAATAACAGGAACATAAGATTTATAAACTTCATAAAAAGCAACATAATATATGGTGTTGATTACCTGCTAGTGGTAAGAATACATGTTACAATAAGTCCTATAGTAACATGTATTAGCAACACGTCAGAATACATAATTCTGTTCAATATTAAGTGATACAATTAATATAAAACAATAATATATTTAATATGTTAATAGTAATATTGGATAGTATACATTTCAGCTTATTGGTTCAATCCTGCATAATAGTAATGTTCTCTCATGTGGCCCTTTGGGAAAATACCCTCCCCCCCTTCCTATTGCAGGACATTGTTTCTATCAACAGTCAACCAGGAAAAGGACTGCTGTAAGAAGGAGGCAAATAGGAGTGCAGCTAAGACCAGACAGATGTTGGTGGTAGGGAACTCTATAATTAGACAGACAGACGTAGTCATCTATTGCCGAATGCTGACCAGTATGTTGTTTACCGCGTGCTCAGGTTCAGGGATATTGCAGATCATATAAACAGATTGATAGATGTAGAAGTGGAAAACCCAGCAGCCAAGGAACACCTTAGTACCAATGACAAAGTCAGAGGGAGACTGAATATCCTTAAAAAACATTCAGGGAACTAGGAAAGAAACTGATGTCCAGGGCTTCCAAGGTGGTGTTTTCAGAAATACTGCCAGTGCCATGAGCATCACTAGAAAGACACTGGGAGCTTATGGAGATAGAAAGGTGACTTGAAAATCAGTGCAAGAAGGAAAAGATTGGGTTCAAGGTGTTTTATCAACAGGAGATTATCACTAAAAGACAAAAGGACTCATGCCTCTTATTTCTATCACGCCCCAACACTGATCAGCAGCTTTCTGTTACTATACAATGTACAAAGAAAGGTGCTAATTAGTGGTGTGGGCACGGTTATACACAGCCCTACATCTAAGCGCTACTAGCGCTGCAGCAAAGAAAATTGTGACTATCATAACTGCTTCACCCAGTAAACTAAGTGATACATCTCTGTAATCAGGGACTCTGTCCCTACCTCGTGCTGCTGTCAGATTACATAGAAAAATGAGAATCCTATAACAGGCCAGAAATTATCAATAAGTGGCTCTACTCATAAGTAACAACAACCTAAAATAACATGAGTATATAAGCAAATCTAAAAATTTTTAAAAAAAATTAGATCTTTATTCAAACAATTCATATTAAAAACACAAATAAATAAAAAGAAGAGGTCACTAACAGAAAACCTAAAGTTGTCAAAAATGTGTTAATACATATCCGAAGATATCCAATGATAGCAATATTCAGGTACATGCACAAAAAAAATCCATATTAAAAAATGATGGTACATGAGAAAGTGTAGGTGTTAAATCCGGCATATACTAGGAGTAGATCATTAGGACACGAAAAATAAGTGCTGCCACAAAAACACTCAAAATCAAAAAATAACTACCAACAGCAATATGCCTGAATTCAAGAGAAAGAAGAGAAGAGGAATCTCCGATAGCAAGAATATAAATGGCAATATTATGACATAAAGAAGGGATGCAATGAATGGTAAAGAAAAAGATTTTTTTTAAAATTAATATGACTGCATAAAAATGCTAGTATTATATAGAAACCATTCAAAGAACTGGAAAGACACACCAGAGCAATAAAAAATTCACAAATAAAAAATTCCCACTATATCCACATGGTGGTGCTAGTCACAGGGAAAACATAATATGACTGCAAAATAAACTGAGCACTACCAAAATATTCCTTACCAAAATGATGGCATGGGGAAAAAAGGGGAAACTGCAGGATCATAGAAGATCAAAGAGGAGACATATGGAGAGACCACGCATGACCGAAAATTGATAATGTTAAAGACAACCTGTAGGTGAAGGAAGTACCCGTAGGTTGGTAGTTATTTTTTGATTTTGAGTGTTTTTGTGGCAGCACTTATTTTTGTGTCCTAAAGATGTACTCCTAGTATGTGCCAGATTTAACATCTACACTTTCTTATGTACCATTATTTTTGAATATGGATTTTGTTTGTGCATGTATTTGAATATTGCTATCATTGGATATCTTCGGATATGTATTAACAAATTTTTGACAACTTTAGGTTTTCTGTTAGTGACCTCTTCTTTTTATTCATTTGTGTTTTTAATATGAATTGTTTGAATAAAGATCATTTTTTTTTACATAGAAAAAAACTGCTGACAGATTTGCAGGGGGGTCAAGGCTACGCCACCCCTGCAGAAGTGGCTGGCACACAGAAAGGTTTATCATATGTATTAATTTGTATTGTGCATTTTGGTAAATGGCCACTAGGTGGCAATGGGGTTTAGTGACGGCTCTCATGGCACCTAGTTAGGTAGAAAAAGGGTTAAGTGAAAGGAGGAGTACAGTGTATAAATCGGACAGGATGTAGAAGGAGGACAGGAGAGTCCCCAGTAAGAGAAAGAGTTAACGAGCGAAAAGACTTGATTAAAGATCCTAAAGGGTGCTTTACACGCTGCGACATTGCTACCGATATATCGTCGGGATCACGTCGTTAGTGGCGCACATCCGACGCCGGTAGCAACATCGCAGCATGTGACACCAAGAAGTGACAATCAACGATCGCAAAATCATTCAAAAACGGTGATCGTTGACACGTCGCTCCTTTCCTTAATATCGCTGCTGCCACAGGTACGATGTTGTTTGTCGTTCCTGCGGCATCACACATCATTATGTGTGACACCGCCGGAACGACGAACATCTCCTTACCTGCGTCCACCGGCAATGTGGAAGAAAGGAGGTGGGATGTTACATCCCGCTCACCTCCGCCGCTCCGCTTCTATTGGCCGGCCGCTTAGTGACGCTGCAGTGACGTCGCTATGACGCCGAACGCACCTACCCCTTGAAGGAGGGATTGTTCGGCGCTCACAGCGATGTCGCTGACAAGGTATGTGCGTGTGACGCTGCCGTAGCGATAATGTTCGCTACGGCAGCAATCACCACATATTGCACCAACGACAGGGGCGGGTGCCATCGCTCGCGACATCGCTAGCAATTGCTAGCGATGTCACAGCATGTAAAGCACCCTTAAGGGTCAACCCTTTGACACCGGACAAGCTAAGCCCTACTCTTAAGAGGACTGCCATAACTGCGTCCGCAGAAGAGGCATTGAGTCCGGTCGGTCGGGGTGGCATCTGTCTTTTGTGGATTTAAAACCCAACAAAATCCCCTGCGAGACTTAAGATCGGTGGGCTCTTAAAGGAGAAGAGTAGGTCCTGGCCAGAAGCACAGGCAGAGAAGTGCTGTCAGAATAAGCCCCTTCAATAGCATCAGTTAAATCCCTGTGGGTGGGACGGAGAGGCTATAGGGCTTTTTGAATTAGCCAGTGCAGTGTGACATCACACTTGAGAATGAAGGGCCTAGCAGTATCTGAAGGAACTCAGATGCCAGGAAAGCGGTCGACTGGTAAATTCTATCATGGAACAAAGTATGGAGGAAACCCTGTCGGGGTCAGAAGTGGTGCCCATGTCATACAAGTCGAAAGTATCCCTGTAACGAAATCAAGTAAAGTTCTGCTGTTTGAAGAAAGTATATCTGTGTCTGATTTATTGACTCAGTGGAAGAATGGACTGTGGCAAAAGCATCTTTGCAGTGGAGTGGCGACCGGGACGCAAGTAGTTGCTGAGCTGGCCTGGCAACCCCTGAACACACGACTACTACTGCCTCCCCTAACCGCTCTACAGATTGCCTATAAGACATGATGTCATTGAGAATGTTAGGGAGAGCTGTGACAATCTAGAGTCAGTCAGCTATAAGTCTCCTAACTTAACAGAAGAAGTAGACGATAAAATGTTATAACAAAAGGAAAGAAATAAGGAATAACGTTTGGAACAACATTCTAAGTCTGAACTGGGTGCAAAAACCTAAAAAAACATCACTATGGGGAGATAAGGTATGCACACCAGTGACTATGTAAGGGGAATACATGAAATAGCAGAAACTGCTGTGTGAATACTGACTTGAAAAATCCAATAGCAATATGTAAGAGTGAAAATGTGAAAAATGGAATCTGCATTACTGCCATGAACATATGAATCAAGAGAAATTTAGTTGGGGAGGGTTCACAAACGAAAAACTACTAACAAATAAGGAATAACGTTTGGAACACCATTCTAAGTCTGAACTGGGTGCAAAAACCTAAAAAAACATCACGTTTGTGAACCCTCCCCAACCACACCTATTGCCAATCCATATCATACGCATAAATAGCCTGGCTTCCCATACACGGTAAGTTTTTTAACTGCATGAGAGGACACACACAAGCTAGGGACCCCAACGTAGAGAAATACTTTGGCGTAGTGTTGGGGCTCTATTGCATTGATCAATTCAGTAGCTAAATGTCTGTGTGTCTGTGTGTCCCAATGAACCGCACCGCGGTATCACGTTCCGCTAATTTCTTCGGGGCACCAGTAAGCAGTTGCAGTCGGGGGGTGGCTTTGGCCCGATTATAACCCGCCCTAATGCTCCTACCACTGTACCCCCTCTCCCGGAAGCGTTCCCTAAGATCAGCCGACTGGGCCTCAAAGCTGTCATCAGAAGAGCAAGTCCGCCTCATCCTCAGATATTGTCCGGTGGGAATGGCACGAATTGTAGATGGATTATGATCGGATGTAGCATGTAGCAGAGCATTGACGGAAGTCGTCTTCCGAAAGACGTCCGTCTGGATCACTCCCCTCTGATCCACCTTGATCAAGATGTCAAGGAAGTCTATCCTCTGTCTGCTACTTTTATGAGTGAGTTTAATATTATAGTCATTGATGTTTAATTGTCTCATAAATAGATCCAGCTGCTCAGTTGTACCCTGCCACACAAACAGCACGTCGTCAATATATCTAAGCCAACACTGCACATGGGCGCTAAGCCCGGAGCCCTCGTCCGCAAAAATCTGCCTCTCCCAGTAACCTAGAAAGAGGCCTGCGTACGAAGGCGCACAGGCCGCGCCCATCGCAGTGCCGCGTTGCCAAAGCCACCCCCCGACTGCAACTGCTTACTGGTGCCCCGAAGAAATTAGCGGAACGTGATACCGCGGTGCGGTTCATTGGGACACACAGTCAGGAATGGGAGACCGTACGCCGGATTTTGAAAAAACATTGGCCGGTCTTAATGACCGACCCTATTCTGGCTAATGTGCTCACTCAGAATCCCCTTATGACATCTAGGAGAGCAAGGAATTTAAGAGACATACTGGTCCAGAGCCACTACGTCCCACCTCGAGTCAACCATTTTGGTTCTCTTGGTCCCCTACAGGGGTGTTTTCCCTGTGGCCATTGTGTGGCATGCTGCAATGTCCTCCGTAGTCAAACATTTTGTTCATCTGATGGACAGAAAATTTATAACATCAAACATTACATCACGTGTGCAACCACACACGTGGTGTATTTTGCAACATGCACATGCCCCCTGACCTATGTGGGACTCACTTCCAGAGAGCTCCGCATTAGGGTCAGGGAGCATGTGAGGGACATTGCTGCGGCCAAAACGGAGGTGGACCCTACGATTCTCAAGACACTGCCTAGACATTTCAGATCACATCACTCCTGCGACCCCTCAAAATTGAGGATTAGGGGGATTGATGTGGTATCGGGGGGGATCAGGGGTGGTGATCTTAAAAAACGCTTGGCGCAGTGCGAGACCAAGTGGATAGTGACCCTGGATACATTGGCCCCTAAGGGCCTAAATGAATCAGTGAGTTATGCCCCTTTCCTGTAGCATAGGTGTCTCTTTGACCTTGCACTGCCTTATTGTTAGGCCCTGTTCTCGTAACCTCGTGACATCACGGTTTTTGGGATCATCTCTTTACATATACAATGGACTGCATGTGTGTATATATGTGTATGTATATATATATGCATATGTGTATGTATATGCACTTGTATGTATATTTTGTGTTCTACTTTGACATTTTGTTTATAGCTTATTCTGAATTAGCCATTTGCTCCTTCACCTGGATCCTTTGTCCTTTTTATTTATATTTTTAACTGTTTTTATTCTGCCTCATAATTGGTGTGCATCTCTTCCCCCATTGTTCTGGCTCATTTATGGATTCATATATGTTCCTTTTTCAGGACCCAGAAAATGATTATATGCCGTTTGATTGCGATCCACCACTTCTTTCAAATTACACGAACAACTAAAGATGGAGTTTTCCATGTGATTTTATGCTATCTTGTTGTTATATGTTATCATTGTGATGTGATCTGTTTACATTTGCCGTGGCTCCGGTTGTCCTGGTGCGATCGCATCCTGTGCCGTCCGTGCGCGCGTAGCTGGGGCCATCTATACGTCGCGCGCATGCGCGGGAGCCTGGGCGACGCGTCCCCGCTCCCGCGCATGGGCGAAGATGACGTGATGGCCGTCATCTCGCGCGATTTCGTTCGGCGCCGGATGGGATTGCCGCGAGCGGGACTTCCGGGTCCGCGGCAATTATGGTGGCATATTTAAGAGCCAGCCATAGGGGAGAGTGCGCACCTCATGCCTCCTCCCTGACGAAGATTTAATATACCTAAACATCGAAACGTACGTAGGTCTTCTGAGGCTGCAGTGACTGGCGGACCCTTCCCCCGTACTCAGTGAAATTGGTAATGGGCTCTCATGGCACCTTGCTTCATGTATGCAGGCTTTGACTGTGGTTTTAAACCACATTACAGCCACCTTTATGTTATGCTTTGGTAGTACTATGTCGGCAGCATAATGTGTGAACGCTCCCAATGATAAATTCGTTTAGTGGCTTTGTATAAATATTTGCCACACTCTTTATAGATATATTCTGTGGCACTGCGCCAATTGTGGAATGTTCCACTAACTCTGCCTGCTAATGTATGGTCACTTTCCTTTTTTGTGGTTTGTTGAACCTATACCTAGGTGTCTTTCCTGCATCACTAAGCACGTGCTGTGTATATACTGTTCACATTGACAGCTTAATTTATGTACTATGCCCCTATGTAGGGGATGACCGCCATATATGTTTTTACATGTTTTTAATGACTGTATGGATTCCCCCACCTGTGTTTAATAAAAAGTTGTTATCTTTGCACTATAAAAACTCTTGTTCTCCTTTCTCAACAAGTTTATGAGTTTGTGCTATTTGGGCTGGATTCCAGAAAATTCTGGATCCACCCCTATATTCTTGTGATGGTTTTTTGGAGTATTCCTCCCTTAATGGACTCATATCCTGGCAAATGGGGATGCCAAAGAAAATAGGTGAATTTTTAACCGTATAATACTAAAATCCAGTAGTAAGTTTATACTCTTTGTTAATGACTTGAACATGAATCTAATATTTTTAAAAAATAATATTGGACAACAATGATTTTGCTTCCTGAATACTTTTGGTTGTATCTTATGTAATTTGAGCTGTTGATCAAGAAAATCACCTTGAAATTTTCCTGTCGCATATCTGAAATCATCTGTTTGAGCGATTTTTTTCCCCCTACTTTCAGGTTGCCCACGTATTGTTCAAAATATAAAAGTATGTGCTGTTATGTCATTTATAGGAAACAAAGACACACATTCGTTGCATTTCATTGAAGCTTTAAAACTTCAATAGAATTATTACAAACTAGGCACACCTAGACATGTCTGGACGCTGCCTGCAGAGGCTGTAGAATCTGCTTACGAAGATTCTGCAAGTTATTTAAAATCTAAGCAACTATAAATACTACAGTATGATCTGATATAGCTAAAATGTTTCATCAGTTTTGGAACAGTTGCGATACCTTCTGCTACATTTGTGGAGTTACCGCTTAAGTCTCAAAGACGCAGCATGATGACAGCTCTCATCATGAACTATACTTTGGATGCAAGATTGGTAATCAAGACAAATCCTGAGTTCCTCACATCTGTTGTGCAAAATATGCTGTTGATCTTAGAGCTTGGATGAAAGTTTCTTGCAAGTAAGTTCCGTTTGCTGTCCCAATGATTTGGTGGGAACAGAAGGATCATATGACTGACTGTTACTTCTGTCTAACCAACATCTATGGCTTCTCTGCTAAGAATAAAAGATCCATTGAACATCCCAATCTGCCTTAAGCTATGAGACTAGTGCCCAAAGATGACACTCTTCAATTACCAAAGCCACCCAAGACATCGAGCTTAGAGGAGGCAGCCAATGAAGATGTTGCAGTACATAGGTCAGAGATGTTTTTTTTTAAACAGGTTAACAATCTGTTCTACTGCACCAACATTGATGGGTTGTTTGCAGCTTTGGGTTGTGAGCATGAGCCGAAACAACAGTGGCATCTTTTTATTGACTCATCAGTGTTAATCCACAATGTTGTCATGTTATACAATGATAATGGTTAGGGATGATCGAATACCCTATTATTCGCTTCGACGGTTATCCGGCGAATACTTCGCCGCTATTCGAGTATTCGCGAATATTCGACCACCAATGTAAGTCTATGGGAAACTCGAATAATTTTACGTTGAACCTGTTGGTGACCTGTGGTGACTGAGGGAAAGGCTGAAATGGATGGGAAAAGGCTGAAACAGTATGAGCACAGCCTGTAGAAGGTGTCTGACTGCATTTATGGCATCTTGGAATAATGTGCTCAGAGCAGCACGCGGCATTTACGTAGTCGCCAGAACAGCTCTCAAACTAAAGTAAAAGAGGGGAAATTGGTAAGAAACAGTTTCTAGTGCCAAATAACTGTAATAAAACGTCAAATCAAGCCCCGACCTCAAAAAAACCCCACTTTAGCATATGTTCACACGTTTCAACATTGAAGCTCATGTCGTTGATGATGATTGCATCTGACCAAAAGCAGGTTGGGAGCAGGAGTCATCATCGCCTGCTTCCTAGACCGCAGTTTGTGAAACATGCAGCACCATGGAATTGGCAGTTGTTTCACTCTGGAACTCAGGCTTTATTCCACTAGCTAACACCGAGGATTTAAAAAAAAAAATCCGTTTCCCCAGGGGGAATGGTTCAAAGACCATGTAGTACAGCATCAGAAGTTACTCCCAACAGCTCCCAACAGCTTTTTTTTCAAAAAAAATAGTAGGATAAGCAACAGGGCATAACATGTCAAGGAGTTTAATACATTCAGTTCCCCTAGGGTGTAGTGGTTCAGACATCATGTAGCTAAGCATCACAAGGTGCTCCCAACAGCTTATTTTAAAAAAATTGGTAGCAAAAGCAACAGGGCATAACATGCCAAGAAGTTTAATACATTCAGTTCCCCTAGGGTGTAGTCATGGCCAGCCTTAGCCTGAATGGCGCCCTGTGCAAAACTGCCCTTTGGTGTTCCCCCCCTACTGATTTTTTTACCTAGTTTCCAGGAAACAAATGAGGACCAGAGGCCATTTTTTTATACATCCTAAGAAAATTGATCTCTTCAAATGTACAATACACTCCTCCAGATTTGTTCTGGAGAATCTGCTTCTCAAATCCACATGAATTCCACCACAGCACACAGAGACAGAGACACACAGAGACTGATATAGAGACAGACACAGAGAGACTGATATAGAGACAGAGACACACAGAGACAGAGATACAGAGAGACAGAGATACAGAGACACACAGAGACAGAGAGACAGAGATACAGAGACACACAGACTGATACAGAGACACACAGAGACACACACAGGGATACAGTCTGAAACAGAGACACACAGAAACACAGAGACATAAACAGCGACACAAAGAGATACACACACACACACACACACACACACACAGACTGATGCAGAGACACACACAGGACAGAGACACACATAGACTGACAAAGAGACACACAGAGACAGAGATACAGAGACACAGACACACACAGACATAGAATCACAGAGACTGATATAGAGTGATTCTAGAGCAGTACCCCCTGGGAAACATGTGATGGTGTCTCCGCAGGCTTTCTTGTTTTGAATATTTCCCAGGGGGCATTGCTCTAGAATCACTGCGTTGAGAAACACGTGATGGTGTCTCCGCGGTGTTGGATGTTGATGTCCCTAAGGTCACCCATCCTTGCTTATGTAGTCTTCTACTAGGCATTGCTCCCACTAGCCAGTTTCCTACTCCACACTCATGAGGGGCAAATACTCCGAAACAGCTGTCTGTGGATGGATACCATGTTTGGCATAGGTGGTCTCCTTGACTGGAAACTACCCTTCCCGTGGTTGTTCCTTCCCGGTGAAAGACCTGGCTAGTTTCCTGCCAGCGTTGAGAAACATGTGATGGTGTCTCCGCAGGCTTCCTTGCTCCTTGCTTTGAATATTTCCCAGGGGGCATTGCTCTAGAATCACTGCGTCGAGAAACACGTGATGGTGTCTCCGCGGTGTTGGATGTTGATCTCCCTAAGGTCAACCATCCTTGCTTATGAAGTCTTCTACTAGGCATTGCTCCCACTAGCCAGTTTCCTACTCCACACTGATGAGGGGCAAATACCCCGAAACAGCTGTCTGTGGATGGATGCCATGTTTGGCATAGGTGGTCTCCTTGACTGGAGACTGCCTTTCCCGTGGTTGTTCCTTCCCGGTGAAAGACCTTGCTAGTTTCCTGCCAACGTTGAGAAACATGTGATGGTGTCTCCGCAGGCTTTCTTGTTTTGATATAGAGACACAGACAGAGACTGATACAGAGACACACACGCAGAAACACACACACACAGAGACTCTCGCAGAGACACACAAAGACACACACACAGAAAGACTAATACAGAGACTGATACAGAGACACACAGACATAGACACACAAAGACTGATACAGAGACACAGAGGCACAGAGAGAGACGGAGACACACAGAAACAGAGACACAGATATAGACAGAGACACACAAACAGAGACACACAGAGGAACACATACAGAGACACGGACACACACAGAAACACACACACAGAGACACATTCAAACACAGAGACAGACAGACACAGAGGCAGAGACACACAGAGATAGACATAGACAGAGATACACAGAGACACACACACATAGAACCACAAATACAGAGACACACAGACAGAGACACACAGAGACACAAAGACAGACACAGAGACACACATAGACAGAGATACACAGAGACAGAGACACACAAACACAGAGATACACACAAACACAAGCACAGACACACAGAGACAGAAACACACAGAGAGAGGGAGACAGAGAGAGACACCGAGAGTGGGAGAGAGGGAGAGGGAGAGAGACAGTTACACTACAACTATATGCAAATACTTGTAGGAGCCCCCACGCAGCTTCCTATGCGCAGCAGAAGCCCCCACACAGCCTCCTATGCAAAGCAGGAGCCCGCACACAGCCTCCTATGCACAGCAGGAGCCCCCACACAGCCTCCTATGCACAGCAGGAGCACCCACACAGTCTCCTATGCACAGTAGGAGCCCCCACACAGTCTCCTATTAACAGCAGGAGCCCCCACACAGCATGTTATGCACAGCAGAAGCCCCCTCACAGCCTTCTATGCACAGCAGGAGTCACAATGCAGCCTTATACACACACCGCAGGAGCCCCCACATAGTTTCCGATGCACAGCAGGAGCCCCCCAATAGCCTCCTATGCACAGCAGGAACCCCCACACAGCCTCCTATGCACAGCAGGAGCCCCCACACTGCCTACTATGCACAGCAGGAGCCCCCACACAGCCTCCTATGCACAGCAGGAACCCCCACACAGCCTCCTATGCAAAGCAGGAGCCCCCACACAGCCTACTATGCACAGCAGGAGCCCCCACACAGCCTCCTTTGCACAGCAAAAGCCCCCACACAACCTCCTATGCACAGCAGGAGCCCCCACACAGCATACTATGCACAGCAGGAGCCCCCACACAGCCTCCTATGCACAGCAGGATCCCCAACACAACCTCCTTTGCACAGCAGGAGCCCCCACGCAGCCTCCTATGCACAGCAGGAACCAACACACAGCCTCCTATGCACAGCAGGAGCCCCCGCACAGCCTCCTATGCACAGCAGGAGCCCCCGCACAGCCTCCTATGCACAGCAGGAGCCCCCACACAGCCTCTTATGCACAGCAGGAGCCCCCACACAGCCTCCTATGCACAGCAAGAGCCCCAACACAACCTCCTTTGCACAGCAGGAGCCCCCACACAGCCTCCTGCACACAGCAGGAGCCCCCACACAGCCTCCTACACACAGGAGCCCTGATACAGCCTCCTGCACACAGCAGGAGCCCCCCACAGCCTCCTGCACAGAGCAGGAGCCCCCACACAGCCTCCTGCACACAGCAGGAGCCCCCACCCAGCCTCCTGCACACAGCAGGAGCCCCCACCCAGCCTCCTGAACACAGCAGGAGCCCCCACACAGCCTCCTTCACGCAGCAGGAGCCCCCACACAGCCTCCTGCACACAGCAGGAGCCCTCACACAGCCTCCTGCACACAGCAGGAGCCCTCACACAGCCTCCTGCACACAGCAGGAGCCACCACACAGCCTCCTGCACACAGCAGGAGCCCCCACACAGCCTCCTGCACACAGCAGGAGCCCCCACACATCCTCCTGCACACAGCAAGAGTCCCCACACATCCTCCTGCACACAGCAGGAGCCCCCACACATCCTATAACACAAAAAAGGAGCCCTCACACATCCTCCTATACACAGCAGGAGCCCGCACACAGCCTTCTACACAGAGCAGGAGCCGTCACACAGCCTCCTATACACATCAGGAGCCTTCACACAGGCTCCCATACACAGCAGGGGCCCCCATATAGCCTCTTATTTACAACAGGTGCCCCCACAGATCCCATATAGACATAAAAAAATTATACTCACCTAATCCTGATTCCCAGCACCGCAGCCTCCGTCTTCTCTGACGCAGCGCGATGCAATGATGTCACTGCACTGCCCTTGTGGATATACGGTCTCCTAAGACACAGGCCTGCAGCGGTCTGTGGCGCTTAGGAGACAGGCAGTGATAGAGCATGGAGCTCTGTGCTCTATCACAGGATTGAACTGTATCGGGGTGATGCCGACATAGTTCAGTGCGGGGCATGCAGAAGATTCGGGGCTCCGGCCCATAAGTTCTGGGCCGGAGCTACGGATCTTTGATGCCAGCGGTGCCCTTGCTGGCGGGTCCCTTTTATGCCCAGTTGGAGAAACCTCTGGGGCATTGATTGGTGTCTGTGTGCCAGACCGACGCTGTATAGATGATAGATAGACAAATAGATATCAGACAGACAGATTGATAGAGACTTTTCGTCTGCACCAATACAAGTATGCACCATATAAGTATGATGCATTGAATTAGGCCAGAAATATTATTATGATGCACTTGGTCATCTATCATCACTTCTCTGCCATCATCTAATCATCATGTCTATCTTCCCACAGGTATGTTAAATCATCCACCCTACTTTCCCATGAACTGAACTGATCTCCCCTTTTCTCTGCTGTGTCTGCTAATACCTGGTATGTTAAATCATCCACCCTACTTTCCCATGAACTGAACTGATCTCCCCTTTTCTCTGCTGTGTGTTAATACCTGGTATGTTAAATCATCCACCCTACTTTCCCATGAACTGAACTGATCTCCCCTTTTCTCTGCTGTGTGTTAATACCTGGTATGTTAAATCATTCACCCTACTTTCCCATGAACTGAACTGATCTCCCCTTTTCTATGCTGTGTGTGCTAATACCTGGTATGTTAAATCATCCACCCTACTTTCCCATGAACTGAACTGATCACCCCTTTTCTCTGATGTGTGTGCTAATACCTGGTATGTTAAATCATCTAGCCTACTTTACCAATATATCTGACCTGTTCTCTCTTTGCTTCAATATCTCCCTGGCGTGTTCCAGCATCTCACTGTGACGTCTCCCCCCCTGTTCCCCACCTTCCTTTTATGACCTTTGTTTACTCTGCCTATGTGATGCTGCATCTGGCTTGTTTGATTGAGTGATCAAGAAGTTCTTGTTGCACCCCACCCCTTCACAGCTGATTGCACTTGTACAGTATATATATATTGGGGCACCTAAAAGGCTGCACAAAGACTTTTCATCTGCACCAATACAAGTATGCACCATAAAAGTATGATGCATTGAATTAGGCCAGAATAGGGCCGGAAGTGACCGGAAGGTAACTGGAAAAACAGTCACTGTAAACAATGTTTGTGTTTATCTTCACTTTCACCCCTATAATACTTCACTTTCTACTGCCCCCTCTGATCCCTAAACCCAGTAATGAACTTTTCATCTCTCCCTCCATCCTCCCCACCCACCTCACCTTCCCCTCAGATATTTTCCTCCACATTTCACCCAGTGTCTCCAGACACACACAACCATCTCATGGCCTCTCCTGCTCCCACCTACTAACACTCTCACTGCTTCTCCTCACTGCTGAAGATATCTCTCCTAATCCTGGTCCTCCTCACCACATACCTATTGTCACTTCAAATCCTCATCCATATCCTAACACAAATTTCTGCAACCTCTCTAACCTCATACCCATCCACCCAGCCCCCGCTCCCCCAGTCCCACTAACAGGAGCTCTATGGAACGCGCTCACTCTGTCTGCAACAAACTATCCTACATTCATGATCTTTTCATCACTAATAAACTGTCCTTCCTCGCCATCACTGAAACCTGGCTCACCCCCTCTGATACAGCCTCTCCTGCTGCACTTTCTTATGGCGGTCTCCAACTCTCTCACACTTCCCGCCCCTGTAACAAGCATGGTGGAGGAGTTGGTTTGCTCCAGTCCGACCAATGCTCCTTTACACCAATTCCACTACCACCCTCGGTTACTCTCCTATCTTTTGAGGTGCACTTCGTACGCATCTACGCCCCCTCCAACCTTCAACTGGCTGTCATTTACCGCCCTCCAGGGCCAGCCACTGCCTTTTTTGATCATTTCACCACCTGGCTACTACACTTCCTTTCCACCGACATCCCCACCATCATAATGGGTGATTTCAACATCCCCATTGACACTTCCCACTCATCTGTCTCCAAACTTCTAACGCTCACTTCCTCCTTCGGCCTCACCCAATGGTCTTCTGCAGCTACTCACAAAGATGGCCACACGCTGGAACTCATCTTCACTCGCCTCTGTTCTCTATCTAACCTCTCTAACTCACCTCTCCCCCTGTCTGACCACAACCTACTCACATTCTCTTCCCTCTCTTCTCCATGTACGCAACCCCCCCTCCACAAACTTTCACACCCTCACAGAAATATCAAACACCTTGATTTACACGCACTTTCTCAGTCCCTTCTCCCGGTCACAGACATTGCTTTTTTACACGATGCAGATGCTGCTGCAACTTTATACAACACTACAATCTCTGCAGCTCTCGAATCAGCTGCCCCCCTCACACACACCAAAACCCGCACAATCAACAGGCAAACTTGGCACACGAGTCAGACTAAAGAACTGAGACGGGCTTCCAGAATTGCTGAGCGCAGATGGAAGAAGTCTCATTCCACTGAGCACTTCATTGCATATAAAGAGTCCCTCACCACCTTCAAGTCCACACTCACTGCTGCAAAACAAAACTACTTCTCATCCCTCATATCTTCTCTCTCCCACAACCCTAAACAGCTATTCAACATTTTCAATTCTCTCCTCCGTCCTCCAGCACCACCTCCATCTCCTCTCATCTCAGCTGAAGACTTTGCCTCTTTCTTAAATCAGAAGATTGACAACATTAGAGCAAGCTTTGGCCCACAATCACCACGGCCCCTCATCATAGCTACTCAGCCCTCTTCCTCCAAATCCAGCTTCTCCACCATGACAGAAAACAATCTTTCCACTCTACTCTCAAGATCACATCTAACCACCTGTGCACTGGACCCGCTCCCATCGCACCTCATCCCCAACATCACTGCAGTCCTCATCCCAGCCCTAACCCATCTCTTCAACCTATCACTAACAAGTGGTGTATTCCCCTCACGCTTTAAACATGCCTCCATTACACCCATCCTCAAAAAGCCTTCCCTTGACCCATCCTCTGTGTCAAACTATCACCCCATATCCCTTCTCCCCTATGCTTCAAAACTACTGGAACAGCATGTCCATCTTGAATTGTCCTCATACCTCTCCTCCTGCTCCATCTTTGACCAGCTACAATCTGGCTTCCGACAACATCACTCTACTGAAACTGTCCTAACCAAAGTCACCAATGATCTACTAACCGCCAAAGCCAAGCGACACTACTCTATCCTCCTCCTCTTGGACCTGTCCTCTGCCTTCGACACAGTAGACCATTCCTTCCTACTACAGAGTCTCTCATCTCTGGGCATCACAGACTTGGCCCTATCTTGGATCTCCTCATACCTAACCGACCGAACATTCAGTTCTCACACCAGTTCCTCATCTTGCCCCCTATCTGTCGGTGTTCCCCAAGACTCAGTTCTTGGACCCCTGCTGTTCTCCATCTACACCTTCGGCCTGGGACAGCTCATAGAGTCTCACGGCTTTCAGTATCATCTCTATGCCGATGACACACAGATCTACCTCTCTGGACCTGACAATACCTCTCTTCTAACCAAAATTCCACAATGTCTGTCTGCTATTTCATCCTTCTTCTCTGCGCGATTCCTAAAGCTTAACATGGACAAAACAGAGTTCATTGCCTTTCCTCCTCCTCACTCATCTCCTCCAACAAGCCTTTCCATCAAACTTGATGGTTGCTCACTCTCCCCAGTCTCAAAAGCTCGTTGCCTTGGAGTAACCCTCGACTATAATCTATCCTTCAAGCCACACATCCAAGCCCTCTTCCCCTCATGCAGACTACAACTCAAAAATATCTCCCGGATCCGTGCTTTCCTTAACCAAGAATCAGCAAAAACATTAGTGCATGCCCTCATCATCTCCCGCCTTGACTACTGCAACCTCCTGCTCTCTGGCCTCCCTTCCAACACTCTTGCACCCCTCCAATCTATCCTAAACTCTGCAGCCCGCTTAATCTACCTCTCCCCTCGCTATTCCCCAGCCTCACCACTCTTCCAATCCCTTCACTGGCTTCTCATCGCCCAACGACTCCAGTTCAAAACATTAACCATGACATACAAAGCCATCCACAACCTGTCTCCTCCTTACATCTGTGACCTAGTCTCCCGGAACTTACCTGCACGCAACCTCAGATCCTCACAAGATCTCCATCTCTACTCCTCTATTATCTCCTCTTCCCACAATCGCATACAAGATTTCTCCCGTGCCTCCCCCATACTCTGGAACGCTCTTTCAGCATATCAGACTCTCCCCTACCATGGAAAGCTTCAAGAGGAACCTCAAGACCCATCTTTTCCAACAAGCCTACAACCTACAATAACCCTCAGTCCAGTACACCACTGCGCAACCAGCTCTGTCCTCACCTACTGTACCATCACCCATTCCCTGTAGACTGAGCCCTCGTGGGCAGGGTCCTCTCTCCTCCTATACCAGTCTGTTTTGTACTGTTAATGATTGTTGTACGTATACCCTCTTTCACTTGTAAAGCGCCATGGAATAAATGGCGCTATAATAATAAATAATAATAATAAATAGATCGATATAGATCGATATAGATAGATAATAGAAAGATAGATAGAGAGATATATGATAGACAGAGATAGAGAGAGAGATAGAGAGATATATGATAGATAGATAGGCAGACAGACAAATAATAGATAGACAGACAGACAGATATTGCACAGTATACAGGACACACACATGTTATTCATAACACATACAGACAGCACATAATACATTACAGATGACACGCAGCATGTTATACTCACATACAATCACTTCCTGGGCTCCAGGATTCAGTGGGGCTTTTATAACAGCATCTCCGGCAGTGATGCTGCCCCTCCCCCTCTCTCTGGTAAAGACAGAAGGAGAGATGACACAGAGCCAAGAGCAGGTGAGGGCGCCCCCTGCTGGAGGCTGTGCAGGGATCAGACAGTAGCAGAGCGGAGGGGAGGGGCGCGCTCCCTGCTATATACTAGGCAGAGTGGGAGGAGACCGGACACAGGGCACAGAGAAGGGGGGGCGCTCCCTGCTGGAGCCTGTGCACCGGAGCAGCAAAATGAAAGTAAACAGCTGCTCCCTGGGCGCCCCCTCTGCTGTCTGCCTGCCGGCGCCCTGTGCGACCGCACCACTCGCACATAGCTAAAGCCGGCTATGGGTGTAGTGGTTCAGACACCATGTAGCTAGCATCACAAGGTATTCCCAACAGCTTATTAAAAAAAATTGGTAGGATAAGCAACAGGGCATAACATGCCAAGGAGTTTAATACATTCATTTTCTCACACCGCCAAAAGGTCGCTGAAAGCCTCTGTTCCCACAAGCAGATACGGCAAAATCTCAAGGGCTATCAATCGTGCAATGTATGCAGTTATGGTTTTTGCCCTTGGGTGTGTAACGGGGTATTTTTGCTTCTTTTTGAAGGTCTGTGGTAAGGACAACTGAACGGAACGCTGGGACACCGAAGCTGATGTCATTGATGATTGAGTTTGGCCAGCATCTGGTTGGGAGAAGGAAGCATCAGTGCTACCTTCTTGCACAATAGTTTGGGAAGCAGGCAGCCCAGGGCAAGTGGCAGTTGTTTCACTCTGGAACTAAGGCTTTATTCCAAGGATTTAAAAAAATTCACTTTCCCCAGTTCAAAGACCATGTAGCACAGCATTAGAAGTTACTCCCAACATGCCAAGGAGTTTAATACATTCAGTTCCCCTAGGGTGTGAAGGTTCAGACATCATGTACCTAAGCATCACAAGGTACTCCCAAGAGCTCCCAACAGCTTATTTAAAAAAAATTGGTAGCATAAGCAACAGGGCATTACATGCCAAGGAGTTTAATACATTCAGTTTCACCAGGGGATAATGGTTCAGACACCATGTAGCTAAGCATCAGTAGATACTCCCAACAGCTCTCTACAGCTTATTTTAAAAAAAATTGGTAGCATAAGCAACAGGGCATAACATGCCAAGGAGTTTAATACATTAAACCAAATAATTAAAGGGAACAGTAGACTCGGAAAGCATGCTGCCACGGTCACCTACATAGTCCCTCACCATCTTACTTAACTGTTACCTCCTTGTCATCGTTCCCCCAAGCTGTATCTGATTCGCAGTTGACGGTTTGTGGAAAATGGACCAGTTTTGGCATATTAGTCTCCCGCCTGTGTTGCTCCTACTATGCGTAGACCTCTCTTGTAATCCTGTTGCGTGAGATGACACGCTACCTCTGACGCCAGCATGATCTGTGGGTAATCGTTTCATCAACTGCTCCACTACAGCCCTCTTGAATGTTTCCATAGTACAATCTTTATTTGCCTCCACAAGTAGCAAAGCAAATTTGTCTTTGTAGTGTGGGTCAAGGAAGGTACATAACCAGTATTTGTTGTCTGCCAAAATGTGAACTACCCCACAGTCATGAGAAAGGCCGTTTCGCATGCCAATCAGGCTTCTACAGGTCCACTATTCTACTGGTGGACCCGTAGATGCCTGATTGGCAGGCGAAACGGCAGTCGTCCTCAAGTGAGGGACCCCGCATCCAGGTCTCCTCTCGCCTCTTTTACTCTGCACTTATGAATTTTGAATAAAGTACTCCCGGCACAGCAGCTGATTGCGGTCAGGTTTTCTTTCTTACTTGGATACATTCTGTCTCCCTAAACCTCCTATCCTCCTCAGTCTCTCTCTCCTCCTCCTCAGGCCATCCATGCTGGACAGCCCTGAAGCTTGGGTTGTCAATCCCTTGGTTACCAACTTCAAAGCATTCCTGTTCTTCATCATCCTCCTCATCCTCATGATGCTGAGCAAAGGTGACCTGAGCTTGTTGGCCGAGATTGTGTGGATTACTAGCAACCATTGTGAAGTCTGGATCCACAGCCAACTCGGGTGCATGAACACTTTGGTCAGTCAGACCATCCAGAGAGCGTTTCAATAAACAAATCAGTGGAATGGTAATGCTGATAACAGCATCCTCACTGCTCACAATGTTGGTATAGTAATCAAAATTCTCCAAGACCGGACAAATGTCTGCAATCCACACCCACTCGACAGTACTTATGTCTGGCAGCTGCGTCTGATGGGCATGTTCCAGCTGGAATTGCTATACTGCCCTCTGCTGCCCATGGATCTTGGCCAATATATGATAGGTTTAATTCCATCTCGTAGGGAGGTCACATATTAGTCTGTGACGAGGCAAGTGTAAGCGCTGCTGCAGCACTGCCAGGCCAGCAAAAGAGGAAGATGACTTGCAGAAATGTGCACTAATACGTCGTACCTTGGTAAGTAGGTCTGGTACCCCAGACTATTTCTTCAGAAAGTGCTGAACTACTAAATTTAAAACGTGGGCCATACAAGGAACGTGTACAAGCTTTACAAGCTTTAAAGCCGCCACCAGATTACGACCATTATAGCACACTACAATCCCTGGACGGAGATCCAAAGGCTCAAGCCATTCATCTGTCTGCTCAGTTATTGTTTTCAAAAGCTCAAGTGGCGTGTGAGATTTGTCACCGATGCAGCTGAGCTTCAGTAGAGCGTGTTGACGCTTAGCCGAGGCAGTGCTGCAGAGATCCCAGCTGGGGAATGATGTCGGCGGTTGGACACTGGCGGATGTTGAGGAGGATGCACAGGAGCCAGATGAAGAGTAGGAGGAGGAGGGAGTTGTTGCTGTATAGGAGGCTACTGAAACTGTGATTGAAATGGGCCCTGCTATTCTGGGTGTGGGAATTATGTGGGATGTTGCCAGCTCAGACTCTGTACCAGCCGCCACCAGGGTCACCCAGTATGCCGTCAGTGAGATGTAGCATCCCTGTCCACTTCTGCTTGTTCACGTGTCTGTGGCTAAGTGGACCTTCCCTGTTATGGCGTTGGTGAGAGCCCGTTTAATGTTTACGGACATGTGATTGTGGAGCGTGGGGATGGCACAACAAGAAAAATAATGGCGGCTAGGCACAGAGTACCGATGTTCTAACACTGCCAAAAGGTCGCGGAAATCCTCTGTTCCCACAAGCCGATACGGCAACATCTCAAGGGCTATCAATCGTGCAATGTGTGCAGTTATGGTTTCTGCCCTTGGGTGCGTAATAGGGTATTTTCGCTTCTTTTCAAAGGTCTGTGGTAAGGACAACTGAACGGAATGCTGGGACATCGAAGCTGATGTCGTTGAAGATTGAGTTTGGCCAACATCAGGTTGGGAGAAGGAGGCATCAGTGCCACCTTCTTGCATACCAGTTTGGGAAGCAGGCAGCCCAGGGGAAGTGGCAGAGTTTTGAGTCTTGAAATCGTGTTTTTTCACCTTGAGTTGTAAACCACCTAGTGGTGTGCTTGGCTAAAATATTGTTTCTATGCTGGAGGTGCCCAAGCTGGAAGTATTTTTGCCTCTTTTAAGCTTAGTCTGACAGATTTGACAAATGGCAACCGTTTTGTCTGAAGGACTCTTGGAAAAAATCTCCCACACAATCGCACCACGGACCCTTGGACTCTGAGATGGCTGAGGTGGTGCACGAACCCTTGGACTCTGAGATGGCATAGGTGGTGCACGGACCCTTGGACTCTGAGATGGCACAGGTGGTGGTGTTATGTGCACAGTTGATTGACTTCTGCCAGTGGTCTTACACCCTTATTGCGGACTTTGGGCACATGCTCCTCTGCACTGCTGCTCTCGCAATCCATGCCACCCGTCCATGTTGGATCAGTCACATCATCATTGACCAGGTCATCTTCAAATTCCTGAAGGTCAACATCTACGGTAATGGAGGTTTGAGGCTGACCTTAGGGCAACTGTGTCTCATCATCCTCCAACACTTCCACCTGATTGCCCAGCATGTCACGGCCAACAACATGGCTTTCTTCTGGCCTTGGGTGCTCAAAGATCTGTGCATCACTGCACACCACGGCCTCACCTGCGTTGGTGGTGTTGCATGGTGAGAGGCATGAAAGGTCAAAGGGTCCCGTAAACAGTTCCTCAGAGTAACCTGCTTTGGTGTCATATGTTTCCTTAGAATACTGATGTTGTGAGGAAGGAGGACCAGGCTGAGGATTCGATGGGCCAGCCTCTGGGCTACTCAAGTCTGTCTGTGTGGATCCTTGGGATTTGCTACTCGGCAAGTAACTGGAGGCATTTTCTGCTATCCAACTCGTTCCCTGTTCGTACTGTTAAGGGCGCAAGAGTGCTTTCCCATGTGGACATGAAAATTGGAATAGGAAGGCAGAGGTCGATAAAGCAGGAACCTTTTTCTTTGGCTCGATCACACTGTCACTACCACCTCGTCCACGGCCCTTACCCCCTCATTTTCCCACTTTTTTGGTTTGAATACTGTAACGTGACCTTTTCTACAGGCAGTGGAACAACACTTATGCCGGATTGTTAAACTTGCGTTAATAGTTTCTTACGATAGCTGTTTCTGTTAGTCTAAAAACCAAAAGGTACCTTTATTTTACAAACTACCACTTGGAGGAGTCGACAAAGATGTTGTGAATGTCTTTCAGCCCCAAAAGAAAACATGGTTTGACAATACTTTTCTTTTAGAATTGTTTTTTTTCACTCAGACTGTGTTTTAGCAAGAACAAGGCACTATGTAGGTGCTGTAAGATATGAAGCCCCCAAAAGTATGCTAGGTGGCTGGTAGGAAGGTACTCGCCTTGAGGCACAATTACTGACTCTGACAGCAAGTATTAATAAAAATTGGGTAACGCTGAGACTGTGTGTTAGTTGCAGCAAGCCACTATATAGGTGCTGTAAGATATGAAGCCCCCCAAACTATACAAGGTTGTTGCTAGGAAGGTACTGGACTTGAGGCACAATTACTGACCCTGATAGCAAGTATTAATAAAAATTGGCTAACACTCAGACTGTGAATTGAGATGGTGGCTGACAGGCACTACACTACACCTGAACCCCTTGTTTTTACAATTTTGGGACCTTTTTTTTGTAAGTTGTAATACCTATTGCTAGTATAACAGACACAAGGGATGCAGCAGTGCTGATATTGTTGATTATTAGTAGCAGATATCAGGACAGCTTTAAATCTCTCCCTGCCTGTGAGTAAGCTGTCCCTAGCTGTCCCTATATCACACACTGCACGAACAGACCGTATGCAGCACTAAGAAGAGGATTTTTTTTTTGCAGCAGTTCTATGATTTACACAGCTGCTAGCACAGTGGACACTGTCTTCAGCCTTTAAAAGGACTATTTTGGATTCTGCAGCAAGAACACTATCTCATAGAACAAACTGCACTGTCCTATACCTGTTTTTATGATTTACACAGTCGCTAACAGGTAATGCTAAATAGCTTCAGCCCTTAGAAGGACTAGTATTAGTTGTCTGGTAAAACGCTGTCCCGCACACATTACAGTCTCACTACACCGGCAGCTCAGGAATGAATGTGTGCACACAAAATGGCGGCTGCCTTATATAGCCCCCTATGACGCTGTGCGGCCAAGCTAATCACAGTAACACCACAACAAAGATGGCTGCAGCGTTACTGTGAGGGCAAGCAACGTCACATGTGTTCATTGGCTGGAAAATGGCGCCAAGAAGTCCAGAAGCGAATACCATATTAGCCGTCGGATAGCGAATACCTTGGATACCCTATTATCCATCGGATACCGAATAGTGGCGAATACATTCGCTCATCCCTAGTAATGGTCATCCTTCAATACTTTTTGGCTATGCAGTACACATGAACGAAACATACGAGAACATGGAACTATTGTTGAAACAAATCAAGTACAGCAACTACAACTGGAACATCTGTGGAGATTTAAACTTAGTGGCACTGCTGCTTGGATTACAGCTCAGATATACCAAGTACTGCTGTTCCATTTGCGAATTGGACAGCCATGCTAAGCTGTCACATTACATTAGAAATAAGTGGCCAATCCGTAACCAGCTGACTCTCTAGCAGAAAAATGTTGCACATAAAGCACTTGTGGACCCAGCAATGATAATTCTGCCTCTACTTTGCATAAAACTCGGCATGATTAAAAATTTTGCGAAATCAATGAACAAGGAAGCAGAAGGTTTGTGTCAATTGAGACAAATGTTCCCAAGAATAACTGATGCCAGGACTAAGGAAGGTCTTTTTGTTTGTCCACAAATATGACACATGACCTGAGAAATTGCTTGGAAATCGTTCAAAGATGTTTCTGAGAATTTCCTTGGCAACTATTGAGCACCAAACTACACTGAATTGGTTGACAACCTTCTTGAAGGCTTCAAAGCGATAAAATGCAATGTCATTGAAAATTCATTTTCTTCATTCACATTTGGAATTCTTCTTGATGAATATGGCAAACGGTTTCACCAAGATATTGATACGATGGAAAAGCGTTATCAAGGCTGCTGGAAATCCATGAATGCTAGATGACTATTGCTGTACACTAATAGGGGATGCACAGGATGTTGAGTATAAATGAACATCCCTTAGGATTCAGTTGAACTAATGCTGTGGGTAACATTTACATGCTTCACATTCAGTAAAATTTTATCCTGTTTCTCAAAATTTCTACATTGTACAGACGATCAGAAACTATATATTTTCTCGCCTTAAATAGGTTTATCATTATCACCTCAAATTTTCAAGGAAGTAAAACTTTCCCAAAAAAATTGCTCTTGAGTGAAATATGAGAATAGCATAACCTAGAGATAGAAACACAAATTTCAGAGATGTGTCACTTATTGGGCTGCTAGGTGTAGGTTTAAATCAGTTTTTCACTGATTTACCAGCAGGAGATTACAGGTACTGGACTAGTAAACCTGCTGTCATATAGTACTCCGTATTCATAAGCTCTGCATAACCCCGCTCCTACCACTGATAGACAGCTTTCTGTGTACACTGTACATGGGTAGAAAACTACTTATCAGTGGAGGGGGTGGTGTTACACAGAGCTCAACATTATAAAACTGTGATTTAATGAAAATAACAGGAAGCACAGAGAATAGCGCCCTTTCCTACGAGGTGGTGTAAATATGTATTACAAGTGTACAGATAAAGATAAGATGTATTGTAAATGCTGTGTTCAGGAGAGGATATAGCACAGGGTCAGATATAGGTGTAAGATTAGGTATAGTATTAGTAATAGATAGATAGACTAGGGAACAAGTTAGGGAACAAGCAGCAGGTGGTGCAGGATGGAGTAGATTAAGCAGCTAGATAGTTAATAAGCTTTAGTAGGAACACAGGACAGAGCAGACAGTCAGTCATTATGAAGACGGAGCTAAGAGGGGAGGAGTGAGCATAGGGTACAGTATGTGTGAGGAAGGAGTAGAATTAGTTAGTGAGTGGCAGGAAACGTACCAGGCAGACTCGTGCTAGGAGCCTGTCTGAGGTACTGGAGGGAAGCCCTCCACTAAGTGTCAAGACCTCACCCGGCTGATCAGCGGCAAACCGACTTTGCACTAGTGGGGCACTGTAGCCAGCCAACTTCAGGGAGACTCCTACAGGTGCCCAGAGAAGTTGCGCGTCCGGGGGGTGGGCACAGGTCAGATACGGCAGCCGCATAAGAAACAGATACTGAGAGAAGATATTATATGACTTAGCTGTAATGTCGCCCTCCCTGTCTAAAACAAGGGCCCAGCAAATCGAGATGAAGGTAAAGACACAGTTACATCTGCACTCATCTTCATACACAGAAGACAGGGGAAGCAAGGCCAGCCATCACACAGCTCTCAACTTCACAGCCCAGTAAGGATACATCGCTGGAATAAAAGTCTCTGCCCCTACATTATACTGTTCTTAGATGGAGTAGCAAAATTTTGGTGACAGATTCCCGTTAATGCACCCCAAATATCAGAATGTATGGGCTCCTTAAAAGATGACCAAAGTAATATAATTGAAGAAGACAAAAAGAAGGCTGAGATATTGCATGTGTACTTTTCATTCATATTCACCAATGCACTGCAAGGTTGTAATCAAAGTTCACCACCCAATATCATTACATTTACACAACAATAAGCATGACTACATCTTGGCAAATTAAATATTGACAAAGCCCCTGAGATATATTGTATTTATGCGAGGATACTGAGGGAATTGAGATCAGTAATTGATAGACCACTGTTTCTCATCTTCTTATACAGTCTTGTCACAAGGACAGTACCCCAGGATTGGAGGATGGCTAACGTGTTATTGATATTTAAGAAGTGTAAGAAGGTGAATACATGCAACTACCATCTGGTAAGTATGACATTAGTGGTGTGCAACATTTTTGAGGGCATTGTAAGAAATAAAATGATTCCATTGAATAATAATATAATAACTGACAACGAGCATGGATTCATGAAAGATAAGTCGCGTGTCTATTAAACATGCTGAGTTTTTATGAGAGAAGTCTAAATCTGAATGTTCGTCATGTGGCTGAATATAGCTTGGACTTTGCAAAAGCATTTGATACCCAACCACATAACAGCATTCTTCTACTGAAGTTTCAGAAGCAGGGACTAGGGACTATGGGACATTATGTGCACGAGTAAAAAAACTTGTTAAGGAGCATGAAACAAAGAGTTGTTGTAAATGGTACCGTCTCTAAATGAGAGAAAGTCTGCAGTGGGGACCAGAAGAATCTGTGTTAGGACCAGTTCTTTTTAATGTCTACTAATGTAATTGTAGATGGCATTGACAGTAAAGTGTTAAGGGTACTTTACACGCTGCGATATCGGTATTGATATCGCTAGCGAGTGTACTCGCCCCTGTCGGTTGTGCGTCACGGGCAAATCGCTGCCCGTGGCGCACAACATCGCTAACACCCGTCACACGGACTTACCTTCCCTGCAACGTAGCTCTGGCCGATGATCCGCCTCCTTTCTTAGGGGGCGGTTCGTGCGGCGTCACAGCGACGTCACACGGCAGCCGTCCAATAGCAGAGGAGGGGTGGAGATGAGCGTCCGGAACATGCTGCCCACCTCCTTCCTTCCTCATTGCCGGTGGACGCAAGTAAGGAGATGTTCCTCGTTCCTGCAGTCACACATGGCGATGTGTGCTGTCGCAGGAACGACGAACAATATCGTACCTGCAGCAGCAATGGTATTAAGGAAATGAATGACGTGTCAATGAGCAACAATTTTTCACGTTTTTGCACTCGTTGATCGTCGCTCATTGGTGTCACACGCTGCAATGTCGCTAACGGCGCCGGATGTGCGTCACTAACGGCGTGACCCCGATGATATATCATTAGCGATGTCGCAGTGTGTTCGCTTCTGTTTTCTTGATTGCATCAAGCCATCAGGTTGCTGGTCTTCCTCTTTGCCTTATTTCTTCTTCTATTTTGACCATGATGTCCTTTATCCAGTGATTGTTCTCTGTGTGTCCAAAGTACTCTGTGTTCAAAGTAAGCAAGTCATAGCTTGGTGATCTTTGCTTTGAGTGACATGTCTGGCTTGATTTATTCCAAATTAATGTTTTGGTTTTTTTTGCTATCAATGGTATTGAAAACATCCTTCTCCAGCACCACATTTTTATTCTGTTTTCTTTCTTTATCATCCAGGTTTCGCATCCATATCTTACTACAGAAAAGACCAGCCTATGTATGATTCATGTCTTTTTCACCAGTGAAATGTTCCTCGATTTGAGGACCTGGTCCAGTGGCTTCATTGATGATTTGATCATAGCTTTTCTTCTATTGACTTCCAATGTCATTGCTAAATCTTGAGTGACCACTAATCCAAGCAGGTTGAAATCCTTAACAACTTCCAGTTCATCGCCGTCCATCTCAAATGTGTCCGGGTTGTGCCTGGCACTAGTTATCATCTTTGTCTTCTTTTTTTTGAGCTTTCCATCTTGATACTCCATACAAAGTTCTCCATTCCGTCAATGCTTGTTGAAATGTTGCAATGTTCTATTGTCTGCGTATTTAAGATTGTTGATGATTCGTCCAGCAATTTTAATTCCCTCTTGTTTTTCGTCAAGTCCAGCCTTCCTGAAAATAGCTTTTTGAAGAGAATTGAAGAGAAATGAATTGTAGAGAATGGTGACAGGATGCAGCTTTGTCTAACGTTTAATTTTACTATGAACCATGTTGTGTTATTGTGTTCTATTTGGACTGTTGCTTTTAGGTCGATGTAAAGGTTCCTGATAAGGCTGATCAGATGATTTGGCACACCCATATTGTTCATGGTATTATAAAAAGTTTTTGGTGCTCACAGTTAAAGGCTTTGCTGTAGTTGATGAAGCAAAAATAGAGCTCCTTGTTATAGTCTTTAGCCTTCCCATTATCCATCTAATGTTAGCAATTACATCTCTGCTTGTTCCTCTGGTTCCTCTTTGTCAAAGTAAGGATGTAACCATCTTTGCAGGATCTTCATTAGTTCACTGATAAGCAAAAGGGTAACAATGTTTTGAACTTTTGACTTTCAGGCTCCATATCTCACAATCCACTATAGCTTTGAGCATGAGACTACCTTCATTTTATAGGCAATCATCGTGGCTATCTCATACATAATTTTGACTTGCAACTATTTAGTATATGATTAGTTAAGTAGATTCTTGTAAGTCACAATAAGATTACTCTTTTTCTTCGAAAAAATCTAAATTTTATTTTTTATTATTTTGTTAGTATTTTTAAATCCACCTTTAGCTTTCAACACTGCCTGAATCCTTCAGGGCATGCTCTTAATCAGATTAACTATAAAAAGACTGATCCGCACATCCAACAAGTGTGAACAGGTGCTAGCTGAAAACACATTAGAACTACAAAACATTTACTGCTGCACACTGAAATGCTAACAATGAATAAGGGAACTATGGTATTGCACTACTGCTATATTTGAAAAAAGAGAGCTATTTAGCATATGTATTGGCCAATGCATGTGAGCCCAGTCACCATGGCAAGGTAATCTCTGTATACCGGGAACCTAACCTGAAATGCCACTATCTGGGTTAAAAACCTCCATGTCTGGGCAGTTAGATTCCAGCTATAAAGGGGAGTGAACACAGCCTGGTTATAGAGAAAGAGATGCACTATAATACAATTACAATTATTAAATTGTGCATCTCTTTCTGATTGAGCACTCACCCTATAAACAGGCTGTGTTCACTCCCATTTATAGATTACCTTGCTGTGGTGACTGAGCTCACATGCATTCGCCAATACATAAACTAAATATCTCTCTTATTTCAAATATTCCCTTAGCAGTAATGCAATACCATAGTTTCCTTATTTATTGTTAGCATTTCAGTGTGCAGCTGTATATGTTTTGTACTCCATTAGATTCAAGCATATCTCGACCAAAATTATCCCATGTCTCTTCTACATGCTCCCAATTTCGGTGCATGCCTGTCGACTCACTTGGGTATGTATACAGCTTTTTTTTTAATTCTACTCACAAGTGTTTGATTGGGTTAAGGTCTGGGGACTGTGGGGGCCAAACTAGCACCTCTACTTCATTATCATTGAACCATTTTTTTGCCAATATTTACTGATGCTTTGAGTCATCTTGCAGAAACACTACCGTGTTTTTCCAAAAATAAGACACTGTCTTATATTTTTTTTGCCCCCCAAAAAAGCACTAGGGCTTATTTTTGGAGGAGGTCTTATTCTTGGAGAAACACGGTTGGGGGTAAGATTACCCCCCAAAAAAGCAGACTGCCCCCCCCACACTTCCCAGGAGACTCATACTCACCAGACCAGGATGTCTCCGTGGTTCCCAGGTCCTCCTGTGATCTCCGGTGGGTGCTGCACGCCGTCCTACCCTGCTGCTAGCTGACACGCTGACACACACAGAAGATCCTAGACACACACGGCAGATCTCACACACAGCAGATCTCTCACACACACACACACACACACACAGCAGATCACAGGCACACACAGCCGATCACAGATACACAGCCGATCACAGATACCCACAGCCGATCACAGGCACACACACACAGCAGATCCCAGATATACACAGCAGATCACACACAGCAGATCGCAGGCACACACAGCCGATCACAGATACACACATCCGATCGCAGGCACACACAGCCGATCACAGATACACACATCCGATCACAGACACACACAGCCGATCACAGACACACACAGCAGATCACAGATACACACATCCGAACGCAGACACAGCCGATCGCAGAAAAACACAGCCGATCGCAGACACACACAGCAGATCACACACACACACACACATCACATCCAGCACTTACGGCAGCAGGGAATGAAGCAAGTCACGTGTCCGGCCGCAGGTCCTGTTCGTCGCGCTGCACCGCACTGCCTCTCAGGATTCTCCCGGCGAGAAGAGATCGGTGTCGCTGGATGAGGTGAGTGTGTATGCGATCCGATGTGTGTGCGATCCGATGTTTGTGTGTGTGATTTGATGTTTGCGTGTGATCCGATGTTTGTGTGTGCGATCTGACTGTGTGTGAGATCTGGTGTGTGTGTGTGAGATCTGATTTTGTGTGTGTGTGTGTGTGTGTGTGTGTGCAGGTGTGTGATCACTGCAGGTCCTGCTGCTCGGCGTCTGGTGAGTGTGATTGCCGGGTGTCGCTGTGTATAATGAAGTGTCCTGCAGTATCTGTAACTTTTTTAGCTGCACGGGCACTTCATTATTGATCCGGGCCTAGGGCTTATTTTCGGGGGAGGGCTTATATATAAGCCTTTCTCCGAAAATGAGGAAAAATCCCTGCTAGGGCTATTTTTGGGGGAGGTCTTATTTTTGGAAAAACACGGTATGTAATCCTTTTCATACTCAATACTCGAGTGTACGAAGTAACTCATCTTGTAGGATACTTACATATAGCACAACATTGAGATTATCATCAATCCTGGTCAAGTATCTAACGTCTTTGGCTGTGAAACAACCCCCTAATATCAGGATTTCTCCACTGGACTTGACAGTTCCTTCAATTTCTCAACCCGTCAGCCCCTTTTTCCCTTGTTTCTTCCAGACTCATTTGTACCCATCAGAGCCTAGTCTATCGATTTTCATCTCATTGCTCCAAATCAATTGTTTCCAATCTTCTACTATCCACTTTTATTACATCTTTGCAAACTTGAATCTACGCTTCTCATGATGATATTGAAGTTGAGTTTTCTTTACCTTTTTTTGGGCTACGATTCCAGACTTTTGTAATGTGTATTACACAGTGCTTGCATGGACATCTGTGATCTCAATATTATGAAGCATACAAACCACCTCCACTGCCGTGTTTGTCACGCCGGAACTGATAGACCTTGTGATGAGCCGACTGAATCAGATATTTTGCCTGAACATCCACCTCTTGGCCTTTGAATGAATCCATGGACTTTAGTTAATATTTTTCCAATTGTCATGGCAATCACATGATGTAGTTTGGCCAAGAGACAGCTATATGAGCTGGAAGATGCTGTTTCTCTTTTCATGGGAAATATTCTTATGGCTTCTCCTCGATTCAAACCAATGATCTTTTGGTTGGGAATCAATCTAATAAAATACTGAGCTTTTAAGGAATATGAGAACAGTTTGTATTTTGTAGTATACAGTTTCTGCCTTCTTTCACGTAATGCTGGGAATCTCTGGCATACAGCTAAACCCTCATTCACATTTCAAATAAACAGACTGTATGAGTTCAATAGTTTTGATTTATTGGCTGGTAACGTGAACTTGATTGCAGTATACGTGGAATATACAGTGAATATAGGAATATCCAAGGTACAGGTGAATACGGTATATCTGAGACACAGTTGAATACGGTATATCCAAGATACAGTCGAATATGGTATGGAATACGGAATACGGGTAAAAACTATAACAAGTAAATGATTACAGTCAGTACAGTGTTAATACAGAGTTAACATAGCATAACAGTATATGAGGTGCAGTTGTAATGAGAATCTAGAGGAAAGGTCACTGCAGCTGCAACACATAGAAAATCTTATCTATACAAACAAGGCAGGGAAAACACTAAGGTGTAGGATTACAATGCATTTACTACACACTCTTCCATCTAAGATTCTATCACTAACACATGTAATTTGCTTTGCTCACTGGATTACACTAGGCAGGGTGTGAATGTACAGAGAGGTGAATCAGCAGGTCCTTTCCTAACAAATCCAAGGAGAAAATGGCTGTAGGCTTCTTCTCAGCTCAGAGGGGGCGTTTCTTACCCAAAATATATTTAGCTTAAAAGGGAAACGCATCAATTCAAAGAATAACAACGACCTCTAGGGGTTGTAACAGACATTGCAATGAATGACTATTATCAGGCTGCCATACATGGCAGAACACTCCTCGCTTGGCGTCAACGGATGCCACTATTTGGTTTTTTTTGGGGAAATCAGTAACACAAGTTCGGTTACAGGCCCGAGGAACAGTTTGTTCTCCCCAAGCTTGCACACTCTGACCTCTACCTTAGCTTCTTGAAGGCGACCACCTATTCAAAGCAGTCCGTCTTGGTCAACGAACGGGTCGAGCTTCTTCAGGACACTGTCTTTGGGAATGGGTTGTCCCTTATTTAGATTGTCTATTTCTGTGGTGTAGGTTTCATTTTGTATAATGCGGAGTATTGCGATCTTAGCTCTTTCCAGATTAGAAGTGGTGAATGCATGCTTGCAGTGATGCCATACTCTACAAGGTCTCTGACTTATAGGTAGTGTTATCTTGTAGGACTGAACTACATGAAGTAGAAAAGCGATGACTCGAACGAGTGACTTTAAAGTTGAGAACCTGCTGAATCGATGAGATTTGAAGGGATTACTTGAGGTCACTGTATGTAGGACAGACACTTGAGGACAAAGCTCTTCCTCGTCATCTGGGTCCACTAGTTCGAATGTATCAGAATCTCTGATGTCAGGCATCGAACAGTGCAAGAAGGCAGGACCTGTGAACCATGTAGTGTCTCTCAGATGACTTGGTGCAACGGATCTAGTCGCGTGGTCTGCAGGATTGTAGTGGGTAGACATGTAGTGCCATTGACTAGAGCAAGTGGATCCTCTTATCCTTAGTACCCGGTTGCTGACGTAGACATAGAAGTGTCGCGTTTCATTGCAGATATACCCAAGTACTACTTTGCTGTCTGTATAAAATTTGACGTCTTTGATCTCCAGACTCATCCCATCAGAGATAAGTTCGGCCAATTCAACCGCGAGAACGGCAGCGCAGAGCTCAAGTCTGGGTATCGTGTGTTCACGGAGTGGCGCCAGTTTTGTCCGGCTCATAACGAACTCGTTGTGGCTCTGTTCATTCGCATCTGTGGTTTTGAGGCACGCTACTCCTGTGATCGCTTTGACTGATGCGTCACAGAAGACACAAAGTTTTTGTGTTTTGACTTCCGTGGATGGCACAGGAGCATAAGGTCGTTTTACACGAAGGTCGGTCAAGGCTTCGAGAGACTTCATCCATTCAGTCCACAGATCTGCTTTTTCTGCTGGAAGTGGGTCATCCCAATCAGATGTCTCTTGGGTGAAGTCCCTTAGCATCATCTTGCCTTGGATGGTTACTGGAGCCACGAACCCCAATGGGTTGTACAAGCTATTCACAAAAGAAAAAACTCCTCTGCGCATGAAGGGTTTCTCGTCTTTGTTGATCTGAAAGGTGAAGGCATCCGTCTTCAAATCCCAAAGCAATCCTAGGCTCCGCTGCATGGGAAGGGAGTCAATGCTTAGGTCTAATTCCTTTAGATCATTGGAATAGTCTTGAGAAGGAAAGGCTTCCATCAATTCTTGGCTGTTGGAGGCAATTTTATGCAACCTCAGGTTAGACTGAGCAAGCATTTCTTGAGCCCTTTTTAGGAGACTGATTGCAGCCTCAGTTGTTGGTGTGGACTTTAGGCAGTTGTCTACGTAGAAGTCTTTTTCTACTAAGGATCTGACATCTGACCCATACTTTTCTTCACCCTCTTTGGCGGAATTTCTGAGGCCGTAGATAGCGACTACTGGGGAAGGACTGTTCCCGAAGATGTGTACCCTCATCCGGTACTCTGCAATGTCTTTATAGGGGTTGTTGTCGCGATACCAGAAGAACCTCAAATAGTTTTTGTGTTCCTCTTTGACGAGAAAACAGTGGAAGATCTGTTGTATGTCAGCCATGAATGCCACTGAATCCTTGCGGAAACATAGTAGTACTTCTAGGAGTCTGTTGTTGAGGTCTGGGCCCGACAATAGGACATCATTCAACGAGACGTCTTCACATTTGGCGCTCGAGTCGAATACCACTCTTATCCGGCCTGGCTTTTTGGGATGGTACACACCGAAGATAGGCAAGTACCAACACTCCTCGGAGTCTTGAAGTGCAGGTGTGACCTCCGCGTGGTTGTTCTGTAAGATCTTTTCCATGAAGGTAAAGAAGTGTTCATTTGTCTCAGGTGACCTTTGAAGTTTGTGCTTGAGGGAGATGAAGCGATTGTAGACCGTTTCCCTGTTGTTTGGTAGGCGTCGTCTCCGAGGTCGAAATGGTAGTGGTGCAACTCAACTGTTTGATTTGTCTTTGACTATTTCCCGATCCATGGTGTCCAAGAACATCTTGTCTTTTATGGACATTGATGTCTTGTTGTCTTCCTTTGTCCTGTGGAAGACTGCACACCCTATGTGGTTTTGTTCACCTTCACAAGTGTGGTCTTCGTTGGAAGGAACTGAAAAACGGCAAGGCAGAGGGGTGCTGCACGGTAACTCCTTTACCAGCAGACTATTCTGACATGGCTGGAAGAGAGACGGGCGTCCATTTTCTAATGTATTGGTGAGCATACTGTTGACTGAGGTCAGCTTCTGTGCTCCTCCTAGACAGACGTCTCCTATAATGACCCGTCCAAGATCGAGCTTCTGTGCGTATGGAGCATTTTGGAAGCCGTTAATGTATTCTCTAGTCTTGTGAACTCGTAGTATATCTCTTCCCAAGAGTAAAGCTATTGGGGCTTCTGGGTCCAACTCAGGTAGCAGGTGAGCTATACGCTTCAGATGGGGGTGATGAGTAGCTACCTCCGGTGAAGGTACCTCAGACCTGTTGTCAGGAATCTGATTGCACTCCAATATGGTCGGTAATGATAGACAGATCTGGCCATCTACAGACTCCACTTTGTATCCGGTTGCTTTCCTCCCCGCCGTCTCAACGGTACCTGCGCACGTCTTCTAGGAGTAGGGAGAACCGGGGCCTACAATGCTGAAGTTGTTGAAGAAGATGGGCGTGCCTAGAAACCTGTTGCTCTGGTCATCCAGGATTGCATATATCTTGATCGCTTTGTTCCTATGGCCTGCTGAGTAGACTTGGACAAGGCTGATTTTTTTAACAGGATCTTCCTCCTACGGGTGCTCCGCAGATCTCGGTACATTGAGAGGTGACCTCAGGGGAGTCCACGTCAGTATCCTTCTCCTTGGCATTGTGCTCCTCTGCTTGTGACAACACTCGTGGGGATGGTCCAGGGTGTAAGGCTGTATTGTGATCCGTGCTGCTGCATTCTGCACATTTCACGCTAGCTTCACAATTCCTGGCAAGGTGTGATGTTGTAGAACAGCATTTGAAGCAGATGTTGTTTTCCTTGAGGAAACCTTTGCAATCCTCTAAATACTTCTCCCCGAAGTCTCTACATTTTAGTAGAGGATGCGTTTTTTTATGTAGGGGACACTGCTTACTGACATCTTGAGGTCTGTTCTCTTCTGGAGGTGGCTTACTAGCATGTTGAGAAGGTCCTGTAGAAACAATGTTAGTTTTATGGACTGCCACGGGTGTCCTACTGAGTTTGATACTGGGGGTAGTGGGACACGACAGGGTGAAGTCAAAACTGGGGTCATTTTTGACTTTAGCTTGTTGAACAACAAAATTTACAAATACAGTGAAAGGAGGAAAAGGCACATTATGAATTTGCTTGTTCCGTGAACCACGTGACCCCCTTTTCTTGTAGGTTGTAAGGATGTTTCTGCACGATCGGATTAATTCCCCTGGCAGTGTCCAGGAAAGCCAATCCGGGAAAATTTCCTTTCTCCTTGGCAACCTTTAACTCTATCAACAAATCACTCAGTTCTCTTAGTTTTTGATAACCTTTAGGCCATATCTTAGGAAAACCATCAATTCTTTGGAATAAAGCATTTTCAATGGCTTCTATGGACCCATAGCATTCATCAAGTCTTTCCCAGACCTTACGTAGGCCTGTGGCTGGATGCTTTATATTAATGTCTCTTAGTCGTTTGGCGTGCTCAGCCGACTCATTCCCAAGCCACTTTACTAGGAGATCTAACTCCTCGCTACAAGAAAGGTCCAGACCCTGAATGGTGTTCTGGAATGAGGCTTGCCATGACCTATAGTTCACAGCTTTGTCAGTGAACTTTACAAGTCCCTTAGTAACTAGTTCTCGGCGAGCAAAGAACATTGCAAAGTCTATTGTAGCTTGGTCGGTGCTGGTGCAAGTTGGTGTGTTATAAGCATATCTATTGTGTGGTGTATAACCATACCTTTCAGGAGCATCAGTCTCAGGGTAGTCTGTATAATACCGTTCTGAAGCAAAGGGTGTCCCTCTAATTCGGGATAGAGGGGATACCTTCTGTTATGTAGAACTGTAGGTGTAGTCGACCTGCTGCATACTTTCTTGCTTACAGTACTGCAGTTCGGGATGGGGTCTCTGGTAGTCGATATAAATTGATTGGTGTCGTGGATCAGGGTTGTCATCCATTCTGGGATGCTGGTGGAAATACTCAGACGCGTTGGGTTGAATCCTGTTGCTCTATCTCTGGTCCAAGTATGTTGCTGCGATCCTCGGATTCAGAATACTCCACGGCCTCCAGGAACTCTGCTTTGGCTATTGCCACTGCTGCCTCCTTTTCTGCAATACGTTTGTCCAGAGAGGCCTGTTGGTGCGCTTTTTCAGCTTCTTGTTCAGCTAGCAAGCGTGTTCTATCTGCTTGCAGGCGTGTACTTTCTGCTTCTTGTTCAGCTAGTAAGCGTGTTCTTTCTGCTTGCAGACGTGCACTTTTTGCTTGCAGGCGTGCACTTTCTGCATCTCTGTCTGCTTGTCTTAGCTTCAGTTGCATCTCTTGTGCAGCGAAGGTGGATTTTACTTTTGCGGCCTCAGCTTCTGCACAGACGAGAGCAGCGAACTCTTTCACTAAAGATTTGTTAGAGCAGCTTGCTCGGGACCTTGTCCTGACTGAGGATGCTCTGGACGCAGACATTATGCACTCAGCTGTGGATTGCTGAGAACTTGGGCCAGAAAGCTGAGTCTATACGTCAACGAGTTCCCGGGTGGCGGAAAAGGTGTTATGCTTGCTGGGGAGGGCTACGCTCTTGATACCTGCAGCTGTATGGCGGCTGCTGTAGTACCCGTATGCGGTGCAGTGTGGGTGATAGGGGTCCCATGCAGTCTATTCAACTACCGTCTGCGGTCAGTGTCCGTTTTTACTGTTCTGCCTTCTTTCACGTAACGCTGTGAATCTCTGGCATACAGCTAAACCCTCGTTCACATTTTAAATAAACAGACTGTATGAGTTCAAAAGCCTTGATTTATTGGCTGGTAACGTGAACTTGATTGCAGTATACGTGGAATATACAGTGAATATAGGAATATCCAAGGTACAGGTGAATACGGTATATCCGAGACACAGTTGAATACGGTATATCCAAGATACAGTCGAATATGGTATGGAATACGGAATACGGGTAAAAACTATAACAAGAAAATTATTACAGTCAGTACAGTGTTAATACAGAGTTAACATAGCATAACAGTTTTATGAGGTGCAGTTGTAATGAGAATCTGGAGGAAAGGTCACTTCAGCTGCAACACATAGAAAATCTTATCTATACAAACAAGGCAGGGACAACACTAAGGTGTAGGATTACAATGTACAATGGATTTACTACACAGTCTTCCATCTTAGGCTATGTGCGCACAGTGCGTTTTTCGCGGCGTTTTTGCACGTTTTTCGGGTGCGTTTTTGGCCTCAAAACTGCAGGACTTTGCTTCCCCAGCAAAGTCTATGAGTTTTCATTTTTGCTGTCCGCACACATCTGTTTTTTTTCAGCTGCGTTTTTGTGGTGCCACAAAAACGCAGCATGTCAATTAGGGTACGTGCACACACTGCGTTTTTTTGACGCTGCGTTTTTGTGCGTTTTTGGCCTCTAAAAACGCACAAAAACGCACCTGCGTTGAAAAAACGCGGCAAAAAACGATTTGGTGCGTTTTTTTGCTGCGTTTTGCTGCGTTTTTGCTCACTGCGTCCTTATGCGTTTTTTATCAGTGAACAAAAAAAAAAAGGTCTGATGTCATTTCCTTCTTCAATGTGTTCTTCATTCTCCACTAGTGTATGCAGAAGAGCAGACAGCTGCAGAACTACAAGGCTCAGCATCCTCCATCCAATAGTGTATGCAGGAGAGCAGACAGCAGCTGTCGAACTACAAGGCTCAGCATCCTCCTTCCAGGACTGTATGCAGGATTTCTTTGCCCCCCCAAACAAAAAAAATGACGTGGGCTTCGCCATATTTTTGTATGCTAGCCGGGTACAGCAGGCAGGTACGGGCTGCCCCCAGCTGCCTATTTGTACCCGGCTGGGAACCAAAAATATAGGGAAGCCCTTTTTTTTTAAATTATTTCATGAATTTCATGAAATAATTTAAAAAAAAAAATGACGTGGGCTTCGCCCAATTTTTGAGTCCAGCCGGGTACAACTAGGCAGCTGGGGATTGGAATCCACAGTGCAGGGTGCCCATGCTTTCTGGGCACCCCCGCTGTGAATTGCAGTCCCGCAGCCACCCCAGAAAATGGCGCTTTCATAGAAGCGCCATCTTCTGGCGCTGTATCCAACTCTTCCAGCTGCCCTGAAGCCGGGTGGCTAGCTAGGTAATAATGGAGTTAGGGCTAGCTGTATATTATCAGCTAGCCCTAAGCCCGAAATTTATGGTGTCACGCCAATATTAGACATGGCCACCATGAATTTCTAGTAAAGATAAAAAAAAACACAACACACAGAAAAATATTTTTATTAGAAATAAAACACAACACAATTAGTGACTCCATCTTTATTGAAATAAACCCCCCTCCGCAGTAATCCTGGGTCAAGGTCCCGCGCCGTCCAATCCGGATCCAATATCATCTGATCGGTTTGCTGGAAGGCAAAGCGATCAGATGATGTGTCAGGATCAAGTGCCTGAATCCCATCACACATCAGCTGATTGTATAAAAGCCGTTTATACAATCAGCAGATGCATCGGTGCAAAAAAAAAAAAAAAATAATAATACTCACTTATGTGCTGATTACCGGCAGGTCCTGCAGCGATGGGGCGGGAGTCTGATCCTGTCCGATCGCTGCAGCAGCTGCCGGTAATCAGGGATGAAGTCTCCTGACGCATCCACTGATACCGGCCGGGCGCCCGCATCACCGCGATACTTACGATCACCTGATGCGTCAGGTGTCTGCATCAGGTGATCCATCGCCAGGTCCTGCATCCTGCAGGCATACGCACCCGGGGAGACTGCACACAGCCAGAGCGGCGGGACCGGGAGGAGATGGGAGCGGGCATGGCACCGGGAGGCTGCAGACAGGTGAGTATAACTTTTTTTTTTTTTCTACTGTTAACTTTTGTTTTCGCAGCCGCTTCCACCTCCCGCCCAGACATGGCGCTGCACGGCAGCATACATGCACAGGACGGGAGATGGAAGCGACGGTGACGGTACCGGGAGGATTCACGCTTCTGTATATACTGACAGAAGGAATCCTCTTCCTGTACACGTCACTTTAGCAGACGGCCGGGAAAGCTCCGATGGATGCAGGACCTGGCGATGGATCACCTGATGCAGTCACCTGACGCATCAGGTGATCGTAAGTATCGCGGTGACGCGGGCGCCCGGTCGGTATCAGCGGATGCGTCAGGGGACTTCATCAGCTGATTACCGGCAGCTGCTGCAGCGATCGGACAGGACAGGATCAGACTCCCGCCCCATCGCTGCAGGAGCTGCCGGTAATCAGCACATAAGTGAGTTGGTTTTTTTTTTGTTTTTTTTGCACTGATGCTTCAGCTGATTGTATAATCGGCTTTTATACAGTCAGCTGATGTGTGATGTGCTTCAGCCCCTAGAACCTGACACATCATCTGATCGCTTTGCCTTCCAGCAAACCGATCAGATGATATTGGATCGGGATTGGACGGCGCGGGACCCTTGACCCAGGATTACTGCGGAGGGGGTTCTTTATTTCAATAAAGATGGAGTCACTAATTGTGTTGTGTTTTATTTCTAATAAAAATATTTTTCTGTGTGTTGTGTTTTTTTTTTTATCTTTACTAGAAATTAATGGTGGCCATGTCTAATATTGGCGTGACACCATGAATTTCGGGCTTAGGGCCAGCTATACAGCTAGCCCTAACCCCATTATTACCCGGCGAGCCACCCGGCATCAGGGCAGCTGGAAGAGTTGGATACAGCGCCAGAAGATGGCGCTTCTATGAAAGCGCCATTTTCTGGGGTGGCTGCGGGACTGCAATTCACAGCGGGGGTGTCCAGAAAGCATGGGCACCCTGCACTGTGGATTCCAATCCCCAGCTGCCTAGTTGTACCCGGCTGGACTCAAAAATTGGGCGAAGCTCACGTCATTTTTTTTTTAAAATTATTTCATGAAATTCATGAAATAATTTAAAAAAAAAGGGCTTCCCTATATTTTTGGTTCCCAGCCGGGTACAAATAGGCAGCTGGGGGTTGGGGGCAGCCCGTACCTGCCTGCTGTACCCGGCTAGCATACAAAAATATGGCGAAGCCCACGTCATTTTTTTTGTTTGGGGGGGCAAAGAAATCCTGCATACAGTCCTGGAAGGAGGATGCATGCTGAGCCTTGTAGTTCGACAGCTGTTGTCTGCTCTCCTGCATACACTATTGGATGGAGGCTGCTGAGCCTTGTAGGCCTGCTCCCCCTGACTCTCCCTCAAGCATACAGTCCTGGATGGAGCATGCTGAGCCTTGTAGTTCTGCAGCTGCTGTCTGCTCTCCTGCATACACTATTGGATGGAGTATGCTGAGCCTTGTAGTTCTGCAGCTGTCTGCTCTTCTGCATACACTAGTGGAGAATGAAGAACACATTGAAGAAGGAAATGACATCAGGCCTTTTTTTTTTGTTCACTGATAAAAAACGCATAAGGACGCAGTGAGCAAAAACGCAGCAAAACGCAGCAAAAAAACGCACCAAATCGCGGCAAAACGCGTGCGTTTTTGTGCCGCGTTTTTTTGACGCAGGTGCGTTTTTGTGCGTTTTTAGCGGCCAAAAACGAACAAAAACGCAGCGTCAAAAAAACGCAGTGTGCGCACATAGCCTAAGATTCTATCACTAACACATGTAATTTGCTTTGCTCACCGGATTACACTAGGCAGGGTGTGAATGTACAGAGAGGTGAATCAGCAGGTCCTTTCCTAACAAATCCAAGGAGAAAATAGCGGCAGGCTTCTTCTCAGCTCAGAGGGGGCGTTTCTTACCCAGAATACATTTAGCTTAAAGGGAAACGCATCAATTCAAAGAATAACAACGACCTCTAGGGGTTGTAACAGAAATTGCAACAAATGACTATTATCAGGCTGCCATACATGGCAGAACATACAGGAAGAAAAAACATTTCAAGCACCAGAAGCAAAACAGTAACAATGCAGTAACATGACAAGAATCTGCATAATTAATAATATGCTAAATAATTGTAAGTCAAATTTATGATTTATGTATGAGATAGACAAGATGATTGTCTATAAAATTAAGGTATTCTCACACTCAAAGATGTAGTGGATGGTGAGATATGGAGCCTGAGAGTTAAGCGTTTTAAACATTGTTATCCTTTTGCTCTTCACTGTATTTTGCTGGCATGAGGTATAAGTGTGACACCCATGACTATCAGGGTGTGACAGGGAACTGCACTCTCCTTTCTCTTGGTGGAGAACTCACCCTCCATGTTTCTGGGATCCTAACTACAGGTATTGCTTCCATCAGCACTCAAATCCTAACCACACCTCACACCACACCTTGTCAGGCACACCAGTGGGTGGTCTAGCTGGAAAAAGGCCACCCGCCTAGGGGTCGGGAAGACTGGTGGGAGGGACATAGAGAGCTCAACAGAAGCTCCCAAAGAGTGAGGAGCTGGGAGTAGCAGCTCCGTGGAGTTGAGTAGTGGCCCTCAGAGAGTTAGGAGCTGAGGGAGTTGTAGCTCCCTGTTTGACCTAGGTTGGGTCGCAGACGGTGGTCTGGGACCAGAGGAGTCGTAGAGCTGGTAGCAGGGTATTAGAGTAGGTGTAGCAGACTTAGTTTTGGAGAACGGTCGGCACCAGAAGTCCAGTAACCGGACCAGTACCGAGCACACCGGTGTACAGGACTCTAGATCAGGGAGTAGCTTCGCGCAACCTAATAATTCACCTGTGGAGCATAGTCTCTTAATGAACTTTCCCCAAGAGCTCAGAGATTGAAGGCATCAACACAATGAGGGGGATAGGGCTTTCCAGCTTATGCAGCCCACTGAAATCCCAAGTGTCAGCCATCAAGAGCACAGCTCCACTATTTCACTATAGTGAGTGGGAGCCTGACAGCTTCAGGCCGAAGGGTCACCCAGGAAATCTACACAATTGTGCATGGAGACAGGCTCCAGACCACTAAGCAATACCAGCAGAAACGGACACCCGGACGGGCTCCCCAGAGTGGCAGCGGCACCCAGAGACTTGGTTTACTTCTCTGTCAGAGTCTGCTTATTGGCCGCACTAACAAAACAATTGCACCGCCTGAGTGAGTACACTTGCCTTCCTGGGTCCTGACCTGGCCAAATCACCTCCACCATCCCATTCACTATCCCTACGGAGTCCCGGGGCCTTCCTTACCCATGCAGGGACCACCATCTCGCTGCCCCGCTCCATCCACCCTGGGTACTCCCATCGGCAGCAGTGGTACTTCCTTATCGCACACCACGGGTGGCGTCACGAACTGTCCCCTTGTAAATATTTCCCCCTTTTTATTTGAGTGGCCACTGAGCCCCGGGTTCGGGGACCCTCAAGCCACAGCAAAACCCCCGGATCCGAGCAGTCCGACTGCTGCAGGGGCGGCACATAAGCGCAATAGTCCAATTGTTTCCAAAGTCTATAGCATCTCCCTTCTTTGGAATAGGAATAAACACCAATTTTGTCCAGTCCATGGCGATTTACCAGTTGCCCATATCTGATGACACAGGTGTGTGCTTCAGAAGACTTTAGTAGCTCTACTGGAAAATTGTCACATCCAGGTCCTTTGTTTTTTGACAGACGCCTTATTGCAGGAACGCCTTTGTCTTTTAAGATGTTCTGTTCGCTATCATTTCCAGTCTCAGTTTCTATCCATATCAATGAGTTGTTCTTGTAAAGGTGCTCCGCATATTCTTTCCATCTTTCCGTGATCTGTCCTTGCTCAGTTAATTTGTTTCCATTGGTGTCTTTCAACATTCCTACTTTTGGTTCAAACTTTCATCATATCGCTATGATCTTTTGGTATGCCTTCCTAGTCTTGCCCTACAGATGTTAATTTTCTATCTCTATACATATGTTTTGGTAATAAAGTTCTTTGTCTGCGCAAATGGCTCTTTAGCCTTTAACTGATGTTGTCTGTGTCCTGTTTGTTACCTTTTTGCTTTTGCGATTCTTATTTCTTCAATGATATTTAGGGTCTCTCTGTTAACCATTGCTGCGGGGTTTCTTCAGCCTCTAGTTTATTGTCTTTCTAGCTTCTTCAGTAATAATAGTCTTTATACGTGTCCATAATTTCTCAGGCTTTGTTACATCTGTGTCCAGAGATATAAATTGGTTGTGCAGACCATTCCAAAATACTTCAGGTATGTTGGTCAAAAAATTGGAAATTACCTTGTCTAGTCCTTTTGAGCAGTTTGACTCTAATCTTTGTTGTCAAAAATTCATGATCAGTTCCACAGTCAGCTCCTGGCCTTGTTTTCACTGTAATGATTGATGACCTCCATCTTTATGGAACACAAACACTATGTATTCAATCTGATTCTTATAGGCCCTATGTGGTGATGTCCATGTGTAAAGTCTATATTTGTGCTTTTGTGTTCATGATGGACAGTTGATTTGTAGTACAAAAGTCAATGAATTTTCCTTCTACTTTGCTTCATCCACCAAGTCCAAAGTTTCCAACGATTCCATGTTTGCTGTGGCTGACTTTGACATTCAAGTCTCCCACGATAATGAGTAAGTTTAGTTTTGGCGTTCTAAGGACTAATTCTTGTCTATTTCTTCTTGAACTTGGTAGTAGAATAGTTCAATGTCCTTCTACTCAGCATCTGTTGTTGGTACCTAGACTTGTACAACTGTGACATGGATTGATGCTTCTTGTATTAGTATTGAGATGACTCTGTCATTGAGTGCTTTGTACTTCAGGACAGTGCCAGAAGATTTTCAATCGAGCACCAAAGCTACACCATTTCTTCTTTGGTTATCATTACCAGAAAAATAGACCAAATGTTTGTTTGACTGGAAATGTCCATCTTATTTCTCTAATTTCAAGTAAGTTGAGTCCTGTTATGTCCAATTCAGCTTTGATGATATAGTAATGCAACTAGTAATGCTACCTAGTAATGCAACTAGGCTGGAGTAATTCTACTGCTGCATGTATCGCACATTAAATGGAAATATACGTGGGATCACAAAACAGGAGACGGACTTGGGTATTGTAATTACAAATAAGCAAAGAAGCCGTGCTCAATGTCAGGCAGCAGTTGCTAAAACCAAGAAGATTTTAAGGTGTTTAAAAAGAGAGATAAAATCATGTGACCCCAATGTATTATTATTCCTGTATAAATCACTTAGGGAATCATGAATGGATAAGAAGGTCGGGTTTAACACTGCGCTAAAACCATGAAGCCAGACGATGTGATGGATTCTTTGCTATATTTTCTTTATTTAGGACAAGTCAACGCGTTTCAAAGGCATGTCCGCCTTCTTCATCAGGACAAAGGAAAAACAGCATGATACCAATTGCTACTTGGGGATACATATATATTGCTGAAAAAGAGGCTCCACGTATACACAGATGACGGCGGCCAGGGAGTGACTGAACGTCACGTGTAAGAAAAACAGGAGGAAGTGAAGAAAAAAGTTGGAAAAATGGAAAAAAAGAAAAGGAAAGGGTGTAAACATATGACTGTGAAAAAATTGCTATAAATAAATTTCACAGTCATATGTTTACACCCTCTCTGTTTTAACCCCTTCTAACTCTTTTTTTCTCCTTTTCCGTTTTCCTTTTCTTTTTTTCCATTTTTCCAACTTTTTTCTTCACTTCCTCCTGTTTTTCTTACACGTGACGTTCAGTCACTCCCTGGCCGACGTCATCTGTGTATACGTGGAGCCTCTTTTTCAGCAATATATATGTATCCCCAAGTAGCAATTGGTATCATGCTGTTTTTCCTTTGTCCTGATGAAGAAGGCTGACATGCCTTTGAAACGCGTTGACTTGTCCTAAATAAAGAAAATATAGCAAAGAATCCATCACATCGTCTGGCTTCATGGTTTTAGCGCAGTGTTAAACCCGACCTTCTTATCCATTCATGATTCCCTATTGTATCATCGGGGCTGCTGCTTGACCAATTACTGCCTTCATAGGAGTTGTGCCTGTCACAACTTCCACAGGTGAGCACCTGTTTTATTTTCTAAGCCTGCATTGTTTGCCAGATAAGACCCTATGTGCGCTTTTTTCTCCACAGTTTTTTGATTGTATAAATCACTTGTAAGGCCACATCTAGAACATACTGTTTGGGGCTCCACATTATAAAAAGGATATTAGACAGTTAGAGTCAATTCAAAGGTGGTTAACTAGATTATTACATGGGATGGAAGGCCTCTATCATGAGAGGTTGGAAAAGTTGAGCTTGTTTAGCTTAAAAAAAAAGTCTTCTCAAAGGAGATCTTATTTAATTTCCATCTTATAAAGGACCAGAGGACATTCATTATGTGTGCAGGAAACATGATTCTGGCAGCAATAGGAAAGGGTTTTTTACAATTAGAGCAGTCAGACTGTGAAACGCTTTACTGCAAGTACTGGGGAGCAGAAAGGCGCAACTAGTGTCTTAACTGGTATATTACAAATAGTATATCATTTTCTGACACATCTGTAGTGTAAATATGCTCACTGCACCCCTGGATGAATTCACTGAGGGTTGCAGTTTGTAAAATGTTGTAAATTGTGGGGCGTTTTTGCTGTTCTGGCACCTCAGGGGCTCTGCCATTGTGACATGGCACACGCAAACTATTCTATCTAAATCTGCACTCCAATATAGTTCCTTCCCTTCTTCACTTTGTACTGTGCCTCAAAAGTAGTTTTCTACCACTTTTGGGGTACTGGCGTAGCAGGAGAAATTGCACAACAAATTGTATGGTTCATTATCTCCTGTTACCCTAGTGAATTTTAAAAATTTGGCGTTAATGCAACATTTTTGTGGTTAAAAATGTATTTTTTCATTTTTGTTTACAGCTCAACGTTATAAAATTTTGTGAAGACCCCTGGGGTTCTAGGTGCTCACCAACCATCTAGATAAATTCCTTGAGGGGTCTAGTGTCCAAAATGGGTGACTTGTGGGGGAGCTCCACTGTTTAGGCACATCAGGGACACTCCAAATGAGACATGGCATCCGCTAATGATTCCAGACAAATTTGCAGTCACATGGCGCTCCTTTCCTTCCGAGCTCTGCCATGCCCCCAAACAGTTGATTTCACCAAATATGAGGTATCTGCGTTATCAGGAGAAATTGCTCAATAAATTGTATGGTCCTTTTTGCTGATACCCTTGTGAAAAGAAAAGCGGTCTGGTTGAAGTAACGATTTTCTGGTAAAAATGTAATTTTTTAAATTTCGCGGCTGAACGCTACAAATGTCTATGAAGCCCCTGGGGGTTGAAGGTGCTCCATCAACATCTAGATAAATTCCTTAAGGGGTCTAGTTTCCAAAATGGAGTCACTTGTGGGAGAGGTCCACTGTTTAGGCACCTCAGGGGGTCTCCAAATGGGATATAGCGTCTGCTAATGATTCCAGCTAATTTTGCTTTCAAAAATTCAAATAGCGCTCCTTCCCTTCCGAGCCCTGCCGTGCGACCAAACAGTTGATTTACACCATACATGAGGTATCAGCATAGTCAGAAGAAATTGCACAATAAATTTTATTCTGCATTTTTTCCTGATACCCTTGTGAAAATGCAAATGGCATTATAGGTTATAAATAATTGCAATAGAAAATGTATAACTGGTGCAGAAAGGTTCAACTTGATGGACCTAAATATTTTCAACCTATGTAACTACAACTATTATGTTGCTGTCAGATGAAGTAGAAAAAACCTGCTGACAGATTACCTTTAAAAAAGGAGGTAACATAAGTGCAAAATACTGATAAAACAACCACTCTCAACTTACCAGTTCATGGAGCAGGTGATTGCCCAGTATTGGAATTGCAGATAGATGAAGGCTCCTAGTTTACAACCTGACCTCAGCTGATCTCAGTAAAGTCAGTGACCTCACCTGAGGTGGGGTCACTGAGTTTAATGAAGTACTCTGAGGCCAAGTTACCTGCAGTCACAGGTGGAGGGCCATGGGAACCTCCAGGTGTGCCTGCAACTAATCTGAGTGATGTCACCACTGATCGCGCGGGTCACTCAGTCTCTGCCTGAAGCCCACAGCTATGGCGCTCGCTGTGAATTCAAACGTAGCAGAGCTGGAATTGTCATGGGACCTTGTGTGGATTACGTTGGATCTGCATGTGTGTTTTGGGGGTTGATAAAGTGGTGTAAGAGGGTGTTTTTTTGTATTTTATTTCAAATAAAGGTTTTTTGTTGTTGTTTGTGTTTATTTCTTTTCACTTATAGATAAGTAATGGAGGGGTCTCATAGATGCATCACATTACTAGTCTAGGGCTTAGCGGCAGTTGTGTGCTGACATTAACCCCTTATTACCCCGATTGCCACCATACCAGGGTAATTGGTTAGAACCGGGTAAAGTGCCGGGATTGTCACATCTAATAAATGCGGCTATTTTTAGGCTGGGGGACTCAATAACCATGGGTCTCCCCAGCCTGAGAACACCGGCCCCCAGCTGTCGGGCTTTCTCATGGCTGGATATCAAAATTGGGGGGGATTGCACGTCATTTTTTTAATTATTTATTTAAATATTAAAAAAAACAAACAAAAAAAACGCATGCGGTTTCTCCTATTTTCACACACAGCCAAGATAAGCGCATGGCTGGGGGCTGCAGCCTGTAGCCAAATGCTTTATCTGTGCTGGGTAGCATAATATGGGGGGACTCTATGCCAATTTATTTATTTTTACTGTATGATAGACGCACATAGCATCTGTGATTGGAAGCGTCAAACACGCTGTCACATAATGTGAGGGCATGTCTGACTGCAACCAATCACAAACGCCGGTGGGTGGGAAAAGCAGTGCATATGCATTGCAGCAGCCCTGGAGGAAGCTGTTACAGCCACGCCGGAGCCTTGGTAAGTATGAAGCACTTTCATCATTCTTATTTTCTTTTTTTTTCTCTTTATTTTTTTCTTATTTCCTGAATTGCCGGATCCAGATTAATGTCAGGTATTCCCTAAGAATTGCCCGGGTCTGGCACTCGGGTACATTTGAAACTGCACAGGTCTAGACTTTTACAGTCCAGGTTTGTCCATCACTAGCCAAAATACGTAAGTTCGCAACTCAAAATCAAGGGTCCCTATGTCTTGCGTATCCCTACACTACAGTAAAATAAAAAGCATAGCCAAAGAAATAAAAGGAAGTTTTTTTAAAAAAATTCCCAGATGGCTAAATTATAAACAAAGCAAAAAGGCAATGGTGTTTACCAGCCAAGGTCCCAGAAACAAATGCACAAACAAGAGCAGCAGTCTCCCATAATAAAAGAGGTACAGTCATATGAAAAAATGTGGGCACCCCTATTAATGTTAACCTTTTTTCTTTATAACAATTTTGTTTTTTGCAACAGCTATTTCAGTTTCATATATCTAATAACTGATGGACTAAGTAATATTTCTGGATTGAAATGAGGTTTATTGTACTAACAGAAAATGTGCAACTGCATTTAAACAAAATTTGACCGGTGCAAAAGTATGAGCACCTCAACATAAAAGTGACATTAATATTTTGCAGATCCTCCTTTTGCAAAAATAACAGCCTCTAGTCGCTTCCTGTAGCTTTTAATGAGTTCCTGGATCCTGAATGAAGGTATATTTGACTATTCCTGTTTACAAAACAATTCCAGTTCAGTTAAGTTTGATGGTCGCCGAGCATGGACAGCACGCTTCAAATCATCCCACAGATGTTGAATGATATTCAGGTCTGGGGACTGGGATGGCCATTCCAGAACATTGTAATTGTTCCTCTGCATGAATGCCTGAGTAGATTTGGAGCGGTGTTTTGGCTCATTGTTTTGCTGAAATATCCATCCCCTGCGTAACTTCAACTTCGTCACTGATTCTTGCACATTATTGTCAAGAATCTGCTGATACTAAGTTGAATCCACGTGACCCTCAACTTTAACAAGAATCCCGGTGCCGGGATTGACCACACAGCCCCAAAGCATGATGGAACCTCCATCAAATTTTACTGTGGGTAGCAAGTGCTTTTCGTGGAATGCCATGTTTTTTTGCCTCCATGCATAACGCCTTTTTGTATGACCAAACAACTCAATCTTTGTTTCATCAGTCCACAGGACCTTCTTCCAAAATGTAACTGGCTTGTCCAAATGTGCTTTTGCATACCTCAGTTGACTCTGTTTGTGGCGTGCTTGCAGAAACGGTTTCTTTCGCATCACTCTCCCATACAGCTTCTCCTTGTGCAAAGTGCGCTGTATTGTTGACCGATGCACATTGACACCATCTGCAGCAAGATGATGCTGCAGGTCTTTGGAGATGGTCTGTGGATTGTCCTTGACTGTTCTCACCATTCTTCTTCTCTGCCTTTCTGATATTTTTCTTGGCCTGCCACTTCTGGGCTTATCAAGAACTGTAACTGTGTTCTTCCATTTCCTTACTATGTTCCTCACAGTGGAAACTGACAGTTTAAATCTCTGAGACAACTATATGTATCCTTCGCCTGAACAACTATGTTGAATAATCTTTGTTTTCAGATTATTTGAGAGTTGTTTTGAGGAGCCCATGATGCCATTCTTCATAGGAGATTCAAATAGGAGAACGACTTGCAAGTGGCCAAATTAAATACCTTTTCTCATGATTGGATACACCTGCCTATGAAGTTCAAGGCTCAATGAGGTTACAAAACCAATTTAGTGCTTTATAAGTCAATAAAAAGTAGTTAGGAGTGTTCAAATCAAGAAATTGATAAGGGTGCCCATACTTTTGCACCGGTCAAATTTTGTTTAAATGCGGATTGCACATTTTCTGTTAGCACAATAAACCTCATTTCAATCCAGAAATATTACTGAGTCCATCAGTTATTAGATATATGAAACTGAAATAGCTGTTGCAAAAACCTTACATTTTTATAAAGAAAAAAGGTTAACATTAATAGGGGTGCCCAAACTTTTTCATATGACTGTAACATAAGGGCATGCTCACACGAGCATGAAAAACGGACGAGTGCAATGCGAGAAAATCGCACATTGCACTCGGACCAATATTAGTCAATGAGGGAGAGCAGTTGGTCAGCTTTTCTCGCATCCAGATTATGGATGCGAGAAAAGTCGCAACATGCTGCTATTTTCTGTGAGAGCCGTGTCATTCACACCCATTCAAGTGTATGGGTGTGAGAGAAACATCGGACTGCACTCGGATGTTATCCCAGTGCAGTGCGATATACACACAGGCTGACAATGGAGGAGGTGGGGGGATTAATCCCTCCCTCTCCTCCGCTGCACCTGACCTCAGCTTCACAGCTGTGACCTGATTGCAAGATCGAGTCACAGTCCCATTTCACTCGTCTCACGCTCGCAGCAGGTCCTGAGCCGGTTGTCATTATCATATCACATCCGATGCTCTCGCATAGGATGCTATACGCTAGTGTGAGTCCAGCCTAAGTGTAAAATACTGATTAAACAACAACTTGCAACCTACCTGTTCGAGAGAAGGCGATTGCCGAGTATTAGAACTGCACATAGATTAAGCTTGCAATAGTGCGCAAGTACTTCATGTGAAGCACAGTTCCTACACAACAGCTTATTGCAAGCCCCTACTATTCGATTAACTTCCTTTTATTTCTTTGGCTATGCTTTTTACTTTACTGTAGTTTAAGAATTCGCAAGACATGGGGACCCTCGACATTGGGTTGCGAACTTGCGTATTTTGGCCAAAATATAAACCAATATCTCATTATTACAGAGTTTTGCACAAACTTCACTGACTGTCCTTGCGGCGTTTGGCTCTGTCAGATTGCAGATTCTGATACTCCGTCCAATGGTTTCTCTGGTCTCTGGGATCAACACAGGCAAACTTGGGTATCGACCTCCTGTGTGCGGATTCATACGAAGGCTAGCAAGAGTTAATCTCTGCTGGTCTGCTTGTCCCTTTGATCACATGTTGTGGGGAGGCCTATCACATCAGCTCCCCTCCTATTTATGCTAGTTTTAACCTTCCACCCATGCCATGTAAAGTTTGGTCTATGTTGGTCTGTAAGGTGTGGTGTACCAGACTGGTGAAAGTTGTGCTTTTTGCTTGCTGCAACCCCTGTTGTTTTGCAGCTACCTTCCTGCTCTTATTTTTGTTCCTGAATATCTTATTGATTTCACCTCTGTGTGTGTGCTTTGTGACAGAGTTTTGGTTTCCCTTTTACTGTCTTCATTTGTGGGTTTCATCACACTGATGTGCCATCCCACCCTGGGGGATGGGGATCAGATCTGGACTGGTCAGGGGCAGTGCCAGGAAGAAGACTCAGGCTTCTCTATCATCAGGAGGATCCTGATTGATAAAAATCAGAAAATGTTAAAATTACACAATCTATGTTCAGATCGGATTGGGATCGCACATCCGAGCATTTACCGCAAAAGTTGATGATCTTGCTAAGGACTGGTAAATACTCGGATGGCAAAAACCATCATCACCCTCCCCATCACAGCCATGTCATGTATTGGCATGGCTGTGATTGGCCACTGTAAAAAAAAAAGGTAGTAAAAGGATTAAAGCAGTACATACGTATTATTGGGATCCCACCAGCCTAAAAATTGCATTCTGCATGCTGCCCACAGTTGACACATCCATTAGATGTTACAATCCCGAAACTTTATCCTGCTCTTCCCGATTGCCCTGGTGGATTGGCAATCAAGGTAATAAGGGGTTAATGGCAGCCTACAGCTGCCACTAAACCCTGGATTAGTAATGGGGAGGATCTATGAGACCCACACCACTAATCCTATAAGTAAAATGAAATAAACACAGACACACAGAAAAATCCTATATTTAAAAAAATACAATTTATTAGCCCCCAAAACACCCAGGTCTGACATAATTCACACTACGAGGTCCCACGATACTGCCAGCTCTGCTACATCTGAATTGAAAGTGAGCGCCATAGAGCATGACTACCCGCTGTGAGGTTCAGGCAGAAACTGAGCCATGTGATCAGTGGTGACATTACTCAAGTTATTTGCGGTTACAGCTGGAGGTTCCCACGGCCCTCCATCTATGACTGCAGATAACTTGACCTCAGGAGACCTCAATGAACTGTGACTGAGTTCACGACCTGCATCTTCTGGCAGAAAACTGTGTTTTTGTTGCCAAGAGATGCAAATTTGGTTAAAATTTTTATACCAAATTTACACCTCCTGGCAAAAAAACTCATCTTTTCCGCATGCAGTATGATGAGGTAGTGATGTAATTTTTTGCCAGGAGGTGTAGATTGGATGCAGGAAAATGGTGTAAAAATGTCACCACCAAATTTGCATCACTTGGCAAAAAAATGCACAAAAACGTTCTTTATACTGTTTCGGTGCAGTTTTCTTCCAGGAGGTGCAAATTTGGTGCTGAAATCTGGTGTAGACATTAGAGCACCAAATTTTCACCTCCTGGAAGAAAACTGCACTGAAACGGCATCAAAACCATTATTGTGCATTTTGTTTGCCAAGAGATGCAGATTTGGTGCTGAAATTTTTACACCATACACCTCCTGGCAAAAAAAATTGCATCACTACCACATCATAGCACATGCAGTACTGATGCATTTTTTGGCCAGGAGGTGTAGAGTAGATGCAGAAATAAGGTTTAAAATTTTTAACACTACATCTGCATCTATTTGCAAAACAAAAGCAGTGTTCTGCAGGAGATGCAGGTCTGTGAAATCAGTGACAGTTTATTGAGGTCACCTGAAGTCAGGTTACCTGCGATCACAGGTGGAGGGCCGCGGGAACCTCCAGCTGTGACCGCAAATAACCGGAGTGATGTCACCGCTCATCGCTTTGGCTCAGTCTCTGCCTGAACCTCATAGCGGGCAGTCGTGTTACATGATCGCGCGCTGTGCCTTCAGTAATGTAGCAGAGCTAGAATTGTTGTGGGACCTCATAGTGTGGATTATGCTGGACCTGCAAGGGTGTTTTATTTGGGGTTAATAAAGTGGTGAAAGAGGGTTCTTTTTTGTCTTTTATTTCAAATAAAGGATTTTTTCGGTGTTTGTGCTCATTTACTTTCACTTACAGATTAGTAATGGGGATCTCATAGACACCCCCCCATTACTAATCTAAGGCTTAGTGGCAGCTGTGGGCTGTTATTAACCCCTTATTATCCTGATTTCCACCGCACCAGGGCAGTTGGGAAGAACCGGTTAAAGCACAGGTCTAGTCTCAAAATAGATGCAGCAATTCCGCAGCCTGATATTTTTATGCTGGGCGGCTCCCAATAAGCATGGGTCTCCCAAGCCTGAGAATACCAGCCCTGGCTGTTGGGCTTTATCTTGGCTTGGTATCAAAATTGAGGGGGGACCACATGCTGTTTTTCAAAAATTATTTATTTGTTTAAATATATTTAAAAAAAAAAAAAAAAAGCCGCATGTGGTTCCTCTTGCTTTGATAGAAAGCCAAGATAGGCACATGGCTGGGGGTTGCAGCTTGTAGATGTGGTTTTATCTGTATCAATACAGGGAGGGACTTAACACCAATTGTTTTATTTATTTATCACCAGTGTAAGGACACAGACAGCGTGTGTGATTCCAACCAATCATAGACACTGTCTTAGAGGGTGGGGGCTTGGTCCAATGGCAGGCAATCAGAGACTCCGGTGGAAGAGGAAAGCAGTAAATATGCATTAGTGATAATTGTTGGACTCAGAAGTAGCGCTGCAGCAGCGGAGATGCAGCCAGGTAAGTGCATGTGAAGCTGCCGTAGCGATAATGTTCACTACGGCAGCTATCACAAGATATCGCAGCTGCAACGGGGGCGGGGACTATCGCGCTCGGCATCGCAAGCATCGGCTTGCGATGTCGTAGTGTGCAAAGTACCCCTAATAGTGGGCAATCAACCATTCCATGAACTGCTAGGTTGATAGTGGATGAAAGGAAATCCAGTGCAGTCCTCAAAGTGCAATTAAAATGTTTTCATTTATTTGATAAATCCATTAAAAATGAAAGGTGTACAAAGCGGTCAGCTGGGAAAGTATAGGGGACATAGAGAGAGAACCCCACAGAACTACGCGTTTCGACACAGTCTTAATCATGTTCTGAAAAGGAAAGAATGTCAGTTTCCTATAAGGTGTAACACACACCCACCTTAATTACATGCACATGTCAACATTTGGAAATCCATCACACCAGATGGTCACATCGGTAAGTGCATGAAATGCGGTTTTCAGAAAAGTTGAATAAAAAACAGAAATGGTGGAAAGTGAAAAAGGAAAAAAAAAAAAAGAAGGGGGAAAAAGGAAGAAAAATCAAAGTAAAAGGAAAAAATGGAAACTGCATGTATAAAGTAAAGGGAGTGATGAGTTAAAACAAAAGAATACTGTTAAAATATATCATATACAGATAAATATTTCAGGAACTGGCAGATGCATATAGTAAAAATTATTTTTTTTCTACTCAAAAAGATCTATTTTATGTGAGTGATTTATAAGAGTAATATATTATTCATAAATATATATTAATTGCAACTGCCAGTCCGATCCCAAACCACATATGCAATATTAGTCAATAGAAAAATATATCTGATAAATAATTATCTTTTATCATACATATTGTAGATTGCACAATATTCCATATTTATTATCAATGATGGACCTATAGAGCAGGGCAGAGAACATATCAGAGCTATAAAAGAAGGGAATTTTGTTACTTACCGTAAATTCCTTTTCTTCTAGCTCTTATTGGGAGACCCAGACGATTGGGGTATAGCTGCTGCCCTCTGGAGGCCACACAAAGCACTACACTAAAAAGTGCAAGGCCCCTCCCCCTCTGGCTATACCCCCCCGTGGTATCACGGGTTCTCCAGTTTTAGTGCCAAAGCAAGAAGGAGGAAGCCAATAACTGGTTTAAACAAATTAACTCCGAATAACGTCGGAGAACTGAAAAACCGTTCAACATGAACAACATGTGTACCCGCAAACAACCAAGAAATCCCGAAGGACAACAGGGCGGGTGCTGGGTCTCCCAATAAGAGCTAGAAGAAAAGGAATTTACGGTAAGTAACAAAATTCCCTTCTTCTTCAGCGCTCTATTGGGAGACCCAGACGATTGGGACGTCCAAAAGCTGTCCCTGGGTGGGTAAAGAGATACCTCATGTTAGAGCTGCAAAACAGCCCTCCCCTACGGGGATGTCACTGCCGCCCGCAGGACTCTTCTACCTAAGCTGGCATCCGCCGAAGCATAGGTATGCACCTGAAAATGTTTGGTGAAAGTGTGCAGACTCGACCAGGTAGTTGCCTGGCACACCTGTTGAGCCGAAGCCTGGTGTCGTAGCGCCCAGGACGCACTCACGGCTCTGGTTGAATGGGCTTTCAGCCCTGAAAGAACCGGAAGCCCTGCAAAACGGTAGGCTTCCAGAATTGGTTCTTTGATCCATCGAGCCAGGGTGGCTTTAGAAGCCTGCAACCTCTTGCGCGTACCAGCGACAAGGGCATCGGAACGGCGTACGGGCGCCGTGCGTGAAATGTAGATTCTGAGTGCTCTCACCAGATCTAGCAAACGTAAATCATTCTCATACCGGTGAACCGGATGAGTGCAAAAGGACGGTAAGGAGATATCCTGATTAAGATGAAACGAGGATACTACCTTAGGGAGAAACTCCGGAATGATGCGCAGCACTACCTTGTCCTGGTGAAAACACCAGGAAGGGAGCCTTGGATGACAGAGCTGCCAGCTCAGACACTCGCCGAAGCGATGTGATCGCAACGAGAAACGCCACCTTCTGTGACAGGCGAGAAAAAGAAACTTCCTTCAGAGGCTCGAAAGGCGGCTTCTGGAGAGCAACTAGAACCCTGTTCAGATCCCATGGATCCAACGGCCCCTTGTACGGGGGTACGATATGACAAACCCCCTGCGGGAACGTGCGCACCTTAGAAAGACGTGCTAGACGCTTCTGAAAGAACACGGATAGTGCTGAGACTTGCCCTTTGAGGGAGTCTAGCGACAAGCCCTTTTCTAACTCCTATTGTAGGAAGGAAAGAAAGATAGGCAATGCAAATGGCCAGGGAGACACTCCCTGAGTAGAGCACCAGATTAAGAAAACCTTCCACGTTCTGTGGTAGATCTTAGCAGACGTGGGCTTCCTAGCCTGTCTCATGGTGGCAACGACCCCTTGGGATAATCCTGAAGACGCTAGGATCCAGGACACACAAGCCACACAGTCAGGTTCAGGGCCGCAGAATTCCGATGGAGAAAACGGCCCTTGAGACAGTAAGTCTGGTCGGTCTGGTAGTGACCCCGGTCGGCCGACCGTGAGATGCCACAGATCCGGGTACCACGATCTCCTCGGCCAGTCTGGTGCGACGAGTATGACGCGGCTGCAATCGGATCTGATTTTTGCGCAGTACTCTGGGCAAGAGTGCCAGAGGTGGAAACACATATGTGAGCCGGAACTGCGACCAATCTTGCACTAAGGCGTCTGCCGCCAGAGCTCTGTGATCGCGCGATCGTGCCATAAATGCCGGGACCTTGTTGGTGTGCCGAGACGCCATTAGGTCGACGTCCGGCCCCCCCCCAGCGGCAACAGATTTCCTGAAACACGTCCGGGTGAAGGGACCATTCCCCCGCGTCCATGCCCTGGCGACTGAGGAAGCCTGCTTCCCAGTTTTCTACGCCCGGGATGTGAACTGCGGATATGGTGGATGCTGTGTCCTCCACCCACATGAGGATTCGCCGGACTTCCTGGAAGGCTGCTGACTGCGTGTCCCTCCTTGGTGGTTGATGTATGCCACCGCTGTGGAGATGTCCGACTGGATTCGGATCTGCTCCCTTCTAGCCACTTTTGGAAAGCTGATAGGGTAAGATACCCTGCCCCGATTTCCAGCACATCGAACTGAAGGGTGGACTCCTGCTGAGTCCACGTCCCCTGAGCCATGTGGCGGAGACAAACTGCTCCCCACCCTGACAGACTCGTATCTGTCGTGACCACTGCCCAGGATGGGGGCTATGGCAATGAGGTGGGAATAAGCCACTATTGCAGAGAGTCCTCGGCCGTCAGGGAAAGGGAGACTTCCCGTCCAGGGAGGTTGACTGCCCATCCCATTTGCGGAGAATGTCCGATTGCCGTTGGCGCAGATGAAACTGCGCAAGGAGAACTGCCTCGATGGCTGCCACCATCTTCCTTAGGAAGTGCATGAGGCGCCTTAAGGGGTGCGACTGGCCTTGAAGGAGAGACTGCACCTCTGTCCACAGTGAACGCTGCTGGTTCAGCGGAAGCTTCACTATGGCTGATAGAGTATGAAACTCCATGCCGAGATACGTTAGTGATTGAGTCGGAGACAGATTTGACCTTGCCAAATTGATGATCCACCCGAAAGTCTGGAGAGTCTCCAGCGTAACATTCAGGCTGCGTTGGCATGCCTCGAGGGAGGTTGCTTTGACGAGTAGATCGTCCAAGTACGGAATCACTCCGTGAGAGTGCAAGACTGCTACCACTGCTGCCATGACCTTGGTGCCCACCCGTGGGGCTGTCGCCAGACTGAATGGCAGAGCTACGAACAGAAGATGTTCGTCTCCTATCACAAAACGTAGAAAACGTTGGTGCTCCGTAGCAATTGGCACGTGGAGATAGGCATCTTTGATGTCTGTTGAGGCAAGGAAGTCTCCTCGAGACATTGAGGCAATGACGGATCGGAGGGATCCCATCCGGAACCGCCTGGCGTTCGCATGCTCGTTGAGCAGTTTCAGAACCAGAACAGGACGGAAGGAACCGTCCATTTTTGGAGCCACAAAGAGATTGGAGTACAAACCCTCGCCCTCGTTCCTGAGGGGGGACAGGGATCACCACTCCTTCTGCTCTTAGAGCGTCCACCGCCTGCAGCAGGGCATCTGCTCGGTGGAGAGGTGGGGCCGTTCTGAAGAATGGAGTCGGAGGACGAGAACAGAACACTGTCCTGTGCACGTGAGCACAATGTCCGTCACCCACCGGTCTGTGACCTGTGGCAGCTAAATGTCGCCAAAGGCGGGGGAGTCTGCCATCAACCGCGGATGCGGAGAGAGGGAGAGAGCTGAGAGTCATGAGGAGACCGCCTTGGTAGCGGTTCCTCCGACTGCCTTCCTTGGGCGTGATTGAGCCCGGCCGGAATCTGAGCCCGTCTGAGGTTTTGTAGCCCTTTTGCACGAGGACAATTGGGACCTGCCCGAGCTTGGGAAGGACCGAAACCTCGACTGTACTTTTAGGACAGCATTAATAGGGTAAGTCGCAGTGCAGACATTGCGGAGTTACGGACGCCTCTGCGGTACAGATGTACATGTGCTCAAGGCCAGCTGCGCAAGAACCGCTGAAAAGGTTAGGTTGCCTATACGGCTGTGAATGCCGGAGCAACCGACACGCCGATAGCCTCCTAGACAGATTTCAACCAGAGTCCATCTGTCTGTGAATGGCATCTTTAAGTGAAGCCCCATCTCCAGTGCAACTATGGCTCTATATGCAAGCCTGGAGATTGGAGAATCCACCTTTGGACCCTGGGTCCAGCGCTGACCACGTCAGGGGAAAAAAGGGATAACGTGTATCCTAAAAACGTTTGGAGAAGACGCTTATCTGGTAAGCGTGGTGTTCCTGGACTGCTTCTCTGAAGTCAGCGTGGCCAGAAAAATACTCAATATCTGCGTGAGACACTGAAAAGGAACTTCTCCTGTTCGTCTCCTATCTCCACTGGGGGAGCTGAGGGAGGAAGATCCAACCTTCCATTGGTGGACGGTATAGGATCATTCCGTATGGCGTTACCACCCGGTGTATCCGGATTGAGAGCGATGTCAGTATCAAAGCCCTGAAGAGCTGCCTTTTGTTCAAGTAGATTGCCCATGGGTGCAAGTCTCTAAATTATGACTACTCCGTCCCTGTCCATGGACAGGGTTGACAGGAGGTTTCTTTGGCCACAACTAGTAGAGCCCCGGCAGACGAAGTGCTAGAGACCCCGGCAGACGACGTGCTACAGGGGAGCATGCACACAATGGGACGGTGTCATGAACAGCATCCCATGTAGTAAAAACAGCACTGAAAACTGTGTTGCTTTTTTGCCGCTGCCGACTAGCTATCTAGAAGTATATAGCCAAGATTGGTGACCGTACATTGCAATGTATAGCATACAGGCATAAAGTACAAATGACCACTGCAGCACAAGCAATACAAGCAGCATAGAAGCCTGTGCCCTGGCACCCCTGCTCTTCTGCTGCTGTATACTAGTCATCTAGGGGAATATAGCCCAGAAGAGTGACCCTACAGTGCAATGTATAGCATACAAGCACAAGTACAAATGAACACTGCAGCACATGCAATACAAGCAGCATAGAAGCCTGTGCCCTGGCACCTCTGCTCTTCTGCTGCTGTAGACTGGTCATCTAGGGGAATATAGCCCAGAAGAGTGACCATACAGTGCAATGTATAGCATACAAGCACAAGTACAAATGCACACTGCAGCCCATGCAATACAAGCAGCATAGAAAAAAACCTGTGCCCCAGCACCCTAGGTTTTCTGCTGCTGTAGTCTAGCCATTCCAGGAGAATATAGCTAAGACTAGCGACTGTACAGTGCAATGTATAGCATATCAGCATAAACACAAATGAACACCTCAGTCGTGCAAAACAAGCAGCCTAGAAAGCCTGTGCTTTAGCACACCTGCTTTCCTGCTGCTGATGAGTCGCTCCCCAAGCGGGCATATAGCGACCTATGCAGTTAAAAACAACACATGTATACACTGCATATATATTGTGGTCAGCACTATGTGTGCCCTTACCGCCCGCCTATAAGCGGGTGTATGAACGCCACTGTCCTGCCTTGGTGCCCCGAGCTCTGTAATGGCTGCCGGCTTCTTCCCCAGCTCGTGTGAGGAGGGGCGGGCCGTGGGCGTGCCCCCAAGGCAGAGCGGGAATCCGGCGTCCGACAGAGTGCAGTGAGAGGGCTGGAGCATGTAAAAAGGCTCCAGCCCTCGGCGCTGCTGATTGCTCAGCGCCTGTCCCCTTCCCTGAGTGACAGGGAGGGGGCGGGAACGAAGCGGCACTAGGCCGCAGAAGCCGGGGACTGGAGTTATAAGCGCCGCCGCCGTAAAAGCGCGGTCGGCGCCCAGTCCCCGGCGAACTACAAGTCCCAGCCGCGCCGCCGCTCCCGGAGCGTCCGGCGCGGTAGTTCCCAAAACACAAAGTCACTCAGCAAGGCTGCAGTGACTGTAACCCTTTACTGTCCCCGGCGCACTAGCACACCCAGCAAGTCTGGAGTGTGCTGTGCCTGTGTGTACGGGGACACAGAGTACCTGTAATGGTGCAGGGCCATGTCCCTGAACGGTACTCCAGCTCCGAATCCAGCAGGTTCAAATGGGTCTGTGGATGGAGCCCGGCGTCAGAGCTTTGAGGCCGGCAGGATCCCACTTCCACAGAGCCCCCCAGGGGGATGTGGAAGGAAAGCAGCATGTGGGCTCCAGCCCTGTACCAGCAATAGGTACCTCAACCTTACAACACCATCCAGGGGTGAGAAGGGAGCATGCTGGGGACACTATATGTGTCCTCTTTTCTTCCATCCGAAATAGTCAGCAGCTACTGCTGACTAAAATCTGTGGAGCTATGCGTGGATGTCTGACCTCCTTCGCACACAAAGCTAAAAACTGGAGAACCCGTGATACCACGGGGGGGTATAGCCAGAGGGGGAGGGGCCTTGCACTTTTTAGTGTAGTGCTTTGTGTGGCCTCCAGAGGGCAGCAGCTATACCCCAATCGTCTGGGTCTCCCAATAGAGCGCTGAAGAAACAGATTTATTATTAGTTTGTTATCTTAGTTTTCTTTTTTATATATTTTGTTCTTTAGTGATATTTAGGAAAATTAACCTCCACAATGCCACAATGCATAAATCAAATGTATATAAGATACCATGTTGACATATTTTTGTTTATTTTAATTCATGGATAGTGGAATTCAATTCTACCACATTCATTTTATCGAATCCAAAATATATGTGGAGAGTAAATAGAACTATGAGAGCACTTGACAAAAAATACTTAAAAAAAAAAAAAAATAGCTCCGTAAGTACACATATTTAAATGGAACCTCATGGAACTATATAAGTAGTTATAATGTAAATTATACTAGAAGTTTGTCTATGTATTTATATTTCTTTTGTCAATCAAATGTCAATGTAAATTAATAATATTTGCTCATTTATTTTATTATTGCCTTTCTATTATTATTTTTATTTTTTTTGTTGTATGTACGGTATATTTTTTTATTTTTTGTTTGTTTATTTATTGTTGTTTTATTTTTTATATTTTGTATTTTTTATATATATACTATTTCACTGTACACACACTATGTGGAAAGTTTTCGGTTCCCAAATTGAACATAGATGTATAATAATATAGTACACATTATAGATTTCATAATATCAAAAAATTTCAACATGATCAATTGCTTATTCATACATTTTTTGTTTTTTTGTATTTTTTATGTTAGTTTATGTATTTAAAGAGGTTTATATTATAGTATATATCTCTGTGTATTTGTTTGAAAAAGTCGCACATTAGTCATCTATTTCTCTTTATCAATATATTAACAATTATATTTCAAATATTTGAATCTTTCATAGCACGAATCTGTCATGTAATATAATATAGGGACAAAATAACTGAAGCAAAGTCCCAAAAAGAAATGAAGAAAAGATGTATTTTTTCTCTCCTCAAGGGAGATTAATAGTGTAGGATGAGATCTTGATGATAGTTCATCCCATAAGGTATTCTGGTCTCTAGGGTGAGGATCCAATAGGTTTCCCTATTGAGGAGTTTCCTCCTATGATCCCCACCCCGGATAGGTCTAAAAACCTTCTCAATACCAGGAAATTTAAAAGAGTGAAGGTCTCTTCCGTGTACTGTTTGAAAGTGACGGGAAGCCGCTGACACTGAGACAGCTTGTGGATTAATCGCATCTAGTAAATGACGTCTTATTCTGGTTTTTAATGGACCTACTGTACAACCTGTATATTGGAGGTTGCAGGTATCACATAGAATAAGGTATACGACTCGTGTTACACTTGATAAATTGATTGATAGTATATTCTTTACAGTTTTTAGTTGATTTAAATGTGCGACTTTTCTGTACATAACTGCAGGCTTTACATTTTGTCGCTCCACATTTGTAAAAGCCCTCGAGACTCAGCCAATTGTTGCTTTGTGATGTTTTATTTTCTATACTGGTAAAAAGGCTGGGGGACAAAAGATTACCTAATGTAGGAGCTTTTTTTGCTATATATCCTACTCCATTTTTTATTATATTTTTCAATTTAGGATCTTCATTGAGAATGGGTAGATATTTTCTTATAATATTAGTGATCAAAGGGAAGTGATTACTATAATTTGTTACAAAAGTAATATTATTGAAATGTTTATTTCCAGTGTTATTTTTATTTTTATCTTTCAACAACAAATCACTTCTATTCATATTTGCTACAATGTTCTTTGCCCTGCTCAACATCCAATCTTTATACCTTCTGTTTGCCAGTCTGTCGCAAACTTTTTTCTCTTCTATCAAGTAGTCATTATGGTCTGTACAGTTTCTCTTTACACGGATCAATTCTCCAACAGGTATGTTTAATTTTGTATGGAATGTGTGGCATGAATTGGCTGTCAGTATGGAGTTACATGCTGTGGGTTTCCTGTATGGGGTCACTATCAGATGGTTGGTATTACTCACAGACAAAGTTACATCCAAAAAATTAATTTTAGATGTATGTGTTTCTGTTGTAAATTTTAAATTGAACTCATTTGAGTTGATGTATTGTGAAAAGTTTGTAATTTCTTCTTGTGGACCAACCCAAATCAGCAGCATGTCATCCAGGTATCCAACATACCTGTTGGATACCTGGATGATATCCAACATACCTGTTGGAGAATTGATCCGTGTAAAGAGAAACTGTACAGACCATAATGACTACTTGATAGAAGTGAAAAAAGTTTGCGACAGACTGGCAAACAGAAGGTATAAAGATTGGATGTTGAGCAGGGCAAAGAACATTGTAGCAAATATGAATAGAAGTGATTTGTTGTTCAAAGATAAAAATAAAAATAACACTGGAAATAAACATTTCAATAATATTACTTTTGTAACAAATTATAGTAATCACTTCCCTTTGATCACTAATATTATAAGAAAATATCTACCCATTCTCAATGAAGATCCTAAATTGAAAAATATAATAAAAAATGGAGTAGGATATATAGCAAAAAAAGCTCCTACATTAGGTAATCTTTTGTCCCCCAGCCTTTTTACCAGTATAGAAAATAAAACATCACAAAGCAACAATTGGCTGAGTCTCAAGGGCTTATACAAATGTGGAGCGACAAAATGTAAAGCCTGCAGTTATGTACAGAAAAGTCGCACATTTAAATCAACTAAAAACTGTAAAGAATATACTATCAATCAATTTATCAACTGTAACACGAGTCACGTTGTATATCTTATTCTATGTGATACCTGCAACCTCCAATATACAGGTTGTACAGTAGGTCCATTAAAAACCAGAATAAGACGTCATTTACTAGATGCGATTAATCCACAAGCTGTCTCGGTGTCAGCGGCTTCCCGTCACTTTCAGACAGTGCACGGAGGAGACCTTCACTCTTTTAAATTTACTGGTATTGAGAAGGTTTTTAGACCTATCCGGGGTGGGGATCATAGGAGGAAACTCCTCAATAGGGAAACCTATTGGATCCTCACCCTAGAGACCAGAATACCTTATGGGATGAACTATCATCAAGATCTCATCCTACACTATTAATCTCCCTTGAGGAGAGAAAAAATACATCTTTTATTCATTTCTTTTTGGGACTTTGCTTCAATCATTTTGTCCCTATATTATATTACATGACAGATTCGTGCTATGAAAGATTCAAATATTTGAAATATAATTGTTAATATATTGATAAACAGAAATACAGTGCCTACAAGTAGTATTCAACCCCCTGCAGATTTAGCAGGATTACACATTCGGAATTAACTTGGCATTGTGGCATTTGGACTGTAGATCAGCCTGGAAGTGTGAAATGCACTGCAGCAAAAAAGAATGTTATTTCTTTTTTTATTTTTTTTTTTAAATTGTGAAAAGTTTATTCAGAGGGTCATTTATTATTCAACCCCTCAAACCACCAGAATTCTGTTTGGTTCCCCTAAAGTATTAAGAAGTATTTCAGGCACAAAGAACAATGAGCTTCACATGTTTGGATTAATTATCTCTTTTTCCAGCCTTTTCTGACTAATTAAGACCCTCCCCAAACTTGTGAACAGCACTCATACTTGCTCAACATGTGAAAGACAAAGGAGCATTCCAAGGCCATCAGAGACAAGATCGTGGAGGGTCACAAGGCTGGCAAGGGGTACAAAACCCTTTCCAAGGAGTTGGGCCTACCTGTCTCCACTGTTGGGAGCATCATCCGGAAGTGGAAGGCTTATGGAACTACTGTTAGCCTTCCACGGCCTGGACAGCCTTTGAAAGTTTCCACCCGTGCCGAGGCCAGGCTTGTCCGAAGAGTCAAGGCTAACCCAAGGACAACAAGGAAGGAGCTCCGGGAAGATCTCATGGCAGTGGGGACATTGGTTTCAGTCAATACCATAAGTAACGTACTCCACCGCAATGGTCTCCGTTCCAGACGAGCCCGTAAGGTACCTTTACTTTCAAAGCGTCATGTCAAGGCTCGTCTACAGTTTGCTCATGATCACTTGGAGGACTCTGAGACAGACTGGTTCAAGGTTCTCTGGTCTGATGAGACCAAGATCGAGATCTTTGGTGCCAACCACACACGTGACGTTTGGAGATTGGATGGCACTGCATACGACCCCAAGAATACCATCCCTACAGCCAAGCATGGTGGTGGCAGCATCATGCTGTGGGGCTCTTTCTCAGCCAAGGGGCCTGGTCATCTGGTCCGCATCCATGGGAAGATGGATAGCACGGCCTACCTGGAGATTTTGGCCAAGAACCTCCGCTCCTCCATCAAGGATCTTAAGATGGGTCGTCATTTCATCTTCCAACAAGACAACGACCCAAAGCACACAGACAAGAAAACCAAGGCCTGGTTCAAGAGGGAAAAAATCAAGGTGTTGCAGTGGCCTAGTCAGTCTCCTGACCTTAACCCAATTGAAAACTTGTGGAAGGAGCTCAAGATTAAAGTCCACATGAGACACCCAAAGAACCTAGATAACTTGGAGAAGATCTGCATGGAGGAGTGGACCAAGATAACTCCAGAGACCTGTGCCGGCCTGATCAGGTCTTACAAAAGACGATTATTAGCTGTAATTGCAAACAAGGGTTATTCCACAAAATATTAAACCTAGGGGTTGAATAATAATTGACCCACACTTTTATGTTTAAAATTTATTAAAATTTAACTGAGCAACATAACTTGTTGGTTTGTAAGATTTATGAATCTGTTAATAAATCCTGCTCTTGTTTGAAGTTTGCATGCTCTAACTTATTTGCATCTTATCAAACCTGCTAAATCTGCAGGGGGTTGAATACTACTTGTAGGCACTGTAGATGACTAATGTGCGACTTTTTCAAACAAATACACAGAGATATATACTATAATATAAACTTCTTTAAATACATAAACTAACATAAAAAATACAAAAAACAAAAAATTTATGAATAAACAATTGATCATGTTGAAATTTTTTGATATTATGAAATCTATAATGTGTACTATATTATTATACATATATGTTCAATTTGGGAACCGAAAACTTTCCACATAGTGTGTATACAGTGAAATAGTATATATATAAAAAATACAAAATATAAAAAATAAAAAACAAAAAGTGAAAAATAAAACAACAATAAATAACTAAACAAACAAAAAAAACAATATACATACAACAAAAAACAAAATAATAATAAAATAATAATAATAATAATAGAAAGGCAATAATAAAATAAATGAGCAAATATTATTAATTTACATTGATATTTGATTGACAAAAGAAATATAAATACATAGACAAACTTCTAGTATAATTTACATTATAACTACTTATATAGTTCCATGAGGTTCCATTTAAATATGTGTACTTATGGAGCTATTTATTAATTTTTTTTTGTGAAGTATTTTTTGTCAAGTGCTCTCATAGTTCTATTTACTCTCCACATATATTTTGGATTCGATAAAATGAATGTGGTAGAATTGAATTCCACTATCCATGAATTAAAATAAACAAAAATATGTCAACATGGTATCTTATATACATGTGATTCATGCATTGTGGAGGTTAATTTTCCTAAATATCACTAAAGAACAAAATATATAAAAAAGAAAACTAAGATAACAAACTAATAATAAATCTGTTTTTATAGCTCTGATATGTTCTCTGCCCTGCTCTATAGGTCAATCATTGATAATAAATATGGAATATTGTGCAATCTACAATACGTATGATAAAAGATAAATATTTATCGGATATATTTTTCTATTGATTAATATTGTATATGTGGTTTGGGATTGGACTGGCAGTTGCAATTAATATATATTTATGAATAATATATTACTCTTATAAATCACTCACATAAAATAGATCTTTTTGAGTAGAAAAATTAAATTTTTACTATATGCATCTGCCAGTTCCTGAAATATTTATCTGTATATGATATATTTTAACAGTATTCTTTTGTTTTAACTCATCACTCCCTTTACTTTATACATGCAGTTTCCATTTTTTCCTTTTACTTTGATTTTTCTTCCTTTTTCCCCCCTTTTTTTTTTTTCCTTTTTCACTTTCCACCATTTCTGTTTTATATTCAACTCTTCTGAAAACCGCATTTCATGCACTTACCGATGTGACCGTCTGGTGTGATGGATTTCCAAATGTTGACATGTGCATGTAATTAAGGTGGGTGTGTGTTACACCTTATAGGAAACCGATATTCTTTCCTTTTCAGAACATGATTAAGACTATGTCGAAACGCGTAGTTCTGTGGGGTTCTCTCTCTATGTCCCCTATACTTTCCCAGCTGACCGCTTTGTACACCTTTTCATTTTTAATGGATTTATCAAGTAAATGAAAAAATTTTAATTGCACTTTGAGGACTGCACTGGATTTCCTTTCATCCTTTATATGAGACTGGCAGCCTAGCCTTCCGTGCGCGGATCCAGACATACAGCGGACCACAGCAACTCGGTGAGCTGAATTTTCACTTATTTTGCTAGGTTGATAGTGGTTGTTTCATTAGTGTTTTGTACCTATGTTACCTCCTTTATTAAGTGGGACTGCTGTATCCTGTCTGTTCATTTGTTTCTATGACCTTGGCTGATAAACACGTTTTGCCTTTTGCTATGTTGATATTAAAATGAGACATCGTCAGGGAGAAGAGGCTAAGCGGCTGCGGTCACAGGTGCAGCCTCTGCTCCCTCCCTGAAAAAAAGCATCATTACTCACATCCGTTTCTGGGTTGAGCGAGTCCCTGTTATACTGAGAATGAGTAGATTGTTAATTTCTTTATATACTCAGTACACTCTCTTTTGTCACTTTGCAATATTACTTCTCAATGCACAGTGACAGTGCACTCTCTTGTTGGCTTTAAGCCCTTCACGACTGAGGACATTCCAGTACATCTAAAATCATAAAGGGGTAATCCCCGCTGGCTGCTGCGGTGAGCCAGTGGAAATCCCTGCACATATCTGCTGATTTGAATAGCAGACATGTTCGGTTAACAGGTGTGAGTGGATACACGATCCACATGCGCCTGTTCACCCCTTAGATCACACTGTGAAAATGCGACAGCGCTATTTAAATGGCTGCGGCATGGAAATTGCCTTTGCCCGCCTTCATCGGAGGCCCAGTGACGCGATCACGGGGAGCCGATGGTTGCCATGGTAGCGACGGTCACATGATGACTCCTGTCGCTATCATGTCATAGTTCCTGTTACAGCTAACAAAGCAGCGGCTCTAACAGGAGCACTGCATTTCTGCTGATAATGGCTGTGCAGCTCTGATCAACAGAAATGAACAAGCCATGAGACTGCTGATCCTTATAGTCCCCTAGGGGGACTAGTAAAATAAAAAAAAAAAAAGTTGTAAAAAAACCCAAAAACCTAAAAGTTCAAATCACCCCCCATTTGCCCCATTGAAAATTAATCAGTTAAAAAAAGATAAAATAAACACATATTTGGTATTGCCACATTCAGAAATTCCAGATCTATCAAAAGATAAAATTGATTAATCTGATCGGTAAATGGCGTAGTGGCAAAAAAATAAAAAAGCCAACATTATGTTTATAGTCGTTGCAAATTTTATTCACAATGCAATAACAGGTGATCAAAATGTAGCGTCTGTGCAAAAATGGTATCATTAAAAACGTCAGCTCAAGACGCAAAAAATAAGCTATCACTAACCCATAGATCCCGAAAAATGAGAACGCTATGGGTCATGGAAAATGGTGCAAAAGACCTTAGATAACAGTAAACATATACATGTTTGGTATCTGCAAACTCATAACGACATGAGGCATCACACCGACACATCAGTTTTACCATATAGTGAACACTGTGAACAAAATATCCCCAAAACAATTGTGCAATCGCACTTTTTTTTTTGCAATTGTTCCGCACTTGGAATATTTTTGCTGTTTTTCAGTACACTATATGGTAAAACTCATGGTTTAATTTAAAAGTACAACTCGTCCTGCAAAAAACAAGCCTTCATATGGCAAGATTTATGAAAAAATAAAAAACTTACGGCTGCTGAACCAAGGGGTGCAAAAAACAAAAACGAAAAACTGAAAATCGCCTGGGTGTGAAGGGGTTAACGAGAAGTAACAAGCTGGCATTAGAGCCCACTGTTTGTGTGTAATGCAAAGGAGAGAACATGGCAGCAGGGAGAGCACAGACCAGCACTGCCCCCGAAAATAGGGTCTGTTGTTTCTGTACTTCAAAATAAAATTACCAAATTGGGTGATGCTGGAAGGTTGTCAATTTGTCTGTCAGCAGACATGCGAGAGCTTGATTTTTGCGGGGTGAGTTGTAGTTTTGAATGGCATAATTAAATTTAACCATATAATGTACTGAAACACGGGGAAATAATTCCAAATGTTATAAAATGGTGAAAAAATGCAATTCTGACAGTTTTTTTAACTGTTTATTTTAACATTTTTCAACAACACAAAAAGCACAGAAACACAAAGACTGTCTGTCACTTTCCCTGTCTGTCTCTGTGTGTCTTTCTCTTTCCGTTCTGTCTCGTTCCCTGTGTCTGTCTCGTTCCCTGTGTCTCTCTGTTTCGTTGTCTGTCTTTTTCCCTGTTTGTCTGTCTGTCTCTTTCCTTGTCTCTTTGTCTCTTTCCCTGTCTGTCTCTGTCCTTGTCTGTCTCTATCCGTCTCCGCACTGACATCACATTACCTCACACATAAGTCTCTTATACTATGAATGTCCTTTGTTTCTATAGCAACCAATCAGAGCTGCTAAAAATTACTTGTAGCTCCTAGCTCCACTGACTTTAATGGAGCAGGTTTTTTGTAGAGTAACTGTAAAGCGCGGCATTACATTTTTCCATCAAAATATAGTCTATGAAGTTTCCTGAGTCACCTGAGAAATCTGTGCAAAATTTTGAGATTGCAAAATGCGACGGTGCGAATTCCTTTAGCGAACATACATACATACATACGTACTGTGAGACTCTGACCGGGGTTATCTATGACGGCCGGTATGTCTCGCCCCGGTTGTGCTCACTCCATGATAGAAAGTAAATCCACTCCAGGGTTAATGCTGTTTCCCTACAGGCTGAAGGAAGGGTTAAATGGAAACAGGAACGAGAGCAGGTGTGCCGGGTGTGAGGGAGTGAACACAACTCCCTGAGTTCTCTGCTGGAGAGGCACATGTATATTGGTGTGGACTTTTGTTTTGGACATTAAACCGTGTGCTGTGAAACTTAATGCCTGGATCCCGTGTCTTCTGCTGCGCAGCCGACCGTGCTACCTCACATATGGTGGAGAATCGGCGGGCATCCCAGCCGGTGAGGTGTAGCTTCCTTTTCTGGTGACCCGGTAGCACATGTCCTGGATTCAAGCGGCTATACTACGGCCCAAACCCAGCGACGCCATGGAGGACATACTAAAGCATTTGGCTCAGGCTAATGCACAGCAGCAACAGACCAATGCACACCTGCTCCAATCCTTGAAATCGCAGGACCAAAGACACCAAGAACAGCTGGTTCAGGCCAATGCACGTCAGCAGCAAGCCTTACAATTGCAGGAACAAAGACATCAAGAACAGATGGTTCTCCTGGCCAAGTCGATCCGTGCTGGACCGGCAGCAACAACCCCGGGACCGGGTGATGACGGCAGCGTCCTGAAAGCGGTGAGACAAGCGTTGCAAAAGATGACCCCGGGGGATGATGTGGAAGCGTTCCTGGCGGTGTTTGAGCGGGTGGCCGAGCGGGAAAAGCTGCCGACCCCCCAGTGGGCTGAGGTATTGTCGCCCTATCTGACGGGGGAACCCCAAAAAGCGTACCTGGACCTCTGTACCGAAGACGCCATTGACTATGTGACCCTAAAAGCCGAAATACTGGCACGGTTGGGGGTGAATACCTATGTACGGGCTCAGCGGGTAAATCAGTGGTTCTATGAGGAAGCCAAACCCGTACGCTCCCAGGCCTATGACTTGTTGCATCTTGTAAAAAAGTGGTTGCAGCCTGACACTCTGAGCCCGGCGCAGATGGTGGAAAGGGTAGTAGTGGATCGTTTTGTGCACACTTTACCCGTCACCGTTCAACGGTGGGTAGGACAGGGTGACCCGAGTACCCTGGACCAATTAGTGTCCCTGGTAGAGCGGCATGTGGCTACGCAGGACTTGATACGGGACACTGAGACTTTGCGTACCGCCCGTCGGTCCGGCCCCTCCAAGCCTAGGGCCAAGGACCCACCGCCGACAACGGTGCAGGAGTCCCCTACCGTCCCGCCTGAGGCTGCGGCCGCCAATCCTGAGGTCCGGAAGGTTCTGTACCCTAAACGACAACCCGTCAAGGGGGTTTCCGTCCCCATTAGATGTTGGCGGTGCCAGCGGGTGGGACATATGGAAGCCCAGTGTCCACTCACCACGGAGCCCATGGATTGTGGGGTTACCTGGCGGGGTTCAATGTATGCTCAGGTGGTGTGTACCGCTGACCTGGTCTCCCCAGAGACGGAGCCCTACTTGTGCCAAATACAGGTGAATGGATGTCCGGTTACAGGATTGTTGGATTCCGGAAGCTTTGTGACCCTTGTGCGATCCACCTTGAGGGCTAAAGTAAAGGCCACAGGACGTACCGTGGGGGTGGTTTGCATACATGGGGACCGCCGAGACTATCCCACGGGGATTGTCACCATCACAGCACCTTGCGGTCAGGTGCAACATGAGGTGGGACTTCTTAACACTCTTCCTTATGACGTGATCCTAGGAAGGGATCTGCCCTATTTTTGGACTTAATGGAAGGGACCCCCTAAGTTTCCTCAGATATTGGTCAGTCCGGGACCTGATCCCTACAATCCTGAATCCGGGACACCTGCCGTAGGGGTCCCCATGATAGGGACAGAATGTGAACCCGATAGGTCGCCCCTAGAGGTATTGGCAGGAGAGGCTGAGACGGTCGAACCCATCCCGGAGTTGGAGGCGTCCCCGGATACGTTTGGGACTGCCCAACTCCAGGACCCTACATTAATACATGCCCGGAGTCGGGTGACAGTAATTGACGGGGTGGCACAGCTGCCCGGTGCCCAGGTAAGGTACCCCCATTTCGCTCTTAAGCAGGATTTACTCTACCGGGTAGATGAAATACGGGGCGTGGGGGTAGAGCAGTTGGTGGTGCCCCAGCCGCATCGTCGGCGGGTCCTCGACTTGGCTCATAAACACCTGATGAGTGGCCACCTAGGGGTCAAGAAAACGCAGGAGCGAATATTGCAAAGGTTCTATTGGCCCGGAGTCTTTGGGGAGGTAAAACGGTTCTGCGAAACCTGCCCGGAGTGTCAGCTTACCGCACCCCTGACCCATTTTCGCAGTCCGTTGGTACCGTTACCCATTATAGAAGTCCCTTTTGAACGGATAGGGATGGATCTGGTGGGGCCCCTCGTAAAGTCCGCTCGAGGGCACCAACACATCCTAGTGATCGTTGACTATGCCACCCGGTATCCCGAGGCGATACCTCTCAGACATACTGCAGCAAAGCTTATAGCTCGGGAGTTGTTTGCTGTGTTCTGCCGGGTGGGGTTGCCCAAGGAGATCCTTACGGATCAGGGGACCCCATTCATGTCTAAAGTGACCAAAGAGCTATGCCGGCTACTCCAGATCAAGCAGTTGCGTACGTCTGTGTATCATCCTCAAACGGACGGTTTAGTCGAGCGTTTCAATAAAACCCTGAAAACCATGCTCAAAAGGGTAATTTCAAGAGACGGGAAAGACTGGGATATGATGCTTCCCTATTTGATGTTTGCCATCCGTGAGGTGCCACAGGCATCCACGGGGTTTTCGCCTTTTGAATTGTTATACGGGCGACATCCCCGGGGATTGTTGGACCTGGCAAAGGAAACATGGGAGCAAGAGCCCACCCCCCATAAAAGTGTGATTGAACACATTTTGGGTATGCAGAACCGCATAAGCGCGGTCATGCCAATTGTGAAGGAGCATTTACAGGAGGCTCAGGCCGCGCAAAGCGGCCGCTACAATAGACAAGCCACCGTGCGGACCTTTAAACCCGGGGATCGGGTGTTGGTATTAATCCCCACGGCGGAGAGTAAATTCCTGGCTCAGTGGCAAGGCCCCTACGAGATAAAGGAAAGAGTCGGGGTGGTTAACTATAAAGTATTGCAGCCCGGTACGCGGAAACCTGAACAAATATACCATGTCAACCTATTAAAACCTTGGCAGGAACGGGAAAGCCTGATGGCTGTTTTTTCCTCATCTCCCTCCTCTTCGGGTCGTTCACCTCCGGCTCCAGCGACCTCCGGAGAGGACGAACCGGAAGTAAGGATTGGAGAAGCCCTCACCAAGACTCAGAGGCGAGAGGCCAGACGGTTGGTTCAGCAGAACCCCGATGTCTTCTCCGAGCTGCCCGGTCGGACCTGTCTGATACGACATGATATTGTCACCGAGCCCCACCTGAAGGTACGCCTGAAGTCATACCGGGTACCGGAGGCCCGACGACAAGCCATATCGGAGGAAGTAAAGACAATGTTACGCCTGGGGGTCATCGAAAAATCCCGGAGTGAATGGGCTAGTCCGATTGTCCTAATACCAAAACCCGATGGCTCCTTAAGGTTCTGCAATGACTTTAGGAGATTGAACGAAATATCCAAGTTCGATCTCTACCCCATGCCCAGGGGGGATGAGCTGATTGATAGGCTGGGACAGGCGCGGTATTTTACCACGCTCGACCTGACCAAGGGGTACTGGCAGGTGCCACTGACGGAGTCCGCCAAGGAGAAAACCGCTTTTGTTACGCCGGAGGGTCTCTTCCACTATGTTGTCTTGCCTTTTGGGTTACATGGTGCTCCAGCCACGTTCCAGAGGTTGATGGACTTAGTGCTGGAACCCCACCAGGCGTATGCATCAGCGTACCTTGATGACATCATTATTTACAGCTCCGATTGGCAGACCCACTTGGAACAGGTACAAGCGGTGGTGGACGCGCTTCGAACAGCCGGATTGACAGCCAATCCCAAGAAATGTGCGTTGGGACTCACGGAAGCCCGCTACTTGGGCTACGTGATAGGCCAAGGAGTGATTAAGCCCCAAATTAACAAGGTTGAGGCGATCCAGAAGTGGCCTAGACCCCTGACCACGAAGCAGGTTAGGGCCTTCCTGGGTATCGTGGGGTACTACAGGAGGTTTGTAAGGGATTTTGCGGGACTATCAGCCCCCTTGACGGACCTTCTCAAAGGCAAGAAGTCCGTCATGGTGCGCTGGACTCCGCAGGCCGAGGACTCCTTCCGGGCCCTGAAGGGGGTCCTGTGCGGACAGCCCGTTCTCGTACACCCTGATTTCCGGAAGGAGTTCATAGTACAGACTGACGCCTCGGAGGTCGGCCTGGGGGCAGTGCTGTCTCAGGTGGTTCAGGGGGAGGAACACCCCGTCACCTTCTTAAGTAGGAAGCTCACCCCTCCCGAGCGGAATTATAGCGTAGTGGAGAAGGAGTGCCTGGCGATCAAGTGGGCCTTGGAGTCCCTACGCTATTACCTGCTGGGACGGCAGTTTCGCTTGGTGACGGATCACTCTCCACTGGTCTGGATGAGGTCCGCCAAGGAACGGAATGCCCGGGTTACCCGGTGGTTCCTTTCTCTGCAGAACTTCCGGTTTACGGTTGAACATAGGGCCGGTGGGTTGCAGGGCAACGCCGATGCCTTGTCCCGCGGCCCGTGTTTGATGGCGGGAGTTCAACCCCGCTCGCTTGAACTGAGGGGGGGGGTATGTGAGACTGTGACCGGGGTTATCTATGACGGCCGGTATGTCTCGCCCCGGTTGTGCTCACTCCATGATAGAAAGTAAATCCACTCCAGGGTTAATGCTGTTTCCCTACAGGCTGAAGGAAGGGTTAAATGGAAACAGGAACGAGGGCAGGTGTGCCGGGTGTGAGGGAGTGAACACAACTCCCTGAGTTCTCTGCTGGAGAGGCACATGTATATTGGTGTGGACTTTTGTTTTGGACATTAAACCGTGTGCTGTGAAACCTAATGCCTGGATCCCGTGTCTTCTGCTGCGCAGCCGACCGTGCTACCTCACAGTACGTACATACATACATACACACACACACACACACACACACACACACACACACACAGCTTTATATATTAGATTAGCTGTAGTACCTGGGCGTTGCCCGGGATAGTAACTGTCTCTCTGTCTCTCTCCTAGTCTCTGTGTCTGTGTCTGTCTTTTTCTGTCTGTCTCTGTATGTCTGTCTCTCTGTCTCTTTCCCTGTCTGTCTGTCTCTATCCATGTGTGTCTCTGTCTCTATCCATGTCTGTCTGTGTCTGTCTCTGTATCTGTATCAGTCTCTCTCTATCTCTGTGTCTGTCAGTCTCTTTCCCCGGCTGTCTATTTCCCCGGCTGTCTCTTTCCAGGTCTGTCTCTTTCCATGTCTGTCTCTTTCCATGTCTGTCTCTTTCCCTGTCTGTCTCTTTTTCTGTCTCTCTCCCTATTTTTGTCTCTTTCCCTGTCTCTTTGTCTGTCTCTTTCTCTGTCTGTCTGTGCCTGTCTCTTTCCCTGTCTGTATTTGTCTACCTCTGTCTCTTTGACTATCTGTCTCTCTCTGTCTCTTTCCCTCTTACTCTGTCTGTGCCTATGTCTGTCTATCTCTTTCTGTCTCTCTCTATCCGTCTCCCCACTGACATGTTATTAGCTCACACATAAGCTTCTTATACTATGACTGTCCTTTGTTCCTATAGCAACCAATTACAGCTACTATTAATAACCTTTAGCTCGCAGCTCCATTGACTTTAATGGAGGCAGGTTTTTAGGAGAGTAACTGTAAAGTGCGGGGTTAAATTTGTCCATCAAAACATAGTCTATGACTTTCCCTGAGTCACATGGGGCATCTGTGCAAACTTTCGTGATTGTAAATGCGACGGTGTGGATTCCTTTAGCGGACATACACATACATACATACACACACACACACACACACACACACACACACACACACTCAGCTTTGTTTATTAGATTGGCTGCCTATAGCCAATTAGAGAATGTTGCATTTATGATGACTCTTTTTTTCCTAACTTTTAGTCAATTTCTTACCCATCTGCTTATAGTTACCTTTAGTCCTTGCTTCTGGAGCTTCATTACAAGAGTGTTATGCGTCACATTATTAAATGCCTTTGCATAGTCCAAATAAATCCCATCAGCTGCATAACTAATATTCAGATTTGCACTTGCTTTCTCATAGAAACCCAACATGTTGGTTAGATACGACTTATCTTTCATGAATCCATGCTGGTTATCAGTTATTATATTATTCTCTCTAATATATTGTTGCATATCATCTCCTAAAATGCCCTCAAAAACCTTGCACATGACTGATATCAGACTTACCGGACGGTAGTTGCCTGGATCCACCCTCTTACCTTTCTTAAATATTGGTACCATGTCAGCTATTCTTCAATCATGAGGCACCAACCCTGTTACAAAAGAGTCTAAAGGGTGCTTTACACGCTGCGATATCGGTAACGATATATCGTCAGGGTCACGTTGTTAGTGACGCACATCCGGCGCCGTTACCGACATCGCAGTGTGTAACACCAATGAGCGACGATCAATGAGCACAAAAACGTGAAAAATCGTTGCTCGTTGACACGTCGCTTATTTCCTTAATGTCGTTGCTGCTGCAGGTACGATGTTGTTCGTCGCTCCTGCGACATCACACATCGCTCCGTGTGACACCGCGGGAACGAGGAACATATCCTTACCTGCGTCCACCGGCAATGCGGAAGGAAGGAGGTGAGCAGGATGTTACGTACCACTCATCTCCGCCCCTCCGCTTCTATTGGACGCCTGCCGTGTGACGTCGTTATGATGCCGCACAAACCGCCCCCCTTAGAAAAGTGGCGGATCACCGGCCAGAGGGACGTCGCAGGGCAGGTAAGTCCATGTGACGGGGTTAAGCGAGGTTGTGCGCTACAGGCAGCGATTTGCCCGTGTCGCACAACCGACGGGGGCGGGTACGATAGCTTGCGATCTCGCTAGCGAGATCGCAGCGTTTAAAGTACTCTTTAGAAGATAAGATACTGCTGTCTTTGAATTATCGAGTTTAATTCCCTCAATATTCGTGGATGAGTGCCATCTGGCATGGGGGATTTGTCAATGTTTAATTTACTCAGACACAGGCGTACTTTTTCTTGTGTTAAATTAGTTAATTTAACACAAGTAAAATTAACTGAGTTGAATGCTATTTAATGACAATTTGGGATATAGAACATTTTGGATCAGTTCACATGTATCTTGTGCTCCTATGTGAGCACTTACATCAGAGTTTGCATCTACAGTACATCTCTGAAAAACATGATTCAGTTGAAACCCCCGACCAATTAATTCACTATAATGAGGCAGCAGACTTACACCCTACTCCATTTGAGCTCTGTTTACTGGTGTCCATCTTTTCAAAGGTGAACAAAACTGTTGATGACTGCACTTTGTGCACACCTAAAAAGACACATAAAAAGATGGACATTGGTGGACCACAGACCAGATCAGAGTTCAAAGTGACTCCTTGTGCCTCATTACAGTGAATTTGCAGTCGGGAATTTTGTCGAAATCACGTTTTTCAGAGATTTACACATAGTCCCTGGTGTAAAAGCTCAGTGTAGAGAGAAGGATAAATCTCAGCAGGGCTATAGTGTGATTTTTGGGAGGCAGAATAAACAAATCAACAGCAGTTGTAAAATTGGCCTTATTTATTTTTTAAGCCATACACCATGCAGTATAAGTGATTAGGCGGCTTTATTACTCAGGTCAGTATAATTACAGCGATACCAGATTTATATCTTCAGCAGAAAATAGTCAATATATGCTGCGTGTTGAGGAGTTCAACTCTTAAGCCCCCTCCATATGTGGGGAACCCCTTACCATGACATCAATAACATATCCATTTGTGGGAAGGGGTTAAGAATAATTTTAAATAACTAGGCAGTAAACTGAAAGACCTGAAAGACCTCCAAGGTGGCATTCTAAGAAATACTACTTGTGCCATGTGTATCACAGGAGAGTAAGCAGGAGCAAAAGGAGTTAAATGCATGGCTAAAGGCTTGGTGCAGAGCAGAAGGCATTGGGTTCCCAGGGCACTGGGCATACTTTGTATTGGGTTACAACTGTGTTCAGCAGAAAAATTACACCTGAATGGAAGGGGATCTGCTATGCTGGGGGTAAAATTCTAACAGTTAATGGAGCAGGTGATTGCCCAGTATTGGAATTGCAGATAGATGAAGGCTCCTAGTTTACAACCTGACCTCAGCTGATCTCAGTAAAGTCAGTGACCTCACCTGAGGTGGGGTCACTGAGTTTAATGAAGTACTCTGAGGCCAAGTTACCTGCAGTCACAGGTGGAGGGCCGTGGGAACCTCCAGGTGTGCCTGCAACTAATCTGAGTGATGTCACCACTGATCGCGCGGGTCACTCAGTCTCTGCCTGAAGCTCACAGCTATGGCGCTCGCTGTGAATTCAGACGTAGCAGAGCTGGAATTGTCATGGGACCTTGTGTGGATTACGTTGGATTTGCATGGGTGTTTTGGGGGTTAATAAAGTGGTGTAAGAGGGTTTTTTTTGTATTTTATTTCAAATAAAGGTTTTTTGTTGTTGTTTGTGTTTATTTCTTTTCACTTATAGATAAGTAATTGAGGGGTCTCATAGATGCATCACATTACTAGTCTAGGGCTTAGCGGCAGTTGTGTGCTGACATTAACCCCTTAAAACCCCTTATTACCCCGATTGCCACCACACCAGGGCAATTGGTTAGAACCAGGTAAAGTGCCGGGATTGTCACATCCAATAAATGCGGCAATCTTGGGCAGCTGTAAGCTGCTATTTTTAGGCTGGGGGACTCAATAACCATGGGTCTCCCCAGTCTGAGAACACCAGCCCACAGCTGTCGGGCTTTCTCATGGCTGGATATCAAAATTGGGGGGGACTGCACGTCATTTTTTTAATTATTTATTTAAATATTAAAAAAAACAAAAAAGAACGCATGCGGTTTCTCCTATTTTGATACACAGCCAAGATAAGCGCATGGCTGGGGGCTGCAGCCTGTAGCCAAATGCTTTATCTGTGCTGGGTAGCATAATATGGGGGGACTCTACGCCAATTTATTTATTTTTACTGTATGATAGACGCACATAGCATCTGTGATTGGAAGCGTCACACACGCTGTCACATAATGTGAGGGCGTGTCTGACTGCAACCAATCACAAACGCCGGTGAGTGGGAAAAGTAGTGCATATGCAATGCAGCAGCCCTGGAGGAAGCTGTTACAGCCACGCCGGAGCCTTGGTAAGTATGAAGCACTTTCATCATTCTTATTTTCTTTTTTTTCCTTTTATTTTTTTCTTATTTCCTGAATTGCCGGATCCAGATTAATGCCAGGTATTCCCTAATAATTGCCCGGGTCTGGCACTCGAGTACATTTGAAACTGCACAGGTCTAGACTTTTCCAATCCAGGTCTGTCCATCACTAGCCAAAATACGTAAGTTCGCAACCCAAAATCAAGGGTCCCTATGTCTTGCGTATCCCTACACTACAGTAAAATAAAAAGCACAGCCAAAGAAATAAAGAAGTTTTTAACAAAAAATTCCCAGATAGCTAAATTATAAACAAAGCAAAAAGGCAATGGTGTTTACCAGTCAAGGTCATAGAAACAAATGCACAAACAAGAGCAGCAGTCTCCAATAATAAAAGAGGTAACATAAGGGCATGCTCACACGAGCGTGAAAAACGGACGAGTGCAATGCGAGAAAATCGCACATTGCACTTGGACAAATATTAGTCAATGAGGGAGAGCAGTTGGTCAGCTTTTCTCGCATCCAGATTATGGATGCGAAAAAAGTCGCAACATGCTGCTATTTTCTGTGAGAGCCGTGTCACTCGCACCCATTCAAGTGTATGGGTGCGAGAGAAACATCGGACTGCACTCGGATGTTATCCCAGTGCAATGCGATATACACACAGGCTGACAATGGAGGAGGTGGGGGGATTAACCCCTCCCTCTCCTCCGCTGCACCTGACCTCAGCTTCACAGCTGTGACCCGATTGCAAGATCGAGTCACAGTCTCATGACACTCGGCTCACGCTCTCCCTCCCCATCACAGCCATGTCATGTATTGGCATGGCTGTGATTGGCCACTGTAAAAAAAAAGGTAGAAAAAAAGGTAGTAAAAGGATTAAAGCAGTACATACTTATTATTGGGAGCCCACCAGCCTAAAAATTGCATTCTGCATGCTGCCCACAGTTGACACATCCATTAGATGTTACAATCCCGAAACTTTATCCAGCTCTTCCCGATTGCCCTGGTGGATTGGCAATCAAGGTAATAAGGGGTTAATGGCAGCCTACAGCTGCCACTAAACCCTGGATTAGTAATGGGGAGGATCTATGAGACCCACACCACTAATCCTATAAGTAAAATGAAATAAACACAGACACACAGAAAAATCCTATATTTAAAAAAATACAATTTATTAGCCCCCAAAACACCCAGGTCTGACATAATTCACACTACGAGGTCCCACGATACTGCCATCTCTGCTGCATCTGAATTGAAAGTGAGCACCATAGAGCATGACTACCCGCTGTGAGGTTCAGGCAGAAACTGAGCCATGTTATCAGTGGTGACATCACTCAAGTTATTTGCGGTCACAGCTGGAGGTTCCCATGGCCCTCCATCTATGACTGCAGATAACTTGACCTCAGGAGACCTCAATGAACTGTGACTGAGTTCAAGACCTGCATCTCCTGGCAGAAAACTGTGTTTTTGTTGCCAAGACATGCAAATTTGGTTAAAATTTTTGTACCAAATTTACACCTCCTGGCAAAAAAACTCATCTTTTCCGCATGCAGTATGATGAGGTAGTGATGTAATTTTTTGCCAGGAGGTGTAGATTGGAAGCAGGAAAATGGTGTAAAAATGTCAGCACCAAATTTGCATCACTTGGCAAAAAAAATGCACAAAAACGTTCTTTATACTGTTTCAGTGCAGTTTTCTTCCAGGAGGTGCAAATTTGGTGCTGAAGTCTGGTGTAGACATTAGAGCACCAAATTTTCACCTCCTCGAAGAAAACTGCACTGAAACGGCATCAAAACCGTTATTGTGCATTTTTTTGCCAAGAGATGCAGATTTGGTGCTGAAAGTTTTACACCATACACCTCCTGGCAAAAAAAATTGCATCACTACCACATCATAGCACATGCAGTACTGATGCATTTTTATGCCAGGAGGTGTAGAGTAGATGCAGAAATAAGGTTTAAAAATTTTAGCACTACATCTGCATCTATTTGCAAAACAAAAGCAGTGTTCTGCAGGAGATGCAGGTCTGTGAACTCAGTGACAGTTTATTGAGGTCACCTGAAGTCAGGTTACCTGCGATCACAGGTGGAGGGCCGCGGGAACCTCCAGCTGTGACCACAAATAACCGGAGTGATGTCACCGCTCATTGCTTTGGCTCAGTGTCTGCCTGAACCTCATAGCGGGCAGTCGTGTTACATGATCGCGTGCTGTGCCTTCAGTAATGTAGCAGAGCTAGAATTGTCGTGGGACCTCATAGTGTGGATTATGCTGGACCTGCAATGGTGTTTTATTATGGGTTAATAAAGTGGTGAAAGAGGGTTCTTTTTTGTCTTTTATTTCAAATAAAGGATTTTTTCAGTGTTTGTGCTCATTTACTTTCACTTACAGATTAGTAATGGGGATTTCATAGACACCCCCCATTACTAATCTAAGCTTAGTGGCAGCAGTGGGCTGTTATTAACCCCTTATTATCCTGATTTCCACCGCACCAGGGCAATTGGGAAGAACTGGGTAAAGCACAGGTCTTGTCTCAAAATAGATGCAGCAATTCCGCAGCCTGCTATTTTTTTTTTCCAATTTAAAGTTTTATTGGTTTTCAAAAGAAGAGAATACAAACAATATCGCTGTCCATCATATAAAATATTGATAAACAAGGAGCCTTCACAGCGGATTGAAGCCTCAGGCTCAAAAACTTTACAACTGTAAATAAGAAATATTTGGACAATGAGTCTTTCTGAGAATAAGAGCATAACAACAGTAAAGAAAAGTAAACAAGGAAGAGAACAGATCAGGAAAAAGGGGGGAGACGAGGAAGGGAGATCAATAGGGAGAAAGACACGGATAGGAGTGTGGTGGCCGGGACTGATGCCTCGTCTGATGAACTTAAACCTGAAAGGGAAGTAGGTGAATATTGAGGGTGTAGCATGCCAAGAATCCTATTTACTGGGGGTTGACGAGGGCTAGGAACTTTGGGCCAGAGAGAAAGGATTCCCACTGAAACCATTTAGAGGAGGTTTCCACTAGCTGCCCCGCGATTGGGCCATTACCATCTCCATACGGTGTATTACATTCACTTCTGTCACTCATTCCTCTATGGTCGGGGGGGTGGGGTCTTTCCAGCGTCGTGGGATTACTGTCTTGGCGGCCTGGAGGAGATGTCCCATGAGGGATTTTTTATACGTCTTTTCTGGTATTTTAAACATAAACAATAGGGCTGCCTCAGGGCGACAAGGGACTATGGTCCCCGTAACCTCTTGGATGGCCACCAGCACCTTGCTCCAGAAGGCCGTCAAGCTCGGGCAAAACCACCAGATATGGGCCATGGTACCGCCCTGAGCTCCGCAGCGCCAACATGAGTCAGGGACTTCGGGATACCACATATGAAGGGATGATGGGACCCTGTACCACCTGGAAAGAATTTTGTAGCAGGTCTCCTGCATTCTCGTGGCAACCACGGACTTATGGGTCAAGCGGAAACACCGTTCTCATTGATCCCTGGAGAATGTCTGGTTGAGCTCTGCCTCCCATGCGGTATAGAAACGAGGAAGTGGTACCTCTGCTGCTTCTTTCAAAATCCCATATATCCTTGATATTGCATATCTAGAATCAGGTACCCCGGTACAGATAAGTTCAAAAGGGGTTGGAGGTGGGGGACGAAACAGAGCCTGCCCCTGCGAGGTTATGAAGTGTTTAAGTTGGGCATATTCAAAATAGAACCGCATCCAAAAGTCTCTCTGCCCCACAATTTCCAAAAGTGGGAGAAGAACCCCATCTGGTGCCACCTGCCCCAGTCTCAGGGGGCTCTGTTTTGAGATTCCTAGAAAATTATTGGACGATGCCCCTGGCAAAAAGTCAGGGTTATCAGTCAGTGGCATAAGAGGTCCCCGGGGATGACGCAGCCTGCTATTTTTATGCTGGACGGTCCTCCTAATCGAATAGTAAGGTCATGTAATAAGCTGTTGGCTAGGCTCTGTGCTTCACGTTTGTAACGAGCACCCTATTGCAAGCTTCATATATGTGCAACTCTAAGGGGTACTTTGCACACTACGACGATGTCGGTGGGGTCAAATCGAAAGTGACGCACATCCGGCGTCGCTGTCAATATCGTAGTGTTTAAATCCTTTATGATACGATTAACGAGCGCAAAAGCGTCGTAATCGTATCATCGGTGTAGTGTCCGACATTTCTATAATGTAGCTGATGGTACGATGTTGTTCCTCGTTCCGGTGGTGTGAGAAGCCACAGGAGCGAGGAACATCAGCTTACCTGCGTCACCGTGGCTCACACCGGCTATGCGGAAGGACGGAGGTGGGCGGGATGTTTACGTCCCGCTTATCTTCGCCCCTCCGCTTCTATTGGCCGCCTGCTGTGTGACGTCGCTGTGATGCCGCACGACCTGCCCCCTTAGGAAGAAGGCGGGTCGCCGGCCAGAGCGAAGTCGCAGAGCAGGTAAGTGCATGTGAAGCTGCCGTAGCGATAATGTTCGCTACGGCAGCTATCACAAGATATCGCACCTGCGACGGGGGCGGGGACTATCTCGCTCAGCATCGCAAGCATCGGCTTGCGATGTCGTATTGTGCAAAGTACCCCTAATACTGGGCAATCAACCATTCCATGAACTGCTAGGTTGATAGTGGTTGTTTCATTAGTGTTTTGTACCTATGTTACCTCCTTTATTAAGTGGGACTGCTGTATCCTGTCTGTTCATTTCTTTCTATGACCTTGGCTGATAAACACGTTTTGCCTTTTGCTATGTTGATATTAAAATGAGACATCGTCAGTAGAGATGAGCGAACCAGCCGCGGTTCGACTCGAGCTCGGTTCGCCGGGGAACACCGGTGGGGTTATAGGGGGTGACCTGGCAGGGCCTGGGGAGGAGTTTTCTGTCGCATGCGTCATGGCACATGCGACAGAAATCAGAGTAGTAGGGTGAATGCGGCCGGCGCGCTGCTGTGCGCGCGGCCATCTTGGATTTCTGGGAGGGCATCAGGGGGGACACTTTGGCGACACCGGGGGTCCGGAGGGGACCGGGGAGGAGATTTATCATGTTTGTTCATGCCAGATGGGAGATAAATAATTTTTTACCGACACTGTCATTTACTGTAACGTGATCATCGGTATACGGTGTATAGAGATGAGCGAACCAGCCGCGGTTCGGCTCGAGCTCGGTTCGCCGAACCGAGGTCCCGTTCGAGTTCGGTTCGGCGAACGTTCGACGAACCGAACTCGAACCAATAGGAAAGAATGGGAGGCAGTCACAAACACATAAAAACGCATTATAAATGTACACATACAGTTAATAAACATTGCCATAACACTTACCGGTGCCCGCGATGCGTCCTGCACTCTGTCTCCTGTCACTATTCCTTCCGATGATCGCTGCGTCCTCCCGATAACCAGCAGTGACAGGACCTTCCGTGATGTCGTCAAAATAGCCATGTGACCAGTCACATGGCTATTATCTCATTGGCTACAGACTGGTCACATGGCTTTGACGTCATGTCCTGTCCTAGGTCCTGTCATTGCACTCTCCGGTACACGGTGCACATTTGTGTATCGCCGTGTACCGGCGACATGCTCTAGCACACGGTCGACTCCCCGTTCTGTTAGGGACCGGCTGACACAGCCGGTCATTAACGGAGATCACCGTTGCCATAGCAACGCAGTTAGCGGTGACGTCACCGCTAACCGCGGCTCCGGAAATCACATGATCGGAGCACCGTTGCTATAGCAACGCGTCTGTCAGTGTTACCGCTGTTACCGCTAACAGCCAGCAGTACTGATCTCTCACGGAGTGAAGGCTGCACGGGAAGCAGCGTCTTCCCCCATGCAGTAGTGATGGAGCAGAGCTGCATTTGTTGAACGAGAAAAACAGAAGACCATGGATCATGGAGGACTGACAGGGGGTAATAAAGATGGAATCTCTAATGTGTCTGTGTATTTATTTCTATTAAAGTATTTTTTCTCTGTGTGGTGTCTTTTTTTAACCCTTTATTGGTGATTCTTAATGGCCGGGTCAAACGTGCCTGACATAAAGAATCTCTGGCTTAATACTAGCTAGTAAAACAAAGCTAGTATTAACTCATTATTACCCAGCAAGCCACCCGGCTTCAGGGCTGTTGGAAGAGTTGGATACAGCACCAGATGATGGCGCTTCTATGAAAGCGCCATTTTCTGGGGCGGCTGCGGACTGCAATTCGCAGCAGAGGCGCCCAGAAACCTCGGGCTAACCTGTGCTGCGGATTCCAATCCCCAGCTGCCTAGTTGTACCCGGCTGGACACAAAAATGGGGCGAAGCCCACGTCATTTGTTTTTTAATTATTTCATGAAATAAGTGAAATAATTAAAAAAAACGGGCTTCCCTATATTTTTAGTTCCCAGCCGGGTACAAATAGGCAACTGGGGGTTGGAGGCAGCCCGTGGCTGCCTGCTGTACCTGGCTAGCATACAAAAATATGGCGAAGCCCACGTCATTTTTTTGGTGGGCAAAAAACTTCTGCATACAGTCCTGGATGAAGTATGCTGAGCCTTGTAGTTCTGCAGCTGCTGTCTGCTCTTCTCCATACAGACAGACACCAGCTGCAGAACTACAAGGCTCAGCATACTCCATCCAGGACTGTATGCAGAAGTTTTTTGCCCCCTGAAAAAATTATGTGGGCTTCGCCATATTTTTGATGCTAGCCAGGTACAGCAGGCAGGTACGGCTGCCCCCAACCCCCAGTTGCCTATTTGTACCCGGCTGGGAACCAAAAATACAGGGAAGCCCTTTATTATTTCATGAATTTCATTAAATAATTAGAAAACAAATGACGTAGACTTCGCCCCATTTTTGTGTCCAGCCAGGTACAACTAGGCAGCTGGGGATTGGAATCCGCAGCACAGGTTGGCCTGAGCTTTCTGGGCCCCACTGCTGCGAATTGCAGTCTGCAGCCGCCTCAGAAAATGGCACTTTCATAGAAGCGCCATCTTCTGGCGCTGTATCCAACTCTTCCAGCACCTGCCTGCTATACCTGGCTAGCATACAAAAATATGGCGAAGCTCACGTCCTTTTTTTGTAGTTTTTTGGCAAAAAAAATAAAAAATGCTTCCCTGGATTTTCCATTGCCAGTGAAGGTAACACCAAGCAGTGGGGGTTAGCAGCCAGCAGCTGCTTGGATTACCCTTAGATAGCAATACAAAAAATGCAGCGGGAGCCCATATATATTTTTTTTAATTATTTATTTAATTAACTAAAAACAAAATGGGCTTCCCTGTATTTTGATTGCTGGACATCACAGTGCTGTAAAAATAAATCTTTAAAAAAATGACGTAGTGCTCTGCGGTATTTTTGATTCTCAGCGCAGATAAAGCAGACAGCTATGGGTTGCCACCCCCATCTGCCTGCCGATACCTTGGTTGGCAATCAAAATACAGGGAAGCCCATTAATTTTTTCTATTTAAAAAATAGTTAAAAAAAAAGACGTTGGGTCCCCCCATTTTTGATAGCCAGCTAGGGTAAAGCAGATGGCTGTAGCCTGAAAACCACAGCTGGCAGCTTTACCGTGGTTGGGGATCCAATGTGGAGGTCCCCCCAGGCTCTTTTTTTATAATTATTTTATAAATATTAATAATTACACAAAAAAAGTAGGGTCCCCCCCAAATTGGATCACCAGCCAAGGTAAAGCGGATAGCTGTGGTCTGGTATTCTCAGGGTGGGAAGGTCCATAGTTATTGGGCCTTCACAGCCTAAAAATAGCAGGCCGCAGGCACCCCAGACGTGGCGTATCCACTAGATGCGCCAATCCTGGCGCTTCACCCTAGCTCATCCCGTGCCCTGGTGCAGTGGTAAACGGGGTAGTAAATGGGGTTGATACTAGCTGTAAAGTCACCTGACATCAAGCCCAGCAGTTTGTGATGTCATGGCGTCTATTAGATACCCAACATCATAAACTGTCAGTACTAACAAAAAAAAAAAAAAAAAAATCGACAAAAGAAATTTATTTGAAAAAACAGTCCCCAAAACATTCCCTCTTTCACCAATTTATTGTAAGAAAAAAAATAAAGGGGTCCCACGACGACTCTGGACCGTCTAGAATATGGGGGGGGAGACACTCAGGGAACTTATCCCCCATTTTCTAGGAGTGCAGACCCTTCATGTGAGGAGTGTGGGTGCAATGAATCTGCACTCACTCTCCCCGGGTCCACAGCAGCAGAGCCCATGTCGTAATGGTTGCTACCAAAGCTGCAATGCCCTGCTCATGAGGTAAGGGCATGCCTAATCAGGAGAACTATTCTACATTTCCAAGTATTGCATACGTCATTTGTCCTAAATCTATAAACATCATGCTCAGGTTTTACACCACCAATAATTTATAGCCACAAAGAACCATTCGGGACGGTGTTTAACCTAAAAAACTAGACTTTATTCATTCTTAAAAATATTAGCAATCACATGTGTCAAACAAGAGATTACAAACTTATCACACTGGACGTGTCAACATACCAACGTTATGCCAGTAATCTCAACAATGCCGTCAGACCATAATTGAATCTCCAGAGCCCAGTACCTTTTATTAAGCTTCACCTTATAATTCCTGCCATGACCGCTGGGTGTACAGGTATAATTAATACTCAGGTACAGTAGATCAGCTTGTTATCGCTACTATTACTATTATAGAACTCTAAGCTGTCAGCACCCATATATACAAGTGAATCTTTAATGATTCTACTGCAATTGAGCTAACACCCAGCAAGGCAGCGTCTCCATCTCAGGCAATAATCTTACCAAAGTGGCTGAAGGAAACCACGGCAATGTAGGGATACACTGACCTGACTGTAGTAATTGGCGTAACCGTCCTCAGTCCCGACGCGCGTTTCCCACTTCTTCAGGGGACGTGTGTCCCCTGAAGAAGTGGGAAACGCGCGTCGGGACTGAGGACGGTCACGCCAATTACTACAGTCAGGTCAGTGTATTCCTACATTGCCGTGGTTTCCTTCAGCCACTTTGGTAAGATTATTGCCTGAGATGGAGACGCTGCCTTGCTGGGTGTTAGCTCAATTGCAGTAGAATCATTAAAGATTCACTTGTATATATGGGTGCTGACAGCTTAGAGTTCTATAATAGTAATAGTAGCGATAACAAGATGATCTACTGTACCTGAGTATTAATTATACCTGTACACCCAGTGGTCATGGCAGGAATTATAAGGTGAAGCTTAATAAAAGGTACTGGGCTCTGGAGGTTCAATTATGGTCTGACGGCATTGTTGAGATTACTGGCATAACGTTGGTATGTTGACACGTCCAGTGTGATAAGTTTGTGATCTCTTGTTTGACACGTGATTGTTAATATTTTTAAGAATGAATAAAGTCTAGTTTTTTAGGTTAACCCCTTCAGCCCCGGGGCACTTTCCGTTTTTGCGTTTTTGTTTTTTGCTCCCCTTCTTCCGAGAGCCGTAACTTTTTTATTTTTCCGTCAATCTTGCCATATGAGGGCTTGTTTTTTGCGGGACAAGTTGTACTTTTAAATGAAACCATAAGTTTTACCATATGGTGTACTGGAAAGCAGCAAAGAAAATTCCAAGTGTGGAAAAATTGCAAAAAAAGTGTGATGGCACAATAGTTTTTGGGATGTTTTATTCACGGTGTTCACTATATGGTAAAACTGATGTGTGGGTATGATACCTGAGGTCGGTGCGAGTTTGTAGACACCAAACATGTATAGGTTTACTTGTATCTAAGGGGTTAAAAAAAATTCACAAGTTTGTCCAATAAAAGTGGCGCACGTTTTGCGCCATTTTCCAAAACACGTAGCGTTCTTATTTTTTGGGATCTATGGCTCAGTGACGGCTTATTTTTTGCGTCTCGAGCTGATGTTTCTAATGGTAGCATTTTTGCGCAGATGCTACGTTTTGATCGCCTGTTATTGCATTTTGCGTAAAACTTGCGGCGACCAAAAAACGTAATTTTGGCGTTTGGAATTTTTTTGCCACTACGCCGTTTACCAATCAGATTAATTGATTTTAGATTTTGATAGAGCGGGCATTTCTGAACGCGGCGATACCAAATATGTGTATATTTATTTATTTTTTAACCCTTTAATTTTCAATGGGGGGAAAGGGGGGTGATTTGAACTTTTAGGTTTTTTGTTTTTTTTTTAATTTTTTAAAACTTTTTTTTTACTTTTTTTATTTTATTTTACTAGTCCCCCTAGGGGGCTATAGCGATCAGCAATCCGATTGCTGATCGCTATCTGCTGATCACAGCTATACCGCTGTAATCAGCAGATTCAGTCACTTTCTTTCTTCCTCTGCTCCGTGCCGAGGAAGAATGAAAGTGAAACTTCTTAGCACCAGGCGTCATCACATGACCCTGTGCTACGATGGCAACCACCGAACGTCACGTGATCACTCACGTGACGTCCGGAGGGGGCGGCGGTAAGAAAAAAAGATGGCCGCGCGCATATAGATCTCGCTGCCAGACTTTGGCAGCGAGATCTAAGGGGTTAATGTTCCGGGTGGAATGCGATTCCACTCGGAACATGTAGGCACACATGTCAGCTGTTGAAAACAGCTGATATGTGTGCCGATCCACGCCGCCTGCCCGCGGCAGGGGGCGGGGATTACCGGGACACGATCCATGACGGAAAGATCCGTCCATGGTCGTGAAGGGGTTAAACACCGTCCCGAATGGTTCTTTGTGGCTATAAATTTCAAAGTATTGGTATTTGCTGATATTATTGCTATTCCACCTACTATATATTGGGGATAGGATCTTGGAGATGGAATACCCCTTTAAGTCCAGTTATCCAGCTGAATGAATACTAAACAACAGAGCTCGCTATTTAGATGTGTTTTCTTGTGGCGTATAACGGACTCTCATGTTTGGTAGTCGTTCAGCAGGGAAACTATAAAAGCAAATCCCTCCATTTGGAAATGTAGTATATAGCTCTCCTGATCAATTATGTTCCTTACCTCATGAGCAGGGCATTGCAGTAATAATAATAATTTATTCATTTATATAGCGTTATTAATTCCATAGCGCTGTATGTCTTTGGAGTGTGGGAGGAAACCGGAGTACCCGGAGGAAACCCATGCAAACACGGGGAGAACATACAAACTCCTTGCAGATGGTGTCCTTGGTGGGAATTGAACCCAGGACCTCAGCGCTGCAAGACTGCAGTGCTAACCGCTGAGCCACCGTGCCGCCCATTTAGCTTACAGATGCATAACCACCACTCACTGTGTCTGAACACAGGAAGCTGAGCTGACAGCCGCTCTGTGCATGCGGCAGCGTCTATTGTGAAGGAGAGGGCCGTGGGGGGATCAACGCTGCACAGGTACCGTGGGACACTGGGGAACACCGGTGGGGTTATAGGGGGTGACCTGGCAGGGCCTGGGGAGGAGTTTTCTGTCGCATGTGTCATGGCACATGCGACAGAAATCAGAGGAGTAGGGTGTATGCGGCCAGCGCGCTGCTGTGCGCGCGGCCATCTTGGATTTCTGGGAGGGCATCAGAGGGGTCACTTTGGCGACACCGGGGGCCGGGGAGGAGATTTATCATGTTTGTTCATGCCAGATGGGAGATAAATAATTTTTTTACCGACACTGTCATTTACTGTAACGTGATCATCGGTAAACGGTGTATACCTGTGATCACGTGAGCGGGGACCGGAAAAACCGTCCTGAATCATGATCTAAAGGGTCTCAGCTAGCCCTGAAACCCCGGAGATTTTCTGATGCTGGGGGGCGCTATTCACCTATTTCTGCCTGCTGTTTATAAACGGCAGATCAGAATAAGGCTACATTAACACGACCGATCCATTTTTGTGGTCTGCAAAAAACAGTCCGTTTTTTTTCACGGGTGCATCCGTGTGGCATCCGTTTCCGTTCCGTAGACGGTCCGTATGTCATCTGTTTGTCATCCGTGTGCCTTCCGTTTTTTTTGTGTACTGCAAAAAAACTGGAGGAGGGAAAATACATAAATTTACCCAGGATCCATAGCTTCAACCTACATGAGACAGTCACATGTTCACTCCAGTGCCATTTTCTACTGCTTTTCACAGTGGAGAGCGCTCTGGTGATTTTCTTGTGCTTGTACACTTCATATCAGTCTTTTATGTCATTATAATGGCAGAAAGACACATAATGTCCCAATCTCCTGCATTTTGTAATTTTGCACCCTTTGGTGCCTTTCATGTGGCACTAAGGGGTGCATAGCTTTGTATTTAGCCAAAAAAATGAAAAAAGAAAACGACGTAGGGTTTCCCCTATTTTTGTAGCCAGCTAGGGTAAAGCAGACGGCTGCAGCCTGCAGACCACAGCTGGCAGCCTCACCTTGGCTGGTAATCCAAAACTGATGGCACCCCATGCTGTTATTTTAAATTAAATAAATAATTAAAAAAAAACGCGTAGGGGTCCCCCAAAATTGGATCACCAGCCAAGGTAAAGCGGACCGCTGGGGTCTGATATTCTCAGACTAGGGAGGTCCATGGTTATTGGACTCTCCCCAGCATAAAAATAGCAGGCCGCAGCCGCCCCAGAAGTGGCGCATCCATTAGATGCGCCAATCCTGGTGCTTCGCCCCAGCTCATCCCGTGCCCTGGTGCGGTGGCAAACGGGGTAATATATGGGGTTAATACCAGATGTGTAATGTCACCTGGCATCAAGCCCTGGGGTTCATGAGGTCAGGCGTCTATCAGATACCCGACATCACCAACCCAGTCAGTAATAAAAAAAAATAGACGACAAACACATTTTTATTTGAAAAAACACTCCCCAATACATTCCCTCTTTAACCAATTTATTAGAAAGAAAAACAAATCCAGGTCTGGTCTAATCCAAGGGGTTGCCATGACGATAAACACTGTCCCAGTCAATGAAGAGCAGGATGTTCCCTATTGGCTGGGAGAGCAATGCAGTGACCTGAGCTAACATCAATGGGTCAGCCCAGGTCACTGCAGGGGATGACAAGTGCTGCTGTCAGCGAGGTACATTACCTGCGCAGATCTCCTGCATTGCTGACAGCACCTGTCACTGAGTTCAATGACCTTCACAGCCAAGTATCGCGAGAGGCCCGTGACGTCACCGCTAGTCAGTCTCGGGTCGGAAGCGAAAGAAGGTGATGTGACAAGCGGCGGCCATGGAGGACAGTGACAGCGCTGAGGTCGGGACTTCATCACCGCAGGTAAGCCGAGCGGGACCATGTGTGCAGAGTGCCAGGTGGGCGGATCCTAGCGGGGTAATGTGGGCAGAGTGCCAGGTGGGCGGAGCCTAGCGGGGTAATGTGTGCAGAGTGCCAGATGTGCAGAGTGCCAGGTGGGCGGAGCCTAGCGGGACCATGTGTGCAGAGTGCCAGGTGTGCAGAGTGCCAGGTGGGCGGAGCCTAGCGGGGAAATGTGTGCTGAGTGCCAGGTGGGCGGAGCCTAGCGGGACCATGTGTGCAGAGTGGCAGGTGTGCAGAGTGCCAGGTGGGCGGAGCCTAGCGGGGAAATGTGTGCAGAGTGCCAGGTGGGCGGAGCCTAGCGGGGTAATGTGTGCAGAGTGCTAGGTGGGCGGAGCCTAGCGGGACCATGTGTGCAGAGTGCCAGGTGGGCAGAGCCTAGCGGGACCATGTGTGCAGAGTGTCAGGTGGGCGGAGCCTAGCGGGACCATGTGTGTAGAGTGCCAGGTGGGCGGAGCCTAGCGGGGTAATGTGTGCAGAGTGCCAGGTGGGCAGAGCCTAGCGGGACCATGTGTGCAGAGTGTCAGGTGGGCGGAGCCTAGCGGGACCATGTGTGCAGAGTGCCAGGTGTGCAGAGTGCCAGGTGGGCGGAGCCTAGCGGGGAAATGTGTGCTGAGTGCCAGGTGGGCGGAGCCTAGCGGGACCATGTGTGCAGAGTGCCAGGTGGGCGGAGCCTAGCGGGACCATGTGTGCAGAGTGCCAGGTGGGCGGAGCCTAGCGGGACCATGTGTGTAGAGTGCCAGGTGGGCGGAGCCTAGCGGGGTAATGTGTGCAGAGTGCCAGGTGGGCGGAGCCTAGCGGGACCATGTGTGCAGAATGTCAGGTGGGCGGAGCCTAGCGGGACCATGTGTGCAGAGTGCCAGGTGGGCGGACCCGTGTGCTGGCGGCGGAGTGCGAAGTGGGTGGAGCCTAGCGGGGTCATGTGGCGCTGAGGACGTCAGTGTCGTGGACTGCATGGCTGGGGACAGGTGAGTGTGAGTGTGCGTGCGTGCGTGTATGTTTGTGTACATGCCGCGTGCAAGAGGCTGCCAGCGATGGCTCCTGCACACTATAGCTGTAAAAAGCCCTGCTTTTTGCTGCTAGAACCGTTCTCGAACGTAACTAGAACTATCGTACTTTAGCAAAAAGCTCGAGTTCTAGTTCGATCTAGAACAGCCCCCAAAATCACTCGAACCGCGAACTGGAGAACCGCGAACCGCGCTCAACTCTACTCAGTACACTCTCTTTTGCCACTTTGCAATATTACTTCTCAATGCACAGTGACAGTGCACTCTCTTGTTGGCTTAAAAGCCCTTCACGACTGAGGATGTTCCAGTACATCTAAAATCATAAAGGGGTAATCCCCGCTGGCTGCTGCGGTGAGCCAGTGGCAATCCCTGCACATATCTGCTGATTTAAATAGCAGACATGTTCGGTTAACAGGTGCGAGTGGATACACGATCCACCTGCGCCTGTTCACCCCTTAGATCACACTGTGAAAATGCGACAGCGCTATGGCATGGAAATTGCCTTTGCCCGCCGTCATCGGAGGCACCGTGACGCAATCACGGGGAGCCGATGGTTGCCATGGTAGCGGCTCTAACAGGAGCACTGCATTTCTGCTGATAATGGCTGTGCAGCTCTGATCAATAGAAATGAACAAGCCATGAGACGGCTGATCCTTATAGTCCCCTAGGGGGACTAGTCAAATGAAAAAAAAAAAAAAGTTTTAAAAAATATGTAAAAAAAAACAAAAACCTAAAATAAAAGTTCAAATCACCCCCCATTTGCCCCATTGAAAATTAATCAGTTAAAAAAAATAAAATAAACACATATTTGGTATTGCCACATTCAGAAATTCCAGATCAAACAAAAGATAAAATTAATTAATCTGATCGGTAAATGGCGTAGCGGCAAAAAAAATAAAAAGCCAACATTATGTTTATAGTCGTTGCGAATTTTGTGCACAATGCAATAACAGGTGATCAAAATGTAGCGTCTGTGCAAAAATGGTACTATTAAAAACATCAGCTCAAGACGCAAAAAATAAGCCATCACTAAGCCATAGATCCCGAAAAATGAGAACACCATGGGTCATGGAAATTGGTGCAAAAGACCTTAGATAACAGTAAACATATACAAGTTTGGTATCTGCAAACTCATAACGACATGAGGCATCACACCGACACATCAGTTTTACCATATAGTGAACACTGTGAACAAAATATCCCCAAAACAATTGTGCAATCGCACTTTTTTTTTTACAATTGTTGGCTTGATTTTTGTCGGGTGAGTTGTAGTTTTGAATGGCATAATTAAATTTAACCATATAATGTACTGAAACATGGGGAAATAATTCCAAATGTTATAAAATGGTGAAAAAATGCAATTCTGACAGTTTTTTTAACTGTTTATTTTAACATTTTTCAACAACACAAAAAGCACAGAAACACAAAGACTGTCTGTCACTTTCCCTGTCTGTCTCTGTGTGTCTTTCTCTTTCCGTTCTGTCTCTTTCCCTGTGTCTGTCTCGTTCCCTGTGTCTCTCTGTTTCGTTGTCTGTCTTTTTCCCTGTTTGTCTGTCTGTCTCTTTCCTTGTCTCTCTGTCTCTTTCCCTGTCTGTCTCTTTCCTTGTCTGTCTCTATCCGTCTCCGCACTGACATCACATTACCTCACACATAAGCCTCTTATACTATGAATGTCCTTTGTTTCTATAGCAACCAATCAGAGCTGCTAAAAATTACTTGTAGCTCCTAGCTCCATTGACTTTAATGGAGCAGGTTTTTTGTAGAGTAACTGTAAAGCGCGGCATTACATTTTTCCATCAAAATATAGTCTATGAAGTTTCCTGAGTCACCTGAGAAATCTGTGCAAAATTTTGAGATTGCAAAATGCGACGGTGCGAATTCCTTTAGCGAACATACATACATACATACATACATACATACATACATACACACACACACACACACACACACAGCTTTATATATTAGATTAGCTGTAGTACCTGGGCGTTGCCCGGGATAGTAACTGTCTCTCTGTCTCTCTCCTAGTCTCTGTGTCTGTGTCTGTCTCTTTCTGTCTGTCTCTGTATGTCTGTCTCTCTGTCTCTTTCCCTGTCTGTCTGTCTCTATCCATGTGTGTCTCTGTCTCTATCCATGTCTGTCTGTGTCTGTCTCTGTATCTGTATCAGTCTCTCTCTATCTCTGTGTCTGTCAGTCTCTTTCCCCGGCTGTCTATTTCCCCGGCTGTCTCTTTACTAGAGTTGACCGCGGTGACCGCGGTGGTTCGTGGTCCGTGGTTCTCCAGTTCGCGGTTCGAGTGATTTTGGGGGCTGTTCTAGATCGAACTAGAACTCGAGCTTTTTGCTAAAGCTCGATAGTTCTAGTTACGTTCGAGAACGGTTCTAGCAGCAAAAAGCCAAGCTAGTTACTAGCTGGCTTTCCGCTGTAATAGTGTAAGTAACTCTGTGACTCACACTATTATGAAATTTCAGTGTATAGTGTGCGGGAACAGCACATTCAGATCACTGCTGCTGGGATAATGGCGATCGCCATTTTTTTTCCCCCTTGTCTTCCTTCCCTAAGCGCGCGCGTGTAGTGGGGCGGGCCAGCATGTCAGCCAATCCCAGACACACACAGCTAAGTGGACTTTTAGCCAGAGAAGCAACGGCATGTGTGATAGGATGTCCATGTCACATGTCCCTGCATTATAAAAACGGGTATCTGCCCGTCAGGACGCCATTATCTGCGTTCTGCGTCTGGGTGTCAGTCACCGCTGGCGTAGCTCCTGTCTCCGATACTGCTGTGTACGCTCTACACACAGCGCTATACAGAATAGGGATAGAAGTTTCTTTTAGCCCTTGTAAGGGCTAATAACAGCAGGCTCAGAGCCATAGGTGACAGTCAGGTCCGTGGAAAGAGATTTTAACAGCTACAGATAAGAGCTTCTGTGTAGCTAAGGTCAGGGACTTCCTCGCTGCATTTCACCTTTAGGAGGGATATAAAGTGAGGCTTCCTTTCCTCTACACAGACCCACAACCCTGCCACTGTACCCTCCAGCCCCTTGCACACTCAAGCTCATTTTTACTAAGCCATTATACTAGCAAACACTGAGTAAACTTAGTGGCATCCTAAAAGTGGCTGTTGGACTTCCATTAGTGTCCCACTAGTGCAAATCTATTTGCAGCACCTCTGCATTGCACACTCAAGCTCATTGTTACTAAGCCATTATAATACCAAACACTGAGGAAACTTAGTGGCATCCTAAAAGTGGCTGTTGGACTTCCATTAGTGTCCCACTAGTGCAAATCTATTTGCAGCACCTTTGCATTGCACACTCAAGCTCATTTTTACTAAGCCATTATACTAGCAAACACTGAGTAAACTTCGTGGCATCCAAAAAGTGGCTGTTGTACTCCATTTGTGCCCCACTGGTGCCAAGCTATTTCTAGCACCTCTGCATGACACCCTCCTGCTCTGTTTTTAATAAGCTATAATAATTGCAAAAAATGCTGCCAGTTAGTGGCATCCAAAAAGTGGCTGTTGTACTCCATTTGTGCCCCACTGGTGCCAAGCTATTTCTAGCACCTCTGCATGACACCCTCATGCACATTTTGCAACGCTATTTTTATAGCAAACTCAGGGAATTCCTTGCTGCATTTCATCATTAGGAGGGATAGAAAGTGAGGCTTCCTTTACTGTCCTGGTACACACAGAACACGGCCACTGTACCCACCTGCCCACTTTTGCCATGCTATTTAATTTGCCAAAGAGCTGACACTTTTTCGGCCATCCTAAAATTGTCTGGAATACTAAGTTATTGTTCCTTTGCTGCCAAGCAAGGTACAACACCTGTGCATTCTACACTCCTTTCCATTTGTGGAACACAATAATTAACTGCAGGTAGTCCAGCCAATCTTTCACGAAGGTGCAGGCGTGGATATAATGTTTCCTTCATCCAAAGGTGGTTCTCTCGATGTCTCACAGCTCAACAATACCATCTGTTTGCACTTAAAAAACAAGTGACGACCTGCCAATCACACTCCCGCTTACGGGTAACGGGGTGGAAGTTCAGTGTGAAAAAGCATGTGTGACTGCTGTCCCCACAGTCACAGAGGATGAAGAGCACGCAGATGCACGTGATGGGGCAGGCGGTGGTTGCACAGCCCCGCTAGGCCGCATTGTAGCACAGTGAAATTCCCTTTGCGACTTATGCTTCATTTTAAGTCTTGTATTTGGTGGGATCCACAGTATGCAGCAAAACCACGCAACATGAAAAGCACTGTTTGCAGTTGGGTTCATAAATGATTGTTTCCCTTTCCCAAAACAAATAACAAGAACCATGCATTAAATTGAAATAATAGAACAATCTATTCAGTTGCCTACTGCTTGCTAAGCCCTCTGCGTAGCAGCAGTAATTGTGTGTTTGTGTGTGTGTGTGTGTGTGTGCGAAGACAACTTACTAGTGGCGCATCACAAGAGCTTCCCAATTATCTACCTAAACATAGACAAAACACATCACCCACCCTGAATACCCTTGTTAGCTGAAGCCTCACAGATAAGGCAGATGATAACAGTGTGAATGCAAACCACACAGCTCTGCAACACAGTCATGTAAAAATTGAAAAGCAACATTCAATGCAAACATGTGTCGCTGTCCCTCTATGATATAAACTGTACGTGACAATTTGACAGTGCAGAGGCAGCAAGTGTGATTGTCTATATAGTCGTCCTACCCAGAACAGATATGTGTTTTCATAATAAAACAAAGTGTTGCGTGCGCGCATTACTGTCTGCGCAGAGCCTACCGTACCCGGGTACTGTGATGTCCAGTTGCCATAAATACAGACTTTACGCTCCTATCATGGTTAACAGTATAGACAGCACCGTAAGATTTTTGGTCTGTGGCACAGGATGCTGCTCACTGGCGTTACGGTACTCCTCACCAAACTCCAAAATGACTCCCATCACAATTGAACGAAGTGTTTCCACAGTTGCTCCTTCCTGTGTGCCGATTTACCCCAGCCGCAGCCTAACTCCAGTGTTTCGCCAACTGAGTATGCTCTGCCTGACTGTGTCATTCCTGAGGCAAAGTCTTAATTTTGGGCTACAGCGCATGCTCGTTTGGACTGTGCCTGAGTCATTCTGCAACCTGCGGCTCAACACACTTACACAGGGCCCTGGTGCTTGACTAACTCTCGGGAGGCCACTAAAACTAACTGCACCCAACCCAGGTGTCCCCTTACACTGCAGTGGCGGTCCCCACTGACCGCAATACCGAGAGTGGCGTCACGAAAATACATATAAAGAAGCAACCTAAGTGTGACCAGACTCTTCCTCCACGTGGAGTCCCTGAAGGTAATGCACCAACACAACACCTGTGGGGCTTCACACTGACTGAGAAAGGCCTCTTTGCACAGGTACTTGCACTCCGTGCCGGGTCAAAGTCATGTGTTGTGCCTAGACAGCATGCTGAAGCGGATAGTCTTTTTTTCAGAAACTGTATATCATGCTACTGAGCATGCTCAGGCACTTACTGCATCAGAGGCTAGGTCCGGTAATTAACTCTTTGGCCCTGCCCCTGATGTGGGGGGCCCATATAGACCACAGGGCATCAGGTGTCCTGACAATTTGGCCAGGCCACTCCCAACAGGCTTGCAGAGGCCCGCCCCTATGACGTGTCACCTCATTGTTGTTGGTCAGACGATGACTGTTGAGGTGTTTTGGTTGTGGCAGCCATGAGGTCAACATAGGACGCTAGTTATGCCACTCATGACGTGTCACTCTGCTTTTGTCTCCAGGAGGTGCATTGTGGTCCACCCTGGTTTGGGGCGGACCCAGGTTATAAATGGGGCTGGAGCCAACAAGAAGGTGCCCAGTCTTCTATTATGCTCCGAAAGAGCACACTTCCATGTGTTGAACCCATTGCGGCTTTAGGCCAGAGGTAGGCAGGGATAGGTCATCGATGCAGGCCGCCACCACAGTTGGTAACGCAGAACGTTTAAGAACAGCTCCTGTCCTACCACTATACTAGTGGTATAAACAGGCCTGCTGCTGATGCGCCTGCTGTCCACAGGTGTGTCCCCTACGCACACGGACAGCGTAACCAATGGCCCCTGTGTTGTTAACAGGGAGTTCCGGGGCTGGGTGGTCGTTTGGACCCTGTCACGCTAACGGGGCTCCAAGTCTCCAGATCCGAGTGGCGTCTAACTCGGTTCAGGCTACTATTTGCTTGAGTGTCAACCTGCTCTGTATCCTCCACCTAACCTTCCAGTTGCCAACCTCTCCTTTTCCATCTGTGAGCACGGTGGACACCGAATGGCGATTGGGATATCTACCTTTCTCTTTCTTTTCTTCTTAATATTTTTTATATAGCGGTAACATAGTATATACCACCTTATCCAAATCTGCCAGTACCAACATACCAGATGTTGTTTCTTCAGCAAATGTTAATGTTGCTTAACCACCAAACCCACGGACACAAACTTTTTTCCCTTTCCGACACACCTGTTCCCCTTTCCACCAGCATCTGTCCTTTTTCAACTCAGTTTGTATATGACCAAAAATGCAACTCTGCAGAGACACCGTACTCAATGCCGTCTCAGCACAGCAGCCAGCCCTCGGTCCCTCAGATGTGGACAAGCAAGACCATTTCCTCCTATCGATGAAAAAGCGTTGAGAGTCACTCTGTGCACCAGTGCTGTTTAGTGGAAAAGCAGATGTAAGATTGCGTACCCCCTTCTGCTGATACTCCTGCATACGTGCGTCCCTTTCTATGGCAGGAGTTATTTCGCAAAATTTTGTGTTGTACCGGGGATCTAACAGTGTGGCAACCCAGTAGTCAGCATGACTTGGAATTCGTACAATCCGAGGGTCATGTTGTAGGTAGTGCAGCCAGAAGGCGCTCATGTGTCTTGAGCATCCAGGAGGACCAAGTCCTTGGTGTGTTGGTGGCGGAGAGGTGAGAATCGTGCCTCCTTCCTCTGCCCTCTCCCCACAACCTCGCACAACCGAAATGTGAGCAAGCTCTCACTAATCTGCTGAGCCTTCCATGCCCATCGCCAGTTCGTCCTCCATTTCTTCCTGGGCTCCTGCACCTTCCTCAACTGTTTTGCTGATACTATGCGCCCTTGATAATCCCTCTCCCCCACCGTACCATGACTGCCGCCAAGGTGCCGCTGACCGTCTGGACCTTGTAGATCTTGTTATCCCTTCCGCATATGACTCCTCCAGTACTTCCTCCCTTCCTCTTGGACCAACACCTGGCTCCAAATAATGCTTACAGTGTGCTCCATCATGTAGATGACCAAAATTGTCACGCTGAGAATGTCATCGCCAGTGTTAAACATCTGTGTCGACATTTGTAAACTGTGTAGAACAGTGCATATGTCCTTGATCTGACACCACTCCAGCAGCGTGATCTGCACCACCTCTGGATCAAGTTAGCCCAGGGTATACATCATAACGTATTTCAGCTGGGCTCTGCGGTGCTGCCACAGACGCTGCAACATGTGCAGATTCAAATTCCTGCGTGTCGGATTATCGCATTTCAGACGTTTAACCGCCAGACCTTAAGACTTCAGGAGTGATGAAAGTTGTTGAGCTACTGGGTGTGAACGATGGATGTGAGCACATAGCGAGCGTGCCCGCTGTACAAGGCCATGTAGGCCGGGATGTTGTTTTAAAAATTGCTGGAGAATCAGATTAAACACGTGAGCCATACAAGTCACGTGTGTCACATTGGCCTGACCAAGGCACGCTGCCATGTTTGCATCATTGCCGCACACGGCTGTTAAGTCACCACCGTAGTCCGCTACGTCAATTTGTACTCCTGTCGCAAGGTGACAACGTGTTCCTTTCGTGCATAGTGCGGATGATGGGAGAGAAGTTGACGCCAGCGGCGCAGGTGGACGCAGGTTATGCTCACCCACTGGGCTGCGTTACCTTGACATATACAGAACCAATGGCTGAATGCAGGTGGTGGGTATCTCACAGATGAAGTACCATCATTCAGCTACAACCAATGGGAAGACACAACACCCTTTTTTAGGCCCCTCCTGTCTGAAGACCACTGCCAGACATAGCTATGAACCTCTGGTTACCGTTACCCCCAGTTTAGTTTTATAAGTTTGTGTGCTTGTTACCTGACTACTTTTCCTGCTAGCTGTTTAGGTACCTCGTTGGTCGATTCGCATTTCACCTCTGCTTGTTTTCTGATTAAGTCTTGTCCCTCCCATTCTGTTCCTCTATTAATGTTTTGACCCTGCATGACTACTATTCTCTGGAACTGCAGCCTTCCACTGGTATTGATCAACTTGGGCCCTGTATCATTCAAAATCACTGTATAGGGGTTAAAGGGTTTCAGGGTTCTGGGGGTCCAGCTTGGTGAGTGGGTTCCCTCTAGCCTATCCTTTACAGCCCGTCTGAGTGTGTCGATCCAGGCAGGCGTTACACCGTGCCCTCGACAGAAGGACATGTAGGCCGGGATAATGTTTTAAAAATTGCTGGAGATTCGGATTCAACACGTGAGCCATACAAGGCACGTGTGTCACATTGCCCTGAAGAAGGGCCGCAGACTGTTTAGCATCATTGTCACACCCGGCATTCCCTGGCTGCTGGTTGAGTGGAGACAACCATTGATGAAACTCGGTCTCACTCTACAGAGCTAACCGTCCACAACTCCTCAGCGGTGTCTCACATTTCCCCTACATTTCAAAGCAAACATTTGACCGCCTGATGGCCTTGAGCTCTGCTGCCAGCATAGTAAGGAGGTGTGTGGGATTCCTTGGGCGCAGTTACAAGGAAGGGTGGCCTGACCACACAGGGTTTGGGCTGAGGTGCAGGAACAACACGAGGTTGATGAGGCAGAAGCAGTGGAGGAACTTGTACATACAGAGGAAGTGGGGACGGAAAGACTTGTACAGCAGACACTTCTCCATCTATCACCATAGTTAGCCAGTGCCCAGTCAGCGACATGTAACGCCCCTGTCCATGCTTACTGTTCCAAGTATCTGTGGTGAAATGCACCCTGTCACACACAGAGTTTCTCAAGGAAGCAGTGATGTTGTGTGCAACCTGCAGTGTTAGCGCGGGCACCCCTTTCTTGGAGAAGGAGTGGTAAATGGCCATCGGCTCTTGGGGCACTGCAATGGGCATAAGGTTTCGAAAATCCTCGGTGACAAAAGGGTGTAAAGGTAGCCTTTCTGTAGGCAAAAAGTTTGAGATGCTGAAACTAAGCCTCTTAGGCATGTCATGCACTTCGAAAATCATGTAAAACAACAGCGAGGGGACTCCAACCACAGTCTTCCTCGTTGCCACTAATTGGGCCACACACACCCCACTTGACCGTCATCAGTTGACCCCCTTTTTCAAAATGAAAAAGATGCTTTGCATGAAGCACTCTCAAAAATACGCCTGCCTTTCGCCTCCCCTGGATGACCCAGGGGAAGAAAAGTACCAGAGAGCCATGACTTGTTCATCTTGGTTCTTTGAGAAACACAGCGGGGGGACTCCAACCACAGTCTCCCTCTTTTCCACTAATTGGGCCACACACACCCCACTTGACTGGCATCAGTTTATCCCCCTTTTCAAAATGAAAAAGATGCTTTGCATGAAGCGCTCTCAAAAATACGTGTGCCTTTCGCCTCCCCTGGATGACCCAGGGGAAGAAAAGTCCTCTGAGAGCCATGTCCACATTGTCAGTGGACAGACGCGTGTGCTTATCTGTCAGCAGACCCCCAGCAGCACTGAAGACAGGTTCCGAGAGAACACTGGCTGCAGGACACGACAAGATCCCCAAGGCGTACGTGGTGAGCTCAGGCAATTTATCCAGATTGGAAGCCTAAAATGAGCAAGCTCAAGTTGCACAGTAATGGCATCGATGTTCCCTTGCATATACTCATATATCTGTGTCTCCTCCTCTTTTTCCTCGTAACGCTGTTTTGTTTTCACATGAGAATTTGTTCTTGTCACTTTTCCATGTGTTTGTGTTGTGTTGTGAGTTGTTTGTCACCTTTTGGACACCTTTGAGGGTGTTTTCTAGGTGTTTTTATGTGTTTGTGATTGCCTCCCATTGTTTCCTATGCGGTTCGAGTGGTTCGCCGAACTGGTTCGCCAAACTGAACTCGAACGAGACCTCCATTCGGCGAACCGAACTCGAGCCGAACCACGGCCGGTTCGCTCATCTCTAATCTTTCCCTGTCTGTCTCTTTCCCTGTCTATCTCTTTTCCTGTCTGTCTCTTTCCCTGTCTGTCTCTTTCCCTGTTTTTTGTCTCTTTCCCTGTCTCTTTCTGTCTCTTTCTCTGTCTGTCTCTTTTTCTCTGTCTGTCTCTTTCCCTGTCTGTCTGTGCCTGTCTCTTTCCCTGTCTGTATCTGTCTACCTCTGTCTCTTTGACTATCTGTCTCTCTCTGTCTCTTTCCCTGTCTGTGCTCTTCTGTGTCTGTCTGCCTCTGTCTATTTCCCTATCTGTCTCTTTCCCTGTCTCTGTCTGTCTCTTTGATAGTCTGTCACTCTCTCTTTATCTGTCTGTCTCTGTCTCTCTGTCTCTGTCTGTCTCTTTCCCTGTCTGCCTCTTACTCTGTCTGTGCCTGTCTGTCTATCTCTTTCTGCCTCTCTCTATCCGTCCCCCCACTGACATGTTATTAGCTCACACATAAGCTTCTTATACTATGACTGTCCTTTGTTCCTATAGCAACCAATCACAGCTACTATTAATAACCTTTAGCTCGCAGCTCCATTGACTTTAATGGAGGCAGGTTTTTAGGAGAGTAACTGTAAAGTGCGGGGTTAAATTTTTCCATCAAAACATAGCCTATGACTTTCCCTGAGTCACATGGGGCATCTGTGCAAACCTTTGTGATTGTAAATGCGACGGTGCGGATACCTTTAGCGGACATACACATACATACATACACACACACATACACACACACACACACACACACACACACACACTCAGCTTTGTATATTATATTGGCTGCCTATAGCCAATTAAAGAATGTTGCATTTATGACGACTCTTTTTTTCCTAACTTTTCGTCAATTTCTTACCCATCTGCTTATAGTTACCTTTAGTAGAATATAGAAGGGAAAAGGTGATTTCTATATACCGCGCCAACGACCACTCATGTAGATGGAGAATTAATGTCACTTTATTTCATGCTCAGGTCTACGCATTTCAGGAGACTCTGCTCCCATCCTCAGGACAATACAGGCATAAGAAACATCAAATCTGCAAACAAAATGCCAGATTGAACACATATACCCTTGGGTGTGACGTCATAGGCCCACCCACATTACAAAAAAATTCAGCGGGAACATCCATACATTCAGTATATGACGTAGTATCTTGATTTTAGTGCAAACCAGAGGACCCTTCAACCAGAAAAAACCTCTGAGGGACAAGATCACAGATGAAGTGTAATAAATTAAAAAAAGAAAAATAATAAAACTGTGTGCCGTGTGTTATTTCCAGGTGATACAAAAATATATAAGGACCAGCCCCAATGATCAAACACAAGATGTGAGGGGTGATTGTGTCAGAATCGAACCTAGAATTCACCTGAATTGTATGTCTTTTAGGCTATGTGCGCACGTTGCGTAAATTCATGCAGTTACGCTGCGCTTTGCAGCGCAGCGTAACTGCATGCGTCCTGCGTCCCCTGCACAGTCTATGGAGATTGTGCAGGGGCCGTGCGCACGTGGCGTCTCAGAGCGCAGCGCTTCGGCTACTGCCGAAGCGCTGCGCAAAAAGAAGTGACATGTCACTTCTTTCCTGCGCTTTGCCGGCAGCTCCTGCTCTGTCTATGGGAGGAGCTGCAGGCAGAGCGCATGGAATCGGCGCTCACTACGGAGATTTCTGCAGCGATCTAAAGCGCACATGTGCTCTTCAGATCGCTGCAGAAAATTCTGCAGGGCTAGTACGCAACGTGCGCACATAGCCTTAGGAGTTGACACCCTTAAGCTATCAGTGCTCACAAACATGAAACCAAGAAAAAAGTATTTAGTAGGGTGAAACCCATGGTGAGAACAAAGAATCAAAAGAGACAGAACATGTGTATCATTTTGTAAAACCAAAGGGAACGAAAATATTATGTGTATTAAAACAACAGAGAGAGAGGGGTCAAAGAAGTACAGGACCGTGAGAAAAAATAGTAATGCGCATGCGGTAATGGAGACATAAGAAGCTAGAATGCTGTGTGAGGTTAAAAGAGTTCAGAAGCGTGGGAAAAAATATTACTGCGCATGCGGCAAAAGGAAAAAGATCCAGAGCGTGATCTCCATAGAAGATGCCGGCGTGCAAAAGAACGGATATACAGTTATATACATAGATATAAAAGAAACTCCAGTATGGTGACAAAATTATAACCATATCTCCCGCAAAACATATAGTTCAAGGGCCAAGACAAACACACTAATACACGTGCATTGGGCAAACAGGAAATACAACCATGATATGCAGAGCCAAGCCCCGCACTGTAAAAAACCCTGCACATACATATACATGTGCAATTATATATTCACCAAGAAAAGGGTGAAGCATGCATCACACTCCCGTGAAACGGGCAAAAACATATAAAAAAAGACAATATACTGTGAGACTGTGACCGGGGTTATCTATGACGGCCGGTATGTCTCGCCCAGGTTGTGCTCACTCCATGATAGAAAGTAAATCCACTATAGGGTTAATGCTGTTTCCCTACAGGCTTAAGGAAGGGTTAAAAGGAAACAGGAACGAGGGCAGGTGTGCCGGGTGTGAGGGAGTGAACAGAACTCCCTGAGTTTTCTGCTGGAGAGGCACATGTATTGTGTTATGGACTTTTGTTTGGACATTAAAAACCGTGTGCTGTGAACCTTGATGCCTGGATCCCGTGTCTTCTGCTGCGCAGCCGACCGTGCTACCTCACATATGGTGGAGAATCGGCGGGCATGACAGCCGGTGAGGTGTAGCATCCAGCCCTGGTGACCCAGCTGCGCATGTCCTGGATTCGAGCGGCTATACTACAGCCCAAACCCGGCGACGCCATGGAGGACATACTAAAGCATTTGGCTCAGGCTAATGCACGGCAACAAGAGGCTAATGCACAGCAGCAACAGACCAATGCACACCTGCTCCAATCCTTGCAAGTGCAGGAAAGAAAACTCCAAGAACAGATGGATCAGGCCAATGCACGTCAGCAGCAATCCTTCCAAGTGCAGGACAAAAGGCACCAAGAACAGATGGAGCAGGCCGATGCACGTCAGCAGCAAGCCTTGCAATTGCAGGAAAAAAGGCACCAAGAACAGATGGTTCTCCTGGCCAAGTGGATCCGTGCCGGACCGGCAGCAACAACCCAGGGACCGGGTGACGACGGCAGCGTCCGGAAAGCGGTGAGACAAGCGTTGCAAAAGATGACCCCGGGGGATGATGTGGAAGCGTTCCTGGCGGTGTTTGAGCGGGTGGCCAAGCGGGAAAAGCTGCCGACCCCGCAGTGGGCTGAGGTATTGTCGCCCTATCTGACGGGGGAACCCCAAAAAGCGTACCTGGACCTCTGTGCCGAGGACGCCATTGACTATGTGACCCTGAAAGCCGAAATACTGGCTCGGTTGGGGGTGAATACCTATGTACGGGCTCAGCGGGTCAATCAGTGGTTCTATGAGGAAGCCAAACCCGTACGCTCCCAGGCCTATGACTTGTTGCATCTTGTGAAAAAGTGGTTGCAGCCTGACACTCTGAGCCCGGCGCAAATGGTGGAAAGGGTAGTAGTGGATCGTTTTGTGCGCACTTTACCCGTCACCGTTCAACGGTGGGTCGGACAGGGTGACCCGAGTACCCTGGACCAATTAGTGTCCCTGGTAGAGCGGCATGTGGCTACGCAGGACTTGATACGGGACACTGAGACTTTGCGTACCGCCCGTCAGTCCGGCCCCTCCAAGCCTAGGGCCAAGGACCCACCGCTGACAACGGTACAGGAGTCCCCTACCGTCCCGTCTGAGGCCGCGGCCGCCATTCCTGAGGTCCGGAAGGTTCTGTACCCTAAACGACAACCCGTCAAGGGGGTTTCCGTCCCCATTAGATGTTGGCGGTGCCAGCGGGTGGGACATATGGAAGCCCAGTGTCCACTCACCACGGAGCCCATGGATTGTGGGGTTACCCGGCGGGGTTCAATGTATGCTCAGGTGGTGTGTACCGCTGACCTGGTCTCCCCAGAGACGGAGCCCCACTTGTGCCAAATACAGGTGAATGGATGTCCGGTTACAGGATTGTTGGATTCCGGAAGCTTAGTGACCCTTGTGCGATCCACCTTGAGAGCTAAAGTAAAGGCCACAGGACGCACCGTGGGGGTGGTTTGCATATATGGGGACCGCCGCGACTATCCCACGGGGATTGTCACCATCACAGCACCTTGCGGTCAGGTGCAACATGAGGTGGGACTTCTTAACACTCTTCCTTATGACGTGATCCTAGGAAGGGATATGCCCTATTTTTGGACTTTATGGAGGGGGCCCCCTAAGTCCCCTCAGATATTGGTCGGTCCGGGACCTGAGCCCTACAATCCTGAATCCGGGACACCTGCCGTAGGGGTCACCATGATAGGGACAGAGTGTGAACCCGATAGGTCGCCCCTAGAGGTATTGGCAGGAGAGGCTGAGACGGTCGAGCCCATCCCGGAGTTGGAGGCGTCCCCGGATACTTTTGGGACAGCCCAACTCCAGGACCCTACGTTAATACATGCCCGGAGTCGGGTGACAGTAGTTGACGGGGTGGCACAGCTGCCCGGTGCCCAGGTAAGGTACCCCCATTTCGCTCTTAAGCAGGATTTACTCTACCGGGTAGATGAAATACGGGGCGTAGGGGTAGAACAGTTGGTGGTGCCCCAGCCGCATCGCCGGCGGGTCCTCGACTTGGCTCATAAACACCTGATGAGTGGCCACCTAGGGGTCAAGAAAACGCAGGAGCGAATATTGCAAAGGTTCTATTGGCCCGGGGTCTTTGGGGAGGTAAAACGGTTCTGCGAAACCTGCCCGGAGTGTCAGCTTACCGCACCCCTGACCCATTTGCGCAGTCCGTTGGTACCGTTACCCATTATAGAAGTCCCTTTTGAACGGATAGGGATGGATCTGGTGGGGCCCCTCGTAAAGTCCGCTCGAGGGCACCAACACATCCTAGTGATCGTTGACTATGCCACCCGGTATCCCGAGGCGATACCTCTCAGACATACTGCAGCAAAGCTTATAGCTCGGGAGTTGTTTGCTGTGTTCTGCCGGGTGGGATTGCCCAAGGAGATCCTTACGGATCAGGGGACCCCATTCATGTCTAAAGTGACCAAAGAGCTGTGCCGGCTACTCCAGATCAAGCAGTTGCGTACGTCTGTGTATCATCCTCAAACGGACGGTTTAGTCGAGCGTTTCAATAAAACCCTGAAAACCATGCTAAGAAGGGTGATTTCAAAAGACGGGAAAGACTGGGATATGATGCTTCCCTATTTGATGTTTGTCATACGAGAGGTGCCACAGGCATCCACGGGGTTTTCGCCTTTTGAATTGTTATACGGGCGACATTCCCGGGGATTGTTGGACCTGGCAAAAGAAACATGGGAACAAGAGCCCACCCCCATAAAAGTGTGATCGAACACATTTTAGGTATGCAGAACCGCATAAGCGCGGTCATGCCAATTGTGAAGGAGCATTTACAGGAGGCTCAGGCCGCGCAATAGACAAGCCACCGTGCGGACCTTTAAACCCGGGGATCGGGTGTTGGTATTAATCCCCACGGCGGAGAGTAAATTCCTGGCTCAGTTGCAAGGCCCCTACGAGATAAAGGAAAGAGTAGGGGTGGTTAACTATAAAGTATTGCAGCCCGGTAGGCGGAAACCTGAACAAATATACCATGTCAACCTATTAAAACCTTGGCAGGAACGGGAAAGCCTGATGGCTGTTTTTTCCCCACCTCCCTCCTCTTCGGGTCGTTCACATCCGGCTCCCGCGACCTCCGGAGAGGACGAACAGGAAGTAAGGATTGGAGAAGCCCTCACCAAGCAACAGAGGCGAGAGGCCAGACGGTTGGTTCAGCAGAACCCCGATGTCTTCTCCGAGCTGCCTGGTAGGACAAGTCTGATACGACACGATATTGTGACCGAGCCCTACCTGAAGGTACGCCTGAAGTCATACCGGGTACCGGAGGCTCGACGACAAGCCATATCGGAGGAAGTAAAGACAATGTTACGCCTGGGGGTCATCGAAAAATCCCGGAGTGAATGGGCTAGTCCGATTGTCCTAATACCAAAACCTGATGGCTCCTTAAGGTTCTGCAATGACTTTAGGAGATTGAACGAAATATCCAAGTTCGATCTCTACCCCATGCCCCGGGTGGATGAGCTGATTGATAGGCTGGGACAGGCGCAATATTTTACCACGCTCGACCTGACCAAGGGGTACTGGCAGGTGCCACTAACGCAGTCCGCCAAGGAGAAAACCGCTTTTGTTACGCCGGAGGGTCTCTTCCACTATTTTGTCTTGCCTTTTGGGTTACATGGCGCTCCGGCCACGTTCCAGAGGTTGATGGACTTAGTGCTGGAACCCCACCAGGCGTATGCATCAGCTTACCTGGATGACATCATTGTTTACAGCTCCGATTGGCAGACCCACTTGGAACAGGTACAAGCGGTGGTGGACGCGCTTCGAACAGCCGGATTGACAGCCAATCCCAAGAAATGTGCATTGGGACTCACGGAAGCCCGCTACTTGGGCTACGTGATAGGCCAAGGAGTGATTAAGCCCCAAATTAACAAGGTTGAGGCGATCCAGAAGTGGCCTAGACCCCTGACCACGAAGCAGGTTAGGGCCTTCCTGGGTATCGTGGGGTACAACAGGAGGTTTGTAAAAGATTTTGCGGGACTATCAGCCCCCTTGACGGACCTTCTCAAAGGCAAGAAGTCCGTCATGGTGCGCTGGACTCCGCAGGCCGAGGACTCCTTCCGGGCCCTGAAGGAGGTTCTGTGCGGACAGCCCGTTCTGGTCAACCCTGATTTCCGGAAGGAGTTCATTGTACAGACTGACGCCTCGGAGGTCGGCCTGGGGGCAGTGCTGTCTCAGGTGGTTCAGGGGGAGGAACACCCCGTCACCTTCTTAAGTAGGAAGCTCACCCCTCCCAAGCGGAATTATAGCGTAGTGGAGAAGGAGTGCCTGGCGATCAAGTGGGCCTTGGAGTCCCTACGCTATTACCTGCTGGGACGGCAGTTTCGCTTGGTGACGGATCACTCTCCACTGGTCTGGATGAGGTCCGCCAAGGAACGGAATGCCCGGGTTACCCGGTGGTTCCTTTCTCTGCAGAACTTCCGGTTTACGGTTGAACACCGGGCCGGTAGGTTGCAGGGCAACGCCGATGCCTTGTCCCGCGGCCCGTGTTTGATGGCTGGAGTTCAACCCCGCACGCTTGAACTGAGGGGGGGGTATGTGAGACTGTGACCGGGGTTATCTATGACGGCCGGTATGTCTCGCCCAGGTTGTGCTCACTCCATGATAGAAAGTAAATCCACTATAGGGTTAATGCTGTTTCCCTACAGGCTTAAGGAAGGGTTAAAAGGAAACAGGAACGAGGGCAGGTGTGCCGGGTGTGAGGGAGTGAACAGAACTCCCTGAGTTTTCTGCTGGAGAGGCACATGTATTGTGTTATGGACTTTTGTTTGGACATTAAAAACCGTGTGCTGTGAATCTTGATGCCTGGATCCCGTGTCTTCTGCTGCGCAGCCGACCGTGCTACCTCACAATACATATTAAAATACGGCAGAAAAAAAGACCTGGCAATAAAACCTTAAAAACATGGGTAGGAAATGTAACTAAAAATATATAATATATATATATATATATATATATATATATATATATATATATATATATATATATATATATATAAAAAAAAACATTAAAAGGAGGGGAGGTTTGGGGGCATAGCATTAATAAATAATATATTAAAAATTATATATATTAATTAATACATATACGTATACATTCACACAGAACAAATATTTTAAAAAAAAAATTATATCGGATAAAAACAAAGTGTGTATACCTGTTGCAACTATTCAAGCAACTAGTGAAACAAATCTGTCACCTCATTTAACCCCAAAGGTTTGAGTGTGTTGAGTTTGTAAATCCAATAGGTTTCTTTCTTATTCAGTAACTCATTGCGATTAGGGGTATGAGAGGGTATCTGTTCAATAGGCGTCACTCTTAAGCTAGATTTCTTATCATGAACCATGGTTGTGTGCCTAGATAGGCATGTCTGTGCTCTTCTGTGTCTGTCTGCCTCTGTCTATTTCCCTGTCTGTCTCTTTCCCTGTCTCTGTCTGTCTGTCTCTTTGATTGTCTGTCACTCTCTCTCTGTCTCTGTCTGTCTCTTTCCCTGTCTGCCTCTTACTCTGTCTGTGCCTGTCTGTCTATCTCTTTCTGCCTCTCTCTATCCGTCCCCCCACTGACATGTTATTAGCTCACACATAAGCTTCTTATACTATGACTGTCCTTTGTTCCTATAGCAACCAATCACAGCTACTATTAATAACCTTTAGCTCGCAGCTCCATTGACTTTAATGGAGGCAGGTTTTTAGGAGAGTAACTGTAAAGTGCGGGGTTAAATTTGTCCATCAAAACATAGCCTATGACTTTCCCTGAGTCACATTGGGCATCTGTGCAAACCTTCGTGATTGTAAATGCAACGGTGCGGATTCCTTTAGCGGACATACACATACATACATACATACATACACACACACATATACACACACACACACACACACACACATACACTCAGCTTTGTATATTATATTGGCTGCCTATAGCCAATTAGAGAATGTTGCATTTATGACGACTCTTTTTTTCCTAACTTTTAGTCAATTTCTTACCCATCTGCTTATAGTTACCTTTAGTCCTTGCTTCTGGAGCTTCATTACAAGAGTGTTATGTGTCACATTATTAAATGCCTTTGCATAGTAGAAATAAATCCCATCAGCTGCATTACTAATATTCAGATTTGCACTTGCTTTCTCATAGAAACCCAACATGTTGGTTAGATACGACTTATCTTTCATGAATCCATGCTGGTTATCAGTTATTATATTATTCTCTCTAATATATTGTTGCATATCATCTCCTAAAATGCCCTCAAGAACCTTGCACATGACTGATATCAGACTTACTGGACAGTAGTTGCCTGGATCCACCCTCTTACCTTTCTTAAATATTGGTACCACGTCAGCTATTCTTCAATCCTGAGGCACCAACCCTGTTACAAAAGAGTCTAAAGGGTGCTTTACACGCTGCGATATCGGTAACGATATATCGTCAGGGTCACGTTGTTAGTGACGCACATCCGGTGCCGTTACCGACATCGCAGCGTGTAACACCAATGAGCGACGATCAATGAGCACAAAAACGTGAAAAATCGTTGCTCGTTGACACGTCGCTTATTTCCTTCGCTCCGTGTGACACCGCGGGAATGAGGAACATCTCCTTACCTGTGTCCACCGGCAATGCGGAAGGAATGAGGTGAGCGGGATGTTACGTCCCGCTCATCTCCGCCCCTCCGCTTCTATTGGACGCCTGCCGTGTGACGTCGCTATGACGACGCACGAACCGCCCCCTTAGAAAGGTGGCGGATCACCGGCCAGAGCGACATCGCAGGGCAGGTAAGTCCGTATGACGGGGTTAAGCGAGGTTGTGCGCCACGGGCAGTGATTTGCCCGTGTCGCACAACCGACGGGGGAGGGTACGATCGCTTGCGATCTCGCTAGCGAGATCGCAGCGTGTAAAATACCCTTTAGAAGATAAGATACTGCTGTCTGTGAATTATCGAGCTCAATTCCCTCAATATTCGTGGATGAGTGCCATCTGGCATGGGGGAATTGTCAATGTTTAATTTACTCAGACACAGGCGTACTTTTTCTTGTGTTAAATTAGTTAATTTAACACAAGTAAAATTAACTGAGTTGAATGCTATTTAATGACAATTTGGGATACAGAACATTTTGGATCAGTTCACATGTATCTTGTGCTCCTATGTGAGCACTTACATCAGGGTTTGCATCTACAGTACATCTCTGAAAAACATGATTCAGTTGAAACCTCCGACCAATTAATTCACTATAATGAGGCAGCAGAGTTACACCCTACTCCGTTTGGCCTCTGTTTACTGGTGTCCATCTTTTCAAAGGTGAACAAAACTGTTGATGACTGCACTTTGTGCACACCTAAAAAACACATAAAAAGATGGACATTGGTGGACCACAGGCCAGATCAGAGTTCAAAGTGACTCCTTGTGCCTCATTACAGTGAATTTGCAGTCGGGAATTTTGTCAAAATCACGTTTTTCAGAGATTAAGGGTATGTGCGCACGTTGCTTTTTACCTGCTTTTTACCTGCTTTTTTGCTGCTTTTTCTTCTGCGCTGTTTAATGCCAAAATGGATGTGTTCTTCTATTCAAGCAAAGTCTATGGGAATTTGGGTTTCTTGTTCACACTATGTTGTTCAAAATGCTGCCTTTTTGTGGCAGAACTTTGGTCAAAAACTCAGCTTTTCAAAGAAGCAACATGTCAATTGTTTTTGCCATTTGGGTTTTGCACTGCAAAGCTGAGTTTTTGACCAAAGTTCTGCCATAAAAAGGCAGCATTTTGAACAACATAGTGTGAACAAGAAACCCAAATTCCCATAGACTTTGCTTGAATAGAAGAACACATCCATTTTGGCATTAAACAGCGCAGAAGAAAAAGCAGCAAAAAAGCAGGTAAAAAGCAGGTAAAAAGCAACGTGCGCACATACCCTTACACATAGTCCCTGGTGTGAAAGCTCAGTGTAGAGAGAAGGATAACTCTCAGCAGGGCTATAGTGTGATTTTTGGGAGGCAGAATAAACAAATCAACAGCAGTTGTAAAATTGGCCTTTTAAGCCATACACCATGCAGTATAAGTGATTAGGCGGCTTTATTACTCAGATCAGCATGATTACAGTGATACCAAATTTATATCTTCAGCAGAAAATAGTCAATATATGCTGCGTGTTGAGGAGTTCAACTCTTAAGCCCCCTCCATATGTGGGGAACCCCTTACCATGACATCAATAACATCCATTTGTGGGAAGGGGTTAAGAATAATTTTAAATAACTAGGCAGTAAACTGAAAGACCTGAAAGACCTCCAAGGTGGCATTGGGTTACAACTGTGTTCAGCAGATAAATTACACCTGAATGGAAGGGGATCTGCTATGGTGGGGATAAAATTCTAGCAAGGAAAGCAGAGTATTGAAAAAAGTACTGCTCTGTGGATATAAAAAATGATTCTACTGGCCATGACCTCATATCATAAGATAGCATCCATAGTGCTGTTTCCCATTTTCACAGTACCTGCAAGTCAGTGTAATGCCTTCTTGTTACTCCCTCTCCCTTCTGGGATGTTACATTAAATATCGGGGGGTGTGACTTGCTCATTGCTAGTAGCTACCATTCCTCTGATAATATATATACTTCCCTGCAGTCCTAGATCAGGGTTAATGCCCCCTGTTCTTGGACTGCAGGAAAGCAGATATGATCAGGGGGCTGGCAGCAACTAGTAGGGAGCAGGTCACACCCCCTGATCTCTGTTGTAACATCCCAGAAGGGTCCGAGAGCACCAAGAAGCAGCTTCCACACAGCACTATGGATATTATCTTTGGAGCGTATAAGGGCATGGCTATTAAAATAATTTATTATCTCCCCAGAGTATCACTTTAAACTAAGGATGATAGAGGAGTACAATGCAGAAAGTAAAGAGATAGGTAGGTTAGAGAGTTGTCAGAGTGTATTGGAGAGTGAATAAATTGTCTCGGGGAGAGGGAGGGAGCATTAGGTCAGTGGATAGGGAGATCCATGTGTGATAAACAAATAGTTAAGATAAATGTGTCTTCAACTTTTCAGGACGAAGTATTTCTGAAAGCAAATGTCAGAAAATAGATGAAAATCTAACGTGAATGTTCAGAAATTCTAAAACGCTGGCAAGCAAAATAGGAGAATTTCAGTCCTTAGCACTAGAAAAGGGGTGGGGAACTGTCGCGCTGTACAAATGCTAGTAAGACGTAGTACAGCGTAATCCCCACTAAGTGGCAGCAGAGTAGTGAAGGAAATACAAAGAAACACTGTAACGGAAAGGCAGTTGAAGTACAGCAGAGTAACTTCAGCAGGCAGTTAACAGGCGAACCATCAGGGGGCAATAGAGCAGTCAAACAGTCAGGGTCTAGCCAGGAAAGTCGGGTCACTGCAAAGGGAGGATCAATATCAAAGTCAGAAAACAGAACAGAGTCAGAAGCTGAGAGATCAGGTATGCAGAGGGAAACACAAACAACAGACAGGAGAAGGAAGTCAGGGACTGGGACAGGCAGACGAACGAGGGAGGGTCAAAGTCAGGAGGCAGAACAGATCGGGATCACTCACCAGAACCAGTATACAAGCTGCAAGGCAGAAATATCAATGGCACGGAGCCATAGGTAAAGAAGCAATATATAGCGTCCAGGGATCCAGAACGAGGCAACGTAAGTTAACACCTGACATGACCAGGCCAGAGATGGGTATAACCAGCAGCAGGGTAAAGCCGGCCTGGATCATGACAGGAACCTTTTTCTGCCAAGGGCCACTTGCATATTTATACCATCATCCGTGGGCCATTAATTAAAAACAATTACATCTGCTAAAGGCTGGATACAGCTGAAAATGTGAAAATGTTTTTAATCAATGTTCTTTTTTTCAATGAGCTACCCACTTTCTGTTTTTATTTTTATAAGAGAAATATCTATCATCTGTTTTTATTTTCTATCATTGTTTCCTATCAGAACTCTCCTTGAAAGAGACTCCTGCAGTTCACCAGATTGGCAAGCACCTGGACAAAATAATCCCCACATACATTACATAGAATTGTGCCCTATAGTGCACAACCACACCAGACTACAGTATTTTATTTCTTTCCATTGGTTTTAATCTTCATTTATTCATCACAACTATGCTCACAAAGCACTGTATCATCTCCACATTTCCTTCAAGGAAAATCTCTCCATTATAATAAATGTATTATTCTTGGGAAGGGTTGACTGAGAGTAGACAAAATTAACAAGTACATAAATGGTTTATACAAGAAGTAGGATTAATAGCTGTTTCAAGTAAATCCCTCTAAAAAAAAATAACAGTGCACTCCCTCCACTTGGAGAAAGAAAGGTTCAATCCCCAGAGGAGACAGGCCTTTTTTTACCATAAGAACTACTAAAATGGAATAATCTACCTTATGAGCTGGTCACAGTAGGAACAATCAGTGGTTTAAAAAAAAAAGGCTTTGGTGTTTTTTTAGAGGAAAATAACATACATTCTTAAGTAATTTTTGATACACTGAACCAAATATTCTGAAAAATGTATTTTCAGAACGTTTGGTTCAGTGTACCAAGAATTGGAGTGAGAAAAGGAAAGATTAGCTCTTCTGGAGCAAACTGAATCTTGTATTGTGGTTGCATTGTGTACTCCTTCCCTTTGTCTTTTCTTGTGCTTTGGTTGAACTTGATCGACATTTGTCCTTTTTTAAACATCATAAGGCCCATTAAAACTGCACTTTTTTCATACCTCTTTGTAAAAATGGAACATGATCATCATCAACCTGTCTTGCTCGCAAACTGTTTAGAAAATATAAAATTTCAGAGGGATGATTCTTCAATAGTCCAAGATTATGCAGTCTTCTTTCTATTAAAGAAAATATCAAAACAAAGCCATTATTAGTTTTTACTGTTTATAAATGAATAGTGCTAAATAAACCAATAAAGCCATGTTTACATAAACACCCTGGGTTCATACCGTGATGACCCATTGCATACCTCCCAACTTTTAAAGAAGGAAAAGAGGGGCAAAGTTTGCGGCGCGCGTAGCGCGCCGCGGCAAATTTTTAGGCCACGCCCCCTAACCACACCCATTTCACAGTCACGCCCATATCCACTCCCCATCCACACCCATTCAGCACAAACACGCAGGCAGCCGGCGGGCCTCCAGCACGGACACGCAGGCAGCCGGCGGGCCTCCAGCACGGACACGCAGGCAGCCGGCGGGCCTCCAGCACGGACACGCAGGCAGCCGGCGGGCCTCCAGCACGGACACGCAGGCAGCCGGCGGGCCTCCAGCACGGACACGCAGGCAGCCGGCGGGCCTCCAGCACGGACACGCAGGCAGCCGGCGGGCCTCCAGCACGGACACGCAGGCAGCCGGCGGGCCTCCAGCACGGACACGCAGGCAGCCGGCGGGCCTCCAGCACGGACACGCAGGCAGCCGGCGGGCCTCCAGCACGGACACGCAGGCAGCCACAGTGAGGCGGCCGGTCGCCTTCACAGACAGGCGGCCGGCCGCCTTCACAGACAGGCGGCGGGCCGCCCGCACAGAGAGGCGGCCAGCCGCCCGCAGAGAGAGGCGGCCGGCCGCCCGCAGAATGAGGCGGCGGGCCGCCCGCACAGACAGGCGGCGGGGGGCGCCCGCACAGACAGGCGGCAGGGGGGCGCCCGCACAGACAGGTGGCGGGCCGACCGCACAGACAGGCGGCCGGCCGACCGCACAGACAGGCTCCGGCCGGGGGTGAGGGGGGAGGGAGGGAAATCAGCGCTGGGGAGATTAGTTTACTGTACCAGCAGCAGCACAGGCAGCGCTCCTCTCTATGCCACGTCTACTAGGATGGTAGGAGGGAAAAGCAGGGAGGCGGAGAGAGAGTGGGTGGGCGGAGCCCGGGAGCCGGCCGTCCCGCCCGTGGCAACGGGACAAACAACGTAAAGCGTGAAAGTCCCGCTGTATCCGGGACGGTTGGGAGGTATGCAGCATGTTAGAATGTGTACATAAGATCCCGCTGGTGGTGGCCGCAGCTTATAGGCCCCAAATCTGGTGACAGGTTCCCTTTAAAGTGAACCTGTCAGGTGCAATATGCACTCAGAGCCAGGAGCAGTTCTGGGTGTATATTGCTAATCCCTGCCTAACCGTCCCTGTATACACTAGCATAGATAAAGAGATCAAGAACAAATATTTTTAAAGATCTTATATCTTATGCTAATGAGCGCGGGGACTAGTCACAAGGGCGTTACTTCACTTGGCTAGTCGGCTCGCATAGCATGTTAGCATGTTATTACGCCCCTGTGTGAGTACTAACACGCTATGTGAGCCGACTAGCCAAGTGAAGTAACGCCCTTGGGACTAGTCCCCGCGCTAATTAGCATAAGATATAAGCTCTTTAAAAATACTTTTTCTATAGATGCCTTTATCTATGCTAGTGTATACAGGGACAGTTAGGGAGGGATTAGCAATATACACCCAGAACTGCTCCTGGCTCTGAGTGCAGATTGCACCTGATAGGTTCCCTTTAAAGGGAACCTGTCACCAGAAATTTAGCAAAAAAAATAAAAGATTCCCCTCTGCAGTTCCTGGGATGAATTCTGGAAAGGTTCCTGTTGCTATTGAGACTTAAAATAATACTTTATGAAGTCTTACCTTTTTGTATGCAAATCTGTTTTTATGGTCACGGGGGCGGGCTGCCTGGCGTCCGTTATTCCCCCTCCTGCCGCTGTACGCCGTCCCCCATTGCTCATTTCCATACATGAGGACGCCTTCCTCATGTAACTGTCCTCCTGAAGTTTTGTGCATGCCCAGTGCCACTCTCGCGGGAGTAAGCACTGTGCAAAGTGTGAACGCTTTTGAGGTGATTGCGCAGGCGCGAGATTATGGGCGGCGCTGTGATTGTCATCAGCAGCGTCATCCAAGTACCCGCCCATAATCTCGTGCCCGCGCTTCTCACTCTGCCTCCACCGTTATGTGCAAGCACTGGCCATATGAACCATGTTACCTATTACCGTGGGCGCGAGATTATGGGCGGCGCTGTGATTGTCATCAGCAGCGTCATCCAAGTACCCGCCCATAATCTCGTGCCCGCGCTTCTCACTCTGCCTCCACCGTTATGCGCAAGCACTGGCCATATGAACCACGTTACCTATTACCATGGGCGCGAGATTATGGGCGGCGCTGTGATTGTCATCAGCAGCGTCATCCAAGTACCTGCCCATAATCTCGTGCCCGCGCTTCTCACTCTGCCTCCACCGTTATGCGCAAGCACTGGCCATATGAACCACGTTACCTATTACCATGGGCGCGAGATTATGGGCGGCGCTGTGATTGTCATCAGCAGCGTCATCCAAGTACCCGCCCATAATCTCGTGCAAGCAGTAATAGGTAACATGGTTCATATGGCCAGCACTTGCGCATAACGGTGGAGTCAGAGGGAAAAGTGCGGGCACGAGATTATGGGCGGGTACTTGGTTAACGCTGCTGATGACAATCACAGCGCCGCCCATAATCTCGTGCCTGCGCAATCACCTGAAAAAGCGTTCACATGCGCAAAACTTCGGGAGGACAGTTACATGAGGAAGGCGTCCTTGTGTATGTAAATGAGCAATGGGGGACTGCGTAAAGCGGCAGGAGGGGGAATAATGGACGCCAGACAGCCCGCCCCCGTGACCATAAAAACACATTTGCATACAAAAAGGTAAGACTTCATAAAGTATTTTTGTAGGTCTCAAAGGGGGCACAATAACAACAGGAACCTTTCTAGAAGCAGCCCAGGAGCTGCAGAGGGGAAGCTTTTACTTTTATTGTGAAATTTCTGCTGACATGTTCCCTTTAACTGGTAGGGGAGCCAGGATAAAGCAGAGCTGAACCTGTTGGGAAGCTAGGACCCAGCAGCTCTGCTCCACAGGCAGGAGACCACTGATCGGTAAGCTAATAGAAGCCTGCAGATGCCACTCTGCATAGGTTATTGTCACTGCTATCTGCAGGAGATAAGTGCTGATTGCACGGTCTCCTCAGCGTCCTGACTCCCCGCGTGTCTGCAGCAGTGAGAAGCCGCACACGGGGAATCAGAGAACAGCTGCAGACAAACGCAGGCTCCGGGACTGGGGGGGGTCGGCTGCAGGGGGGGGTCGCTCTGCTGCAGGGGGGTCGCTCTGCTGCAGGGGGGTCGCTCTGCTGCAGGGGGTGATTCATACCTCAGCAGCAGTCACAGGAGTAGGTGCGCGCTCGGCTCTGTAATGAATAGTAGAAGGGAGAAACAGCGAGGCGGGGCTACAGTGGGTGGGTGGAGCCGGGATAAACAGCCTCACGGGCGGGAGCCGGGATCAAAGGCTCAGAAGAGGGACTGTCCCGCTGTATCCGGGACGGTTGGGAGGTATGCCATTGGAGGAACACAAACTCCATGATAGCAGGAAAAGGAGTACAAAGAAGAGTAAACATTGAACAAGCTTTTTTAAATCACAAGAAAAATGTACAAGAAAAAAAGGTTGGAAAAGATAAGGATTCGGTGCAATAACTTAATGATATTGCAAAAAGTCGTATAAATATCACCACTCCGGATGAATGAATACATCACACAAAGCAGTATCAAAGGAAGTCAATATCATATTCAAGCATACAAAAAATGGAAACCAATTTGCTAAATGCCGGCATATGTGAACTATTTTCTCAATAAATATAATAGATAACAGAGAGCCCGAGTGCAAAATGGGGATATAGCTATTCAAGCTAGGAAAACAAATTTGGTACACAAACAGAAAATAAAGATCACACCACAGGTCAATTGAGCTCAATCATCAGATAGACACAATTCAATTTGACTATAACATTTACTGGGAAGAGCTACACATACCTATATGGTGGAGCTGGGAGGCGCAGTGGCTGTGTGCCAAGTGTTATGTGTGACGACCCCTTATACCACTTATACAACTCGGCACACAGCCACTGCATCTCCCTGCGGCCTTCTCATTTGCACCATATAGGTACAGTTAAAACCAGAAGTTTATATACACTCAGGGCCGCCATCAGGGCATTACATCATGACTGTTGTAGGGGGGCCCAGTGAAGACGGGGGCCTGCTGACCCTTCAACCCCACGCTGACCCCAGCCCCTGCCATGCTTCAGCTGCTGAGAGAGGACGACTTGTGACGTGGGAGCTGGGGAAGGTGAGTAAAATGTTGTTGTTTTTTTTTTATTTTTGCCGCAGACAAATATGCCAGGAAGGGGCCATATATACCAGGAGGATGCCATATATACCAGGAAGGGGACAGAGCACCGGAGGGGATATATATACCCGGATGGGACTAATAAGCCTAATGGGGACATCTATACCAGGAGAGATGCAGGATGGCGACATATATACCAGGAGGACGACATATATGCTAGGAAGGCAAAAATAAACCAGGATGGGGACATAATGTATATACCATGATGGGCCCAGGAGAGGACATATATACCAGGAGGATATTATAGAAAGGGGCAGTGTGTGTGTGTGTGTGTGTGGCGATATACAGAGAGGCAGTGTGTGTGGAAGTACTGTATATATATATATATATATATATATATATATATATATATATATATACACACACACTAATATATATATATATATATATATATATATATACTAGCTGTACAACCCGGCTTCGCCCGGGTTAATAACTGCTGTTAACAAAATAGAATGTATTAACAAAAATGTATTCTGCACACAAAACAAATATATATAAATGTAATTATAATGTCTGTCTCCCCCTCTGTATATATCTCTCTGTCACTCTCGCTATCTCTTTGTCTGTCTGTCTCTTTCCCTGTGTGTCTCTGACTGTCTCTTTCTCTGTCTGTCTCAATCTCTTTCCCTGTCTGTCTCTTTCCCTGTCTGTCTCTTTCCCTGTCTGTCTCTTTCCCTGTCGCTTTCCCTCTTTTTCCCTGTCTGTCTCTTTCCCTGTCTGTCTCTTTCCCTCTGTCTCTTTCTCTGTCTCTTTACCTGTCTTTGTCTGTCTCTTACCCTGTCGGTCTGTTTCCCTGTGTCTGTCTCTGTCTCTTTGTCTGTCTCTTTACCTGTCTGTGTCTGTCTCTTAACCTGTCTCTCTCTTTCCCTGTCTGTCTCTTACCCTCTCTGTCTCTTTCCCTGTCTGTCTGTTTCCCTGTGTCTGTCTCTGTCTATTTGTCTGTGTCTGTCTCTTTACCTGTCTGTGTCTGTCTCTTAACCTGTCTCTCTCTTTCCCTGTCTGTCTCTTTCCCTTTCAGTCTGTCTCTTTGTCTGTGTCTGTCTCTTTGTGTCTGTCTCTTACCCTGTCTGTGTCTGCCTCTTTCCCTGTCTGTGTCTGCCTCTGTCCCTGGCTGCATTGTGACACGCCAACATTCCATTCCCCTCAAAACATAGCCTATGACGCTCTCGGGGTCCAGACGGGTGAGTGTGCAAAATTTTGTGGCTGTAGCTGTGACGGTGCAGATGCCAATCCCGGACATACACACACACATTCAGCTTTATATATTATATATATAAATAGATATATATCTAATATATAAAGCTAAATGTGTGTGTGTGTATGCCATGTCCGGGATTGGCATTGGAAAGAGGCAGACACAGACACACTGTATGTATATATATATATATATATATATATATATATATATATGTATATATACACACACACACACACACACACACACACACACACACACACACACACTAGCTGTACTACCCGGCTTCACCCGGGTTAATAACTGTTGTTAACAAAATAGAATGTATTAACAAAAATGTATTCTGCACACAATATCCGCTGCCCGGGATAGTAACTGTCTCTCTGTTTCTCTCCCATTCTCTGTCTGTCTCCCCCTCTGTATATATCTCTCTGTCTCTCTCTCTCTCTTTGTCTGTCTGTCTCTTTCCCTGTCTGTCTCTGACTGCCTCTGTCTCTTTCTCTGTCTGTCTCAATCTCTTTCCCTGTCTGTCTATCTCTGTGACTTTCGCTGTCTGTTTCTTTCCCTGTCTGTCTCTGTCCCTCTCTTTCCCTGTCTGTCTCTGTCCCTCTCTTTCCCTGTCTGTCTCTTTCCCTGTCTGTCTCTTTCCCTCTTTCCCTCTGTCTCTTTCCCTGTGTCTGTCTCTTTGTCTGTATCTTTACCTGTCTTTGTCTGTCTCTTACCCTGTCTCTCTCTTTCCCTGTCTGTTTGTTTCCCTCTCTTTCCATGTCTGTCCGTTTCCCTCTCTTTCCATGTCTGTCCGTTTCCCTGTGTCTGTCACTGTCTCTTTGTCTGTGTCTGTCTCTTTACCTGTCTGTGTCTGTCTCTTAACCTGTCTGTCTCTTTCCCTGTCAGTCTGTCTCTTTGTCTGTGTCTGTCTCTTTGAGTCTGTCTCTTACCCTGTCTATGTCTGTTTCTTACCCTGTCTGTGTCTGCCTCTTTCCCTGTCTGTGTCTGTCTCTTTCCCTGGCTGCATTGTGACACGCCAACATTCCAGATAAGGGCATGGCTGCGCATTCTTCTGAAGTTCTGGCTGCTCTGTGGCTACCAGCTCCATTCGCTTTAATGGAGGCAGGTTTTTTGGCAAATAACTGTAAAGCGCGGGGTTAAAATTTCCCCTCAAAACATAGCCTATGACGCTCTCTGGGTCCAGAAGTGTGAGTGTGCAAAATTTTGTGGCTGTAGCTGCGACGGTGCAGATGCCAATCCCGGACATACACACACACACACACACACACACACTCAGCTTTATATATTAGATATATATGTATATATGTACATATACATATATACATATATATAGTGTCATGATTCGCCTCCCTATCCACATGGCTAGGGGGCGGAGCCTTCTCTCGGGCCTCACTTCCGGCCCCTGGATGCCTTAAAAGCTGACACTTCCAGTGAACCAGAGCCGGCTATAAGCTTAGCTCTGCTTTGTCTGTGATTGCTGGTCCTGTGAGTGATATCCTGGTCTGTTCCTGTGCCCCCGTGCCCTTGTCTGTGTTCTGTCCCCTGGTCGTCCCTTCTGTCCTGTGTCCTATTCCCCACTCGGTTGCTTCCTCCGGTACTGACCTTAGCCTGACTTTGACTTCGCTCCTGCTTGCTCCTCCGGTCCTGCTTCTGCCCGTACGGTGTTTGACCCAGCCTGTCTGACTATTCCTCACATACCCTGCAGTTCTGCCTCTCAGCTGTGCTGATTAGGCAGTGCATGAGAACGCTGTGCATTTCCTTCCTGGTTCTCATTGCTCTGTGTAGTGTCGTCTGCTGCAGAGCTCTGGCTCCCCCTGGTGGCAGCATTACATATAGATATATATATATATATATATATATATATATATACACACACACACACACACACACACACTGCGTGCAGAATTATTAGGGAAATGAGTATTAAGATCACATGATCATTTTATACATGTTGTCCTACTCCAAGCTGTATAGGCTTGAGAGCCAACTATCAATTAAGTAAAGCAGGTGATGTGCATCTCTGTAATGAGGAGGGATGTGGTGTAATGACATCAACACCCTATGTAATGGTGTGCTTAATTATTGGGCAACTTCCTTTCTTTTGGCAAAATGGGTCAGAAGAGAGATTTGACGGGCTCTGAAAAGTCCAAAATTGTGAGATGTCTTGCAGAGGGATGCAGCAGTCTTGAAATTGCCAAACTTTTGAAGCATGATCACCGAACAATCAAGCATTTCATGGCAAATAGCCAACAAGGTCGCAAGAAGTGTGTTGGGCAAAAAAAGGCACGAAATAACTGTCCATGAATTGAGGAAAATCAAGCGTGAAGCTGCCAAGATGCCATTTGCCACTAGTTTGGCCATATTTCAGAGCTGCAATGTTACTGGAGTATCAAAAAGCACAAGGTGTGCCATACACAGGGACATGGCCAAGGTAAGGAACGCTGAAAAACCACCACCTTTGAACAAGAAACATAAGATAAAATGTCAAGTCTGGACAAAGAAATATCTTAAGACTGATTTTTCAAAGGTTTTATGGACTGATGAAATGAGAGTGACTCCTGATGGGCCAGATGGATGGGCCAGAGGCTGGATCAATAAAGGGCAGAGAGCTCCACTCCGACTCATACGCCAGCAAGGTGGAGGTGGGGTACTGGTATGGGCTGGTATCATCAAAGATGAACTTGTGGGACCTTTTCGGGTTGAGGATGGAGTGAAGCTCAATTCTGAGACCTACTGCCAGAATCTGGAAGACAACTTCTTCAAGCAGTGGTACAGGAAGAAGTCAGTATCGTTCAAGAAAAATATGATTTTCATGCAGAAAAATGCTCCATCACATGCATCCAACTACTCCACAGCGTGGCTGGACAGTAAAGGTCTAAAAGATGAAAAAATAATGACATGGCCACCTTGTTCACCTGATCTGAAGCCCATAGAGAACCTGTGGTCCCTCATAAAATGAAAGATTTACAGGGAGGGAAAACAGTACACCTCTCGGAACAATGTCTGGGAGGCTGTGGTGGCTGCTGCATGCAATGTTGATCGCAAACGGATCAAGCAACTGAAAGAATCTTTGTATACTTTATTGATTTTTATGACGCAAAGTGAAATACAATTTTTACAAGTCATGTTGACAACATGCAAAATAACTAACAAACTATAGTCGAGTCTATATAAGTTTAACATTTTAACCAGGGAGCGGGGAAGGATGAGGGGAGAAGAAAAAAACAAAAATAAAAGGGAGGAGAATTGTGAAGGAAAAGGAGTTCCTGACAGAATCTATGGAAGGTAGGCTGTTGAGTGTTATAAAGAAAGGTGGCTATATTGGTCACTAATTTTTTGGGGTTTTTTGTTTTGCATGTCACAAATTTATTTCTAAATTTTGTGCAGTTATATTGGTTTACCTGGTGAAAATAAACAAGTGAGATGGGAATATATTTGGTTTTTATTAAGTTGCCTAATAATTCTGAACAGTAAAAGTTACCTGCACAAACAGATATTTGTTGTTGATCAATAATAAAAAAAATCGTGGGGCGTGGCCTAGTGGAGCATGGCGCTGGTCGCATAATCCAGGAGCTCCAACGACATTAGGCGGTGAAGCGGCTCACACATCTTACCGGTGGTTCCTCTAGCGGTGAATCTTCCCCCAGGCACTTAGAATCATCCTGACATCAGATGAGGCGGTCCAAAACCGGGCTCCGGAGCTCCCCCAGAAAAGTATCTGACTTCTTTACCAGAGGCTCCGGGCTGGAGAGGATTTCTTAGATGGCGGCGTCCTCCCCTCACGCACAAAGCCTGCACGGCCTGCGCGCTCTGCTACATCCTCCACCTCAAGCAGGAGAAGCTCCATGGATGCTGCGGGCGCTGTGGAAATGGTAAGCCCTGATCACCAGCCTGTCACAAAGGAGGAGATGAAATCCTTCTTTGCAGCTTTCAGGAAGTCTATGAAAAATGATATAAAGAGTATGTTGGCAGAGCTGAAGGGGGAAGTTGGAGCCATAGGGAGCCGCACGGATCACTTGGAGAACAAAAATGGAGAAATTAACAGGGTCTCACAATGCCCTGATAGATGAGCATGAAGAGCTTAAAGCTGAAATTCGCAAGTTAACATCTAAAATGCTGGACCTGGAGGATAGATCCAGGAGGAACAATATTAGAATAAGAGGAATACCGGAAGAAGTACATGATAAAGATTTGCTTCCCCTGTTACAGGACTTTATTCAAGTCCTTGTGCCTGAAGCAGAAGGGAGAGATATCTTAGTGGACCGGATCCACAGAATCCCTAAGTCCCAGGGACTTAACCCTTCGATTCCCAGAGACACTATTGCCCGCATTCACTTCTATAAAACAAAGGAGACCTTCCTGCTGGGATTAAAAAAGAAACCTTCCCTGCCAGACCGATTTGCTCGTCTTTTGATGCTCCCAGATCTCTCAGCTGGCACTCTTGCGAGGAGGAGAGAATTCACCCCTTTTACAAAGATCCTGCGGGATAAAGGCATTATATATCGTTGGGGTTTTCCTATCAAGCTCATTGTCAGCAAAAATGGTAACACTCGGGTTTGCTTCTCTACTGCGCAACTTGGGAAATTGTTTGAGGACTGGGATATTCAACCCCCTCCACCATCTACCATGGATAAAGATTCACTCCAAAACAGGAGAATTAACCCTGAATGGTTTAAAGCTTGAAGTTTCAATAACTTTCGCCGTTTGAGGTTGCGATCTCCATTTTCTGGAGTTTTTTTGCTTATGCAGAGGGTGCTGGCTGCTAAATTTTTGTGGCCGCATCCAGCCCACCTGCAGTTTTCTGCCCCACGAGCGTATTTTTTTCGCTCTTACTGTTTTGACTGCTTTCAGTCCTTGTGTTGCTCTGTCATGATGTGTGAGGAGCAACTTGTTTTTCAGTTACTCTTTCATTTTTATGTTATGTTATTTGTTGATAGGTCTTGCCTGTTTACACGTTTCCTTTCTGCAGGGTTATTACTCCAAAGAAAGCAGATTCTCGGCTATCACAGCCACTTTTGGCCTTATGTACCATGGGTTTAAAGGTGTTGTCTATAAATGTAAAGGGATTAAATTCTCTGCATAAAAGATCATGGGTCTGGAAAGAGGCCAGGATGGCGAATAGTAATGTTTTGTGCATTCAAGAGTCACATTTATTAGCTCAGGATAACGGTAGAATGAAAAATGTTAATTATCCTCACCAGTTTTATGCCAACAATGACCACAAAAGGGCGGGTGTGGGAATCCTCATTAAAAGCTCTGTAGCCTTCCAGCTTGAAAGGGTGGTGGGGGATATTGAGGGGAGATATGTCATTTTAATCTATTAAAAAATGTTCAATTCACAATTGCTTCAGTGTACGCCCCCAATTAAAATTCATACGTACATTTTTGGAGACTTTTAGGGGAGTGGTAAAGGGTTCCTCGGTGATATGCGGAGATTTTAATGCTCCTATGTGTAAATCACTAGAATGTTCCCACCAAGCCCCGGCCAGAAAGGAGATGGGCCACCTGATCCGCGAGTTTCATTTTCATGATATATGGCGATATGCTCATGCAGGAGAGAAAGACTATTCTTTTCATTCCCTAAGGTTAAATACCTACTCTAGAATAGATTATATCTTAGTAGATGATTCATTACTGCTTAGTTGCGACCAGATCAATATTGGCCCCATTACGTGGTCAGACCACGTTCCCATTATGTTAACAATTTCCAATGAGGGTCCTAACCGGTCCCCTTCCAAATGGAAACTGAATGATTATATCCTCACTAACCAAGATACCAGCAATGAAATCGCTTGGCAATTGACAGAATTTTTTGCCATTAATGATGATCAAATGGTCTCGGATAAAACTCTTTGGGTGGCCCATAAGGCCTTTGCTAGAGGTGTCCTCATCAAAATTGCAGCAATGGAGAAAAGGAACAAATTAAAGGCATTCAATGATATTTTGTCTAAACTCCAACTTCTTGAAAGGGCAAACAAGGTCCACCCCTCTAACATTTTCCTTGACTCTATTAGGGGTTTGAGAGATCAGCTGAGATCCTTTATTCTATATTCCTATGAAAACAATTTTAAAAAGCTTAAATCCAAATTCTATAGCTTGGGTGATAGAGCCGGTAGTGTCCTAGCAAGTCGTGTGAAGAAAAGGGAGGCTCGGATGGCCATTCCCTTTTTGATTAAGCAAGATGGGTCCAAGGTTTTAAACCCTACTCACATAGCTAGTGAGTTTAAAGAATACTACTCCGAACTGTATAATCTCAAGTCAGATCCTTGCACACACCAGCCCATGAAGGGTGATATTTCCACCTTCCTTGCTAAACTATATTTACCCAAACTCTCTCCCACGGCTCTGTCTGCTCTTAATGCCCCCCTTACTGAGGAGGAAGTAGTTCGGGTTATTAATTCCTCTAAGAGACTTTCTGCCGCCGGACCAGATGTTTTTTCTAATTCTTCCTACTGCCAGTTTGCGCACATTTTAACTCCATTTTTGGTTAGAACGTCCTCACTGTGGAGGGACTCATCTGACATCCAATCTGAAAGTTTGGCCGCGTCAATTACTACTATTCCTAAACCGGGGAAGCCTCCAACCTCCCCTGGTAACTTCAGACCTATCTCTCTTTTGAATTGTGATGTGAAGTTATACGCAAAAATCTGGGCTAATAGACTCCTCTCGGTTTTGCCGGCCCTGGTCTCCCCTGACCAAGTGGGGTTTGTCCCAGGGAGGCAGGCTAGAGATGGCACTAGAAGAGCGATTGATTTGATGGATTTTCTTGAGTCTAGTGGTACCCCCAGTGTATTCCTGTCTCTAGATGCGGAAAAAGCATTTGACAGGGTACACTAGGGCTATGTGGACGCTGTTTTGGACACATTTGTATTCTCTGGTAATAAAAAGAATGCTATTATGGCCTTATACAAAAAAAAAATGCATCGGTCTGTGCAGCAGGCTTCTATTCTGATAGATTTGACCTAACTAATGGGACCCGCCAGGGATGCCCTCTCTCTCCTATAATTTTTGTCTTAGTCATGGAGCCCCTGGTGGAGTCCATTAGGCTCAACCCGGAAATTTCTGGGGTTAAAATAGGCCCTGTAGAACATAAGATCGGTCTATATGCAGACAATGTAATACTCTCTTGCACTGACATAGAGAGATCATTGATAGGGATCAAAAATGCTCTCTTTGAATTTTCCAAGATTTCATATTACAAGTTAAATGAAGGAAAAGTGTTTCTCTTCTCAGTTAATGTTCCACCATCTGCTAGAAATAGGATCTCCTCACTTGTCACGTATACTTGGGCCCAGGATGGCTTTTCGTACCTAGGGCTAAAGATTTGTAAACTTTCCAATATTGTCAAACAGAATTTTAATACTTTGCTTGATTCCATTCGAAAGGACATAGAAAACCAAATACATTTACCCCATTTCCTGGATGGCTCGCATTCAGATAGTTAAGATGATGTTCCTACCTAAAATCATCTATTTATTCCGCTGTCTACCCCTGAGGTTTCCTAAGAGGTTTCTCTCTCTCCTGCAAGCAGTTGTGAGTAGATTCATTTGGGCGGGAAAGAAACCTAGGGTTAGTATGTATTCCTTATTTTATAGCTATTCATATGGTGGTCTGGGGGTCCCGAATTTCTATTTGTATCATAAAGCAGCAGTTCTGGAGGCATTAAAGGAGTGGTCTGATGATTCTAGTGCTCATAGATGGGTCCTTATGGAGAAGTACTTAGCCCCTCGTGGGACCTTGAGATTCTTACTGGAGGCGCGGGTACTTGGTTCCCTTGCCCCCTCTCTTCCCCTGCAGACAATGAGAGTGGCAATTTTCTACTGGTTTGATCTGGTCTCTACTCATCAGGTGCTTAAATTTGAGTCTATTTCTATTAGAGCTTTGGAGCTTCATGTGGATGGCCTCTCATTAGGTAATTGGCTGAGGAATGGTATTATGGTCATGAAAGATATCCTCTTGGTTCAGAAGTTGAAACCTTTCTCTGCCTAATGGATGAATTTGGCCTTGACAGAAATAATTTCTACCAATATCTGCAAATTCTGCATTTTTTAAATTCATGTGTATTCCCCATATCCTGTCATAATGCAGTTTGTTCGCCTTTACAGCGATTTTTTTAGTTCCTCATCCCCTCAAAAACACGGTCTCTCAGTAGTATGTAAAGTGTTTAATTCCCCCGGCAATGGTCCTAAACAAGCGTATATTAGACGCTGGGAATCGGCTCTTGCTTTTTCCTCAACCAGAGACCAATGGTCGTCCGCCTCTGGAGACCTGCAGAAATATTACTCCTGTATCAATCATCTTGAGCAGCTTAAGAAAGTTCACTTTGACTGGTACTACACCCCGCTGAAGATTTCCAAATTCCGTACCGGACTATACGCACCGGACTATAAGACGCACCCTGGTTTTAGAGGAGGAAAATAGGAAAATAAAACTTTAAGCAAAAAAATGTGGTCAGGACACACTGTTATGGGGCGAGGATCTGCTGCTGACACTGTTATGGGGGTAATGTCCCCAAATTCTCTACTAAGGTACCCCATCCTGGTAATGATCCTCTTGTCTTATATATGATCCTGCTATAAACCCCCATCCTGCTCATATACCCCCATCCTGCTCATATACCCCTATCCTGCTCATATACCAGCATCCTGCTCATATTCCCCCATCCTGCTCATATACTCCCATCCTATTGATATACCCCCCATCTATCCTGCTCATATACTCCCATCCTGTTCATATACCCCATCCTGTTCATATACCCCCATCCTGTTCATATACCCCCCATCCATCCTGCTCATATACTCCCATCCTGCTATATGCCCCCATCGTGCTCATATACCATCCTGGTATATGGCCTGTATCCTATAGCACAGAGAAAAAAAAAAAAAAAGTTTATACTCACCTTTTCCTCACTCTCTCCAGCACCAATCATCTTCCTCTCTGCGCCGCTGACCTGTGTGTGTGGAGCCATTCCCCTGCAGCATCGCGATGTCTTCCTGTCTGTGCCGATCAGCTGATCAGCACAGATCAGCTGACCGGCACAGACAGGAAGACATCGCGTGCTGCAGGGGGGACGGCTCCACACACGGGGACGGGTGAGTGTACTGATTCACTGCCCCCTGTGCTGATGATGATGACGCGCGGGGAGCAGTGAATACAGCCGCAGATGATCACTCCAGGCTGTAGTTGCCAGGGGTGATCATGCGGACCGGCTGTTTATTATGCGCGCGTCACCGCTCGTCCTCCCGCCCACCTGTCAGTGCCGGCTTCTGCGCTGAGAGATGGGCGGGAGGATGGGCGTGCATATGTAATGAGCGGGCCCACGTGGTCACAGCAGGCTGCTACAGCCTGCTCGTGCCCCCGATGACCCGCTCCACCGCAGCACCCTCATTCGCGGCCGCAGCCCTATAGTCAAACCATAAGACGCACCCCCAACTTTCCCCCAACATTTGGGGGGGAAAAAGTGCGTCTTATGGTCCGAAAAATGCGGTATATATATATATATATATATATATATATATATACACACATACATACATACATACATACATACACATACATACATACACATACATACATACACATACATACATACACACACACACACACATATACACACACACACACACTACAGTTCAAAAATGTGGGTTCACTTACATGTCTCCTTATTTTTGAAAGGAGTGCAGATTGTTTTTCAGTGGAGCTAACATTAAATTAAGCAGAAATACACTCTGTACATTGTTAATGTGGTAAATGACCATTCTAGCTTCAAACATCTGGTTTTTAATGCAATACAGTGGAACCTTTGTTTCTGAGAACAATCTGTTCTGGGAGTGTGCTTGTAAACCAAGTTACTCGTCTAGCAAAGCAAAATTTCCCATAGGAATAGGCCGAGGAAAGCAGCTGAGGAAAGCAGTATATCTTGCTGAAACGCGTAGTGATAACAAGAGCTTTATTTTAATCTAATTGTCACAAATAAAGCATAATTATTCACAAAGAAAACTTGAGATAATAGATCTATTATTAGCGCTCAAAGGACCGGCTTTTTCTATTCTCCATATACCTTCACTCCCTTAAGGGATTCCGGTTTAGAGCTGCTGAAAGCAATAGATTTAATCATCCCAAATACCTTTGAGGGAAGACAAAGGGCCGCAATTAGTTCCAGGATCTCATGAGTCGGTGAACCAGGAACCAGGAGCGGTCATCTCCCCAGGTCTACCCAACCTAACATCGGATAACGCCAGCCGAGACAACCCATCATCCTCCAGAGGATTTACACGATCATCACCGAGGTTGTGCGAGGGCGCACAACCTAACCAGATGAGCAGTTTTCAATACGTTATAACTAACTTTGTCCCACGGGTGCTTCTCATATGCGCTATCATTTTTTTCAGTGCATAGGAATAGCAAGCTCAGACAATTTGTTCCACAACTTGTTCAATGTCCCATCCTAGTCCCCTATTGTGCCATTCCACACATGCACAAACACACACAAACACATATTATGCTCACCTTACCTTCTGTTCCATCGCCGGCCTCCCGGTTCTTGTAGTTCGCTGGTACAGGATGTATATCGGGTAACCATCGCGATTATGGAGGAACTGGACCTGGTCTCTAATCTGAGCTGCTGCTAACCTGTGATTTCTGAGGCTGGTGACTCGGATAAACTTACCCTCTGCAGCAGAGGTGACTCTTGGTCTTCCTTTCCTGGGGCGGTCCTCATGTGAGCCAGTTTCTTTGTAGCGTTTGATGGTTTTTGCCACTGCACTTGGGGACCCTTTCAAAGTTTTCCCAATTTTTCGGACTGACTTACCTTCATATCTTAAAGTAATGATGGCCACTCGTTTTTGTTTACTTAGAATTTGTATTATGGCATGAAAAAAGCAGCTAACAGTCTATTCAGTAGGACTATGAGCTGTGTATCCTCCAGACTTCTGCACAACACAACTGATGGTCCCAACTCCATTTATAAGGCAAGAAATCCCATTTATTAAACCTGACAGGGCACACCTGTGAAGTGAAAACCATTTCCGGTGAATATCTCTTAAAGCAGTAATCAAAAGCAAAAGGTGGCTACTTTGAAGAACCTAGAATATAACACATATTTTCAGTTCTTTCACATTTTTTTGTTAAGTATTTCATTCCACATGTGTTAATTCATAGTTTTGATGCCTTCAATGTGAATCTACAATTTTCAGAATCATGAAAATAAAGAAAACTCTTAGAATGACAAGGTGTGTCAAAACTTTTGGTCTGTACTGTACATACATACATACATACATACACTCAGCTTTATATATTAGATTTTGGTAATCCTACTTGACCTAAAACAGGAAAGGTTTATTGATTACTGCTTTGCACACTCTTGGCATTCTCTTGATGAGCTTCAAGAGATAGTCACCTGAAATGGTTTTCACTTCACAGGTGTGCCCTGTCAGGTTTAATAAGTGGGATTTCTTGCCTTATAAATGGGGTTGGGACCATCAGTTGTGTTGTGCAGAAGTCTGGTGGATACACAGCTGATAGTCCACTGAATAGACTGTTAGAATTTGTATTATGACAAGAAAAAAGCAGCTAAGTAAAGTAAAACGAGTGGCCATCATTACTTTAAGAAATGAAGATCAGTCAGTCCGAAAAATTGGGAAAACTTTGAAAGTGTCCCCAGCCAGCTCCAGGCTTTTCTGGGCCACAGGCAAAGAGTCTCAGTGGGCCCATGTACCCGCAGACATGCACATACACAGATACGTACACATACAGGCATACATACACATCCATATTTAAAAACAAATTCACAAAAATACATAGAAACATACAAAAATATATACTGTGAGACAGGGTATATAGCTCTGACGGGATCTTTGCTTCGGTCCAAGCAAGTGGCTATGGAGTCACAGATGACAGTGGCAGACTGGCAGGTTCCACACAGGTATGGCCACAGCCGTGTTTATTGTGTACACTTTGCTCTCAGTGTAGCACATGCAAAAACAAGAAAATAAATGTCTGACCACTAACTAACATCAGCATGCTAACTACAAAATAAAACCTATGCAATAAACAAACAATATTCTTACTGTGTCGGTTCCTCAGCAGAGCAAGCGGAGGTATGGACTCATCACCAGAAGCCTTCAGCCTGGACTGCTCTCCTCAGTAGTCTCCTTGCACTGAATGCCTCCTGATAATTTCACCTGATCCAGTAAGAAATCAAAACCTGGACTGAATAAGGAGAGGGGAGCAACCAGCCCTGCTGCCATTCCTGGTGATTACTCCAGGAAAAACCAAGCCCAAATTATACCGAAATTAACAGGTTTCAGCGACAAATTGATGAGCCAGATCTGATTTTCCCAGCCTATTTGCATGGGCTGATCGCTCCCCAATCAGTACATGGAGGCATATGAAATGAACTGAGGGGAAACATACCTGTTCTCTAGTACTTCTCCCCTCAGCATCTCACAATACACAGTCATATACACTATGGCACCCTTGGGCTTCAGGAGCCACAGGGTATTACATCACTTTTATGGGGTAATATCTATCCCGGGTCAGGAGGGGGTTAACGTGGCGGTGCCTTCACAAAACACACAAAAACAGCAGGTGCTTACTCAAAGGGGGTTGGACTAGGGCAGACAGGGGAGCCAGCCATCACGAAGCATGGGACTTCCCTGGTCGCTAGGACAACCACTGGGGGCGAGCACCACAAGGGGTACAAGTAGGCGCAACCATCACACTATAGGAGAACCTTCCTGGGCCCAGCTTGGGACCAGTGGCGTAACTAGAGCTTGATGGGCCCTGATGCAAAGTTCGGACCTGGGCCCCATGTATAATGCAGCCCCCCATGCTCCATGTATAATACAGGAAGCCCCCGATGCTCCATGTATAATGCAGACAGCCCCCAATGCTGCATGTATAAAGCACTATATAGAGAGAAGGGCTGCACACCAGCGACAGTGCAAGGGGAATAAATGTAATACTGACATGAAAAATACAATAGCTATATGTAAAAATGAAAATATGACAATGGTATCTGCATAACTGCTATAAACGTTAAGAATAAAGAGAAATTTAGCTATTGAATTGATCAATACACCAGAGCCCCAACACCTTATCATGGTATTCTCAGAGAGAAATGTAGCTATTGAATTGATCAATGCAACAGAATACCGTGACGAGGTGTTGGGGCTCTGTTGTATTGATCAATTCAATAGCTAAATTTCTCTTTATTCTTAAAGTTCATAGCAGTTATGCAGATACCATTGTCATATTTTCATTTTTACATATAGCTATTGTATTTTTCATGTCAGTATTCACATAGCAGTTTCTGCTTTACATTTATTCCCCTTGCTGGTGTGGAGCCCTTCTCTCTACATAGTGAAGTTGTTTTAGGGTTGTTGCACCCAGTTCAGACTTAGCATGGTGTTCCAAACATTACTTCTTAATTTGTTTGTGGTCTTTTGTTTGTGAACCCCACCCCACCCACACCTATTGCCGATCCACACTATACATATATAGCCTTGGTCTCAGCTTCCCATACACAGTAGGTTTTTTTTAACTACAGGAGAGGACACACATTAGCTAGGGACCCCAATGTAAGAGAATACCATGATGAGGTGCTGGGGTCTGTTGTATTGATCAATTCAATAGCTAATTTTCTCTTTATCCTTAAAGTTCATAGCAGTCATGCAGATACCATTGTCATATTTTCATTTTTACATATAGCTATTGTATTTTTCATGTCAGTATTCACATAGCAGTTTCTGCTTTATATTTATCCCCCTTGCACTGTCGCTGGTTTGCAGCCCTTTTCTATATATAGTGAAGGATTTTTAGGGTTTTTGCACCCAGTTCAGACTTAGCATGGTGTTCTATGTATAATGCAGGCAGCCCCCCATGCTCCATGTATAATGCAGCCCCCATGCTCCATGTATAATGCAGCCTGTTATGAATGTTAGTTATGTTTTGGCTGCTGGGAGGCTCCCTCTGGTGGCCGGGAATGGTTTGGACTTGGACCAGGTGTGTTGTGCAGTGGGTGTTTCCTTTGCTAACTCTCTGCTTATTTAAGTCCTGGTCTGATTGCAAGCTGTTGCCGGATGTCAGTTATTCTTTGTATCTCCAGCCTGCTTAATCCTGCTTTACACCACATCTACTCCAGATAAGTGTTTGCTCTTTATTTATTGTCTGGTTCTTTTGCTTATCTGGGTTTGTCATTTGTTTTGGTTGGCTTCAGTTTATTTCCTTCCAGGGATTTTTCCCCTCAGTGGATTGTTGAGGAACTCCCTGCAGTTTTGTGTGGAGTATAGCTCCTTTGGGTCCATGTGTTTGTGGCTTGTTGAATTTGTTATAATTCTTGTTTTCTGTTCATTGGTATGACAAGAGCACCTGGTATAGGACGGAGTTCAGATCGAGCGATCTGAGGGCCTTTTTGTACTATCAGGAAGTTGGTATTTTGCAGGGTTTTTCTCTGGCCACCATCAGTCCCTTTCCTGTCCTTTCCTATTTTAGTCAGCGGGGGCCTCACCTTTTGCTAATCCTGTCATCTACCTGTGTATTGTGTTTTTCCTATATCACCGCAGTCTTTGAATGTGGGGGGCTTGCTATTCTTGTCTATTTTCTGAGGCAGAGAGTTATTCATCTTTCCTACCTTTAGGATAGTTAGTTCTCCGGCTGGGTTCGCGGTGCACAGGATGTTAGTTCACCCCTCGGCTACTTCTAGTTGTTATGGTTAGTAAGGGGATGGCGGCCAGATTAGTTGCCAATGCTCTTGTCACCTTTTGCCAATTATTTGTGGTGGTCTTCCAATGGTTCCGGATCATAACAGTAGCCCCCATGCCCCATGTATAATGCAGGCAGCCCCCCATGCTCCATGTATAATGCAGCCAGCCCCCATGCTCCATGTATAATGCAGCCAGCCCCTATGCTCCATGTATAATTCAGCCAGCCCCCCATGCTCCATGTATAATGCAGCCCCCCATGCTCCATGTATAATAATGCAGCCAGCCTCCCCATGCTCCATGTACAATGCAGCCCCCCCTGGCCTCTGTCCACTAGCCACCGTGTATGCACTGATTTAAAAAAAAAAAAAACCCCAAACAAACAACAAGTTCTTACCTCTCTCCTCGTTTCCCCGCTGCTCCATTCTCTTGATGAGCTTCAAGAGGTAGTCACCGGAAATGTTTCTCACTTCACAGGTGTGCCCTGTCAGGTTTAATAAGTGGGATTTCTTGCCTTATAAATGGGGATGGGACCATCAGTTGTGTTGTGCAGAAGTCTGGGGGATACATAGCTGATAGTCCTACTGAATAGACTGTTAGAATTTGTATTATGGCAAGAAAAAAGCAGCTAAGTAAAGAAAAATGAGTGGCCATCATTACTTTAAGAAATGAAGGTTAGTCAGTCCGAAAAATTGGAAAAACTTTGAAAGTGTCCCCAAGTGCAGTGGCAAAAAGCATCAAACGCTACAAAGAAACTGGCTCACATGAGAACCGCCCCAAGAAAAGAAGACCAAGAGTCACCTCTGCTGCGGAGGATAAGTTTATCCGAGTCATCATCCTCAAAAATCGCAGGTTAACACTAGCACAGATTAGAGACCAGGTCAATGCCACACAGAGTTCTAGCAGCAGACACATCTCTAGAACAACTGTTAAGAGGAGACTTTGTGCAGCAGGCCTTCATGGTAAAAAAGCTGCTAGGAAACCACTGCTAAGGACAGGCAACAAGCAGAAGAGACTTGTTTGGGCTAAAGAACACAAGGAATGGACATTAGACCAGTGGAAATCTGTGCTTTGGTCTGAGGAGTTCAAATTTGAGATCTTTGGATCCAACCACCGTGTCTTTGTGCGACGCAGAAAAGGTGAACGGATTGACTCTACATGCCTGGGTGCCACCGTGAAGCATGGAGGAGGAAGTGTGATGGTGTGGGAGTGCTTTGCTGGTGACACTGTTGGGGATTTATTCAAAATTGAAGGCATACTGAACCAGCATGGCTACCACAGCATCTTGCAGCAGCATGCTATTCCATCCGGTTTGCGTTTAGTTGGACCATCATTTATTTTTCAACAGGACAATGACCCCAAACACACCTCCAGGCTGTGTAAGGGCTATTTGACTAAGAAGGAGAGTGATGGGGTGCTACGCCAGATGAACTGGCCTCTACAGTCACCAGACCTGAACTCAATCGAGATGGTTTGGGGTGAGCTGGACCGCAGAGTGAAGGCAAAAAGGCCAACAAGCGCTAAGCATCTCTGGGAACTCTAACAAAACTGTTGGAAGACCATTTCTGGTGACTACCTTTTAAAGCTCATCAAGAGAATGCCAAGAGAGTGCAAAGCAGTAATCAAAGCAAAAGGTGGCTACTCTGAAGAACCTAGAATATAAGACATATTTTCAGTTGTTTCACACTTTTTTGTTAAGTATTTCATTGCACATGTGTTAATTCATAGTTTTGATGCCTTCAATGCAAATCTACAATTTTCAGTGTCATGAAAATAAATAAAACTCTTTGAATGAGAAGGTGTGTTCAAACCTTTGGTCTGTACTGTATATATGAACCACAATAAACTACCAGAGCATATTTGTCCATAATCTGGGTATAATCAATATATTCCTATGGATGAAATATATGTATCTCAAAAGTGTTACATAGAGAGTAAGACCCAAAATTAACTCAAATGAGCCAAAGATCTGCTAATATATAACTTACATGGCACAATATACAGGCATCACAAAAAACAGACCCAGAAATCCCACAATGGGGTTAAATACCTGTCGCCATATGACCACTGCTGAGCCACACTAGTGTGGGTTTTGAGATATATATACAGTACAGACCAAAGGTTTGGACACACCTTCTCATTCAAAGAGTTTTCTTTATTTTCATGACTCTAAAAATTGTAGATTCACATTGAAGACATCAAAACTATGAATGAAAACATGTGGAATTAAATACTTAAAAAAGTGTGAAACAACTGAAAATATGTCTTATCGTATTTTTCGGACTATAAGACGCACCGGACCATAAGACGTACCCTGGTTTTAGAGAAGGAAAATAGGAAAATAAAATTTAAGCAAAAAATGTGGTTATGACACACTGTTATGGGGCGAGTATCTGCTGCTGACACTATTATAGGGGTAATGTCCCCAAATTCTCTACTAAGGTACCCCATTCTGGTAACGATCCTCCTCCCTTGTGTATATATATGTCCCTCATCCTGGTATAGCCCCATCTTGCTATATACTGCCATGCTGGTATGTGCTCCCATCCTGCTATATACGCCATCATCCTGCTATATACGCCATCATCCTGCTCATATATGCCATCATCCTGCTCATACTGTAAAAACATAAAAATTAATACATCTAGTTATCAAACACTTTATAATGGAACATATTATATATGATGGCAGTCATGTCTATATTGAAGGGCATAGCTTATTGATAACAGTATTTATAAGGAATTAATATTTTGAGTCTGTATTGAATATAGATAGTTGCTGACATAGTCATATATATAAATATATAGCTTTGGAAGCTGCTAGTGAGTGACCTCACTTCAGCAAAATCACCCTATATGATTTGGGCAGCTGCATATATAATGACAAATGGTGGGGGGGCGAGGGGGCTCTCCCTCTTGCTCTGGGAGTCGATCTACACATGTCGAAGCTGATCCATCCATCCAGCCCATTCACCCAAGACGAAGTAACATATGCCTGACAGGTCTACAGTATCTAAGGCTTGCCTAACCATTCAGGAATCAAGGAAAGATGGATGAAGATTTCTATTGATTAGAATGGACTATTATTAACTCTTTACGTAAGCCAACGAAGAATATTATTTTTCCTTTCTGTAACTGAACTTTGGCAACCAATTTATTAGACATAAAAATACATCTATTCATTTTTCTACATTTTTTGAAGTTTTGTCTTTCATGCGCTTATCACGTATTTGAAGAAAATTATATTTAAGGGTATATTTTTAACATTTGGTGAGCCAGCTATTCGTGTTTTTTTAATTTTTGTACTTCTTCCTTCACTTTGCACAACGGGGGACACAAGTAATGAATATCTCTTGCAAAGTGTAAAGAATTGACAATTTATAAAAATCACGTGGGACCTAAGAAAAATACGGATAAGTTCAAGTCGCATGAATGTTTTTTAAATGAACTTTAAAGAGTTTGCAAAGCCACAGACGATCATCCTTTGATGTGTCTTTGAAGGAGAAAGAATAAGTCAGTCCATAAGAAGTTCTACAAGTGCTGATTATAAGTCAAGGTAAGAGAATGAATTTAAATGATTTTTCTGAACAAAATAAGCATTTAGAGAAGTCGAGTTTAGCGAAATTTTGGTTAGGCTTGTATGCTGAGTGTGAAATGGCAAATTCACGAGTAAATTCTAAGGTATTTTTTAACAAAGAGAAAGAGAAGCTTAGAAATTTATCGCATTTAGTCCATGAATTTCACAAGTTAGTGTTATAAAAATGTAAAGATGGTGGAAATGGACAACCTGAAATGTCAGTAAGTGATATTGTGCATTTTGACTGTAATCAAGATGGCCGCAGACATGTGCTGTCTATTGAAGGTGACCTTCAGGACACCGGAAAAGAAGCAGGAAATTACATAGAGAAGCCAGAAGGGGGAGGAGTCAGACAAGGAAATGACAGAGAAGCCAGAAGGGGGAGGAGCCAGAGAAGGACATGTGCAGAGAGGAGAAAATGGCGATGATCAGTTTCTAAAAATAGAACAGACTAAATTAGAAATTAAACTTAGGAAGAATCTTTTGGACTTATGCAAATTAATTCCTGTGTATAATCCCAAGATACATGTATGCAGAAATTCAGAAATATTTGAAAGTTCTGTTGAAAAGCTAAATTTAACCAATAGTGAGAAAACTCAGATATTCCATATGTGGATACCCCAACATTTTTTCAGACAGCTGGCATTAAAAAAATCTTCTGACAATGAGACATTTGATTGTCCAAATGATGATGACATCACTAGATTGAAAAATCTTATCTTTTGTGAAAGACATTAATCTAGTCCAAATTCTGAGATGCTGAAGGAATTCCAAATTGAACAGAATGAAAGTACGTTCTCATTTATGTCCATTTTTGAAAGTTTATATAGGGCGGTCATTCCAAATGTCAGATCGACTGCAATTATATATTTATTTATCAAGAAATTGAATTTTCTTGATGATAAAACCTGTGCTATCGCTTTAAAGAAGCGGAATCTATTCGAAAGTACCCAATTTATCGATTTTGTTAGAAATCAACAAACTCAATTAAAACAGAAATTAATTAATTCTGTGAAACCAAAAAAGGAGAAATTCTGTGAAAAATCAATATTGTCTCCCAGATTCAGATATTCCTGTGACAAAATGTATGAAATTCGTAGGAAATTGCATGTAAATTACAAATCCTACATTCCTTTTTCACAGAAAAACCCCTCCCTTTCCTTGTCTCCATTGAAGGAGAAAATGGTCACAAGATCCGATCCTGATGATCTCAGACAGGTTATTTTTAAAAACCCTGGCAGACAGAAACAGGTGATGGACTCTCCTGAAAGAAATATTTTGTCTCATGAGCTAGCGGAGTTACAAAATAATTTCAGAGATTTCAAAAGTTTAAAAATGTTTTTATTAGATCAGACCTTGGAAGAAAAAATTAGGTTGGTCTTCAGTTTGAGTAAAAGGGGATTTCTGAATTAATAAATATGGTGATTTGTATTTGATATTAACCCTTTCACGACCGGCCGATTTTTCGCTTTCCGTTTTTTGTTTTCGCCATTCTTTTTCTGAGACGTAACTTTTTTATTTTTCAGTCAATATGGTCATGTGAGGGCTCATTTTTTGCGGAACGAGCTGTACTTTTAAATGAAACCATCAGTTTTACCATATTGTGTACTAGAAAATGGCAAAAAAATTCCAAATGCTGAAAAATTGCAAAAAAAGTGCGATAGCACTATGGTTTTTGAGATATTTTATTCACTGTGTTCACTATATGGTAAAACTGTGTGGTGTGTGGGTGTGATGCCTCAGGTCAGTGCGAGTTCGTAGACACCAAACATGTATAGGTTTACTTTTATATAAGGGGTTAAAAAAAAATCAAAAGTTTGTCCGAAAAAAGTGGCGCACGTTTTACGCCATATTCCGTGACCCGTAGCGTTCTCATTTTTCGGGATCTTAGGCTCAATGACGGCTTATTTTTTGCGTCTCGAGCTGACGTTTTTAACGGTACCATTTTTGCGCAGATGCTACGTTTTGATCGCCTCTTATTGCATTTTGCGCAAAAGTTGTGGCGACAAAAAAACGTCGTTTTGGCGTTTGGAATTTTTTTGCCGCTACGCCGTTTACTGATCAGATTAATTGATTTTATATTTTGATAGATCGGGCGTTTCTGAACGCGGCGATACCAAATGTGTGTATATTTTTTATTTTTTTAACCCTTTAATTTTCAATGGGGCGAATGGGGGGTGATTTGAACTTTTAGGTTTTTTTGTTTTTTTTTAATTTTTTAAAACTTATTTTTTTACTTTTTTTTTTTATTTTACTAGTCCCCCTAGGGGGCTATTGCGATCAGCATTCCGATCGCTCTGCAGTATCTGCTGATCACAGCTGGAAGGCTGTAAACAGCAGATACGCTGTCTTTCTCTTTTGCTGTGCCCCGGGCACAGCGAAAGTGAAACCAATTCATGTGTAGTACAGGAGTCATCACATGACCCTGTACTACCATGACAACTATCGGGAGTCACGTGATCGCGTCACGTGACTTCCGGTTTCGGCGGTAAGTAAAACTTTACCGCGATTGCGCTTATAATGGCGCTGTCATGTATTGACAGCGCCATATAAGGGGTTAATCGGCACGAGCAGATAACGATTCTGCTCGTGCCTAGCAGGCACACATCTCAGCTGTGAAAATCAGCTGAGATGTGTGCCGATCGCGGCATGCTGCCGCCGGAGGACCGCGGGCAGTAAGATTATGTCATTTAGGACGTAATTTTACGGCCCGCGGTCGTTAAGGGGTTAATAATTATTCATATACAGTGAATCTATGCAATACATGTTTTATATGTATATGTATACATATGTGTGTGTGTATATATATATGTATATATGTATGTGTGTATATGTATATATGTGTATATATGTGTATATGTATATATATATATGTTCGTATAGCATATTGTATACTTAAAATTAGATCTATGTATATGAATAATAATATTTAAAATTTAATAATAATAGAAAGTAACTTATTTTAAGTGTTTCATTTTTATCATAAATATGATAATAATTTAATCTTTTATTTCCCTCAGAATTTATCAGTAAAAGCAAATTGATGAAGTATTACATTTTATTTATAAATTTATTCTTATCCTCAAACAGGTAATATATATCTTATTATGTGTACGTGAAATCGCGAAAGCATGCTAAATAATAATTATTATTTTCTCAGGTAGCAATCGTCAAGAGGAAGATCAGTTGTTTTAACATCTTTCTTTTAGAAAGTCTCCTCTTAATAGTTGTTCTAGAGATGAAAAGGTGAGTCCAAACTTTTGGTCTGTACTGTATATATTTCATCCATAGGAATATATTGATTATACCCAGATTGGGGACCAGGGCCGGATTAAGGTTGGTGGGGGCCCCTGGGCAGAAAATCTGGTGGGGGCCCCATAACGTTAACATTTTTAGCCATAACAGTAGAGCGCGAACCGCAGCATTTAGATATAAATCCAATGAACATTTATCTTATCCTGTTCTGCCACATTCAGATTTACAGTACTACAATACAGACACAGTCCAGGATCACTCACATCCGTCACTTATACACAGAAAGTAGAGTTAGGCTATGTGCGCACGTTGCGTTTGTCTCTGCAGAAATTTCTGCAGCAATTTGAACAGCACACGTGCGCTTCAAATCGCTACAGAAAGAGTCCGTAATGAAAAGCCAATTTCATGCGCTCTGAGTGCAGCCCCTCCCATAGACAGAGCAGGGGCTGCATCCAAAGCACATGAAAGAAGTGACACGTCACTTCTTAGAACGCAGCACTTCAGGCAGCAGCTGAATCGCTGCGCTCTAATACGTCACGTGCGCATGGCTCCTGCATAATCTTCATAGATTGTGCTGGGGACGCAGGACGCATGCAGTTACGCTGAGGTGCAGATCGCAGCGTAACTGCATGCAAATACGCAACGTGCATACAGAACCTTACTCACATAATTTTTATTGATCCCAATGTTAAGGCAGCCAGGGCCGGCTCCAGGTTTTTGTGGCCTCCGGGTGAAAGAGTCTCAGTGGACCCCATCCACACACAGACACGCACATACACACACAGGCATACGTATATATACATATTTGAAGACAAATTCAGAAAAATACACATTAACAGACAAATATATGCACAGTCATATACACTGACATACATGCAGACACAGACGCATTAGGGCTCGTGCGCACGTTGCGTAATTCCATGCATTTACACTGCGTATAGCACTACAGTGTAAATGCATGCGTCCTGCATCCCCAGCATAATCTATGTAGATTGTGCATGCCACGTGCGCACGTTGCTTTTATGAACGCAGCGATTTGGGTGTTAAAATGTTGACCCAAATCTGTGCGTTCATAAAATGAGCATGTCAATTATTCCGTGTGCTTTGGATGCAGCTCCACTCTGTCTATGGTGGGGGCAGCAGCCAGAGCGCATGAAATCGGCATTTTTTGTAAAGAAAAACTGCATCCATTATGCAGTGTTTCTGCAGCGATTTGACGCACACATGTGCTGTCAAATCGCTGCAGAATATTCAGTAGTTACGTGCGCATGAGCCCTTACAGGTATTAATATGGGGAAATCGCCAGCAGCCTCACTCACCTCTCCCGCTTGTTTCCGTCTAGCTCCTTTAGGACATGTGGCTGTGTTTCACGATGGCTGTGACTAACAGACATGACTGCATACTGACAGCACTGCCGTATATACATCACAGGAGGGGCTGGGGGCTACAATATATACATTACAGGAGGGGCAGGGGGCATAGACGTTACTGGAGTGGCAAACAGCTCTGGTGGTGTACTCATTACTGGGATAGGTGACATAGCGCTCTGGGGGACCCATATAGTTCTGGGATGCTGCACAGACTGATTCTTACACACACAGCTCTGACACACACACACACACAGCTCTGACACACACAGCTCTGACACACACGCACAGCTCTGACACACGCACAGCTCTGACACACACACACACACACACAGCTCTGACACACACACACAGCTCTGACACACACACACAGCTCTGACACACACACGCACACACACACACATACACACAGCTCTGACACACACACAGCTCTGACACACACACGTCTCTGACACACACACATCTCTGACACACACACATCTCTGACACACATACACACACAGCTCTGACACACACACGTCTCTGACACACACACATCTCTGACACACACACACACATCTCTGACACACATACAGCTCTGACACACACACACACACATACACACACACAGCTCTGACACACACACACACACAGCTCTGACACACATACAGCTCTGACACACACACACACACACAGCTCTGACACACACACACAGCTCTGACACACACACGTCTCTGACACACACACACAGCTCTGACACACACACATCTCTGACACACACACACACACACACATACACACACACAGCTCTGACACACACACACACATACACACACACAGCTCTGACACACACACACAGCTCTGACACACACACACAGCTCTGATACACACACACACAGCTCTGACACACACACACGTCTCTGACACACACATCTCTGACACACACACATCTCTGACACACACACATCCCTGACACACACACATCTCTGACACACACACATCTCTGACACACATACACACACACAGCTCTGACACACATACACAGCTCTGACACACACACACACACACACATACACACACACAGCTCTGACACACACACAGCTCTGACACACACACAGCTCTGACACACACACACAGCTCTGACACACACACACACATCTCTGACACACACACATCTCTGACACACATACACACACACAGCTGACACACACACGTCTCTGACACACACACATCTCTGACACACACACATCTCTGACACACATACACAGCTCTGACACACACATACACACACACAGCTCTGACACACACACAGCTCTGACACACACACAGCTCTGACACACACACAGCTCTGACACACACACACAGCTCTGACACACACACAGCTCTGACACACACACACACAGCTCTGACACACACACACACATACACACACAGAGCTCTGACACACACACAGCTCTGACACACACACACATCTCTGACACACACACGTCTCTGACACACATACACACACACAGCTCTGACACACATACACAGCTCTGACACACACACACACACACACACATACACACACACAGCTCTGACACACACACAGCTCTGACACACACACACAGCTCTGACACACACACGTCTCTGACACACATCTCTGACACACACACATCTCTGACACACACACATCTCTGACACACATACACACAGCTCTGACACACATACACAGCTCTGACACACACACAGCTCTGACACACACACACAGCTCTGACACACACACAGAGCTCTGACACACACACACAGCTCTGACACACACACACACAGCTCTGACACACACACACAGCTCTGACACAAACAGCTCTGACACACACATACAGCTCTGACACACACACACACAGCTCTGACACACACACAGCTCTGACACACACAGCTCTGACACACACACACAGCTCTGACACACACACAGCTCTGACACACACAGAGCTCTGACACACACACACAGCTCTGACACACACACACAGCTCTGACACACACAATGCACCCACCCATCACCCCCCCCACACACACACACACAATGCACCCCCCTTTACCGCCTACACACACACACACACAAAATGCACCCCCCATCACCCCTACACACACACACAAAATGCACCCCCCATCACCCCCTACACACACACACACACACAATGCACCCCCCTTTACCTCTACACACACACACACAATGCACCCCCCATCACCCCCTACACACACACACAAACACACAATGCATCCCCAATCACCCCCTACACACACACACACAATGCACCCCCCATCACCCCCTACAAACACACACACACACACACAATGCACCCCCCATCACCTCTACACACACACACACAATGCACCCCCCATCACCTCTACACACACACACACACACACACACAATGCACCCCCCCATTACCCCTCCCCCCACACACAATACAATGCAACCCTCATCACCCCCTACACACACAAATCACACTGCCCCATCCCTACACACTCCTGCCTACACACTCCTGCCTCCCCCCTCCCCCCTCGGAATACAGTACTCCTCCTCTGCCTGCCACAAAGCTGTGTTCCACTTCCTTCACAGATGTTCCCCGTTCTGTGTCCTCAGCCCCTCCCCACTCATCATCATTAATTAAACCTGTCTCTTCGGCTCCTTCATGGAGCGCTTACCATCTGATGTCCCGTGTGCCGGCGCCCGCAGCACTGTGATGACGTCAGCAAGGTGCTGATCTCATCACGTTGCTGCACGTCGGGGGCGGGGCCCAGTCCTGGCGCGCTGTTCAAATGTATTTACGTCTGAAAGACGCAAATACATTTGAATAGGAAGAAGAACGAAGCTGCGAGCACCGGCTCCGCTGCGCTCCTCTGCATTGTGTGCATGCCGGACACACAGCAGAGCCGGCACAGCACAGCGCTGCCTCCTGCTCCTGCTGCATGCTAGTGTGTCGGGCCTGCAGGTGCCCCCCGCCCCTCGCTGGGTACGCCCATGACGGCCGCAGCACATAGGAAGCTCATTGGCACACCTCTGACCCCGCAAGCACTGGTACTTCCGGGGTCATTCAGCGTCCTGTGCCCGCAGTTTGTTTTTGCGTCTTAAAGACGCAGATACAAATAAATGCCGATGCACCGCCCCACTCCCCCCCCCCCTCCGAAAACACAGCTGATTTATTAGACTGTCTTTACGGAGGGGGAGAGGGTGTGAAGGAAAAAAAAAATGCTGACAAGTATGGCCCTGGTGGTGGGGGCCCCCTTAGAAGCTCTTTTGGTGGGGGCCCCTGGGCTGGAGCCCCGCCTATAATCCGGCCCTGTTGGGGACAAATATTTTCTGGTAGTTTATTGTGGTTCATATTCCTTATTATCCACAGTTATTATCAATTTTTGCTTTCTGCTTAGAAGTACCTTGCTGAGTTTTGTGGTGCTTATTTGGCACTTTTTTCATTACTTTTCTCCTTGCCTTTTACGATTTAAAAAAAACAAATCTAATCAATAAATATCTTTGTATTTGAATATTAATTTGTGTCCTTTTGGCTATATTTTCCTTTTTGGTTATTGTTTGACTCATTAGCCTGGTTCCATTTACTAATTGGAGATGTATTATTGTGATATACATGTACCTCCTTTTGGCGACACGTTTTGGTAATTAACAGCACTGATGGGGGCATACACATTGGGGACACTAGTAGCCTGTGGGGCATTCATATTACTAGGGAATGCTGGGGGCCTATGGGGCATTTACATTACTGGAGGGCCTGTGGGGTATACGGTTTACTAGGGCATACACATTACTGGGGTTGCTGGGAGCCTGTGGGATATACATATTAGTGTGGGGGACAGTGGGGTCCTGAGGGGCATACACATTACTAGGGATGCTTGGGGCCTGGGAGACATGGACATTACTGGGAGCCTATGAGATATACACATTACTGGGGGGTATACACATTACTGTGGGATGCTGGGGACTTGGGGGACATACACATTACTGAGGGATGCTGGTGGCCTGGGAGGGCATACACAGTACTGGGGGATGCTGGGGTCCTGGGTGGCATAAACATTACTGGGGGCCTGTGGGATATACACATCACTGGGAGTCTGTGGTATATTTATTTATTACTGGGGATGCTGGAGACCTGTGTGGGCATACACCTACTGGCCCTGGGGATTCAGGAGGCCCATGGGGTGTACACATACTGGCCCTGGGCAGTATATGCAGGCAGACAGCAGTACTGTAGAACAGTGGGGGCCGGCAGCCTCTCCTCTTCCTGTGTGGGACAGGAGCGCATTGCATGCTAGCTATGCGCAAAGATGAAGCCCGGCCTGCGGGCATGTGCTCTGCTGGTTTAAAGTGCCGGCAGACAGCAGTGAGGCTGCCGGAAGTGTGCCCTGGAGGCACAAGAAAGCTATTTATGACCTGCTCCTGCCGACCGTAAGTGGGCCCCCCGGCTGTCCGAGTGCATCGGGTGCAACGGGTGCTGATGCTGGCCCTGTCTATACTGTATCTGGTCAAGCTTGCTCACTAAAATACCATTTTATTCAATTATTTGTGTTCCAAGTATTTGCTCTTTTATGAAGGTGAAAACGAGCTGGGGGGTGGAGGGGTTAAATACAGACAGCACATGTATTGTACACTGATACCATCTGTGTGCTGTATGTGTTTTTCAAGAACCCATAGACTTGTATCTGTGATACCAGATAAGATAAAAAAAGAAGTGAATAACACCATAGATTATAATGGGTGTGGTACTCATGAAAATAAATAAATAAAGCACATACATGCAACATGGATATCTGAGTGAGGCCTAAAGCAGTATTCCAGCTGTCATATCTGTATAGCTTATAGCATTATTAATATGAAAAAAATGTAAGGCTAAGTTCACACAGGGTCTTTGCTGCATCTTTGCTGCGTTTTTGACATCACAAAGATGCACCAACATGCATGTATTTCCTTCCTCCAGCAAAGTTCATGAGATTTCTATTTTGCTGTCCACACTGGGCATCTTTTGATGGCTGCATCCTGGCTGCGTTTTTGAAGATGCAGCATGTCAATTGTTTTTGCAGCATTTTTAAGCCCTTTCCAGTCAATAGATTTGACTTAAAAAAACGCATTGGTGCGTTTTTAGTGCATTTTTGATGCACTCAAGATGCACTGGCAAAAAGATGCCACGTGTGAACATAGCCTTATAGTGAAAATTAATGCAACACACTTACCAACAGATTGAAGCCTGTTGAACCAACGAACAGTATTTTGAAAGTAGTTTGGAAAAATAGGGTTTGCAGCTCCAATCAAGTCAAGTAAAATAAATAAATCCTTAAAGGGAAAAAAAAAAAAACTTAGTACAAAAAAACTGTATGCTTTAATATCAACATTAATACTAAGCCAATTTCTTTTAGCCAAAATACAATAAGAAGAAATTAAAAATCACTTTCTGATTCCTGGAAAACTTTATACCGTGTTTTTCCAAAAATAAGACCTACCCCAAAAATAAGCCCTAGCAGGGATTTTCAGCATTTTCGGAGAAAGGCTTAAATATAAGCCCTCCCCCGAAAATAAGCCGTAGTCTCGGATCAATAATGAGGTGTCCGTGCAGCTAAAAAAGTTACAGATACTGCAGGACACTTCATTATACACAGCGGCACCCGGCAATCACACTCACCAGACGCCGAGCAGCAGGACCTGCAGTGATCGCACACATCAGTTCACACACACACACACACACACACACACACAAAATCAGATCTCACACACACACCAGATCTCACACACAAACATCGGATCGCACACACAGTCAGATCGCACACACAAACATCGGATCACACGCAAACATCAAATCACACACAAACATCTGATCGCACACACATCGGATCGCATACACACTCACCTCATCCAGTGACACCGATATCTTCTCGCCGGGAGAATCCTGAGAGGCAGTGCGGTGCAGCGCGATGAACAGGACCTGCAGCCGGACACGTGACTTGCTCTCATTCCCTGCTGCCGTAAGTGCTGGATGTGATGTGTGTGTGTGTGTGTGTGTGATCTGCTGTGTGTATCTGTGATCGGCTGTGTGTGTGTCTGCGATCGGCTGTGTTTTTCTGCGATCGGCTGTGTGTCTGCGTTCGGATGTGTGTATCTGTGATCGGCTGTGTGTGTCTGTGATCGGATGTGTGTGTCTTTGATCTGATGTGTGTGCCTGTGATAGGATGTGTGTATCTTTGATCGGCTGTGTGTGCCTGCGATCGGATGTGTGTATCTGTGATCGGCTGTGTGTGCCTGCGATCGGATGTGTGTATCTGTGATCGGCTGTGTGTGCCTGTGATAGGAGGTGTGTATCTGTGATCGGCTGTGTGTGCCTGTGATAGGATGTGTGTGCCTGTGATCGGCTGTGTGTGCCTGTGATAGGATGTGTGTATCTGTGATCGGCTGTGTGTGTCTGCGATCGGATGTGTGTATCTGTGATCGGCTGTGTGTGCCTGTGATAGGATGTGTGTATCTGTGATCGGCTGTGTGTGCCTGTGATAGGATGTGTGTATCTGTGATCGGCTGTGTGTGCCTGGGATAGGATGTGTGTATCTGTGATCGGCTGTGTGTGCCTGTGATAGTATGTGTGTATCTGATCGGCTGTGTGTGCCTGTGATAGGATGTGTGTATCTGTGATCGGCTGTGTGTGTGCCTGCGATCGGATGTGTGTATCTGTGATCGGCTGTGTGTGCCTGCGATCTGCTGTGTGTGATCTGCTGTGTGTGCCTGCGATCTGCTGTGTGTGATCTGCTGTGTATATCTGCGATCTGCTGTGTGTGTGTGCCTGTGATCGGCTGTGTGTATCTGTGATCGGCTGTGTGTGCCTGCGATCTGCTGTGTGTGATCTGCTGTGTATATCTGCGATCTGCTGTGTGTGTGTGCCTGTGATCGGCTGTGTATATCTGTGATCTGCTGTGTGTGTGTGTGAGATCTGCTGTGTGTGAGATCTGCTGTGTGTGTCTGGGATCTTCTGTGTGTGTCTGGGATCTTCTGTGTGTGTCAGCGTGTCAGCTAGCAGCAGGGTAGGACGGCATGCAGCACCGACCGGAGATCACAGGAGGACCTGGGAACCACGCAGACGTCCTGGTCTGGTGAGTATGAGTCCCCTGGGAAGTGGGGGGGTCTGCTTTTTTGGGGGGTAAACTTACCCCCAACTGTGTTTCTCCAAGAATAAGACCTCCTCCAAAAATAAGCCCTAGTGCTTTTTGGGGGGGGGGGGGGGGGGCAAAAAAAATATAAGACAGTGTCTTATTTTTGGAAAAACACGGTAGCATAAAATAAACCACGAAAAATATGTTCTAAGATACACAATATGGTATATACAAATATATCGCTATCTAAGAACATAGACGAGAACTGATTTAAGCTGACCGCCTGATATATATCTATCTCACAAAAGTGAGTACACCCCTCACACTTGTGTAAATATTTTATCTTTTCGTGGCACAACACTGAGGATATGATACTTTAATACAATGTAAAGTAGTCAGTGTACAGCCTGTAAAGTGAAGGAAATATTATTATATCTTGCTGATTTTGTAAGTTTGCCCACTGACATGACATGAACAGTCTATATTTTTAACAGTGAGAGATATAATATCCAAACTAAAATCCAGAAAATCACATTGTACAAATTATATACATTATTTGCATTTTACAGAGAGATTTAGTGTAGGGACCTACAGACATGAGGTCCCTTGACGAGGGTGTAGGCTTACGTTTTATGGCCATAAATACCAACAAAAACCTCATATTTTTTTGTTTGTACAGGATACAGCCAGGCCCCTTTCTGTTGGGCCTTGCATTGTAGAGTGTCTGTCCGTGCATGATATACAGTGGAGTACGGCTTGGCAGCCCGCCTGATCTAATAGAAGGGCGTTACCTAATAGGCTGCGGGTTTGTGACTGTGTCATCTGCATGTGAACAGCGCTCTATGCAAGCCACTTGTGTGCAGTTTTATCATCTAGCAGTCACCTCCCCTCCATTCCATGAAGGTGTGTGTGTGATCTGCTTCTCCTGCACCTGTGATGCCTCCACTTAGTGGGGGTTTAGCTGTATCCTGCTAGAGCATCAGTTTTTGGCCAGGGCGATGTACACACTGCAGCCCAACTTGCTGTGAGTAATACTTGATTTTTGGAGGACATTATCCTCTTATTGTTGCTTTTTTTATATTTAGTGTAGGGACCTACAGACATGAGGTCCCTTGACGAGGGTGTAGGCTTACGTTTTATGGCCATAAATACCAACAAAAACCTCATATTTTTTTGTTTGTACAGGATACAGCCAGGCCCCTTTCTGTTGGGCCTTGCATTGTAGAGTGTCTGTCCGTGCATGATATACAGTGGAGTACGGCTTGGCAGCCCGCCTGATCTAATAGAAGGGCGTTACCTAATAGGCTGCGGGTTTGTGACTGTGTCATCTGCATGTGAACAGCGCTCTATGCAAGCCACTTGTGTGCAGTTTTATCATCTAGCAGTCACCTCCCCTCCATTCCATGAAGGTGTGTGTGTGATCTGCTTCTCCTGCACCTGTGATGCCTCCACTTAGTGGGGGTTTAGCTGTATCCTGCTAGAGCATCAGTTTTTGGCCAGGGCGATGTACACACTGCAGCCCAACTTGCTGTGAGTAATACTTGATTTTTGGAGGACATTATCCTCTTATTGTTGCTTTTTTTATATTTAGTGTAGGGACCTACAGACATGAGGTCCCTTGACGAGGGTGTAGGCTTACGTTTTATGGCCATAAATACCAACAAAAACCTCATATTTTTTTGTTTGTACAGGATACAGCCAGGCCCCTTTCTGTTGGGCCTTGCATTGTAGAGTGTCTGTCCGTGCATGATATACAGTGGAGTACGGCTTGGCAGCCCGCCTGATCTAATAGAAGGGCGTTACCTAATAGGCTGCGGGTTTGTGACTGTGTCATCTGCATGTGAACAGCGCTCTATGCAAGCCACTTGTGTGCAGTTTTATCATCTAGCAGTCACCTCCCCTCCATTCCATGAAGGTGTGTGTGTGATCTGCTTCTCCTGCACCTGTGATGCCTCCACTTAGTGGGGGTTTAGCTGTATCCTGCTAGAGCATCAGTTTTTGGCCAGGGCGATGTACACACTGCAGCCCAACTTGCTGTGAGTAATACTTGATTTTTGGAGGACATTATCCTCTTATTGTTGCTTTTTTTATATTTAGTGTAGGGACCTACAGACATGAGGTCCCTTGACGAGGGTGTAGGCTTACGTTTTATGGCCATAAATACCAACAAAAACCTCATATTTTTTTGTTTGTACAGGATACAGCCAGGCCCCTTTCTGTTGGGCCTTGCATTGTAGAGTGTCTGTCCGTGCATGATATACAGTGGAGTACGGCTTGGCAGCCCGCCTGATCTAATAGAAGGGCGTTACCTAATAGGCTGCGGGTTTGTGACTGTGTCATCTGCATGTGAACAGCGCTCTATGCAAGCCACTTGTGTGCAGTTTTATCATCTAGCAGTCACCTCCCCTCCATTCCATGAAGGTGTGTGTGTGTGATCTGCTTCTCCTGCACCTGTGATGCCTCCACTTAGTGGGGGTTTAGCTGTATCCTGCTAGAGCATCAGTTTTTGGCCAGGGCGATGTACACACTGCAGCCCAACTTGCTGTGAGTAATACTTGATTTTTGGAGGACATTATCCTCTTATTGTTGCTTTTTTTTATATTTAGTGTAGGGACCTACAGACATGAGGTCCCTTGACGAGGGTGTAGGCTTACGTTTTATGGCCATAAATACCAACAAAAACCTCATATTTTTTGTTTGTACAGGATACAGCCAGGCCCCTTTCTGTTGGGCCTTGCATTGTAGAGTGTCTGTCCGTGCATGATATACAGTGGAGTACGGCTTGGCAGCCCGCCTGATCTAATAGAAGGGCGTTACCTAATAGGCTGCGGGTTTGTGACTGTGTCATCTGCATGTGAACAGCGCTCTATGCAAGCCACTTGTGTGCAGTTTTATCATCTAGCAGTCACCTCCCCTCCATTCCATGAAGGTGTGTGTGTGATCTGCTTCTCCTGCACCTGTGATGCCTCCACTTAGTGGGGGTTTAGCTGTATCCTGCTAGAGCATCAGTTTTTGGCCAGGGCGATGTACACACTGCAGCCCAACTTGCTGTGAGTAATACTTGATTTTTGGAGGACATTATCCTCTTATTGTTGCTTTTTTTATATTTAGTGTAGGGACCTACAGACATGAGGTCCCTTGACGAGGGTGTAGGCTTACGTTTTATGGCCATAAATACCAACAAAAACCTCATATTTTTTTGTTTGTACAGGATACAGCCAGGCCCCTTTCTGTTGGGCCTTGCATTGTAGAGTGTCTGTCCGTGCATGATATACAGTGGAGTACGGCTTGGCAGCCCGCCTGATCTAATAGAAGGGCGTTACCTAATAGGCTGCGGGTTTGTGACTGTGTCATCTGCATGTGAACAGCGCTCTATGCAAGCCACTTGTGTGCAGTTTTATCATCTAGCAGTCACCTCCCCTCCATTCCATGAAGGTGTGTGTGTGATCTGCTTCTCCTGCACCTGTGATGCCTCCACTTAGTGGGGGTTTAGCTGTATCCTGCTAGAGCATCAGTTTTTGGCCAGGGCGATGTACACACTGCAGCCCAACTTGCTGTGAGTAATACTTGATTTTTGGAGGACATTATCCTCTTATTGTTGCTTTTTTTATATTTAGTGTAGGGACCTACAGACATGAGGTCCCTTGACGAGGGTGTAGGCTTACGTTTTATGGCCATAAATACCAACAAAAACCTCATATTTTTTTGTTTGTACAGGATACAGCCAGGCCCCTTTCTGTTGGGCCTTGCATTGTAGAGTGTCTGTCCGTGCATGATATACAGTGGAGTACGGCTTGGCAGCCCGCCTGATCTAATAGAAGGGCGTTACCTAATAGGCTGCGGGTTTGTGACTGTGTCATCTGCATGTGAACAGCGCTCTATGCAAGCCACTTGTGTGCAGTTTTATCATCTAGCAGTCACCTCCCCTCCATTCCATGAAGGTGTGTGTGTGATCTGCTTCTCCTGCACCTGTGATGCCTCCACTTAGTGGGGGTTTAGCTGTATCCTGCTAGAGCATCAGTTTTTGGCCAGGGCGATGTACACACTGCAGCCCAACTTGCTGTGAGTAATACTTGATTTTTGGAGGACATTATCCTCTTATTGTTGCTTTTTTTATATTTAGTGTAGGGACCTACAGACATGAGGTCCCTTGACGAGGGTGTAGGCTTACGTTTTATGGCCATAAATACCAACAAAAACCTCATATTTTTTTGTTTTTACAGGATACAGCCAGGCCCCTTTCTGTTGGGCCTTGCATTGTAGAGTGTCTGTCCGTGCATGATATACAGTGGAGTACGGCTTGGCAGCCCGCCTGATCTAATAGAAGGGCGTTACCTAATAGGCTGCGGGTTTGTGACTGTGTCATCTGCATGTGAACAGCGCTCTATGCAAGCCACTTGTGTGCAGTTTTATCATCTAGCAGTCACCTCCCCTCCATTCCATGAAGGTGTGTGTGTGATCTGCTTCTCCTGCACCTGTGATGCCTCCACTTAGTGGGGGTTTAGCTGTATCCTGCTAGAGCATCAGTTTTTGGCCAGGGCGATGTACACACTGCAGCCCAACTTGCTGTGAGTAACATTTTACAGAGAGAAATAAGTATTTGATCCTTCTGGCAAATAAGACTTAATACTTGGTGGCAAAACCCTTGTTGGCAAGCACAGCAGTCAGATGTTTTTTGTAGTTGATGATGAGGTTTGTGCACATGACAGGAGGAATTTTGGTCCATTCCTCTTTGCAGATCATCTCTAAAGCTCTACGATTTTGAGGCTGTCGCTTGGCAACCTGGAGCTTCAGCTCCCTCCATACATTTTCTATGGGATTAAGGTTTGGCTAGGCCACTCCATGACCTTAATGTGCTTCTTTTTGAGCCACTCCTTTGTTGCCTTGGCTGTATGTTTTGGGCCATTGTCATACTGGAAGACCCAGCCACGACCTATTTTTAATGTCCTGGCGGAGGGAAGAAGGTTGTCACTCAGGATTTTACGGTACATGACTCCATCCATTGTCCCATTAATGCGGTGAAATAATCCTGTGCCATTAGCAGACAAACACCTGCAAACATAATGTTTTCCACCTCCATGCTTGACAGTGGGAACGGTGTTCTTTGGCTGATAGGCAGCATTTCTCTTCCTCCAAACCTGCCGAGTTCAGTTAAGCCTAAAGAGCTCTATTTTTGTCTCATCTGACTACAGCACCTGTTCCCAATCAATCTTAGCATCATCCAGGTGTTCATTGGCAAACTTTCTATGGGCCTGCACATGTGCCTTCTTGATCAATGGGACTTTGCGGGCACTGCAAGATTTTAAGTCATTACGGCGTAATGTGTTAAAATAGTTTTCTTGGTGATAGTGGTCACAGCTGCCTTGAGATTAACAAGTTCCCCCGTGTACTTTTAGGCTGATCTCTCACCTTCCTCATGATCCCCACGTGGTGAGATCTTGCATTGTGCCCCTGATCAATGTCGATTGACACTCATTTTGTATTTCTTCCATTTTCTTACTATTGCACCAACAGTTGTCTTCTTCTCACCTAGTGTCTTACTTATGTTTTTGCAGCCCATTCCAACCTTGTGCAGGTCATTGATCTTGTCCCTGACATTCTTAGAAAGCTGTTTGGTCTTGCCCATGTTGTAGAGGTTAGAGTCTGACTGAGTCTGTGAACAGGAGTCTTCTATACAAGTGACAATTTAAGACAGGTGTTTTTCCTGCTTTTTTACGGACCTACTGACAGGACCATCTTTTGAGTCTTTTGTGTAGGACCGGAGGGCACATGGAAGCACTTCCATGTGCATCTGATCCTACAAAAAAACCCCAACAAATCGGATGCCGTATGGCCGTTCCGTTATTATGAAACATGTCCTATTATGTTCCGTAATAACGGACCATGACTTAATGCAAGTCAATAGGTCTGCAAAATCCCTGGAAGCGGCACGGAAGTACTTCCGTGTGACTTCCGTCAGGTGCCCCTGCAGTCCGTTTTCCACTCTAACTCGCGGCTGCCCGCACAGCAGTGTGTGAGGAGCTGCCCGCACAGCAGTGTGTCAGCAGCTGTCCACATAGCAGTGTGTCAGCAGCTGCCCGCACAGCAGTGTGTCAGCAGCTGCAGGGATGATGAGCGTTGCCGTCAGAAGGTTAGTAAAGTTCATTACCTGCTGTGATGAAGTCTGCTGCACTCCTAACATCAGCGCTTGTCACTGATTTCTATACGATTCAATAGGTTTTTTGTCCAGCGCCATCCAATATATTTCAATATTTATTTTTTTTTATTTTTTTTTAGATAAAATTATATTTTTTTTGTGCATATTTAAAATTATTTTCTCCTTTAAAAACACATGTCTATCCGTCCTTACACGTTTCGAGCTCCTAGGAGCTCTTACTCATAGCTGGTTTCTATGCCTGCCGCGTCTTACATCACCTCTTGCAGGCGGCCCGTGACTGTGAGTAGCGGTGATGTCACGGGCCGCTCGCGATACTTTGCTTGTGAATGCGGCGGTCATTGAACTCAGTGATGAGCGCTGACGTCAGGAGTACAGCGGCTTCCATCACCGCAAGCAATGTACCTAGCTAACCTCCAGAAGTCAGCGCTGGTCATGCCCTGCAGTGACCTGGGCTGACCTCCTGATGTTAGCTCAGGTCACTGCACTGCTCTCCCAGCCAATGGAGAACATTCTGTTCTTCATTGACTGGGACAGTGAGTATGGATCTTCGTAAGACCCCCTTATTGGATTACGTCGCACCTGGATTTGTTTTTTCTTTTTAATAAATTGGTGAAAGAGGGAATGTGTTGGGGAGTGTTTTTTATTCAAATATATTTTTTTCTATTACTGACTGGGTTTGAGTAGTAGGGTATCTGATAGATGTCATAACATCACTAACATCTAGAATTGATGCCAGGTGACATTACACAGCTGGTATCAACCCCATATATTACCCCGTTTGTCACAGCACCAGGGCATTCAGGATGAGATGGGTAAAGTCCCGGCACTGTTGCATCTAATGGATTTGGCAATTCCGGCTGGCTGCTGGCTGATATTTTCAGGCTGGGGTGGCTACCAATGACATGGGTCTCCCCAGCCTGAGAATACCAGCCAACAGTTGTGAGGTTTTATCTTGGCTGGTATCAAAATTGTGGAGGGGGGGACCGCACGCTGTTTTTTAAATGTATTTATTGTACTGTATGATATAGACCTGCCCACTGGGGACTGTGATTGGTTGCAGTCAAACAGCTGTTACTCAGCGTGGGGGCGCTTCTCACTGTGACCAATCACAGACAGGGGGAGGAGTGAATATGTATGAGCCTAATGAGCGGCTGGGTCAGGAAAAACAAAGAGCTGCCGCGGTGATTGGTGAGTATGAAGCGCTTGCTCCTACCCCATGCTCCAGATTCTGTTCCCCATAGGCTTAATATGGGGACCAGCATCTGGCCAAATACCCTGGACTGCATGTAACTCTCCATCCATTTGTTTTTTTTTCAGTCTGCAAAAAAACTCGGAAGTCACACAGATGTCACACGGACTGTATACGGAACGGAACAGGACAGAAACGGTTGTCACACGGATACAGGACCTTTTTTACCATTGTTAGTTGGCCCTCTCCAGCCTAACAATAGCAGCTCACAGCCACCCCAAAAGTGTCACATCCATAAGATGCGCCAATTCCAGGCTGGACCCGGCTCTTCCCGTTGCCCTGGTGCAGTGGCAATCTGGGTAATAAGGAGTTAATGGCAGCCCACAGCAGATACTAAGTCCTAGATTAGTGATGGCAGTCGTCTATGAGACCCCGCCTCCATCACTAATCTGTAAGTAAAAGTAAATAAAACACATACACCCCTAAAATCCTTTATTTGGAATAAAATACAAAAAACATCCTCTTTCACCACTTTATTAACCCCTAAACACCCCTGCAGGTCTAAAGTAATTCACACGAGGTCCCACGGCAATTCAGATCTGCTACATCCCTGTCCTGTCACAGCAGCACCGTAGAACATGACTGCCCGCTAACAGCAGACAGAGCCGAGCGATGAGAATGAACTCGGGTGAACCTCCGACATCAGTGTCGCGACACAGGCAGTAGTGCGGGGCCTGCAGCTGTGACGTCAGGGGTTCACCCGAGTTTATTTTCATCACGCGGCTCTGTGTCGCGGCCTGATTTGCGGTCACAGGTGAAGGACTCCAGCTGTGACCATAAAATCATCTGAATGACTGCACCGCTGATCGCGCGGCTCACTTCAGTTACTGCGTGGAGCTCACAGCCGGCAGACTTGTTCTATGGTGCTCGCTATGAATGTCAGATGTAGCAGTGCTGGAAGTGTGCCGCCCCCGTGCCAGCAGCCGCCACTGCTCGGATCCGGGCCTTCTATGGGTGGCTCGCGAGTCTCCGGACCCGGGGGTCTCGCGGACACGCCGAATAAAAGGGGGGACGTAGATGTACGGGCTATGCCGTATTAAGTTTGTGATGCCACCCACGGTGTGTGGTGAGGTGAGACACCACTGCTGCTGTTGTGGGGCACCCAGGGGAGGTGTAGAGGCAGCTGGATGTTTACCCCTCAATGGGTATGGATGGTTGCCCCGGGGTCCGGTGTCTGTGTGCAGGGTATGGCGATGGCAAGGGCCGGCGTGCCTGAGCAGGCAGGGAGGTGTTTGGTTACTCACAGCAAATGAATCACACGAGTCTTTTGGTAAACCAAGGTGCTGGTGGCCGGACAACGCGGCCGGTTGCATTTGGGTCCCCCACCCAGGCTGGTGGTCACTGTCCTTTTCCTCTGCACTAGTTTGTGTATGGTGGACTTCCTAGTCTGAAACTCAGGAGTCCGCTCCCGGCTGGATGTGGCCAAAGGAGCCGTGCCCACAGACGCTGGCCCGTGGGATCTATGGGCCCTGGCGGTGACCTCCTATCCCTATCGGTGGGCTGTTGTCTTCTATGAGGGACTTTGGGTGGGACAGGACCTCTAGTCCTGGCCTCAATCGGTTAATTAACCAGGCCGCTGGTTTCTGGTCCTGGCTTCAGGGTCCGAGTACCCCCTTTGTGGTCCGGTTTCCGGGTCGGTTCACCGTGTTGGTACCGGCGGGCTACAACCCTGTCACGGTCCACCTCGGTTCTGCCAAGCCGTCTTCCCGTCTCCTGCGGACGGAGACCATCATCTGCTTCCTAGCCAAGGCACCAGTGGTCCAACCCTGGTACTGTTCAACTTGAACCTCCTCTGCTGAAGCTACACCTAGCTCCAGCCCACACTCCTCTCAACTTGAACTACTGAACTGATCTGTTTGTTTTCCCGCACGGGCTGTCTAGACCCCTGGGTGGGCGTGTCCAACCACCTGGTCCCGCCCACTGGTGCGTCTATCTTTCCCTAAGGGGGGCAACTAGGGTTTCAGGTTGGCTGTGCCTATCTGAGACTACCTGGTTTTGCCAGGGCGTCAGAGAAGCATTGTGAGACCTCGTGTGGATTACGTGCGGCCTGGAGGGGTGTTTGAGGGGTTAATAAAGTGGCGAAGTAGGGTGGCTTTTTTGTATTATTTTAAATAAAGGATTTTTTGTTTGTGTTTATTTACTTTTACTTACAAATTAGTGATGAGGGGGTGTTTCATAGATGCCTGCCATCACTAACCTAGGACTTAGTGGCAGCTATGGGCTGCCATTAAATCCTTATTACCCTGATTGCCACCACACTAGGGCAATCGGGATGAGCCGGGTAAAGTCCCGGGACTATCACATCTAATGAATGCGGCAATTTTGGATGGCTGCTGGCTGATATTTTTAGGCCGGGGGGCTCCCAATAGTGTGGGTCTCTCCAGTCTGAGAATACCAGCCCTCAGCTGTGAGGCTTTATCTTGGCTGGTTATCAAAATTGGTGGGGAGGGGGGGGGGGGGCACACGCTGTTTTTTAATTATTTATTGTAATGTACGATATAGACCTGCCCAACGGCGGCTGTGATTGGTTGCAGGCAAACAGCTGTCACTCAGCGTGGGGACGTGTCTGACTGCAATCAATCATAGGCGCCAGTGGGTGGGGGAAGGAGTAAGTATGAAATGAGAGAAATTTGACACCTCATTCATTTCAGTGGGTGCAAAATGTTCACAAACACAATGAAGAAGTGACATGCTGCTTTTTTTTTTTTTGCAGATATTTGTCAAACAAAATGCTGCCGAAAAAACAAACAAACAAAAAAAGTGTGCGTGGAATTTCTGATTTATCATAGACTTTGCTGGGGAAGCAAAATGCATCCATTTTGTCAATAATACAGTGCAGTTTAAAACGCAAGAAAGTACAAACAACTGGCCTCCCTGCTATAAGTTATAAAATCTTTGCTTAAAGGTAGGGTGTCGCAGTTTTTTATTTTTGTATTAAAAATAGTGATTATGAAATCAAGTATTTTTAATACAAAATTAAAATCACTGCTTATTTAGTTTTTATTTAATTCTAATTTTACTGAAGGCACTGGGGGCTGCTATATTGAATTTGCTGCGTGTAACAACAGTTACTCACTCCTTTATGGCAGCCCCTGTGCATAGAGAACAGTGGTCAGGATCCGACCCCATTTAGTAACGTTAGAGGAGGCGTCTGCTGTGACCTGGACGCGCCCCCTGGGCTGTCCAGATCACAGCAGAGGGAGGAGATCAGCGCCATCATTGTGGAGCTCCACTTTACCCCTCTCAACCGCTGTGATGTATGAGTATGGGGCGCCGGGGCGCCAGGCCGCCTCCCCTCCCCTCCCCTCCCCCGCCGTTACCATCTCCAATGGCACCCCCTCCATCCGCTCTACCTAGCCCCGCTCTCCCCCCGCTACTGCTGCCATCGCCCCTCCCCGTTACCATCTCTGTCTCCAAAGACACCCCAAACCCCCGCCACCGCTGCCTCCCCTCCCCTCCCCCCGCCGTTACCATCTCCAATAACACCCCCTCCCTCCGCTCTACCCAGCCCCAGCTCTGCACTCCACCGCCGCTGCTGTGTGTGTGTTTGTGTGCATCTGCATGTGAGTACCGGCGCCCCTCCCCCCACCACTGCCACTGCTAAAGTCTCCAATAACACCCCCCACTCCCACCCCCCTTCCGCCTGCCACCTGTCGGCCTGTGTGTGTACCGGTGATACTGTCTGCAGAGCTGTGTATCTAATTCTCTCCTGTGTGATACTGTCTCCAGAGCTGTGTATCTAATACTGTCCTGTGTGATAGTCTGCTGAGCTGTGTATCTTATTCCTATCCTGTGTGATACTGCCTGCAGAGCTGTGTATCTAATCCTGTCCTGTGTGATACTGTCTGCAGAGCTGTGTATCTAATCTTGTCCTGTGTGATAGTCTGTTGAGCTGTGTATCTAATCTAATTTATGAAGGATTATAGCAGCTGCTCCCCCTAGTGTTTAACAGTGGAAAATATCAAACTTTTTATTTTATTTTTATATTTTGCTCAATTAAAAACAAATAATATTTAAACAAAACATTAAAACATTAATACTTTTCATTTTTTCAGTTTTTTTTTTTTTTTTTTTTACGACGACACCTTCCCTTTAACCCCTTCACGACCATGGACGGATATATCCGTCATGGAGCATGTCCCGTTAAGCCCCGCCCCCTGCCGCGGGCAGGCGGCGGCGGTCGGCACACATATCAGCTGTTTTCAACAGCTGACATGTGTGCCTGCTAGCCGCTGGTGGAATCGCTTCCACCCGCGGCCATTAACCCCTAAAATCTTAGATCTATATGTGCGCGGCCATTTTTTTTACTTACCGCCGCCCCCACCAGAAGTCACGTGCGTGAGCACATGACTTTCGGTGGTTGCCATCATAGCACAGGGTCATGTGATGACGCCTGCAGCTATGAAGTTTCACTTTCGTTTTCCCTCGGCCGCGAGCAGAGAGAAACAGAAAGTGACTGAATCTGCTGTTTACAGCTGTATAGCTGTGATCAGCAGATAGATAAGAGCGATCGGATTGCTGATCGCTATAGCCCCCTAGGCGGACTAGAAAAATTAAAAAAAAAAGTAAAAAAAAAGTTTTTAAAAAAACAAAAACCTAAAAGTTCAAATCACCCCCTTTCCCACCATTGAAAATTAAAGGGTTAAAAAATAAATAAATATACACATATTTGGTATCGCCGCGTTCAGAAATGCCCGATCTATCAAAATATAGAATCAATTAATCTGATTGGTAAACGGCGTAGTGGCAAAAAAATTCCAAACGCCAAAATTACGTTTTTTGGTCGCCGCAAGTTTTACGCAAAATGCAATAACAGGCGATCAAAACGTAGCATCTGCGCAAAAATGGTACCATTAGAAACGACAGCTCGAGACGCAAAAAATAAGTCATCACTGAGTCATAGATCCCAAAAAATGAGAACGCTACGTGTTTCGGAAAATGGCACAAAATGTGCGCCACTTTTATTGGACAAACTTGTGAATTTTTTTCAACCCCTTAGATACAAGTAAACCTATACATGTTTGGTGTCTACAAACTCGCACCAACCTCAGGCATCATACCCACACATCAGTTTTACCATATAGTGAACACCGTGAATAAAACATCCCAAAAACTATTGAGCCATCACACTTTTTTTCAGTTTTTCCACACTTGGAAATGTTTTGCTGTTTTCCAGTATACCATATGGTAAAACTTATGATTTCATTTAAAAGTACAACTTGTCCCGCAAAAAACAAGCCCTCATATGGCAAGATTGACAGAAAAATAAAAAAGTTACGGCTCCTGGAAGAAGGGGAGCAAAGAACAAAAACGCAAAAACGGAAAGTGCCCCAGGGCTGAAGGGGTTAAATTAGTCTTAAAAATGAAAGATTTTTACTATTGGCTGATTTACATTGAAAGACAGAATAATATTTTCATCAGATTATGTACTCTTTCACAACTGGCAAATATATGAATTATTATGAAGTGTAGCGTGAAGCTACTGCAAACTAATTTCTGCCCTTGGCTAGAAGTGCTTTTATTAATCTCTATAGTAACATCAAAGTTTGCAAACTAGGTCATGTTAACGAGTTGAAATAATCCAACTGTTATATTTTCTGTTTCATCCTCTAACCCCTTTATAACCTTGGACATACCTACAAGTCCAAGGTCGCAACTGTCCCTTTAGGCCCAGTGCCCACGCTGTGTAGATTTGACGTGTATTTTCAGAAATCTGCAGCAAAATCTGCATGTCCATTGTGAAGCCAGCAAAGCCTATGAGAATTCAGAAGTGCTGTGCCCACATTGAGTATTTTTCCCATGCAGAAAAAAAAATCTGCACCAAATACGCAAGGGAAAAATACTCAACGTGGGCACAGCACTTCTGAATTCTCATAGACTTTGCTGGATTCACAATGGACATGCAGATTTTGCTGCAGATTTCTGAAAATCTGCATCCAAATCCACGTCAAAATACGCAGCGTGGGCACAGGGCCTTAATGTGAGCTTGCGCAGCGAGCCCACATTACTCCCCGCACTGTCTGATGATGTGATTAGCATCATAAACAGGGAGAGGAATACGGGTGTAAGGCTATGTGCCCGAGGGACTCTGTATCTGCGGATTTTTCTGCAGCTAAATCCGCAGCATTCCCCCGGAATCCGCACCTTTTCATAGGTGCTGATTTTGTGTGTATTTGTTGCAGATTTGTCGCGGATTTGACGCGGATTTCGTTGCGGATTTTGCAATTTTCTTACATTCAATTGAATAGGCAAAATCCGCAGTTAAATTCGCAACAATAATTGACATGCTGCAGATTTTTCCGCACGGAAATCCGCATTATTTCCGCTGCGGAAAAATCCGCAGCGTGGGCACAGCATTTCCCAAATGCCATAGAAATGGATGGGGAGTAGCTGTGTTGCAGATTTCTGAAAAATCCGCGGCATTTCCGCGAGAAATCCGCGACAAAATCCACGCATTTTCCGCAGCGTGGGCACATAGCCTAAGCCGCGCTAAAACTACAGGATCCAGGAGATTTTAAATAAATCCCTTCATTTTCATAAGTCGACGCGTTTCAGAGATATAACCATCTCCTTCTTCAGGACAAGAGAAATCCTACATCAGTATCAGCCATGCAAAGCTTATATATATATAGAAGTTCACATCTGACACATGTGCATTTAACGCGTCATCAACTCCCGTGACTCATGGCTATGACTCAGTGCCACGGGGAGCAGTGAAACAGTGAATAAAGTTGCAATGAAAAAGGAAAAAAAAAAAAGTAGTAGATGTTTACATATGTGATTTGATGCAGAGAAGTTCCTAAAGAATATAAATGGTAGATCAGATGTGGAATGTTAGTGTGAACATCATATTGTATGAAGTGCAAAGAAAAAGGTTTTTTTTTAGCAAAAGATTTAAAAAAAAATTATTTATTTTTTTAAAAAAGAGAAAGAGGGGGCTCGGACTAAAAAATCATTGTGACCTAATGGGAGTGAAATTGTAGGTTATACCTCTGCTCTATATCTAGGAGCATTGGCTGTGACAGTGAAGCCTCCCGAGTTTGGGCATACTTCGCATCAAGTGACCAGGGTGAGATATTGTGCAAATAGAGCAGTTATAATTTATAATAAGAGTGGGAGCATATAAAGATTAGAAGGAATTAAAAATTTCCGTATGACTGAAAGAAAGGGCTGTCTTATTGTGATAGAAAAAAGCCGTTGGGGAAGGCATAGTGTGAATGCGCCTGCGTGAAAGGGTGATAAAAGTTCAATACCGTGGGAAAAAAACTCAATTCGTGTGAGTTAGAGGTGAAAAGCCAGTCAGCGCAACAAAGAGCCGCTATGAATGCCAGTGGAGGAATTTGTATTTGCGATATCTGATCCTGGAATACCTTATACTCTTATGAAGATATAGTGGGACAGGATCATCGGCTATTAAACGGTTTTGCGGTTTTCTTACAATAGGAAACAGTATATTGAGATGCAGAGAAGCGCATAAGAAGCAACAATCATGTCATACATGAAAAAGAAGAATGATGCACATCCAAATAAAACATAATATATAGGGACTATGAAATTGGTTATAAGATCATATGTAAAAACATATATATAGGAATATTTTATTACTCTAAATATAAAAACTATATATGTAAAAAAAGCACATAAAAATATGTATATATATATATATGAAGCTAAAAAACTCTGATTTACAGATGTACATAAAAATGGACATAGATTAAATGATTCATAAATATTCTTATTAAAGGAAGTCAAAATTCTGCATGTCTATAAGGCCCCCTTCACACGTCCGTGAAAAACACGCACGTGTGTAACGTTCCGTTTTTCGGGTCCGTGTTCCGTTTTTATGTCCGTTTTTATGGTACGTGTGGCATCCGTGTGAATGGCATATGCTAGCCGTGTGTGCGTGTGGAATGTCCGTGTGTGCGTGAGATACGTAAGTGACATGTCCGTGTGTTGCCCGTGTGGAATGTCCGTGTGTGATGCACAATAACGTTGCTACATGCCGGCAGACAGCGACGCGCAATGAGAATGAACTCGGGTGAACTTTACCAGACTTCGTTGTCATCCCGTGGCTCTGTCTGAGTGTCGCGTCCTGATTAGCGGTCACCCATGAAGGATTCACCGGTGACTGCTAATCCCCAGAGTGACTGAAGTGAGCAACGTGATTAGCGCTGCTGTCACTCAGGTTACCCGGAGTCATCCACCCGAGACCGCAACTCACCTGTGACTTCATTGCTGTCACTTGGGCGACTTGCTGTCACAGTTGGAGGATCCAGCGGTGGCCGCGAGTAAGCTGAATGACCTCATCACTGATCGTGCAACTCACTACAGTTGCTGTGTGGTGCTGGCAGGAGCAGCGGTGTTCTACTGCAGCTCCTGTCACCTTCATGTAGCAGAGCTGAGAGCGTCATGGGACCTCCGTGGATTACGCTGGAGCTGGAGGGATTTTCGGGGCTGAATAAAGTGGAGAACGAGGGTGGTTTTTTTTGTGTATTATTTCAAATCAAGGATTTTTTGTTGTGTGTGCTTATTTTCTTTAACTTACAGGTTAATCATGGAAGGTACCTCGGGGAGATGCTTGCCATGATTAATCTTGGACTTAGTGGCAGCTATGGGCTGCTGCCATTAACTCCTTATTACCCCAATTGCCAACGCGCCAGGGCAAATCGGGATGAGCCGGGTACAGTCCCGGGACTGTCGCATCTAATGGATGCGGCCATTCCGGGCGGCTGCTGGCTGATATTGTTAGGGTGGTGGGCTCCCCATAATGTGGAGCTCCCAATCCTGAGAATACCAGCCTTCAGCCATTTGGCTTTACCCTGGCTGGTATCAAAATTGAGGGGAACCGCACGTCGTTTTTTATTAATTATCTATTTATTTTTTTTACAGCTCGATATAGACACGCCCAGCGGCGGCTGTGATTGGTTGCAGTGAGACAGCTGTCACTCAGCGTGGGGGCGTGTCTCACTGCAACCAATCATAGGCGCCGGTGGGCGGGGAAAGCAGGGAATACAAGATTGATTAATGAGCGGCCGGCTTTTTCAAAATAGTAAAAGCCGCCGGAGTTTTTTTAACAGCTGTGCAGCGCCGCGCTGGTAATCGGGGAACGGTGAGTATGAGAGAGGAGGAGAGACTGACCGACAGACAGAGAGAGAGACCGACCGACGGACTGAGGGAGATCGACTGACATACACAGGAAAAAAAAGAATGACCGACATCGCTTCAAAAAAGCACACAACGTACACGGACCATATGGAGTGTGTGCGTGTTCCGTGCAGAAAACGGACATGCATCCGTGCTATACAGATACACATACGTATCACGCACATGGACACATGTGTCAGATGTGAACTGCTATATGTAAGCCTTGCATGGCTGATACCGATGTAGGATTTCTCTTGTCCTGAAGAAGGAGATGGTTATATCTCTGAAACGCGTAGACTTATGAAAATAAAGGGATTTATTTAAAATTTTAAGTAAAAAAAGAGCTTCCCTATATTTTTAGTTCCCAGTCGGGTACAAATAGGCAGCCGAGGGTTGGGGGCAGCCGTACCTGCCTGCTGTACCTGGCTAGCATACAAAAATATGGCGAAGCGCCCGTCATATTTTTTTTGTAGTTTTTTGGCAAAAAAAAATAAAAAATGCTTCCCTGGATATTCCATTGCCAGTGAAGGTAACACCAAGCAGTGGGGGTTAGCAGCCAGTAGCTGCTTGGATTACCCTTAGCTAGCAATACAAAAAATGCAGCGGGAGCCCATATATATTTTTTTTAATTATTTATTTAAATAACTAAAAACAAAAAGGGTTTCCCTGTATTTTGATTGCCTGACATGACAGTGCTGTAAAAATAAATCTTTAAAAAAAATGACGTAGCGCTGCGCGGTATTTTTGATTCTCAGTGCAGATAAAGCAGACAGCTATGGGTTGCCACCCCCATCTACCTGGCGTTACCTTGGCTGGCAATCAAAATACAGGGAAGCCCATTAATTTTTTCTATTTAAAAAATAGTTAAAAAAAAAATGATGTTGGGTCCCCCCATTTTTGATAGCCAGCTAGGGTAAAGCAGACGGCTGTAGCCTGAAAACCACAGCTGGCAGCTTTACCGTGCTTGGGGATCCAATGTGGAGGTCACCCCAGGCTCTTTTTTTTATAATTATTTTATAAATATTAATAATTACAAAAAAAAAAGTAGGGTCCCCCTCAAATTGGATCATCAGCCAAGGTAAAGCGGACAGCTGTGGTCTGGTATTCTCAGAATGGGAAGGTCCATAGTTATTGGGCCTTCACAGCCTAAAAATAGCAGGCTGCAGGCACCCCAGATGTGGCGCATCCACTAGATGTGCCAATCCTGGTGCTTCACCACAGCTCATCCCGTGCCCTGGTGCAGTGGCAAACGGGGTAATAAATGGGGTTGATACTAGCTGTAAAGTCACCTGACATCAAGCCCAGCAGTTTGTGATGTCATGGTGGCTATCAGATACCCGACATCATAAACTGTCAGTACTAACAAAAATAAATCGACAAAAAAAATGTATTTGAAAAAAACTCCCCAAAACATTCCCTCTTTCACCAATTTATTGTAAGAAAAAAAATAAGGGGGTCCCACGACGACTCTGGACCATCTAGAATATGGGGGGAGACACTCAGGGAACGTATCCCCCATTTTCTAGGAGTGCAGACCCTCCATGTGAGGAGTGTGGGTGCAATGAATCGGTTGCTACCAAAGCTGCAATGCCCTGCTCATGAGGTAAGGGCATGCCTAATCAGGAGAACTATTCTACATTTCCAAATATTGGTATTTGCTGATATTATTGCTATTCCACCTACTATATATTGAGGATAGGATCTTGGAGATTTAATACCCCTTTAAGTCCAATTATCCAGCTGAATGAATACTAAACAACAGAGCTCGCTATTTAGATGTGTTTTCTTGTGGCGTATAACGGACTCTCACGTTCAGCAGGGCAAGTATAAAATCAAATACCTCCATTTGGAAATGTAGTATATAGCTCTACTGATCAACTATGTTCCTTACCTCATGAGCAGGGCATTGCAATAATAATAATAATTTATTCATTTATTTAGCACTATTAATTCCATAGCGCTTTGCATACATTGGGAACACTGTCCCCATTGGGGCTCACAATCTAAATTCCCTATCTGTATGTCTTTGGAGTGTGGGAGGAAACCAGAGTACCCAGAGGAAACCCACGAAAACACGGGGAGAACATAAAAACTCCTTGCAGATGGTGTTCTTGGTGGGAATTGAACCCAGGACTTCAGCGCTGCAAGACTGCAGTGCTAACCACTGAGCCACCGTGCTGCCTATTTAGCTTACAGATGCATAACCACCACTCACTGTGTCTGAACACAGGAAGCTGAGCTGACAGCCGCTCTGTGCATGCGGCAGCGTCTATTGTGAAGGAGAGGGCCGCGGGGGATCAACGCTGCACAGGTACCGTGGGACACCGGGGAACACCGGTGGGGTTATAGGGGGTGACCTGGCAGGGCCTGGGGAGGAGTTTTCTGTCGCATGTATCATGGCACATGCGACAGAAATCAGAGGAGTAGGGTGAATGCGGCCGGCGCGCTGCTGTGCGCGCGGCCATCTTGGATTTCCGGGAGAGGGTCAGGGGGGGCACTTTGGCGACACCGGGGGGAACGGGGAGGAGATTTATCATGTTTGTTCATGCCAGATGGGAGATAAATAATTTTTTACCGACGCTGTTATTTACTGTAACGTGATCATCGGTATACGGTGTATACCGGTGATCACGTGAGCGGGGACCGGAAAAATCATGATCTCCAGGGTCTCAGCTACCCCCTGAAACCCCGGAGATTTTCTCACGCTGGGGGGCGCCTGCTGTTTATAAACGGCAGATCAGAATAAGGCTACAATCACACGACCGATCCGTTTTTGCGGTCCGCAAAAAACGGTTCTTTTTTTTACGGGTGCATCCGTGTGGCATCCGTTTCTGTTCCATATACGGTCCGTATGTCATCTGTGTGCCTTTCATTTGTTTGTGTACTGCAAAAAAACTGAAGGAGGGAAAATACATAAATTTACCCAGGATCTGTGATGCCCTGGACCCCCAGGGGTCACAGGTAACAACACACAACACCACAAACACCCCCACCCCAGTGAGGCACCAGCAGCCAACAAGTCCTGACCGCCTCCCTTAGGTCTAGCAAGGCACACCAGGTGGGCGGAGCCAGGCGGATAGGTACACCCTCCGAGGAGTCTGCTGGCCTGAGGCAGGGAAAGGACAAGTAAGTCGAGTGGGGAGAGGAGTAGTGAGAGAAGTAAAGGTGGCGAGCTGAGAGTCAGGGGCCTAGGACGGAGCCTAGGACCCCTTGGAACGGTCAGGCAGGCAGACGGTGGTGGCCGTCTGCAGGAGTCCGGTCAGGGACTGAACTTCGGAACCGTAGGGAACGAGAAGAGGGTGGTGACCCTTCGGACCCGAACTGGGGAGCTAACAAGTCAACCGGAGCACCAGGCAGGGTACTCAGACCCCGTTCTAGCCAAAAAGCAACCGGGATCAGACAAATCTACTGATTGCGGTCTGGACCTCAGGGGTTCATTCCCACCCAAAGTCCCGATAGACGGCAATAGCCCACCGATTCTGGATAAGAGCCACCACCAAGGGCCAGAGATCCAAAGGGCCAGCGCCTGCGGGCAAAAGGGCTCCTCCGGCACCCAAAAGCCGGGGAGCGGACTACCGTTGCTGAAGCATAGGAGTCACTATAGCAAATTTAAAGGTGCACGAGAAAGGCGATATCACCAACCTCACTTCACTGGGGACACACGCAGCCGGCTGCGGGCACCGATCTACACTGAACTTGGTTTACCATTGACTCTGTGTGGTTTAATTGTGAGTACATCAGTGCCCTCAGGCACCGCGCTGCAAGCGAGCCACTGCGTCCTGCTACCCCCCCGCTCCTGCCACCTGGCCCCGGGACCAACAAACCCCCTACCCAACGGAGGGGTCAACACCTAGCTGCAACCCACCACCGATCCCGGCTCCGGCCATGAAACCGGTCCACCCCAAACCAAACAACCAACCTCCCCCCTTTCCAGAGCGATGTGGCCCCCGGTCCAGAGGCGCTCAAGCCACCGACAACCCGAGCCCGGATCCGAGCGGCTCGGCGGAGAGCAGCCGAGCCCCCAGGGCGGTACCGATCCATAGCTTCAATCTACATGAGGCGGTCACATGTTCACTCCAGTGCCATTTTCTACTGCTTTTCACAGCGTAGAGTGCTCTGGTGATTTTCTAGTGCTTGTACACTTCATATCATTCTTTTCTGTCATTAGAATAACACATAATGTCCCACTCTCCTGCATTTTGTAATTTTGCACCCTTTGGTGCCTTTCATGTGGCACTAAGGGGTGCTTAGCCTTGTATTTAGCCAACGTGGGGTTCCCCCTATTTTTGTAGCCAGCTAGGGTAAAGCAGACAGCTGCAGCCTGCAGAACACAACTGGCAGCTTCACCTTGGCTGGTAATCCAAAACTGAGGGCACCCCACGCTGTTATTCTAAATTAAATAAATAATTTAAAAAAAAACAACACGTGGGGGTCCCCCCAAAATTGGACCACCAGCCAAGGTAAAGCAGACAGCTGGGGTCTGATATTCTCAGACTAGGGAGGTCCATGGTTATTGGACTCTCGCCAGCCTAAAAATAGCAGGCCGCAGCCGCCCCAGAAGTGGCGCATCCATTTCTGCTTCGCACCAGCTCATCCCATGCCCTGGTGTGGTAGCAAACGGGGTAATATATGGGGTTAATACCAGATGTGTAATGTCACCTGGCATCAAGGCCTGGGGTTAGTCATGTCACGCGTCTATCAGATACACGACATCAACAACCCAGTCAGTAATAAAAAAAAATATACGACAAACACATTTTTATTTGAAAACACACTGCCCAACACATTCCCTCTTTAACCAATTTATTAGAAAGAAAAACAAATCCAGGTCTGCCGTAATCCAAGGCGTTCCCATGACGATCCACACTGTCCCAATCAATGAAGACCAGGATGTTCCCCATTGGCTGGGAGAGCAATGCAGTGACCTGAGCTAACATCAATGGGTCAGCCCAGGTCACTCCAGGGGATGACAAGTGCTGCTCTTAGCGAGGTACATTACCTGCGCTGATCTCCTGCACTGCTGACAGCACCTGTCACTGAGTTCAATGACCTTCACAGCGGCACGGTGGCTCAGTGGTTAGCACTGCAGTCTTGCAGCGCTGGGGTCCTGGGTTTGAATCCCACCAAGGACACCATCTGCAAGGAGTTTGTATGTTCTCCCCGTGTTTGCGTGGGTTTCCTCCGGGTACTCCGGTTTCCTCCCACACTCCAAAGACATACAGATAGGGACTTTAGATTGTGAGCCCTGATGGGGACAGTGTTCCTGATGTATGTAAAGCGCTGCGGAATATGTTAGCGCTATATAAAAATAAAGATTTATTTATTTTTTTATTTACAGCCAAGTATCACGAGAGGCCTGTGACGTCACCGCTAGCCACAGTCTCGAGTCGGAAGCGAGAGAAGATGATGTGACAAGCGGCGGCCATGGAGGACAGTAACAGCGCTGTCGGGAGGGCGGGACTTCATCACCGCAGGTAAGCCGAGTGCGAGGTGGGCGGAGCCTAGAGGGGTAATGTGTGCAGAGTGCCAGGTGGGCGGAGCCTAGCAGGGTAATGTGTGCAGAGTGCCAGGTGGGCGGAGCCTAGCGGGACCATGTGTGCAGAGTGCCAGATGGGCGGAGCCTAGCGGGGTAATGTGTGCAGAGTGCCAGGTGGGCGGAGCCTAGTGGGGTAATGTGTGCAGAGTGCCAGCCCCATGTGTGCGGGCGGCGGAGTGCGAAATGGGTGGAGCCTAGCGGGACCATGTGGTGCTGAGGACGTCAGTGTCGTGGACTGCATGGCTGGGGACAGGTGAGTGTGAGTGTGTGTGTGAGTGTGTGTGTACATGCCGCGTACACGATTTGGCGGAGCGAGCTGAGCGGGGAAGTGTCGGCTTCCTGCACACGTAAGTAAGATAAATATCGGGTTACTAACCAAAGCGCTTTGCTTGGATACCTGATGTTTATCTTGGTTACCAGCTTACCGCAGGCTGCCAGCGATGGCTCCCTACACACTGTAGCTGTGAAAAGCCTTGCTTTTGCTGCTAGAACCGTTCTCAAACGTAACTAGAACTATCGAGCTTTAGCAAAAAGCTCAAGTTCTAGTTCGATCTAGAACAGCCCCCAAAATCACTCGAACCGCGAACTGGAGAACTGCGAACCGCGCTCAACTCTAGTCATCACCCTTCCCCTTCCCCATTCTTTCCAAATAACTTGTTGTGATAAGAAGTATTATCACTATTCAAACATATATGCTGTAAAATGATTTTATGTTCTAATAAAAATTTAATGTTTTTAAAAAAAAAAAAAAAAAGGATGGATGTAAAACACATATTATGTCCCAACCCCCCCTACATATTCTAAGCAGGCACCCATTAGTGCCTTTCAAAACACTAGCCTTGTACGTAGCCAAAAAATAAATAACGACGTTGGGTTCCACCTAGTTTTGATAGCCATCTAGGGTTACGCAGACAGCTGCATCCTGCAGCTACCACCTGTAGCCGAAACCTTGGAGATTTTCTGATGCTGGGGGGTGCTAAAGGCTTATTTCTTACTGCCATTTTAAAAGGGAAGTAAGGAGTAAGTACCCTTAACTGCTGCAGTTTTAAAACATAATGTGGTCGTAAACGTGTTACAAAAAATTAAAACCGCCAGTATTACGTTATTTTTGTCGCCGCAACATTGCATTAAAATGCAATAACACAGCCCAAGATGATGATCCCCAAAAAATGAGAACACTACTGGTTTCACAAAAATGGCAACAAAAATGCAATTTCCATGCTGTACAAAGGCTAGTAAGACATAGTACAGCGTATTCCCCACTAGGTGGCAGCAGAGTAGTGAAAGAGAGACAAAGAAACACTGTAACGGAAAGGCAGCTGAAGTACAGCAGAGTAACTTCAGCAGGCAGTTAACAGGCAAGCCACCAGGGGGCAATAGAGTAGTCAAACAGTCAGGATCTATCCAGGAAAGTCTAGTCACTGCAAAGGGAAGATCAATATCAAAGTCAGAAAACAGAACTGAGTCGGAAGGCGGGAGATCAGGTATGCAGAGGGAAACACAAACAACAGACAGGAGCGGGAAGTCAGGGACCAGGACAGGCAGATGAACGGGTGCAAGTTAAAACACAGTAGCAGGGAGGCAGAACAGATCAGGAACACTCACCAGAACCAGTATACATGCTGCAAGGCGGAAATATCACTGGCACTGAGCCATACGTAGAGAGGTAATACATAGCGTCTTGGGATCCAGAAAAAGTTAACCCCTGACATGACCAGGCCAGAGCTGGGTGTAACCAGCAGCAGGGAAAAGCCGGCCTAGATCATAACAGCAATTATTTTAAAAAAGTAAAACTATACATGTTTGGTATCTATGAACTTGTACTGCCTGGGGTATCCTATTTCCAGGTCAGCTTTACTATATAGTGAACATGGTTACTAAAAAATCTAAAAAACAATCGTGCAATTGCACTATTTTTTTGCAAATTCACCACACTTGGAATTTTTTTCCCATTTTCCAATCCAAAATGTGACAAATTTATAGATTTTGGAACAACGAAAAACGGAAAAAATCCAGGAGGTGATAGGGTTAATATGGATGACCCTAAATCTAAGGCCTCTTTCACACGTCAGTGATTCTGGTACGTATGTGCTAATTTTCATACGTACCAGAATCACGGACACACGCAGACCCATTAAAATCAATGGGTCTGCGCACACATCAGAGATTTTTCACTGACCATGTCTCCGTGCAGCATACACACGTGTTCAGCGTACAGACATGTTAATTTTTTTCTGGCATCACTGATGTCCGACGGACCACACTGTGGTGTGATCCGTGAAACACGTACCAGAAAAACACGGACATTGAAAATAAAAAGCTTTTCATACTCGCCTTCTCCAGCAACGCTGTGTTCTACCTCTGCAACCTGCTGCTTCAGATCCGGCTGCTTATTCTCATGCATATTCATGTATGCAGGCACAGCCTACCTAAAAGTAGCTGCAGCAGTGGCACAAACACAGCAGAGCAGAAGAGTTCAGCATCATAGACAGCAGAAGCGGGGACTGGTGAGTTTATCGTCATGTGCAATCACGGATGACTGATAACGTATCACAGATTGCACATGGACAACCCACGTGTGCGGTGAATCATGGCACACGGAGGGACATAAGCATTTAAAACATGTCAGTGATAAACGTCTGTGGTTTTCACTGAAGTCTGAAACAGGCCTAATAGGGATGATGTGAACCCACTAAATTTCTTATGAATTTGATGTTGTCTAAACCAGGAAGCTGCGTCTAAAGGGCCCAATTTACCATTTGAGGGTGTTTGGTTTTTTTTTATTTTTTTAAGTCACTTTTCATGTTTTAGCATGTGGTACTCACTGACATTATTTTGCACCAAATTCATCAAACTGACAGAAAACAGACATTAGGCAGGCATCTGAGCTGACAGCAGACAGGTAGATGTGAATCTTTAAAGCTTTTGTTAACCCCTTAGCAACAGCCAATATGGAATCATCAAGGGGCCTAATGGCAGTGTAGGGAATAAGTAAATAACACCCTCCGATGGGCAAAAATGCTGTGGATGTCAGTTGTATCTTACAGCTAAAATTGGACTTCTATCTAGACACAGCTGTCAATCACAATGGATAGTTAACACAGGGAAAGATCTCCCTTTTTAACCCTATCGGCACCCTGTGATCGGAGGACCCAATAGTTGCCATGGTAACATGGCATAGAGGTACGGTTGCCTTTTAGTACCTACCATAAGCAAGGCCTAAGAAGCTGTGTCAGTAAAACTGACAGATCTCATGCACTGCCATACAAAAGTATAGCACTGCATGAACCAGCACATGCGCTGCCAAATCACTGCAGAATATTTGTCACGGTAGTATGCAACGTGCGCACATAGCCTTTGCCTTTCATTAGGGATGGGTGAACCCGAACTGTAAAGTTCGGTGTCCGTACCGAACACATGGTGTTCGTGCACACGAACATGAACACGAGCTTTCTGGGACGTTTGTGTTACAGTTTGTGTAACCGTTCGGGTCCAGGGGCTGTTTAAAAAAAAAGCACATTAATAAAAAAACATTCTGATCATACTTACAGGTCCCGCGACATCCTGCAGACTCTGCCTCCCAGCGTTTCTGCTAACGCGTCCATCCGATAATTGCTGTTCCCCCCGGTAAGCACCTCTGGCTAAAAGGACCTGCCGTGACCGTGACGTCATACCCAAGTGACCAGTCACGTGTGACTGTTGCATTACCTCATTGGCTACAGACTGGTCACGTAAGTAAGATGTCATCACAGGTCCTGGCGCCCCATGATGCGAGTGTCATCGCATCACGGCGCACAATCTTCCGACGGCAGCGGGTCAGCTGCATGTATTTCCACAGCTGAAGCGCTGCTGTTGGGAGAGTGGGGTGATGCAATGTGAGACGCAAGTGCAATCATCCACTCACTGTCAGCCTACTGCATCGCTCTGTCCAGAAAGATGTAGCAGACCTGACATGGCTCTGTGCTTCTCACTGTGCATAGACTATATGTGCACAAGATGAAGTAGTGTTGACTTTGCTCTTTGCTCCTCACTTTGTATAGACGGTCTGTGCACAAGATGAAGCAGAGTTGACTTTGCTCTTTGCTTCTCACTGTGTATAGACTGTCTGTGCACAGTGATGAAGCTGACAGATGGGGGTTGCAGCCTGTAGCCATCTGCATAATCTGCGCTGAGAATCAAAAATACCGCGGAGCGCTATGTCAATTTTTTTTAATGATTTATTTATTTTTACAGTACTGTAATGTCAGGCAACCAAAATACAGGAAAAAAGGTGATCCAGCTCAGCTGTGGAAAGTCCGGCATGCGGGGATAACACTCTGGTAGTGCAGGGATCCAATAGAAGAAAAAGATAATCCAGCTCCTGGAAAAATATAAAATCTTGTGCATGCACATCCCGGAAAAAGAGTGTTTTATGTGATTTTTTTTTATATATATATATATATATATATATATATATATATATATATATATATATATATACGTGTGGAAGAAAAAAAAAGAAAGAAAAAAATTATTGTATGTTCATGCATATGTGATTTTCTTTTCTCTTGTACATAATTGTCTTTGTTCACTTTTTGTGGAATATTTTGAATCATGTGTGCTTTGTATATTATCTACCCTGTGATAGCACATGTGTTTTTCTGATTAAACTCCCCTCTCCCATTGGTAGGAGTGAGTTTAAAAGCTTGTGGGTAACATTTGTTTACTCAGGCTTGACAAAGATCGCAGGTAGCGTTCGAAATGCGTTGCCGCACATGGGCTCCCTATCTTGTCCCTGTAATGATAAATATTTTCTACGTCCGTTAAAATAAAGCTTGCACAAGATTTTATATTATTCCGGAAGCTGGATTATCTTATCTTTTTTCTTCAATCAAAATACAGGGAAGCCCATTTTTTTAAGTTATTTAAATAAATAATTAAAAAAAAAACGTGGGCTCCCGCTGCATTTTTTGTATTGCTAGCTAAGGGTAATCCAAACAGCTACTGGCTGTTAACCCCCACTGCTTAGTGTTACCTTCGCTGGCAATGGAAAATCCAGGGAAGCATTTTTTTATTTTTTTAAGTTTTTTTGCCAAAAAACTAAAAAAAAAATGACGTGGGCTTCGCCATATTTTTGTATGCTTGCCAGGTACAGCAGGCAGGTATGGGCTGCCCCATAAATTTCATGAAATAATTTAAAAAAAACTACATGGGCTTCGTCCCACTTTTGGGTCCAGCCAGGTACAACCAGGCAGCTGGGGATTGGAATCCACAGCGCAGGTTGGCCCAAGCTTTCTGGGCCCCTCCGCTACGAATTGCAGTCCGTAGCCGCCCCAGAAAATGGCGCTTCCATTGAAGCGCCATCTTCTGGCGCTGTATCCAACTCTACCAGTGGCCCTGGTAATAAGGTGTTAATACTAGGTTTGTTTTACTAGCTAGTATTAAGCCAGAGATTCTTAATGTCAGGCAAGTTTGAACCGGCCATTAAGAATCTCCAATAAAGGGTTAAAAAAAAACACCACACAGAGAAAAAATACTTTATTAAAAATAAATACACAGACACACTTAGAGACTCCATGTTTATTACTACCTTTCACCTCTCCACGATCCTGGTCTTCTGTCTTATTTCTCCTTCAACCCATGCAGCTCTGCTACATCAGACAGCACAGGGGAGGAAGACGCTCCTCCTCCCCTGTGCAGTCTAATCACTCAATGAGTGATCAGAGGCTGCGGGTTGTAAGTGGTGACGTCACCGCTGCCACCGTTGCAATAGTAACCTGATAGTAACCTGACAGGCGGGTTACTATAGCAACGGTGATCTCCGATCACCTGATTCCCGGCGACGCTATTCACCGACTGTGGCAGCCAGACCCTGCATACGGGCTGACTCTGTAAAGAGCGCCGACATGCAGGAACGGGGAGCTAAGCATGTGCCCGAGCATCTCGCCGGTACACGGCCAAGTATACTGAGCACGGAGATGCTTGGGCGGGCACCGCGTACTGGAGAGATGCACTGACAGGACCTAGCATGACGTCATAGCCATGTGACCAGTCTGTAGTCAATGAGATAATACACACGTGACTGGTCACATGCTATGACGTCACGGAAGGTCCTATCATCAGTGCTGGTTACCGGGAGGGCACAGCGATTATCGGAAGGAGAAGCGGCGGGAGATAGTCTGCAGGACGCATCGCGGGACCTGTAAGTATAATGGCAATGTTTATTATTACCTATATTCTATATTTTACAGCCCCCCGCCCCATCACATAACTGTAAAGTCCAAGTTCGGTGTTCGGACGCAAGTTCGCGTTATATCAGAACCCGAACGCGAACTTTACAAAACGTTCAGGCGAGTCTCCCGAACACTGGGGGGTTCACCCATCCCTACCTTTCATGCATTTTTTGTGACATATAGTAGAAGACTCAATAAAATTAAAAATATTATCAAGAAAGATTTACTGATCTTAAAAGGTGATGCTTCACCTTGTGATATTATACAAAAATGAATGTAATTTCTCTGTGAGAAAATACCAACTTTAGCTGGAATGATAGCCCCTTGTTTAGTTACTACTAAAAATGCATTTAAACATGGCTTTTTATTTTTTTATTTATTTATTTTTTTAAATGTGGGATAAATAAATGTGCTTCTTGTAAATATGCACTTCAGGTGAAACATGTACAATCTGCGATTGCCAATAGACAGGATAATATAAATCAACGTATCACTATTACACACAAACTGGTTCATGCAGCATTATTTGAATGTTGCTATTTATTAGGCTGGTTTCAGACGTCCGTGTTTCAGGTACATGTGACATCCATTTTTAACACGGATGGCACATGTACCCATGTTATTCTATGCTATACGCGGTCGTGTTTTCACATGGACTGTGTGACCCCTCTTGGCCCTGCACGCATACATGGAGACATGTCCGTTTTTTCTCCGGCACCATGGAAGTCACACGGATCGCATACTGATGTGATCCATGTGTCATCAGTGTAACACGTACCGGAGAAAACACAGGTCTTTTAAATAAAAAGATTTTCTATATTTACCTGTATCCAGCGCTGTTTTCTTTGGCTCTGCTGCCTCCCACTTCTGACCGCCGCTCATATATTCATCGATTATTCATTCACTGCACTGAAGAGCTAGAAGCCGGAGCACAGCGGGGACAGTGCCGAGCACAGCACCGCCGAGGACAGCATCGCTGAGGACAGGTGAGTATCCAGCAGTGTGTGTGTGTGTGTGTGTGTGTGTGTGTGTGTGTAGACGTGTGTGTAGACGTGTGTGTGTGTGGTGTGTGTGTGTAGACATGCATGTGCGCTATGTGTATGTATGTGCTCGGTGTATCCATGTGTGTCTGCTATGTGTGTATATGTGCTGTGAGATGCCGAGGGGAGAAGTACTAGAGAACAGGTATGTTTCCCCTCGGTTCATTTCATATGTCTCCATGTATTGATTGTGGAGCGGTTGACCCATGCAAATCGGCTGGGAAAGTTATATCTGGCTCAGCAATAAGTTAGTCACTGAAGCCTGTTTATTTCAGTGTAATTTTGGGTTCGGTTTTTCCTGGAGCAATCAGTAGGAATGGCAGTGGGACTGGTTGCTCCCTTCTCCACATTCAATCCAGGGTTTTGATTCCTCACTGGATCAGCTGAAATAATCAGGAGGCATTCAGAACAGGCTCATGGCTGCTGGGGCTGAGACTCCATACCTCCACTGGATGTGCTGAGGAACCCACACAGTAAGAGAATACTGGTTTTGTTTGTTACATAGGTTTATTTTGTAGTTAGTTAGTGGCCAGACGGCCTTAGACGTTTATTTTCCTGTTTTTGCATGTGTAACACTGAGGCATAAGTGTACACAATAAACCCAGCAGTGGCCGTATCTGTGTGGAACCTGCCAGTCTGCCGCTGTCATCTGTGAATCCATAGCCACTCGCTTGGACCAAAGCAAAGATCCCAGCTGAGCTATATCCCCTGTCTCACAGTGCTCACTGTATACATATGTGTGCTATGTGTGTACTGTGTGTGTGTGTGTGTGTGCAGTGAGGACCTGGAAGCCGGATCATTGCAAGGACAGCATCGTGGATTTATCAGAGTTCTCAATGAACTCTGATGAACCCATGAAGTCACCTTCCTGACACCCGCTATAACGCAGGTGTCACGGGGGTGTCATCAGGATGTCATGAGAGTTTATTGGGAACTACAATGACCTCCTGGACATTACTGCACACACACTGCTTGCTTTGTGAATACTCCCCTGTCCCCGCGACGCTGTTCTCAGTGGTGCTGTACCCAGCGCTGTCCCCGCGATGCTCCCCCGTGTGGTAAATAATCAATGAATATAATGAGCGAAGGTCAGAAGCAGGAGACAGCAAAGCCAGAGAAAACAGCGCTGGATATAGGTGAACAAAAAAAAAATCTTTTTATTTCAAAGAACCGTGTTTTCTCCGGTACCTGTCCCACGGATGCAAACACAGATGTCACACGTGTGACGTACGCGTGACACACATATGACCATAACCATGCGTGTGGCTTGTACTTGATTAAACACGGACATCTGAAACTGGCCTTATACTAATGGCTGGACCTAAAATGGCAAGCACTTTATTTTTACAATTTACCTATTGTGTCCCCCATATTTCCTCATAGATTGTGTTACTCTGTAGTTTCTTATATTCGCTTGTACAAATATCTTATGAATTGTAACGTGCTGCGGACAATGTTGGCGCTATAGGAATACCATTATTATTATTATTATTATTATTATTATTATTATTATCTTCATCAATTACAGTATTATGCACATTGTTTATTGCATTCAGTACACATTGCGATATCAATTATGGTGTGTGTACAATACACATACTGAGGGCACGCTCACACGAGCGTGAAAAACGGACGAGTGCAATGCGAGAAAATCTTACATTGCACTCTGATCAATGTTAGTCAATGAGGGAGAGCATCAGCTTTTCTCACAGCCAGATTATGGATGCGACAAAAGTCGCAACATGCTGCGATTTTAGGCGAGAGCCATATCACTTGTACCCATTCAAGTGAATGGGTGGGAGACAGTAGCGTAGCTACCGGGGGGGGGCAGAGGGTGCGGGCACCCAGTGCCCCATGCTCAGAGGGGGGCCCACTCAGGCCCGAAGTGCAATTTTATTTTTCCCTATTATCCTTCTTCTGTCTGACTTTATATGAAATCTTGCATGTTTTTTTTTCTGCAGAGGGCAGGGCAGCCAGAGGGAGCTAAAGTCTGACAGGCTGCAAGTTAGAGAGAGAGGGTGGGACAATGTGTGATGCGCGATGATTGGTCGAGCAGTAGCTTCTGTCTTCTGCTCTATCAATCAGAAAGTTTCACTTGTATGTGTGAGTAAAGGCAGCACAGAAGAAAGAAGCCTCCAGTCATCTCCTACCTGCTGCAGAATGCCAGCCATGGACGGAGCTCAGGTGCTGCACTCACACTAGTTACTTCTTCTGTAATGTGCAGGGTCAGGTGAGCACCTGTCCCAGGAGAGAAGCAAGGGAGGAGGGGCCATATAATACTAGATACAGGCATTAAATCATGGGCAGAGAGGACTGCAGCCCTGCTCAGGGTGCTGCATATCTCCTGTTAACTGTTCTACATTCACTGTCCTTTTATACTGAGAACCAGCATGCCCTGAGATCGGACAGCACAGCACTACAACCTCCAGCATGCCCTGAGATCAGACAGCACAGCACTACAACCTCCAGCATGCCCCTGACAGCAGATAAAACAGCACTACAACCTCCAGCATGCCCCTGAGATCACAGCACAGCACTACAACCTCCAGCATGCCCCTGACAGCAGATAAAACAGCACTACAGCCTCCAGCATGTCCCTGACAGCAGACAACAAAGCACTACAACCACCAGCATGCCCCTGACAGCAGATAAAACAGCACTACAACCTCCAGCATGCCCCTGAGATCAGACAGCACAGCACTACAACCTCCAGCATGTCCCTGACATCATACAGGACAGCAATACAACCTGCAGCATGCCCCTGACATCAGACAACACAGCACTACAACCTCCAGCATGCCCCTGAAAGCAGACAGCACAGCACTACAACCTCCAGCATGCCCCTGAAAGCAGACAACACAGCACTACAACCTCCAGCATGCCCCTGAAAGCAGACAACACAGCACTACAACCTCCAGCATGCCCCTGAAAGCAGACAACACAGCACTACAACCTCCAGCATGCCCCTGAAAGCAGACAACACAGCACTACAACCTCCAGCATGCCCCTGAAAGCAGACAACACAGCACTACAACCTCCAGCATGCCCCTGAAAGCAGACAGCACAGCACTACAACCTCCAGCATGCCCCTGAAAGCAGACAACACAGCACTACAACCTCCAGCATGCCCCTGAAAGCAGACAGCACAGCACTACAACCTCCACCATGCCCTGAGATCAGAGAGCACAGCACTACAACCTCCAGCATGCCCCTGAGATCAGACAGCACAGCACTATAACCTACAGCATGCCTCTGACATCATACAGGACAGCAATACAACCTCCAGCATGTCCCTGACATCAGACAACACAGCACTACAACCTCCAGTATGCCCCTGACAGCAGATAAAACAGCACTACAACCTCCAGCATGCCCCTGAGATCACAGCACAGCACTACAACCTCCAGCATGCCCCTGAGATCAGACAGCACAGCACTATAACCTACAGCATGCCCCTGACATCAGACAGCACAGCACTACAACCTCCAGCATGCCCCTGACATCATACAGGACAGCAATACAACCTCCAGCATGCCCCTGAAAGCAGACAGCACAGCACTACAACCTCCAGCATGCCCCTGAGATCAGACAGCACAGCACTATAACCTACAGCATGCCCCTGACATCAGACAGCACAGCACTACAATCTCCTGAGAGAGGTAGCAATGTGCATGTCCACCTCCAAGAACATCAGTCATTCTGCTCTGCTGTGGCGACTACTTATACTCTATAGTGACCAGCCATAGACTGTGGTGACTAGATATAGTGACTAGTCATAGACTGTGGTGACTAGATATAGTGACCAGTCATAGACTGTGGTGACTAGATATAGTGACCATACAAAGGATAAGGCTGCACATCAAACATAGATAATGGTATAATGCCTCAAGCATATGGAAAAATATTGGAATATACAATGAAAAATGCTACTTGCTAATTTGAACATGTGAATAATGAATTGCATACCTGCTATGAATATTAGGAAAAAGGAGATATTTAGCAATCGCATTGATCAATGTAACTGAGCCCCAAAGCCTCGTCAAGGCATATCTCTATATTGGGGTCCCTAGCTCTGTGACCCTAACTGTGTGTCATCTCATTGCAATTAAAAACTGCTGTGGGTGGAGAGGGGTAACTAAGGACTTTCTTATATAGGAGATGGAAAAAACATGGCCGAAAGGGGCGGAGCTGTGTTCACATTCAGAAAAAAAACTACATATAACTGAATAGGATAACTGAAGTGAGCACTAATATATATATTATGAGTGCAAGCCAAAAAATACATACTATACAAAGGATAAGGCTGCACATCAAACATAGATAATGGTATAATGCCTCAAGCATATGGAAAAATATTGGAATATACAATGAAAAATGCTACTTGCTAATTTGAACATGTGAATAATGAATTGCATACCTGCTATGAATATTAGGAAAAAGGAGATATTTAGCAATCGCATTGATCAATGTAACTGAGCCCCAAAGCCTCGTCAAGGCATATCTCTATATTGGGGTCCCTAGCTCTGTGACCCTAACTGTGTGTCATCTCATTGCAATTAAAAACTGCTGTGGGTGGAGAGGGGTAACTAAGGACTTTCTTATATAGGAGATGGAAAAAACATGGCCGAAAGGGGCGGAGCTGTGTTCACATTCAGAAAAAAAACTACATATAACTGAATAGGATAACTGAAGTGAGCACTAATATATATATTATGAGTGCAAGCCAAAAAATACATACTATACAAAGGATAAGGCTGCACATCAAACATAGATAATGGTATAATGCCTCAAGCATATGGAAAAATATTGGAATATACAATGAAAAATGCTACTTGCTAATTTGAACATGTGAATAATGAATTGCATACCTGCTATGAATATTAGGAAAAAGGAGATATTTAGCAATCGCATTGATCAATGTAACTGAGCCCCAAAGCCTCGTCAAGGCATATCTCTATATTGGGGTCCCTAGCTCTGTGACCCTAACTGTGTGTCATCTCATTGCAATTAAAAACTGCTGTGGGTGGAGAGGGGTAACTAAGGACTTTCTTATATAGGAGATGGAAAAAACATGGCCGAAAGGGGCGGAGCTGTGTTCACATTCAGAAAAAAAACTACATATAACTGAATAGGATAACTGAAGTGAGCACTAATATATATATTATGAGTGCAAGCCAAAAAATACATACTATACAAAGGATAAGGCTGCACATCAAACATAGATAATGGTATAATGCCTCAAGCATATGGAAAAATATTGGAATATACAATGAAAAATGCTACTTGTTAATTTGAACATGTGAATAATGAATTGCATACCTGCTATGAATATTAGGAAAAAGGAGATATTTAGCAATCGCATTGATCAATGTAACTGAGCCCCAAAGCCTCGTCAAGGCATATCTCTATATTGGGGTCCCTAGCTCTGTGACCCTAACTGTGTGTCATCTCATTGCAATTAAAAACTGCTGTGGGTGGAGAGGGGTAACTAAGGACTTTCTTATATAGGAGATGGAAAAAACATGGCCGAAAGGGGCGGAGCTGTGTTCACATTCAGAAAAAAAACTACATATAACTGAATAGGATAACTGAAGTGAGCACTAATATATATATTATGAGTGCAAGCCAAAAAATACATACTATACAAAGGATAAGGCTGCACATCAAACATAGATAATGGTATAATGCCTCAAGCATATGGAAAAATATTGGAATATACAATGAAAAATGCTACTTGCTAATTTGAACATGTGAATAATGAATTGCATACCTGCTATGAATATTAGGAAAAAGGAGATATTTAGCAATCGCATTGATCAATGTAACTGAGCCCCAAAGCCTCGTCAAGGCATATCTCTATATTGGGGTCCCTAGCTCTGTGACACTCATAATATATATATTCGTGCTCACTTCAGTTATCCTATTCAGTTATATGTAGTTTTTTTTCTGAATGTGAACACAGCTCCGCCCCTTTCGGCCATGTTTTTTCCATCTCCTATATAAGAAAGTCCTTAGTTACCCCTCTCCACCCACAGCAGTTTTTAATTGCAATGAGATGACACACAGTTAGGGTCACAGAGCTAGGGACCCCAATATAGAGATATGCCTTGACGAGGCTTTGGGGCTCAGTTACATTGATCAATGCGATTGCTAAATATCTCCTTTTTCCTAATATTCATAGCAGGTATGCAATTCATTATTCACATGTTCAAATTAGCAAGTAGCATTTTTCATTGTATATTCCAATATTTTTCCATATGCTTGAGGCATTATACCATTATCTATGTTTGATGTGCAGCCTTATCCTTTGTATAGTATGTATTTTTTGGCTTGCACTCATAATATAATATATATATTAGTGCTCACTTCAGTTATCCTATTCAGTTATATGTAGTTTTTTTTCTGAATGTGAACACAGCTCCGCCCCTTTCGGCCATGTTTTTTCCATCTCCTATATAAGAAAGTCCTTAGTTACCCCTCTCCACCCACAGCAGTTTTTAATTGCAATGAGATGACACACAGTTAGGGTCACAGAGCTAGGGACCCCAATATAGAGATATGCCTTGACGAGGCTTTGGGGCTCAGTTACATTGATCAATGCGATTGCTAAATATCTCCTTTTTCCTAATATTCATAGCAGGTATGCAATTCATTATTCACATGTTCAAATTAGCAAGTAGCATTTTTCATTGTATATTCCAATATTTTTCCATATGCTTGAGGCATTATACCATTATCTATGTTTGATGTGCAGCCTTATCCTTTGTATAGTATGTATTTTTTGGCTTGCACTCATAATATATATATTAGTGCTCACTTCAGTTATCCTATTCAGTTATATGTAGTTTTTTTTCTGAATGTGAACACAGCTCCGCCCCTTTCGGCCATGTTTTTTCCATCTCCTATATAAGAAAGTCCTTAGTTACCCCTCTCCACCCACAGCAGTTTTTAATTGCAATGAGATGACACACAGTTAGGGTCACAGAGCTAGGGACCCCAATATAGAGATATGCCTTGACGAGGCTTTGGGGCTCAGTTACATTGATCAATGCGATTGCTAAATATCTCCTTTTTCCTAATATTCATAGCAGGTATGCAATTCATTATTCACATGTTCAAATTAGCAAGTAGCATTTTTCATTGTATATTCCAATATTTTTCCATATGCTTGAGGCATTATACCATTATCTATGTTTGATGTGCAGCCTTATCCTTTGTATAGTATGTATTTTTTGGCTTGCACTCATAATATATATATTAGTGCTCACTTCAGTTATCCTATTCAGTTATATGTAGTTTTTTTTCTGAATGTGAACACAGCTCCGCCCCTTTCGGCCATGTTTTTTCCATCTCCTATATAAGAAAGTCCTTAGTTACCCCTCTCCACCCACAGCAGTTTTTAATTGCAATGAGATGACACACAGTTAGGGTCACAGAGCTAGGGACCCCAATATAGAGATATGCCTTGACGAGGCTTTGGGGCTCAGTTACATTGATCAATGCGATTGCTAAATATCTCCTTTTTCCTAATATTCATAGCAGGTATGCAATTCATTATTCACATGTTCAAATTAGCAAGTAGCATTTTTCATTGTATATTCCAATATTTTTCCATATGCTTGAGGCATTATACCATTATCTATGTTTGATGTGCAGCCTTATCCTTTGTATAGTATGTATTTTTTGGCTTGCACTCATAATATATATATTAGTGCTCACTTCAGTTATCCTATTCAGTTATATGTAGTTTTTTTTCTGAATGTGAACACAGCTCCGCCCCTTTCGGCCATGTTTTTTCCATCTCCTATATAAGAAAGTCCTTAGTTACCCCTCTCCACCCACAGCAGTTTTTAATTGCAATGAGATGACACACAGTTAGGGTCACAGAGCTAGGGACCCCAATATAGAGATATGCCTTGACGAGGCTTTGGGGCTCAGTTACATTGATCAATGCGATTGCTAAATATCTCCTTTTTCCTAATATTCATAGCAGGTATGCAATTCATTATTCACATGTTCAAATTAGCAAGTAGCATTTTTCATTGTATATTCCAATATTTTTCCATATGCTTGAGGCATTATACCATTATCTATGTTTGATGTGCAGCCTTATCCTTTGTATAGTATGTATTTTTTGGCTTGCACTCATAATATATATATTAGTGCTCACTTCAGTTATCCTATTCAGTTAGATATAGTGACCAGTCATAGACTGTGGTGACTAGATATAGTGACCAGTCATAGACTGTGGTGACTAGATATAGTGACCAGTCATAGACTGTGGTGACTAGATATAGTGACCAGTCATAGACTGTGGTGACTAGATATAGTGACCAGTCATAGACTGTGGTGACTAGATATAGTGACCAGTCATAGACTGTGGTGACTAGATATAGTGACCAGTCATAGACTGTGGTGACTAGATATAGTGACCAGTCATAGACTGTGGTGACTAGATATAGTGACCAGTCATAGACTGTGGTGACTACATATAGTGACCAGTCATAGACTGTGGTGACTACATATAGTGACCAGTCATAGACTGTGGTGACTACATATAGTCACCACAAATCTGTCACAAAGACAGGGATCGCCGAACAGTGTGTTGTCTTCCTGGCGCTCGAGTTCGGCACATCGCTGATCGGGTTGACAGATTACTGGGAGGGGCTGGGGAGCACCCAGCGGTCATTGTACACATTGGCACAAATGACAAAGTTAGAGGTAGGTGGAAGGTCCTTAAAGATGATTTCAGGGAATTAGATTGTAAGCTTAAAGCAAGGACCTCCAAGGTGGTATTTTCGGAAATACTACCTGTGCCACGAGCCACACCAGAGAGGAAAAGGGAGATCAGGGAGGTTAACAGGTGGCTCAGGAATTGGTGTAGGAAAGAGGCTTTTGGGTTGCTGGAGAATTGGGCCGACTTTTCAGTTGGCTACAGATTCTATGCTGGGGATGGGCTGCATCTTAATGGGGAGGGTGCAGCTGTGCTGGGGCAGAAGATGGCTAGAAGGTTGGAGGAGGGTTTAATTAGGAATGGGGGGCGAGGGTATTCACTTTATAGAAGGGGAATGTAGTGCAGATAGTGACCAGGGCACAAGTAATGAAATTGGGGGTTGTACGGGGGGAATGGTTAGGACAGTTAATACAGTAAGCAGGAATAGAGGTACAGAGTCATACGTAACGTGCATGTACACTAATGCCCGAAGCCTCACAAATAAGGTGGAGGAATTAGAATTAATATTGTTGGAAGAAAATTATGATATAGTGGGGATATCAGAGACATGGCTGGATGAGAGCTATGACTGGGCTGTTAATTTACAGGGTTATAGCCTATTCAGGAATGTCCGTACAAATAAGCGAGGGGGAGGTGTGTGTCTATATGTAAAATCATCCTTAAAAACCAATCCTGCGTGACAACATATGTGAGGATACTGAGAATGTAGAGTCCCTATGGGTGGAGATAAGGGGGGGGGAGAATGAATAATAAAATACTGATAGGGGTGTGTTATAAGACGCCGAATATTATGGAAGAGGTAGAGAATCTCCTCCTAAAGCAAATTGATAAAGCAGCGAGTCTCGGAGAGGCAATTATTATGGGGGACTTTAACTATCCTGATATAAATTGGGGAACAGAAACTTGCAGTTCCAGCAAAGGAAATAGATTTTTGAAAACAATGAAAGATAATTACCTTTCACAAATGATACAGGACTCCACAAGAGGGGGAGCATTACTAGACCTTGTACTAACCAATAGGCCAGACCGCATATCAAATATACAAGTTGGGGGTTACTTGGGGAATAGTGATCACAAAATAATAAGTTTTCATGTATTCTTTAGTAAGATGTCTAGTAGAGGGGCTACAAGGACACTAAACTTCAGGAAAGCAAATTTTAAACGGTTGAGAGATGATCTTAGTGCAATAAACTGGGATGATGTACTAAGTAATAAAAGTACACAAAGCAAATGGGAGACTTTTATGAGCATCCTGAATAGGGTTTGTGCAGAAAATATACCCTATGGGAACAAACATGCTAGAAATAGGAGGAAACCCCTATGGCTAAATAGAGCTGTAAGGGGAGCAATAAAAGAAAAACCGAAAGCCTTAAAAGAATTAAAGAGGGTAGGTAGTGATGAGGCATTATGTAATTATAGAAAATTAAATAAAATATGTAAAAAGCAAATTAAGTTAGCTAAGTTTGAGACAGAGAGACTCATTGCGAGAGAAAGTAAAAATAATCCTAAAATATTCTTTAACTACATAAACAGTAAAAAACTGAAAAGCGATGGCGTTGGCCCCCTTAAAAATAGTCTTGGTGAAATGGTGGAGGGGGATGAGGGTAAAGCCAACCTGCTGAATGACTTTTTTTCTACGGTTTTTACTGTATACAAGAAAATGCCATGGCAAATGACGGTGATACCATAAATTCACCCTTGAATATTACCTGCTTAACCCAGCAGGAAGTACGCCTCCGCCTCGAAATCACTAAGTTTGACAAATATCTGGGCCCGGATGGCATACACCCCAGAGTACTGCAGGAATTGGGTTCTGTGATAGATAAACCATTATTTTTAATCTTCACAGATTCCTTAATAACAGGGTCGGTACCGCAGGACTGGCGAATAGCAAATGTGGTGCCAATATTCAAAAAGGGGACCAAAACTGAGCCGGGAAATTATAGGCCGGTAAGTTTAACCTCTATGGTTGGTAAAATCCTTGAGGGGTTCTTGAGAGATGCTATACTGGAGTATCTCAGGAAAAATAACCTTATGACAGAGTATCAACATGGGTTTATGAGGGATCGATCCTGTCAAACTAATTTGATCAGCTTCTATGAAGAGGTAAGTTCAAGCCTGGACCAGGGCAATGCAGTGGATGTTGTGTATATGGACTTTTCAAAAGCTTTTGATACGGTGCCACACAAAAGGTTGGTACATAAAATGAGAATAATGGGGATAGGGGAAAATATGTGTAACTGGGTTAAAAACTGGCTCAGTGATAGGAAACAAAGGGTGGTTATTAATGGTGCGTACTCGGACTGGGTCTCAGTTCATAGTGGGGTACCACAGAGGTCAGTATTGGGCCCGCTTCTTTTCAACATATTTATTAATGACCTTGTTGGGGGCATGCGGAGTAGAATTTCAATATTTGCAGATGATACTAAACTCTGCAGGGTAATCAATACAGAGGAGGATAATTTTATATTACAGGGAGATTTATGTAAATTGGAGGATTGGGCTGAGAAGTGGCAATTGAAGTTTAATGTAGATAAATGTAAGGTCATGCACTTGGGTAGAGGAAATAACATTTATGATTATGTACTTAATTGTAGAACACTGGGTAAAACAGACACAGAAAAAGATTTGGGTGTATGGGTGGATGGTAAACTTCACTTTAGTGGACAGTGTCAGGCAACTGCTGCCAGGGCTAATAAAATAATGGGATGTATTAAAAGAGGTATAAGTGTTCATGAAAAAAATATAGTTCTACCTCTGTACAAGTCACTAGTGCGACCGCACTTAGAATACTGTGTACAATTCTGGTCACCGATATATAAGAAGGACATAGCTGAACTGGAGAGGGTGCAGAGAAGAGCGACCAAGATTATTAGAGGAATGGGTGGGCTGCAATACCAAGACAGGTTATTAAACTTGGGGTTATTTAGTTTGGAATAACGAAGGCTTAGGGGGGATCTAATCACAATGTATAAATATATGAGGGGACAGTACAGAGACCTTTCCAAAAATCTTTTTACACCTAGGCCTGCGACTGGAACACGGGGGCATCCGCTACGTCTTGAGGAAAGAAGGTTTAATCATAATCACAGACGAGGATTCTTTACTGTACGAGCAGTGAGACTATGGAACTCTCTGCCGCATGATGTTGTATTGAGTGATTCACTACTAACATTTAAGCAGAGCCTGGATGCCTTTCTTGAAAAATTTAATATTACCAGTTATGTATATTAGATTTTATGACAGGGTATTGGTCCAGGGAACTAGTCTGATTGCCGTATGTGGAGTCAGGAAGGAATTTTCTTCCCCATTGGAACTTGTGTGCCACATTGGGGTTTTTTTTTGCCTTCCTCTGGATCAACATGTTAGGCTACGGGTTGAACTAGATGGACTTAGAGTCTCCCTTCAACCTTAAAAACTATGATACTATGATATAGTGACCAGCCATAGACTGTGGTGACTACATATAGTGACCAGCCATAGACTGTGGTGACTACATATAGTGACCAGCCATAGACTGTGGTGACTACATATAGTGACCAGCCATAGACTGTGGTGACTACATATAGTGACCAGCCATAGACTGTGGTGACTACATATAGTGACCAGCCATAGACTGTGGTGACTACATATAGTGACCAGCCATAGACTGTGGTGACTACATATAGTGACCAGCCACAGACTGTGGTGACTACATATAGTGACCAGCCACAGACTGTGGTGACTACATATAGTGACCAGCCACAGACTGTGGTGACTACATATAGTGACCAGCCACAGACTGTGGTGACTACATATAGTGACCACCCACAGACTGTGGTGACTACATATAGTGACCACCCACAGACTGTGGTGACTACATATAGTGACCACCCACAGACTGTGGTGACTACATATAGTGACCACCCACAGACTGTGGTGACTACATATAGTGACCACCCATAGACTGTGGTGACTACATATAGTGACCAGCCATAGACTGTGGTGACTACATATAGTGACCAGCCATAGACTGTGGTGACTACATATAGTGACCAGCCATAGACTGTGGTGACTACATATAGTGACCAGCCATAGACTGTGGTGACTACATATAGTGACCAGCCATAGACTGTGGTGACTACATATAGTGACCAGCCATAGACTGTGGTGACTACATATAGTGACCAGCCATAGACTGTGGTGACTACATATAGTGACCAGCCATAGACTGTGGGAACCTTTGCAGAGTTCTGATTTCAGCAGAAGTAACCAAAATCAGATATTTGTGGGAGAAACTAGGGTTTACTTGAGATATACATAAATAGTATATATCATTGATGGAAAAAAATGAAACTTATCTTAACCCCTTCAACCCCGGCCACTAAAACACCCTAATGACCAACCATTTTTTGCAATTCTGACCAGTGTCGCTTTGACAGGTTATAACTCTGGAACGCGTCAACGGATCCCGGTGATTCTGAGAATGTTTTTTCATGACATATTGTACTTCATGAAAATTTCACAATTTTCAAACTTTTAAATTTTATGCCCATAAATTCGAGAGATATGTCACACAAAATAGTTATTAAATTACATTTCCCACATGTCTACTTTACACCAGCGCAATTTTCGAAACAAATTTTTTTTTCGTTAGGGCGTTAGAAGGGATCAAAGTTCATCAGCAATTTTTAATTTTTCCAACAAAATTTACAAAACCATTTTTTTAGGGACCACATCACATTAGAAGTGACTTTGGGGGGCCTAGGTGACAGAATATACCCAAAAGTGACGCCATTATAAAACTTGTACCCCTCAAGGTACTCAAAATCACATCCAAGAAGTTTATTTACCCTTTAGGTGCTTCACAGGAACAAAAGCAATGTGAAATGAAAATTTAACTTTTTTACACAAAAATGTATCATACTCTGCATAGGGGAGGTATAGAGGTATCATACTCTGCATAGGGGAGCTATGGGAACATCATACTGTGAAATAGAAGAGCTATGGGAACATCACATTGTGTATAGGGGAGCTATGGGAACATCATACCGTGTATAGGGGAGTTATGAGAACATCATACCGTGTATAGGGGAGATATGGGAACATCTACTGTGTATAGGGGAGATATGGGAACATCATACTGTGTATAGGAGAGCTATGGGAACATCATACGGTATATAGGGAGCTATGGGAACATCACACTGTGTATAGGGGAGCTATGGGAACATCATACTGTGTATAGGGGAGCTATAGGAAGATCGTACTGTGTATAGGGGAGCTATGGGAACATCATACTGTGTATAGGGGAGCTATGGGAACATCATACTGTGTATAGGGGAGCTATGGGAACATCATACTGTGTATAGGGGAGCTATGGGAACATCATACTGTGTATAGGGGAGCTATGGGAACATCATACTGTGTATAGGGAAGCTATGGGAACATTTACTGTGTATAGGGAAGCTATGGGAACATAATACTGTGTACAGGGGAGCTGTGGGAACATCATACGGTATACAGGGAGCTATGGGAACATCATACTGTGTATAGGGGAGCTAAGGGAACATCATAATATGTATAGGTGTCACGCTCCCCGGTCCCCGTGTCATGCTTCCCGGTCCCCGTGTCACGGTCCCCGTGTCCTGCTCTCCGGTTCCCGACGGCGCTCCCTGCTCACCACCCCGGTCCCCAGTCCTCTCTTCCACGGCCTTCCTGCTCCCTCTCCCTCGCCTACGTCCTCCATGCGTCCTGTTCCCCGCTCCCGGCACTCCTCTGCGATGCAAGACATCCTGCCGGGCACTCCTGCTTCCTCTGCACCGCTTCCTGCCCTGGCTTCTGGCACACGGGCCTCGCGCATGCGCATCAGGGTGCGCGTGCGGTCATTAACCCTCTCTTAAAGGGCCAGCGTCCAGAAACAGGATATTGCCTATGCAGGTACAGGGTATAAGAGGATTCTCCTTCCAGGTGGGCGGTGACTGTTCTACGTGTTTAGTAAGCTAGGAGTTCAGGTCCCCCTTTTGCCTTGTCTGGTACTAATCCTGTCTGTCTCGCAGAGCCTGTCCTGCCACGCCAACCGGTCCTAACCACGACTCCTCCAGAACTCCTGTCGGGGACTGTCGGCTGATATACCACTACATCTTCAGTCCCACCAGTCTCTGGTCCCTGGCTCCGTTTGGTGACCTGCCTTCTCGCTCAGCTGGTTCCGGATTCCGTCTGACATCTCAAACCGGCCTCTGACCCTGAGCCTCGTCACCCGGACTACCTTCTGGAACTCTGTGATCCCAGGTACATCTACTTCTCAGTTCTCCGTACGGACTGTCTTGCTACCAGGAGTGCTTCGGCTGCCGTGCATCAAGGCCCTCTAGTGGGGTGACTGGCCTGGTTGCCTCACCAGGGGAATCCGGTGTACGGTCCAGTGTTTCCACCACCAGGACCTAACAATAGGGGAGCTATAGGAACATCATACTGTGTATAGGGAGCTATGGGAACATCATACTTTGTATAGGGAGCTATGGGAACATCATACTGTGTATAGGAAGCTATGGGAACATCATACTGTGTATAGGGAGCTATTGCAAGATCATACTGTGTATAGGGGAGCTATGGGAACATCATACTGTATATAGGGGAGCTATGGGAACATCTGATGTGTATAGGGGAGCTGTGGGAACATCATACTGTGTCCAAGGTTAAAATCAGTTATTACCACCCCCTAAAAAAATACACAGAACATGACAAAAAAATTTGATCAAAAAAAAAAAAAAATCGCATGGGATTTTTTTATTTCACTTTTTTTGGCATGTTCTGTGTATTTTTGTTTTGGAATAAACTGATTTTAACTTTGGACGCATGTTGCCAAAAAAATCTTTTTTTTTTCTCAAGTTTGATGCCGATTTTATGTACTGAGAACTGCAGAAGGATCCCTCAGGGCTTTAAAGGTATGGTGAGCTGGAAAGTTTTCTTACAACCTGTGTATAGTAGAGGTATAGGGGCTTCATACTGTGTATAGATGAGCTGTACATGTGGGGACATTATTAAATGTCATAGCTACTCAGCCCTCTTCCTCCAAATCCAGCTTCTCCACCATGACAGAAAACAATCTTTCCACTCTACTCTCAAAATCACATCTAACCACCTGTGCACTGGACATCCCATCGCACCTCATCCCCAACATCACCTCAGTCCTCATCCCAGCCCTAACCCATCTCTTCAACCTATCACTAACTAGTGGTGTATTCCCCTCATGCTTTAAACATGCCTCCATTACACTCATCCTCAAAAAGCCCTCCCTTGACATATCCTCTGTGTCAAACTATCGCCCCATATCCCTTCTCCCCTATGCCTCAAAACTACTGGAACAGCATGTCCATCTTTTTTGTTTTTTTGGTTTCCAAATTATTACTTTATTCTCTATTTTATTGAATAAAAAAAAAGATTTATGGGTATTTTCGTTGGTTCCGCTAAAAATACAATAACTTAGAGAACCATTGGTCCCAATTATGTGGTTTGTTTTGCCAAAATTTGGTTTACAAGCAGGTGCTGTATACTGCTGCTTTCTGGCTGATGCTTTGTAAGAGATCCCTGACTTGTTCTTCCAAAGCCACAAGCGTTTTGGCTTTATCTTCCAATATTTTTTGGTTATCTTCGTAAGATTTTTCTAAATCTTTCAGTAAGTTAAGTTTTTTGTTTGCTTTTGATAACAATGCTTTTGCTTCGTTCTGAAGTTGCTCTGCTTTTCTTCTGGCTTCTGATGAATCTTCAGCTTTTTTCGTTATTAAGACTTCCACTTCCTTAAACTTAGTAATAAATATATCATCCAGAACCTTCTTTACACCATTAGCATTCGCTTTTGCATCCTCTGATGATTTCTCGATTGAATTTAAAGTTGCAGAATTGGCGGCTGACTTCTTCAATAGTTCTCAAAGACTTTTCTCACAGCATGTCCATCTTGAACTGTCCTCATACCTCTCATCCTGCTCCCTCTTTGACCAGCTACAATCTGGCTTCCGACCACATCACTCTACTGAAACTGCCCTAACCAAAGTCACCAATGATCTACTAACCGCCAAAGCCAAGCGACACTACTCTGTCCTCCTGCTCCTGGACCTGTCCTCTGTCTTCGACACAGTAGACCATTCTCTCCTACTACAGATTCTCTCATCTCTGGGCATCACAGACTTGGCCCTATCTTGGATCTCCTCATACCTAACCGACCGAAGTTTCAGCGTCTCCCATTCTCACACAACTTCCTCATCTCGCCACCTATCTGTCTGTGTCCCCCAAGGCTCAGTTCTTGGACCCCTGCTGTTCTCCATCTACACCTTCGGCCTGGGACAGCTCATAGAGCCCCACGGCTTTCAGTATCATCTCTATGCCGATGACACACAGATCTACCTCTCTGGACCTGACATTCTCTCTCTACTAACCAAAATTCCACAATGCCTGCTATTTCATCCTTCTTCTCTGCGCAATTCCTAAAACTTAACATGGACAAAACAGAATTCATTGTCTTTCCTCCTCCTCACTCATCTCCTCCAACAAGCCTTCCATCAAACTTGATGGTTGCTCACTCTCCCCAGTCTCACAAGCTCGTTGCCTTGGAGTAACCCTCGACTCTGCTCTATCCTTCAAGCCACACATCCAAGCCCTCTTCACCTCATGCAGACTACAACTCAAAAATATCTCCCGGATCCGTGCTTTCCTTAACCAAGAATTAGCAAAAACATTAGTGCATGCCCTCATCCTCTCCCACCTCAACTACTGCAACCTCCTGCTCTCTGGCCTCCCTTCCAACACTCTTGCACCCCTCCAATCTATCCTAAACTCTGCAGCCCGCTTAATCTACCTCTCCCCTCGCTATTCCCCAGCCTCGCCACTCTACCAATGCCTTCACTGGCTTCCCATCATCCAACGACTCCAGTTCAAAACATTAACTATGACATACAAAGCCATCCACAACCTGTCTCCTCCCTACATCTGTGACCTAGTCTCCCGGTACCTACCTGCACGTAACCTCAGATCCTCACAAGATCTCCTTCTCTACCCCTCTCTCATCTTCTCTTCCCACAATCACGTACAAGATTTCTTCCGTGCCTCCCCCATACTCTGGAACGCTCTACCTCAGCATATCAGACTCTCCCCTACCGTGGAAAGCTTCAAGAGGAACCTCAAGACCCACCTCTTCCAACAAGCCTACAACCTACAATAGCCCTCAGTCCAGTACACCGCTGCACAACCAGCTCTGACCTCACCTATTGTACCATCACCCATTCCCTATAGACTGTGAGCCCTCGCGGGCAGGGTCCTCTCTCCTCCTATACCAGTCTGCTTTGTACTGTTAATGATTGTTGTGCGTATACCCTCTTTCACTTGTAAAGCGCCATGGAATAAATGGCGCTATAATAATAAATAATAATAATAATAATACTTAAGAACCATTATTGTTGTAGGGGCAGTCAGGGTATTGTGACCGACACAGGCACACTGGGGACTCTATTACTTTCTAGAAGCAATATGTGGGCATTTTTCTAGGGCACTTATACGGGACATTAATATTTTCTAGGGAGAAATGTTACCATCTAGTGGACACAAAGGAGGCATTTTACCATGTAAAGGGCATAATGGTGGCATTAATATGTGGGGGGTACAGTGGTGGCATTAATATGTAGGGGGCACAGTGGGGGCATTACTATGTGGGGAAGTAAGTAGAGTCGTTTTTTGTGCCACACAGCAGGTGCAGTAATAGGGACACATATGGCAGCAGTGGCTTAGTATTGGGGTGACGGCAGGATGAGGAGTTTGTGCAGGTTGGGATTAGATGAGGACGGTGCCAGAAATATGAGAAGTCAAATGTGTCTTTGTTGTAATCTCTGTAGACGAGTTGTGGCTGGAAGAAGTTGTCATGTCGGTCTGGGCCAGATGGAAAAGATGGAAAAAGTGAACAATTCCATCCGAAAGAACGTCAGCTGTAAGTTAACTGTACTGTGATCTCTTGTATGTGCTGCAGGACCGATATCTACCACTATATAGTCACCATATTACGGTAATACCAGTGTCATCTGCTGAGGATCCCCTGTACCCACGATTAGTCTCCTCCACCGTAGTTCTCACGGTTACCTAGTTAGGGGCCCACTCAGATGTTCCCCCCCCCCCCCCCCTCCCGAGCTGAACCCCTAGCTACGCCACTGGTGGGAGAGAAACATCGGACTGCACTCGGATGTTATCTCAGTGCAGTGCGATATACGCACAGGCTGACAATGGAGGAGATTGGGGGATTAACCTCTCCCTCTCCTCCGCAGAGCCCGCTCTCAACTTCACAGCTGTGACACGATCGCAAGATCGTGTCAAAGTCGCATGACCAAAGCCAGTTTGTACTGCGCATATGCTAAAGAGGATGCCAAGCGCAGTACAAATGGTAGATGCTAGAATGTTTAGGCAGGCTCCTGGTAGGTGTCACATCATTTCCATCATGTGTTGTCGGCGACATAGCCGGCTTTACCTATGTGCGAGTGGTGCAGTCGCACAGGGGGCCGGCAGGCCGACAGCAGAGCTGGGCACCCAGGGAGCAAAGCGGTTTACTTTCACTTTGCTGATCCTAATGCATCGGCTCCAGCAGGGAGCGCCCCCCCCTCCCCTCCACTCTGCATACTGTCGGCTCCCTACACAGGCTCCAGCAGGGAGCACCCCCCTTCCCCTCCGCTCTGCATTCTGTCGGCTCCCTGCACAATCTACAGCAGGGGGCGCCCTCCCGTGCTCTCGGCTCTGTGTCCTCTCTACTCCTGTCTTTACCAGAGAGAGGAGGAGAGGGAAAGGCGGCAGCACTGCCAGAGATGCTGTTACAAAGGTCCACTGGAATCTTGGAGCCCAGGAAGTGACTGTATGTGAGTATAACATACTGTGTCATATCTGTAATGTATTATGTGCTGTCTGTATATGTTATGTATAATGTGTGTGTCCTGTATACTGTAGCAGTCTGTCTATCTATTATCTGTCTGTCTGTCTATCTCTCAATTATATATGTCTATATCTATGTATCTCTATCTCTCTGTCTATCTATCCATCATCCATCTATCTATTTATCATATATCTATCTATCATATCTATCTAGCTACCATATATCTATCTATCATATATCTCTCTATCATATATCTATCTATCCCTCTGTCCATCTATCTATCCATCTATCATATATCTATCTATATAGCTATCATATGTCTGTCTGTCTGTCTGCAGTATCTATCTATCTATGTATCTATCTGATATCTATTTGTCTATCATCTGTCCAGCGTTGGTGTGGCACACAGACACCAGTCAATGCCCCAGGGGGCTCTCCAACTGGACATAGAGGGTACCCGCCAGCAGGGGCACCACTGGCATCAAAGATCCAGAGCTACGGCCCAGAAAATCTTGGCCGGAGCCTCGAATCTTATGCAACCACTGCACTGAACTGTGTCGGTGTCACCCCAATACAGTTCAAACCTGTGACAGAGCAAGAGCTCCCTGCTCTATAGCTGCCCGTCTCCTAAGCCACAGACCGCTGCAGACCTGTGTCTTAGGAGACCGTATATCCACAAGGGCAGTGCAGTGACATCATTGCATCGCGCTGCCTCTGCAGGCTTCCATAGAATAGAAGACAGAGGCTACGGTGCTGGGAATCAGGATTAGGTGAGAATATTTTTTTTTTTTTTTTTTTTTAGGTCTATATGGGATCTGTTGGGGCTCCTGTTGTATATAAGAGGCTATGTGGGGGCCCCTGCTGTCTATGGAAACCTGTGTGAAGTCTCCTGCTGTGTGCAGGAGGCTGTGTGGGGGCTCCTGCTGTGTGCAGGAGGCTGTGTGGGGGCTCCTGCTGTGTGCAGGAGGCTGTGTGGGGGCTCCTGCTGTGTGCAGGAGGCTGTGTGGGGGCTCCTGCTGTGTGCAGGAGGCTGTGTGGGGGCTCCTGGAGCTATTTGCATATAGTTGTTGTGTGGCCTCTAGAGTTAACTCCTCCTGTGGACCCCAGACACCCCAGTCTGACCCTGCATCCATCTATCTTTTCTATAGTATCTATGTGTGTGTCATGTATATGATGTAATTTATGCAGTGGCAAAATGACTGGGCGTGTGGGTGATGGTGGCCATTGCTATTTTCTCGGATGCATGGTTGAAAACCATTGAGGAGCAGATGGCCACTGGCTCTCTGTTTCGCCCTTGCTCTGCACTACTGTGGGCCCTGGATAGGTGTAATGATATCAGGGGGAGCCTGTGACGTGATGCCAGTGGGCCCTGCATCTGCGGCCAGAGTAGGTGCAGAGCATGTGTAGGGGGTAATAGATACATATATATATTTACTAGCTGTCTTACCTGGCGGTGCCCGGGATAGTAGCTGTCTCTCTCCCTCTCCCTCTCTCCCACTCTCTGTGTCCCTCTCTGTCTGTCTGTCTCCCTCTCTCTGTCTCTGCATGTTTCTGTCTGTGTGTCTGTGCTTGTGTTTGTGTGTATCTCTGTGTCTGTATGTCTGTGTCTATATCTGTGTCACTGTGTCTCTTTGTGTCTCTGTGTATCTCTTTGTGTCTCTGTCTTTGTGGGCTTCTGTGTGTGTCTGTCTCTGTGTGTCTCTGCCTCTGTCTGTCTCTGTCTGTGGGTCTCTGTGTGTGTGTGTCTGTGTTTCTGTATGTGTATCTGTCTCTGCGTGTCTCTGTCTGTGGGTCTCTGTCTTTGTGGGTCTCTGTGTGTGTGTGTCTGTGTTTCTGTATGTGTGTCTGTCTCTGCGTGTCTCTGTCTGTGGGTCTCTGTCTTTGTGGGTCTCTGTGTGTGTTTGTCTCTGTGTATCTCTGTCTCTGTGTGTCTCAGTCTCTATCTCTGTGCCTCTGTTTCTCTGTATCAGTTATCAGTCTTTGTGTGTCTATGTCTCTGGGTGTCTCTGTATCAGTCTCTGTATTAGTCTTTCTCTGTGTGTGTCTTGGTGTGTCTCTGTATCAGTCTGTGTGTCTGTGTTTGTGTGTCTGTGTATCAGACTTTGTGTCTCTGTGTGTGTGTCTCTGTATCAGTCTCTGTGTGTCTCTGTGTCTCTCTCTCTTTGTCTATGTCTCTGTCTCTATCTCTATCAGTCTCTGTGTTTCTATGTCTGTGAGTGTCTGTGTCTCTGTCTATGTCTCTGTATCTCTATCTCAGTGTCTCTGTCTCTGGGTGTGTCTCTGTCTCTGGGTGTGTCTCTGTCTCTGGGTGTGTCTCTGTCTCTGGGTGTGTCTCTGTCTCTGGGTGTGTCTCTGTCTCTGGGTGTGTCTCTGTCTCTGGGTGTGTCTCTGTCTCTGGGTGTGTCTCTGTCTCTGGGTGTGTCTCTGTCTCTGGGTGTGTCTCTGTCTCTGGGTGTGTCTCTGTCTCTGGGTGTGTCTCTGTCTCTGGGTGTGTCTCTGTCTCTTTGTTTCTGTGTGTCTTTCTCTGTATCAGACTCTGTGTCCCTGTGTGTCTCTATATCAGTATCTCTGTGTCTCTGTCTCTGTGTGTCTCTGTATGTGTCTCTGGCTGTGTGTGACACTGTGTGTCTGTGTGTGTGTCGGTGTCTCTGTGTTTGTCTCTATCAACATATTATCTGACACATTACCTGTCTTATACTAACAATGTCCTTTGTTTCCTATAGCAACCAATTACAGCTCCTATTAATGACCTGTAGCTCCCAGGTTCATTGATTTTAATGTAAGCAGGTTTTTTGGCAAATAACTGTAAAGTGCGGGGTTAAATTTTCCCCTCAAAACATAGTCTATAACGTTCCCTGAGTCACATGGGGTGTCTGTGCAAAGTTTTGTGATTGTAAATGTGACAGTGCGGATTCCTTTAACGGACATACACACACACATATATACACTGAGCTTTATATATTAGATTATACACCCTACATATGCCCTGTACCTGTCACGTACAGTGTGTAATGTAATGTAATTCTAAATATTGACCTACCATAACCTAAAGGTGTGTAATATGCGCTGTGTTAGGATTTCACTTGCCGATTCGAATAGTTGTCATCTGATCGCTCACTTGTGATTTGCAATGTGTGGTCATCTGCCGAATGATGTCTCCTCCTGTTTCTCTCAAATTGAAAATTATAACAATGAGAAAATTATAACAATGAGAGATGCAGGAGGAGACGTCATTCAGCAGATGACCCCTAGTCTGCAAATCACTGCTGAGCGATCACATGACCACTCAAATTGGCAAATTAAATCCTAACAGTGTATATTATACATTTTGGGGGTTCGACCAGTCAATGTCCAGAATGTCAGACACAGGGGAGACACCGGTCAGTCTAGGGCATCAGAGCAGGGAGTAAATGTAACGGTGCGGATTCCTTTAACGAACATACACACACAAATATACACTGAGCTTTATATATTAGATTACTACCTGTAGTGCAAACCTGATTGTCTTACTACTTTTGTTAAAAATATATTTTATTTGATAATCATTCACAAACATACATAAACAAAAATATTAAAAGAGAAGGTAAGGAGGAAATAAGGAGACTCTCCCTATCCTATCTCCTTCCTACCGTACGGGGGTCGGCGTCCTAGGTTGATGACGCCCCCGTTCAACGACAACTAGGTCCCTATAAACCGCCCTCCTTATGACAGAATAGTGCACCCCATCTACTAGATAGAGATCTTAGAGTTTTATCACCACAGTGAACATAGTGCACAGTCCAGGATGATTTGAGGTTGCTAATAGCATAATACAAGGATTATGGGGTGGGGCTTAGGGGTCGTCACCTGATTAGTCAAATCTGTCAGTGTGCTCAAATAAATAGCTGTAAAGTGCAGTTTAGATAATTATGCTGTTTAAGAGTATTCAGCACAAATTTATGCTCAATTTAAAGAAATTTTTGAGACACAATTCATAATAAGGATTGTCCAAGTATACAAAGTTGCCCAGTTTACAGAGTTGCCCGACGCGTTTCGCCCATTAACATCTTAGTGGTGTAGGGCTCATCAGGGGCTTGAAGACAGTTGCTTGATAGACTCCTTATTTTGATATCGGAGTGAGTACGGTCCTATTGGTCACAGAGCTAGTGACAGGAGTATTATGATCCTAGGATCCAACTGGTATCTCATCTGGATGATGATCATCTTATTGCATTTGGGCTCACAACAACATCGTTGCCACTTGAGGGATATTTTATAACACGACCACCATAATCAGCAGGGCAGCCAACCTTAAGGATGCACGCAGATAGTCGAATTCATCCCCAAGATGGATAAACCTCCATACGTAGTCAGGGGTTACAAGAAACACGACAAAGGTCCTAATTGCTGACCACAGCAGGAGCAGCCGTTTAAATCATACAGTAGTGATCTCAGTTAAACCGATCATTTAGTAGTAAATGCCTTTAGTTTTCAAGGTTGTGCCCTCAGACCTCCATACCAGAATCAATCTCCATATATAGTCATGGCTCAGTGTATGGGCCCAAACCTTACGTCCGTCTGCATGGAATGTAGGTCCTGAAATGGTACAGCAGAGAGACCATCTCTCTGCTTCACAGCTGTGACCTGATTGCAGGATCGAGTCACAGTCGCATGACACTCAGCCCACGCTCGCAGCAGAGCCTGAGTCGGGGGTCATTGGCATATCGCATCCAATGCTCTCGCATCGGATGCCTTATGTTCGTGTGAGTCCAGCCTTAGCTGTATACTCCACGAATCTGGCCTTTTGTGGAATGGCAAGAAGAAAACCATTTTTGAAAGCAAAAAAAATCTGCCCCAAAAACGCATGTAAAAAACACTGCCGCAAAAAGGGGGCAAAAAACATGCATATTTTACCCTGTGTTTTTTTTTTTTTCTGCCAAGAGATGCAGAAATGGTGCTATTTTTTTTTTATCTTTTTTTATTATTGAGTATTTATTTAATTATTTAATGAGGCAGTATAGTGACAGTTTTTTTTTCCCACAGGCAGAATCTGCCTGTGAAAAAATGACAGCAAGTTGCGATTTTATTCTGAAATCGAATGTGACTTTCCCATTCAACTTTATAGGTGCGAGAAAAAAAAAATCGGCTGCCACAGTATGGCATTTGATTTTTAAGGATACATTAGAATTCTGTAGCATAGGAAACTGGAAAGGGTCCTGTAAATGAGTAATAACCGTTACTGTTTAATAACGCATAACATACAAATAGCACATGGATGACAGGTGAGAAAAAAATTGTGCCACTTTTCTGCATGAAATTTGAATTGATTTTTTTATATTGTCGTTTGAACCTACCCTTAGGTTAATACCCGTAAGGCTTGCTCACTCTTTTGTATTTTGTGTCCAAGTGCGATGCAACAAAATATTGGATTGCACTTTGCTTTGCAAGTCAATGAGTGCCTGGAAATCATCGAACTACACTAGGATGACATCTGAGTGGAGTCCAATTTCCACAGACTGATACAATGGAAAGAAATTTTGTAGAATCAGATCACATGGTAACACTTGGATCAAACTCTCATCAATGTGTGATTAGAGTGGTATTAGCATAATCGACCCAATTCTACTGGATGCAGTCTGTCTCTGCCTATAGAGTTGTCTCCATTAGCAAAGGACAAAGTGTGGAAAGACGTGTCATTAATATCCTGGATATGGTTGGTGGTGATATATATTTGTGGGTTTTGTGTCTTTTAATTGCTTTTAAGCCCGTTAGACTTTGCTGTCTTTTATGCATATAATTAAATGAATCAAATTGATTTGAAGATGCAGCCCTCTTTTTTTATGCATATGTAACTTGAAGTCATTGTCACCATATACTATTTATTGAAAGCTTGACTTGCACTTCCATTTTCATGATATGGTTGTTTCTTTAATTTTTTTTTTCTTCAATTATACTTTCTCCATAAACATTTTATTGACCGTGGTTCCCAATAAAATCTACCTTATTTAAAATGTATGGTCAGCTGAAGCTATCAAAATTACTAATAGTATTTTATGTGTACATGCTGTATGTGTGTACAGTATTTAAAAGTATGTAAAAACTGCCCAATACTTACAATGCCATCAAGTTGATTTGTATTTTCAGCATTAGGTGGGTGTGGATTACTTTCCATCTTCTGAGCTAAATGCTGAGAGCCGTAAAGTGAATCAAATGGTGTCCACTGATGGAATGCTTCTTCACCATCAAAGAAAATTAATTTAAGGGAAAGATCTGGTTTTGATCCGGAGCTTCTTCCCTATAGAAGTAAAAAATATTGAAAATCACAAGTCTTACATAGAATGGCTTTATTGCACTTGAACAGCAGCTCATTTATAAATCTTAACTAGTGATGGTTGATACCAAACTGTAAAGATCGGAGATCATACCGATCACATAGTGATCATGTACACGATCCTGATCATGAGCTTTCCTGGGACACTCGTGTTACAGATCGGGTCCAGGGGCTGTAAAAAAAAAAGCACGTTATTAAAAAACATTATGATCATACATACAGGTCCTGCGACGCGTCCTACACACTCTGACTCCTGGCCGCTTTTGCTTCTGAGTCCGCTCATTGCTGTCCCCCCGGGTTAAAGGACCTTCCGTGGCGTCATAGCCATGTGACCAGTCTAGTGTAAATGTTGTACAGACATTGGCTTACAGTCTGGTCACATGACTATGACATCATCAAAGGTCCTTACTGTCAACCTGCTTCTCGCTCTGTACAGAGCGATGTAACAGAGCTGACAATGCTCTCTCTGGTTCTCACTTTGTATATACTGTGTCTGTACAGAGTGATGAAGCTGACATTGCTGTCCCTATAGACTACGTCGGACTAAGGAGTTTTTTTTATAATAAAGATGGAGTCTCTAAATGTTTTTTTGTTTTATTTCTAGTAAAAATGTTTTCTATGTCTTGTTATTTTTTTACAGTTTATTAGAAATTCATGGTGGCCATATCTAATTGGCGTGACACCATGAATTTCGGGCTTAGAACTATTTGAAAATACAAAGCTGGTATTAACCCCTTTAGTACCCAGTGTGCCACCGCCTTCAGGGCCGCTGGATGAGCCGGGTAAAGCGCCTGGACATGGCGCTAAGAAACAATGCGCCATTTCCAGGGGTGGATGCAAGCTGCCAAAGGAAAGTAGCGTTATTTGAAGTTCGGAGCATCATTTTGGCTGGAATAGATTGTGGACACAATACCACATTCAAAGAGCCCCTGACATGTCAAAACAAAAGAAATCACAAGAGAACCCATTCTAGAAAGTACATCTCCTGAGGAATTCATTGGTGAACAATTTTAACCCTAAGGTGATTCACAGAATTTTACAACATTGGGCTGTGAAAATAAAAAACAACAACAAAACATATTTTCACTAAAATGTTGCTTTGGCCCCAAAGTTTTAATTTTCAAAACAGGATTGTAATTTGAGATGTTACACAATTTCTTCTGAGCTCAGCAATAACTCATATATAGTCAAAGTCAAAAATTAATTTTGAGGTATTGTGCAAAGCTCAGAAGGGAAGAAGAGCCATATTCAGATTTAGCTGGAATAGTTTTGGGGTGCCTTGTCACATTGGCAGAGCCCCTGACATCCCAGAAGAGCATAAGTGATCACATTTTACAAACTACACCCCTCAATTAATTCATCCAGGGGTGCAGTGAGCATATTAACACCACAGGTTTGCCACATAATTTTACACCATTCAGCAGTGAAGAAAGATAAATTAAATTACATTTTTTTTTCACTATGTTGCTATAGCCTTTAAGTTTTTAATTTTTATAAGAGTTAATAAGAAAAAAAAATGGACCACAGTTTATGTATTTTCTCCTGTGTGCGCCAGTACGCAGCATGCAATCGGGAACTACCATATTTCCACAAAAATGAGCCCTAGCAAGATTTTTCTGCTTTTTTGGAGTAGGCTTGCGACTAGACATTCGAAATGCCTATCAGGTGTATTGAAATTAGTCTTCCATTCCTCCCCATCTATGATTCTAACCAGATTGTAATCCCCCCCCTTAAATCCAACATGGAGAACCATTTAGCTCCCACAATCTGGTTGAATAAATTTGGAACCAGAGAAAGAGGATATGGGTCTTTGTCGGTAATCTGATTCAATTCCAGAAAATCTAAACAAGGGTGGAGACTATTTTTATTCCTACTGAAGAAGAAACCTGCTGCCATGGGCAAAAAAGAGGGTCTGATATGTCCCTTCTCTAGACTCTCAACAATGTAATTTTTTATGGCTTTTCTCTCTGGACCAGAAAGATTATACAGTCTGGATTTGGGTAGTTTTGCATCAGGGAGTAGGTTAATGGGACAGCCGTATACACGATGGGGAAGAAAATCTTGACACCCCTCTCTGAAAATACATTCTGAAAACCAGTAAAAAATACAGGTAAAGTCTCCATAGAGCCGCAGAGAGGGAAGTGTTTAAGCACTTATTAAAACAGTATTTTGCCCACTACACAATTTCCCTGGATTGCCAATACACTACCGGATTACGTTTCACCAACCAGGGTAGACCCAATACAACAGGAGTGGGAAGGCTCTCCAGAACATAACAGGAAATTACTTCATAATGCAGGGTTCCTACCTTTAGTCTAATATAATGTACAATCTGTGTCAGGCGTCCATGAGCAAGTGGTGCTGAGTCGATGGCATAGATGGAGATGGGTTTAGTTAACATACTGCAGGTGAGCCCATGAAATTTTACAAATAGAGCATCCACCATGCTGGTCCTGCTTCACTGTCCACAAACACAGAAATATTCTCAGTCCTGCTCTCTAGCACCACCTCTGCTGTCAGAACAAACTGAGGATTACATGTAGAAGACAAACACACACCCTGATGATCCACCCTCACACAATCAAGGGTCAGTTGAGTCCCAGATGTTCCTTTTTGTTTAGGAACGATGGGGAAGACTCCAATAAAATTACCTTTTTTAACACAAAAAAAACAAACCCCTTTTCTTGCGAATCTCAGTGGAAACATACAAAGTAGTGGCTCCCCCTCTGCATGGACTCCTCCAAACCCATGAGTGATTCACCCTCAAATTGCCCCACCTCAGTCCCCGACAATTGAATGCTGGCCCGAGAAAAGGCTCTCTGGGGAAGGTGGTCAAACCAATCTATCTCGTAGGTGTCTCTACACTCATATAGCCAAGGACATGGCAGTAGTGATGGGCGGACCAAGACTTCAAAAGGTTTCAAACTCGATTCCAAGTGTTAATCCGGATCTGGCACTCAAGAAATTAAAAAAAAAGGGAAATAGAGAAAAGAAGAATGAAGCAAGAGCTTCAAATTACCGAGGCTCTGATGCGGCTGTAACTGCTCCAGCGGCCACCCATTCACTTCTGGGGCCACGTATCATGCTCATCCATGTGCATGTCCATGAGGGTTTTCCCTGCCCGTTGGCAGTCCCGAGGTCTGTGATTGGTTGGAGTCAGGCGTGCCCCCGGCATGTGAGACAGTGTCTGCCTGCAACCAATCACAGGTACTGTGTGCAAGTCACTACTTTGGTATAAAAATAAATGTGTGTGTATATTATTTCAAATAAATGATTTTTTAGGGGGGGTTTGTTTATTTTCACGTAAAGATTTGTAATGGGGGGGGTCTCATAGACACCTCCCATTAGTAATCTAGGGGTTAGTGGCAGCTGTGAGCTGTTGTTAATCCCTTACTACCCCGAGTGCCACTGCAGCAGGGAAATCGGTATGAACCAGGTAAAGTTACGGGATTGTCGCATCTAATGCAGGCTGCTATTTTTATACTGGGGGGCTCAAGCATGTGCAGCACCCAGAGGGCATGGGGAATCGGGCACGGGGAATCGGGCACGGGGTCTCGTACCTGAGTTGCTCATCACCGGGCTGGTGTGATGATCTGAGATGTCGCGGTGGCCTGCCCGGCTTCGTGCCCTGAGATGTATACCGATAAGTAAGGAAGATGATGGGGGTAGTAGTAGGATAAGTTGTTGTGACGCCACCTGTGGTATGCGGCCAGAGATTATCCGTCGCTGTCCTCCGAGGTGGATGGTAGTAGCAGCAGAGATGGTGTCACTCCCCACAGGTGGGGCAGGCCCTGGGGAGGATGATGAGGGGAGTAGTGATAGCAATGGCCTTTAGCGCCGAGGCGCGAGGCGGCAGCACCGGTAATAACAGTCCGAGTCAGATGCTGCGGTTCCAGGTGTCTTAACTCACTCTTTGTGCCGCTCGCCCGGGTAGTACTGGTCACTCACTGTGATGGGCTCCGTCGAACCTGAATTCCTTTGGAAGTCAGTCCAGTATGATGCTCGGTGGGCCCCTTCCTCCTACCGCCCTGTGTGTTGGATCCCCGTGGCTTAAAGCTCCTTGGGGACCCCAGTCCATCTCGAGTAGTACGCTTGCCCTATTAGCAGGTACCGCGGCTCCACAATGGGGCCTGGTGCTGTCCATGGCCCCAGAGTCTATCTGGCACTGTGCTTCGGGCTCTTTGTGGCCAGGGAGGCTTGAAACCTCCCCGTCCCGGCAATTTCTGGAAAACCAACTTGAAGTGTGATCTTCCCTAGGGTCCTGCACCCTGCATGGCGCCGGCTCCGATGGGTGACTAAGCTCACACCTCGGCAACCCCAAGAACAACTCCTGTGTCCCACCAGAGCACCGGTAAAACACGTCTGTTCCTTTTCTTAACTGTTGTGTTGGCTCCTGACTCCCCCTGGTGGCTGTTCCTTCCCTAGAGGTCCCTGTCACTAGTGGGTGGTGCCCCACATGTTTGTAGGCTACCTTAAGACACTACCCTAGCCTAATCCCCATTGGGGAGGGCAACCTCATTGTGTATTTGAGTGTGTAAGTGGTGAAACCGGTACTGTCCTCCTCCGGTTCCGGGTTAATCACTACAACTTAAATCAGGTTCAGTACTCTGTGGTGACTAAAGCCTCAAGGGCACCACATTCCCCCATAGCAAATGGAAGCACTCCAGGGCTGCAACTAAATAAAGTTAGTACACCGCATTATTTTTGCATGTAATATAACATAGAAAAGGATAAAGTGGTGAGTCCCATAATTAAAATCTTCATCTTTATTTGGTTATTTTAAAACATTATGATGGTTGAATTATAGTCTCAACTTGTTTCAGGTAAACGTGCCCTTAGTCACTGAGATACAAAATAACTATAACCCAAGGTTTAAAAGCACTAATTCAACAACCAATGATCGTATAAACATGTGTTAGCAATTAATACACATATGAAGATCATTTACATAATCTCAAGTCACTCCATGAATTCCTACAAGCAAGTCAATACAAATATAATGTGTCATTCATATAATTCATTCCCTTAGGGTATTTCATATCCAATTTTATAATCCAATATAGTTCTCTAAACAAAAGTTTTTTTTCGTATATCTCCCCCTCTAATCTGAGTATCCATTTTCTCTATACCATAAAATGTGAAATTATGCAGCTCACTAATATGTTTCTCCACAAAGTGTTTGCATGCACCTGAATATCCAGGTGCATTTTATTTTTGATATTAGTGATATGTTCCGCTATCCGTTTTTTTATTTTTCTTATTGTAGAACCTATAGATTTCATTTCACATTTTTTACAGTATATACAATAAACTACAAAGTTCGTATTGCAGTTAATAATCCGTATTCATATCAATTTTTTGCATTTGTAACGTGTATTGGCATACATTACTATTATGATCCGGTCACCGTGGATGATCACAAAAATCTCATCAGTAGAAAAAACACAAGAGCAGTTGGAACCTGAGCTGACCGCATTCCCCTATCTGTCAGACCACACTAGAAGTAACCGTGGAGCATTCCTAAACACACCTAGATGCCACGTCACAGCCGGAGAAACTTACTACACCTCACAGATAGAAATGAGGAAACCTATCTTGCCTAAAAGTAGTCCCCAAAGGAATAGCAAGCCCCCAACATATAAAGCCAATGATGATGTAAGAAAACACAATACACAGATAGGAAATATAGATTAGCAAAGGCGAGGCTCAACTTCCTAGATAGAACAGGACAGGACATATAACTGATTGCGGTCGCTGCAAAAACCCTGCGGAAAAATACTGATCTCCTGATAAGAAAAATACTGAGACCACACAGACTCTTCCCCACTATATCAGGTACTCTTGTAAATAATGGAAGAAACAAAATACCAAAAAAACCGCAAGAAATACAAAAATGCAAATAATCAAATAGAACAGGGAGAATCTTCCTTTTCTTGCATGGGACCTGCTGAGGGAGAACCCTCATGCTCATCAAAACAGAAAGACAATTTCTCTCCTGCAAGAAAACAGACTTTAAGCAAAACAAAAAGAAAAACAAACACCCTTAGGTGTGGATCAGGCAATAAAGCAAATAACTTGCAACTTATCTAGAATGGGATAGGCACAGGAAAAATGGAAGGACAACTCCATTCAGAGACTGAGGAACAACAACAATAACCGGCCCCAGCCAGCAGACACTTCTCTACTATATAACCCAGGCTGATCTGCAATTGGGCTTCCCAAACTCCCAATTAACTCCCACACCTGTTGAGGCACAGTAAGCTTCACACCCAGTCCTGACCACCAGAGGGAGCTCCAAACCATCACCCCCTCGGATGACATTCACAACAGTACCCCCCCTTGAGGAGGGGTCACCAAACCCTAACCAGAACCACCGGGTCTGTCAGGATGGGCATGATGGAAGGCACAAACCAATTTGTCAGCATGAATGTCAGAAGCAAAAACCCAAGAATTGTCCTCCTAACCATAACCTTTCCACTTAATAAAGTACTAAAGCTTTCGTCTATTAAGACGAGAATCCAAAATTTTCTCAATTTCATACTCCAGATCTCCTTATACCAACTCAGGGTGCGGGGGTGGCGCCGTGGGAACTACTGGCTCCACATGCGTCTTCAACAAAGACTTATGAAAAATTGAATTTTAAATGACTCAGGAAGAGCCAAATGAAAAGATACGGGATTAATGTTCTCCAAAATCTTATAGGGTCCAATAAATCTTGGCTTAAATTTAGGAGAAGAAACTCTCATAAGAACATTCCTGGAGGACAACCAAACCATGTCCCCCACTTTAAACTGGGGACCAACAGTCCTATGCCAGTTGGCAAACCTTTGAGCATTCTCCTGGGACTGAAACAATTTGTCAACTACTTGCCCCCAAATCTACCACATTCTCCCCACCACAGAATCAACGCCCGGACACACCGAAGCCTCAACCTGCCCTGAAGAGAACCTAGGATGAAACTCAAAATTGCAGAAAAAAGGAGACATCAAAGTAGCACAGCTAGCCTTATTATTGAGAGCAAACTCTGACCATGGCAAAAAAGAAACCCAGCCGTCCCGATCCACAGATACAAAACATCTCAAATAGGTTTCCAAGGTCTGATTTGCTCTCAGTCTGACCATTGGTCTGAGGATGAAAAGCAGAAGAAAAAGGCAACTCAATTCCTAATTTAGAATACAATGCTCTCGAAAATCTGGACACAAACTGAACTCCTCTGTCTGACACAATATTCTCAGGAATACCATGTAAACAAACCACCTGTTGAAAAAACAAGGGCACCAACTCTGAAGAAGACGGCAACTTCGGCAATGGTACCAAATGGACCACATTAGAGAATCTATCACAAATAACCCAAATAACAGTCATCCTCTGAGATACAGGAAGATCCGAAATAAAATCCATGGCGAGTCCAAGGTCTCTTAGGCACAGGCAATGGCAACAACAACCCACTAGAACGTGAACAACAAGGCTTGGATCTAGAACAAATCCCACAGAATTGCACAAAACTCCTGACATCCCGAGATAAAGAAGGCCACCAAAAAGACCTACTCACAAGATCCTTAGTACCAAAAATCCCATGATGACCAGCCAATACGGAACAATGAATCTCGTACATAACTCTAGTCCTCCATTGATCAGGAACATACAGTTTCCCCGCAGGACATCTCTCAGGTTTGTCCCCCTGAAATCTCTCAAGTGCTAACCTCAAATTGGGCGAAATAGTGGAGAAGATCACACCTTCATTCAGGATGGTAGATGGCTCAACAACATCAAGAGAATCAGCAAAGAAACTTCTAGAGAGGGCATCGGCTTTAATATTCTTGGTGCCTGGGAGAAAAGAAACCACAAAATTGAAACGTGTAAAAAATAGAGCCCACCTAGCCTGCCTAGGATTCAGTCTCTTGGCAGATTCAAGGTAGGTCAGATTCTTATGATCGGTGAGCAACACAACTTGATATCTCGCCCCCTCCAACCAGTGTCTCCATTCTTCAAAGGCCCACTTCATAGCCAGTAATTCTCGATTACCCACATCATAATTTCGTTTAGATGGAGAAAACGTCCGAGAAAAGAAGGCACAAGGCTTCAACTTGGAAGATCTAGAATCTCTTTGAGACAAAACAGCTCCTGCCCCAATCTCTTAGGCTTCTACGTATCTGTACTTGAAACAGAAGAGAAACATCAGGTTGCTGTAAGACTGAGGCAGAAGTGAACCTCTTTTTAAGCTCCTGAAATGCCATAATTGCCTCTGGAGTCCAATTCTCCACGTCAGCTCCCTTTTTGGTCAAATCAGTCAAAGGCGTAACAACACCAGAGAAATTGCCTATAAATTTACGATAGAAATTAGCAAAGCCCAAAAATTTCTGAAGGGATTTCAAAGAAGTTGGCTTCGACCAGTCATGAATGGCCTAAACCTTGTTTGGATCCATTTCAATAGAAGCCAGGGATAAAATAAACCCCAAAAAGGAAATTCTTTGCACGCCAAAGAGACATTTCAATCCCTTAACGTACAATGCATTTTCCTTAAGTACCTGAAAAACTGTCCAAACTTCCTCAACAAGAGCAATTTCTTTTTTTTTTTCTTCAACAAGAGCATCCCAATCATCAGAAAAAATTAAAATGTGATCCAAATTGTCAAATTTCTGATTGTCTATCAGGTCCCGAAAAATATCATTCATGAACGACTGAAAGACGGAGGGGGCATTAGTGAGCCCAAAAGACATCACTAGGTACTCAAAATGCATCTCAGGGGTATTAAAGGGAGTCCTCCATTCATCACCCTCCTTAATTCGAATGAGTTGTACACCCCCTTAAGATCAAGTTTTGCAAACCACTTAGCCCCCTTTACTCTGGAAAACAGGTCCGACATCAGGGGTAATGGATACTGATATTTGAAAGTGATTATATTAAGGAGACAATAGTCAATACAAGAAAAACAGAGAACAAGTAGAGCGGACCTCATATTTGTTGTAATATACATGGACCCCATAGAATACATACAAAAACTTGTGAACAAGAAGGGGTATTTATCATGTTTTTTTTAAGAAAAACTACTGTACCACAGTTGTGAAAAAGTATGCAGTTTTTATTATTACAAAAAGTGCAAATATCAAAAATCACATGTGATGACAGTTAGTAGTTAGACATACATAGTTAAAATCCAATTAGATGAGACAGAGAGAGAAAAAAAAGGTCCCAGGGAGGGAGACAGACTACCCCTTAACTAAAACTGGTAAGAAAGTAGTATTACTATATCCCGGGGGGGCATATAAGTAACCAAAAGATATCAATAGTATACCCCCTGGGCTAGTGGAGTGATGGAATGTCCATACATTAAACAGTAACCAACAGGATAAGGTCCAGATCAGGGCCTGAATACACCAGTATGTAACACCACCAGAATAATCTCAGAGGAAAAAAAAAAAAAAAGTCATATAGTGGTGGGTAAAATGGCACCTGAAGGACCTACCTGTGGTATGTATAGCACCCAGAAAGAGAGTCTGTCAGCCTCACATGTGGACCCGGTCCCGACACATGTTTCGCATGTGCTTCAACGGGAGACCGTGGCCAGCAGTGTGCCGGCGGTGTATAAATAGAGGCAAGGGGTGGGGACTCACTGTGATAATCACCGCTGTGTCTGGACTCAGCTGAGTGAGCGTATCCCTCCGATAGCCGTCACTCGATATGGCTTCCAAGTTCCAGGAAAGCCTCCTGGTGACGTCATACCCAGAAGCCATAGCAACGAGGCCGGATCGAAGTGAGCATGCTCAGGAGTCTGTGACAGCGCTGAATAGTGGTCTCCATCTTAAGTCTTTTTTCATTTCTTTACCTGCGGTGGAGTATATACCATCTGTATGAGGGATGGACAACGTGGACCGGATATCCAGAAGTCCTGCAGGATTTGTAGTAATCTGTGCTCACTGTGAACTTTACTAGTGACTGCAATGAGCACAATTTCTAATCTGTGTTATCAATGGCCAGACACCACTGGTGCCACCTTGTGGATGTCTTATGGTATTAGTGTGGCTGTCTGAGTAAGATTGCTATGGTGACATGAACTATGCTCCCTGCCCTTACTTTCGCCAGAACTTAAGATGAGTGCTGTGGCTCTGTGCTATTTTGGATTGTTTTACTATAATTACAAGGAGCTCTATATTTAATTATGTATCTTTGTCTGCCTACCAAAGTACCAGACACCACTGATACTAACTATGTGCAATTCTATATAAAATTACTGTGATTACATGAATTGTGCTTACATGAATTGTGCTTGTTGCCCATACTGCTGCCAGGACTTAAGATGGAGACCGCTGTTCAGCGCTGTCACAGACTCCTGAGCATGCTCACTTCGATCCGGCCTCGGTGCTATGGCTTCTGGGTATGACGTCACCAGGAGGCTTTCCTGGAACCCGGAAGCCATATCGAGTGCCGGCTATCGGAGGGATACGCTCGCTCAGCTGAGTCCAGACACAGCGGTGATTATCACAGTGAGTCCCCACCCCTTGCCTCTATTTCTACACCGCCGACACACTGCTGGCCACGGTCTCCCATTGAAGCACATGCGAAACATGTGTCGGGACCGGGTCCACATGTGAGGCTGACAGACTCCCTTTCTGGGTGCTATACATACCACAGGTAGGTCCTTCAGGTGCCATTTTACCCACCACTATATGACTTTTTTTTTTTTTTCCCTCTGAGATTATTCTGGTGGTGTTACATACTGGTGTATTCAGGCCCTGATCTGGACCTTATCCTGTTGGTTACTGTTTAATGTATGGACATTCCATCACTCCACTAGCCCAGGGGGTATACTATTGATATCTTTTGGTTACTTATATGCCCCCCCGGGATATAGTAATACTACTTTCTTACCAGTTTTAGTTAAGGGGTAGTCTGTCTCCCTCCCTGGGACCTTTTTTTCTCTCTCTGTCTCATCTAATTGGATTTTAACTATGTATGTCTAACTACTAACTGTCATCACATGTGATTTTTGATATTTTCACTTTTTGTAATAATAAACTGTATACTTTTTCACAACTGTGGTACAGTAGTTTTACTTAAAAAAAACATGATAAATACCCCTTCTTGTTCACAAATAGTCAATACAAGGTCTCAATGACCAATCCTTTTTGGACACAAAGAAAAAACCAGCACCCAAAGGTGACGAGGATGGTCTAATATGACCTTTTTCCAATGACTCCTTAACCCCTTCATGACCGCGGGCGGTAAAGTTATGTCCTTTTTTTCGTGACTTAATGACCAGGGACGTAACATAACTGCCTAAAATTCATTTGATTGCCGTGGCCATAGCAACGGCGTTCAAATGATGTCCACTGCTGTTTCTTAGAGCAGGAGACCTTTGCTTGACCCCATTGACGATCGTTGTGATTGGCTGTTCAAATCTGAACCGCCAAGCACATTGATCGCACTGGTTTCGGTTAAAACAATGCCTCAATCAGTGCATTGCTGTGAGATCCTGCTATGAGGTGCTGCAGAAGCTGTAGCAGATCATAGCTGGAGCTCAAACATGGTGCCCCCCACCCTCTGCAGCACTGAGTGGAGCGATCGTGCTATGACGCGAAATTGCTCCAATCAGCGTGCAGTGGGGCGGTCTGATCTGGAGGTGACCGCCCTCCACAGGCTTGTGTTGGCCTGGGGAGCCCTCCTCCAGCATGTCTGCCATGTGCACCGGCTGGTACTTGTAGTACCACGCCAACGCTGCTGCTGCCGCCGCTGCCACCACTGCTGCTGCTGTCCAATCGCCACTCCTGCTCACCATGAGTATTGCGCGCTCCTGTGATGGCCCCTGCACGCTCCCATGATGGCCCTGCCCCCTGCCGATGTGCCCCCCTGATCTGCTCTCCTGCGATCATTATTCTGCCCCCATTCTTCTGCCTCTGCTTCTCTGGTCTTCCCCTCCCTCTCTGCTGTCCCTCTCCGACGTCCCCTACCTGCTGTCACTGGGTCGTCGAAGATCTTCATTGGTCCGATCACATCTGCCTCCATCGCTGGGTCCTTCCTGCGTCCTCACAGATAAGCTGTCCAACTTCCTGCCTGCTGCGACTGTAATAAGCTGTCCATTTTGCTGCGTTCTATTCCTCCTGCAGTTCCTCTGGTCACTGATCCTCCTGCTAATCCTTTGGGTCCTGTGAGTATAATTTTTTTTTTCCTGTATCCCCTGTCTGTTTTTACACCTCATTTGTCCGTGCATCCCGCCAAGCGCTGATCAGTAATGCACATAATGTATCTGCATCCGTGGTCAATTTTTAGCGGGACTTTTTTTTTTTTTTTAACTTTGTCCATATCTTGAGTCATTTTCTTGCACCTCATCCATGTGTGCATCCTGCAGTGTGTGTCGAGCGCTGATCAGGGATGCATAGCGGATCGGCATCCATGCTCAATTTTTGGGGTGACTTTTTTTTTTCCGTATCCCCGGTCGCTTTTTGTATCTCTTCCGTCCGTGCATCCTGCAGTGGCCGATCAGTGATGCACGGCGTCTTTGCGTTTAAAAAGTCAAATGGCACTCCTTCTCTTCCAAGCCCTGCCGTGCGCCCAAACAATTGCTTTCCACCACATATAAGGTATCTGCGTACTCAGGAGACGTTTTACGTCTCATTACGTTTTACGTCTCAATACGTTTTATGGTGAATTTTTTCCTGATACCCTTGTAAAAAAAAAAGCTACCTGGTTGAAGCAAAAATTTGTGGTAAAAAAAAAAATTATTTTCACGGCTCAACGTTAACAACTTTTGTAGAGCCCCTGGGGGTACAGGGGGCTCCCCAAACATCTAGATAAATTCCTTGAGGGGTCTAGTTCCAAAATTAGGTCACTTGTGGGGGAGCTCCACTGTTTAGGCACCATAGGGGGTCTCCAAACATGACAAATGGCGCTCCTTGTCTTCTGAGCCCCACCATGCACCCAAACAATTACTTTCCACCACATATGAGGTATCTGCGTACTCAGGAAAAATTGCACAACATGTTTTATGGTGCATATGTTCCTGATACCCTTGTGAAAAAAGTGACCTGGTTCAAGTAACAGTTTTGTGGTAAAAAAAAATGTATTCAAGGCTCAACATTGTCAACTTCTGTGGAGCCCCTAGGGGCTCAAGGGGCTCACCAAACATCTAGATAAATTCCTTGAGAGGTCTAGTTTCCAAAATGGGGTCACTTGTGGGGGAGTTCCATTGTTTAGGCACCTTCAGGGGGTCTCCAAATTCAACATGACGTCAGCTAATGATTCCAACCAATTTTGCTGTCAAATGGCGCTTCTTCCCTTTTGAGCCCCGCCATGCACCCAGACAATTACTTTCCACCACATATGAAGTTTCTGCGTACTCAGAAAAAATTGCACAATACGTTTTATGGTGCATTTTTTCCTGATACCCTTGTGAAAAAAAAGCTAACTGGTTCAAGTAACAGTTTTGTGGTAAAAAAAAATATATATATTTTCATGGTTCAAAGTTATCAACTTCTGTAAAGCCCCCGGTAGTTCAAAATGCTCACCAAACATCAAGATACCTTTTATTGAGGGGTCTAGTTTCCAAAGTGGGTCACTTGTGGGGGAGCTCCATTGTTTAGGCACCTCAAGGGGTCTCCAAACCCAACATGGCGTCCTCTAATGAGTCTTGCTAATTTTGCGTTCAAAAATTCGAATGGTGCTCCTTCCCTTCTGAGCCCTGCTGTGCGCCCAAGCAATTGATTTTTACCACATATGTGGTATCGTCGTACTCAGGAAAAAATGCACGATAAATTTTATGGTGCATTTTTTCGTGATACCCTTGTGAAAAAAAACCTACCTAGTTGAAGCAACAGTTTTGTGGTAAAAAAAAAATTATTTCTTTTCACGGCTCAAGGTTATATACTTCTTTGAAGCTCCCAGGGGTTCAAAGTGCTCACCAAACATCTAAAAAAATTATTTAAGGGCTCTAGTTTCCAAAATGGGGTTACTTGTGCGGGATCTTCATTGCTTAGGCACCTAAGGTGGTCTTCAAACCCGACATGGCGTTCGCTAATGAGTGCAGGTAATTTTGCATTCAAAAATTGATATGGCAATCCTGAGTTCTGCCGTGAGCCCAAACAATTGATTTTTACCACATATGGGGTATCAGCGTACTCACGAGAAATTGCACAATAAATTGTGTGGTGCATTTTCTCTTTTCTCCCTTGTAAAAATGCTAAATTTTATGGCTAACGTAACATTTTTGTGTTAAAAAGTAAAATTTTCATTTTTTCCTTCCACATTGCTTTGGTTCCTGTGAAGAACCTGAAGGGTTAATAAACTTCTTGGATGTGGTTTTCAGCAGCATCAGGGATACCGTTTTTAGAATGGACTCACTTTTGGGTATTTTCTGTCACCTCGGCCTCTCAGTCACCTCAAATGTGATGTGGTCCCTAAAAAAATGATTTTGTAAATTTTGTTGGAAAAATGAGAAATTGCTGATGAACTTTGACCCCTTCTAACTTCCTAACGAAAAAAAAATTTGTTTCGAAAATTACGCTGGTGTAAAGTAGACATGTGGGAAATTTTATTTAAAAACTATTTTGTGTGACATAATTCTCGGATTTATGGGCATAAAATTGCAAATTTTGAAAATTGCGAAATTTTCGCAAAATTTCTGAAATTTTCACAAATAAACAGAAAAAATATCAACCTAAATTTACCACTATCATGAAGTACAAGGAATCAGAGCCAGTCTCATTAAACACCTCAAGGAAATCTGACAAATATTCAGGTACATCGTGTGGCTGAGAAGAAATAGACAACACAGAAAGATCATTATGCCCACATTGACAACCCCAACTAACCACAGACAGGGATTTCCAATCTAGACCTGGATTATGAGTCTGCAGCCAAGGGAATCCCAGTACCAAAATATCATGCAAGTTGTGTAATACTAAAAATTTACAAACCTCCTAATGAACTGGCGCAACCTTCATAGTTACCTGAGTCCAAAACTGGGGTTTATTTTCAGCTAGGGGAGCAGCATCAATGCCCCTTAAAGGAATAGGAGTTTGCAAAGGTACCATAGGAAAACCACAATTCTTAGCAAACCCGAAATCCATCAAGTTCAGGACGGCCCCTGAATCAAGAAAGGCCATAGCTGAAAATGAGGATAAAGAGCAAATCAAAGAGATTGACAAAAGAAATTTAGGTTGCACAGTACCCACAGTAAACGTACGAGCAAATCTTTTTCCTGTTTAAGGCAGACAGAAATATTGTGAGACGCGTTTCCACAATAGAAACACAATTTGTTCTTCCATCTGAAACCCTGCCGCTCAGCATTAGAGAGAACACTATCACACTAGAAAAGCAATCCTGCCGCAATGGCAAAACAGTACAGCCCAAATCCTGATTCAAACATCAGTAAAGCAAGGATTAAAATGTAACTTTTAATATCATTAATCTAAAAACATAATAGAACAAAGTGCAGTGCAGTGCATAAATAAATAATAAAAATAGATAGATCTCACCCAGTTATTCTCCTGAGGAGAACAGATACCACCGGAATAATCCAAGGCAGAAGCGGGCCAAACTGAACATGAGGGGGAGAGGACCAGTATCAAAGTTCCCTACCCCTGTCGTGCCCCTGCAAAAAATGCTTCCGCCCTTACAAGGGCAGCACCCAAGTCAGGAATGCTAGCCCGATGAAAAGCACACCCTTCCAACGCGTTTCCCTCTCTATATAGTAAGAGAGTTCATCAGGGGAGAAAATATTCAAGTAAAGCCTGCAGTGGCAGGACAATACTACACAAAGCACGTTAGTGGTACAGATGTGTATGCTAGTGGCCAGTGGGACCTCTCCCCCTCATGTTCAGTTTGGCCCGCTTCTGCCTTGGATTATTCCGGTGGTATCTGTTCTCCTCAGAAGAACAACTGGGTGAGATCTATCTATTTTTATTATTTATTCATGCACTGCACTTTGTTCTATCAGGTTTTTAGATTAATGATATTAAAAGTTACATTTTAATCCTTGCTTTACTGACTAACACTATCACACTGCATAGACTCTAAAGACTGTTCTGCAAGCAATACATCAGCACATTTCGTTTTGCGCTCGCGTAAACGTCTGTCAATCTGAATGGCTAAAGTCATAGAGGCATCGAGACCAGAAGGGATAGGCAATCATCCTTCACTGTATCCGTGAGACCCTTCCGAAAGTGTGCCGCAAGTGAATCATCATTCCATTTAGTAAGAACTGCCCACTTTCTGAATTTCTGACAAAAAAATTTAGCGGAATCCTGACCTTGGATCAAAGCCAACAAGGCCTTCTCAGCTTGATCAATCACATTGGGTTCATCATACAACAATCCCAGGGCCTGAAACAAGGAATCCACAACAGCAAGAACGAGGTGAGGAAGGAGACAAACGCTAGCGCCACCTATTTAAAGTAGCAACCCTAAAAGTCAAATGTGGCTTTTCAAACAAGCCTTTCACAAGACTTAAGATTTATAATCTGCAAATTGTGATTCTGATCTGGCTATAAATCCTAAGTCTTATGAAAAGGCTTGTTTAAAAAGCCCCATTTGACTTTTAGGATTGCTGCTTCCAATAGTTGTCTCTAGAGTTTGTCTCTTTCCTCACTGGAGGGACAATTTGAAAAATTCCTAGAGGGTTATCGCAGCTATAACTCCCCTTACTGACAGCCAGACTGGTTTGTCAGGTCTCCATAAGGAGAATAGTCTTCCCTGTGGTCCCCACATAGCTTCTCATAAGCCAGATCAGATACCCACGTGTTGCACAGACAAGGGGCAATCACCCCGAAACACCATGTCTGCAAATTGGGATTCAGATCTGGCTATAAATCCTAAGTCTTATGAAAGGGCCTGTTTAAAAAGCCACATTTGACTTTTAAGATTGCTATTACCAATAGGTGGCGTTAGAGTTTGTCTCCTTCCTCACTGGAGGGACAATTTGTATGGACTATAGACATGATAAAATCTATGAATGGAAAAGGAAAAAGTTTGTTCCACCTAAATTGGACCCAAAAGTCAAATTGGATCCAAAACCTATTCTTAAAAATAATGCAGGAGACAGAAGCTCATCGAGAAATGCAACCTTTTTCGTCTGAAGATGGTTTTTCAGATACTAATATAGGAGGACTTTGAATCATCAATGGAGGAAATAGCGGAAGAATGTAACTTTTCATCTTCAAAAAATGGGGGGAGAAAAGGAAGAAGAGGAGAAATAGGAGAATTCTAGATCCACCAAGCTCATATAGAAGTAGAAAGAAATAATGGATAATTTATGGACTAGTGTTATTGTTCTTACCCCTACAATCCTATCGGAACACGAGATCAATATATTAAATAAGGGAATAAATTTTGTTCCCAATCAAAATTTTTATATATATCAAACAATTATAGATGTGAATAAATTACACAGATTGCTCACGGTAAAAAAACATTTTTTTAATGATTAAGATGTTCCGGAGGTAGTAATGGGTAAGGAAGGAATTTCATACAATGTGCCACTGTTAATGTTTGATGAACAATGTTTACGGTTACATCTGGAAGAGTAAGAGAGGAATTCTGATACTGTTGATTTGATTAATGTTAAATCTGGTGAATTCCGTATTGCTAATCCTGCTTTTTATCCAAAAGAATCAAGGGTTGAATGTGTCTCCACCTTCCAAACATTGGTTGAGAAAGATTTGAAGGAATTATTTAAAAACACCAAAGATAATGGATGGAGGGGTGGTGACAATTTAACTCTTGAGGAGAGAAAAATTGCTAGTCTTTCAAAAAGTGATGATCTGGTAATCAAAAAATCAGATAAGGCAGGATGTATTGTAATTATGGATAAAAATATTATGAAAAATGTGTTTATGATATTTTTGGACAACAATAGAACATACAAAAAAATCCAATCAAATCCCACAGAATCCTGCACTAGAATCCTGAATCAATTGCTGGAAGGTAGGTAAAAAATGGGAGTTTTTTCTAAAACAAAGGTGGGACAATATCATCCCAAATAATCCCATTACTCCAATTTTTCACGGTTTACCGAAAACCCATAAAAATGAATTCCCCATTCCATTGTGCCCCATTATATCCAGTATTTCGTCGCTAAATGAAAATCTAAGTAAATGGGTAGATTTTCATTTACAGCCTCTGATTCCTAGAACCCTGGGATATTTGAAAGACACCTCAACAGTAATAGATTATATGAAGGAAACTATATGGTCTGAAAAATCCAGATTTTTGTCTTGTGATGTTATACACCTATATTCTTCTATCCCTCATGAATTAGCAGTTTCGGCTGTTTATCATCACTTACAAAAATATAGTGGGTATACTGATGAAACAAAGGAAATATTAGTCCGCAGTATAGAATATTTCTTGAATTATAATTTCTTCATGTTTAATGAGGAATATTATATGCAAATTGAGGGCTGCCCGATGGGCTCGTGTTTTTCGCCTTCATTGGCTATTCTTTTTATGTCCTGGTGGGAAGAGAATTCGATCTTCTCTGAAAAAAAAATAATTATAAAATATATAGATCTATATTTAAGATATTTGGATGACATACTAATAATATGGGTGGGAGAATTGAAGAGAGTCCCACTATTTATCAAATACATTAATACAAACGATATTAATTCAAAATTTACATATACTGAACCGCAAAATCAAGTCAGTTTTTTAGATTTATATTTAATAGTCAGGAAACACATACAATCAATTACCGCAACTATAGGAAACCGATTAGTGGGAGCACAACCCTAAGAGCTGATAGTTGCCATCCAGGTCATACTATTAATTCCATATCATATGGAGAGATGAACAGAATCTATAGAAACTGTTTGAATGAAATATAGTGTAAAGAACAAAGTGAGATAGCAAAAATAAGACTTTTTGAAAGGGGATACAAGAAAGAACAGGTTGATGGAACCATAAAAAAAGTAATTGAAAAAACACCATGAAAATTGGGAAAAAGAATATGGAATCAAGCAATAACATGAGATCGGGTAAATCTAATGTAGTTTTCAGCACCCCATATAGTTGTCAGTTTTATGACATAAAAAAAATTATACAGAAATATATCCCAATTCTATACCAGGACCAACATTTGAACAAAATTCTTAGTAATGGATTTACTTGTGTTCCTAGAAGTAAAAAATCATTACAATACAAATATAAAGTGTCATTCCTATAATTCATTACCTTAGGATATTTCGTATCCAATTTTCTCTATACTATAAAATGTGAAATTATGCAGCTCACTATTATGTTTCTCCACAAAGTGTTTGCATGCACCTGAACAAATAGCATCTCAATAACATGAGATCGGGTAAATCTAATGTAGTTTTCAGCACCCCATATAGTTGTCAGTTTTATGACATAAAAAAAATTATTCAGAATTATATTCCAATTCTATACCAGGAGCAACATTTGAACAAAATTCTTATCAATGGATTTACTTGTGTTCCAAGAAGGGGACAATCATTGGGTGCGATTTTGTCACCGAGTTGATATGTGCCACAAAGAAACAGAAAGACATGGCTAAGTTGTAAGGGCTTTCATAAATGCTCATGCCCGAAACGTAATGTATGCCAATACACGTTACAAACGCAAAACATTTATATGAATACAGATATAAAAAAATGTATTAACTGCAATACGAACTTTGTAGTTTATTGTATATACTGCAAAAATGTGAAATTAAATATAAAGGTTCTACAATAAGGAAAATAAAAAAATGGATAGCGGAACATACCACTAATATCAAAAATAAAAATTCTGGATATTCAGGTGCATGCAAGCACTTTGTGGAGAAACATAATAGTGAGCTGCATAATTTCACATTTTATGGTATAGAGAAAATGGATACTCAGATTAGAGGAGCGATATACGAAAAAAAACTTTTGTTAAGAGAACTATATTGGATTATAAAATTGGATACGAAACACCCTAAGGCCTCTTTCACACGTCCGTGAAAGTCACGCACGTTTTTTTACGGACGTGTCAAAGGTGTGTATTGCCCTCCGTGAGCCATGTTAATGGCACACGTGTGTTCTCCGAGTGTTATCCGTGATAACACACGGAGAACAGGAACTTTCTGCTCACCTGTCCCTGGCGTTGCTGTCCGTGGTGCTGATCTTCGGTCTCCGGTCCTGACGACTCCCCGCTGCTGCTGCTTCCGGGCCGCAGTGAAGTGAATATGCAATGAGCATAATGAGCGACGGTCGGAAGCAAGTGACAGCAATGGCAGAGACAGCAGGGCTGGAGAAGATAAGTAAAGTTCTTTAATTTTTTTCTAAGACACGTGTGTTTTCTCCGGTGCGTGTCACATGGAACACATCTGTGTGGTCCGTTTGCATTCCGTGTGACACCCGTGATGCCAGAGAAAAACAGACATGTCTACATGTGGAGCACACGGGTACACGTATGCTCCACACAGACACACAGTCCATGGCAGAACACGCACATGAGCGCAGACCCATTGATTTTAAAGGGTCTACGTGTGTCCGTGTCTCCGGTACGTGAGGAAACTGACCAAACACGTACCGGAGACATGGACGTGTGAAGGAGGCCTAAGGGAATGAATTATAGGAATGACATATTTGTATTGACTTACTTGTAGGAATTCATGGAGTGACTTATGATTATGCAAATGATCTTCATGTGTTTATTCATTGCTAACAGATGTTTATACGATCATTGGTTGCTGAATTAGTGCTTTTAAACCAGAGTTGTATCGTATAGAGGCTTTCCAGTATCCAGGGCAAGAATTCAGTTTGGCGCCCCCCTCCACCAAACAATTTGGGTGGTAGTCATGTGACCAGTCACTCATATGTGATTTGTACACTTACAGTCACGTGGTAACGGGCTTCTCTTAATAATTCTCTCAATGTTCAATGAGAAACGTATGAAGAAAAACTAATTGACACATGCCAGTATGAAAATCACATATGAGTGGAGTGGCCATGTGGTGACCAGCGAGCAGAGCTGAATTGTGACAGTGGGTATATTACACGCTGTTAGAACTGAGGATACTACACTACTTAATTTTGTAATTAAAGGGATTGTCCAGATTAGACATGAAAGTCTGCAGCGACTATTCGTGACTTCAGGCTTCTGAATTCTTACAATGCATGCTCTGCACACTTTTAGGATTCTCCGGTGTGAGTGGAGAGAGTGGACGATCATGTGAGCACAAGTATGAGATTTGTATACTTCTGGCCACATTCTGATTTTATGTGTCCAACCTCAGTATGTTCAGCACGTGACCATATCTATGTACATCGCATACTTGCAGCTTCATAACCTCCCACTCTCACCGCCGGCACCAGAGAATCCTGACAGCGCGTAGTGTGCACACTGTGAGAATTCAGAAGTCTGCAGCCACATAGATTGACACACACAGTGACTGCAGTCTCATCACAAACTTGGACAACCCCTTTAATGCTCCTAACAACATAAATAAAAACATAGTAACCCTTAACTTGTCAGACGGCACAAGACTTTATTAAAGTGATTGTCCACTACTTTAACACTGAAGACCTTTCCTTAGGATAGGTCACCAATGTCTAATTGGTTGGGGTCCAGCACCAGGCACCCCCGCCAATCGCCTGTTCTAGGTGCCGTGTCGGTGGTGGCAGGTGGCCGGAAGTGTTCAGTTCTGGATCTACTCCATCTTCTGATAGTGGCAGCAGGTTCCTATTAAAATCAATGAGGCGGATGTGCAGTATCCGGCCATGGACACAATCAAAGGACAAAGCAGATCCAGAAATAAGCATTTCCAGCCACCTGCACCAAGAACAGCTGATCAGTGGGGGTCCCACTGCGCTCACATCAGAAGCAATGCGCAAGTGGGACCAAGGCCTAATGATGGGACATAGCCAGTATCACAAATAAACATTAACATTCAGGTACCTTATAGATAATGTTGCCTCTGAGTCGTTTCTTTCTATTCACCTTGTCCTGACGCCATGATGACTTTTTTCACATTCACATCTCATCTCTGCAGATTTTCATCTTCTCTGGTCTTCTGCAGCACATCCCATCACGATGCCCCTAAAATAGCAGAATGATTATAATACTTCTATTTAAAAATATCTGCCCTACACTGGCCCCTCACTGTGTTCTCTGCATAAAATATGACCCACACACTGCCCCTCTTATCTTACATGCCCCACACACTCCCTCTCCTTTCCATACTACTCTTCACACTGTGATCTCACTGTATCACCCTATACTGCCCAGTCTTTATACTGTGCCCTCTCATCCCACCCCCTCCTCGCTATGGCCTCACACTGTCCTCCAATTCTGCCCCCTCTCCATACCACGTCCCTCCACTACCCAGTCTCTATTCTGTGCCCTCTCACATTTTTCTCATCCCTTACTGTCTCAGTCTTCCTCACTACCTCCTGCGTGTCAATATACTTTTCCACCTCACTCTCCATCCTGCCCACTTGCTTCTCAAAACCTTGTCACTCTTTATTCTGTGTTCTCAAAATTTCTTTCCCATTTGCACCCCATACCATGTCTGTATACATCACCCCTCCCTCTCCCCATACATCACCCTGCACCCTCCCTCTCCCCATACATCACCACTCACCCTCCCTATCCCCATACATCATCCCCACTCTCACTCTCCCCATACATCATCCACACTCTCCCCATACATCACCCCCCCTCTCCCTCTCCCCATACATCATCCCCACTCTCCCTCTCCCCATACATCACCCCTCACCCTCTCCCCATACATCACCCCTCACCCTCCCTCTCCCCATACATCACCCCCAGTCTCCCTCTCCCCATACATCACCCCGCATCCTCCCTCTCCCCATACATCACCCCGCATCCTCCCTCTCCCCATACATCACCCCGCATCCTCCCTCTCCCCATACATCACCCCGCATCCTCCCTCTCCCCATACATCACCCCGCCTCCTTCCTCTCCCCATACATCGTCCCTCATCATTTCTCTCCCCATACATCGTTCCTCATCATTTCTCTCCTCATACATCGTCCCTCATCATTTATCTCTCCATACACTGTCCCTCATCATTTCTCTCCCCATATACCGTCCCTCATTATTTCTCTCCCCATACATCATCGCTCTCTGCGGGCCTGACTTCCGGGTCAGCAGTGTGAGTAGCTGACCTGATCACGTTACAGCCGTCGCTCTGACCCGGAAGTCAGCGCCGGTGTCACCGCTTCAATTGTCCTCGCGTCTGACAGATACAAGGACAATTGAGCAGTGGGAGCCGCGTGCTGTAGATTCTATGAGTGCGGCTGTCAGCGTGACAGCCACGCTTAGAGAATAACCGTCTCCCACTGCAGAGCGGCAAATGCAGCCCCCGGGTAGACTTTCACAGCGCAGCATCAGGCAGCCCTCACAGATGCGCCCGGGGCACATGCCCCGCCAGCCCCCCCCTAGATACGCCTCTGTTTAACCATTGGGTTATACTGATCTCACTGACTAAGGGCACATTTGTCTGAAACATGTTGAGACTATAATTCAACCATCATGATGTTTTAAAAAAAAACAAATACAGATGAAGATTTTAATTTTGGGACTCACCCCTTTATCCTTTTCTTGAGAAGCTTTGGAGTCTAAGCTGTGGCTAGAGACCCAGAAAAATAAGCGGCCTACATCATTTAATAAGACATGGTGACGCACATTTTTCCTTCATTGCTGGTTGAACATATAACATAATTTTCCCTTTATGGGAGGCACCATGAATAAACGTCACTAACAGGTTAATTTTGTATAGGGCAAAGTATCAAAACAATATCAAAACATTTTCAAGTCATTAGAAGCATGCAATTTCAGAAACCATTGTCATTATAAAACTAGTGCAAATATCAGGTATATAAGACATTCTTGCCAGCAATATAAAACTTTTCACACATTACACATGTAAAACGTCCTTACTGTAACACGATGAGGAATGAAAGCCATCGGAGTCCTTTTGTGCCACTGGTCAGTACACCACTCCCGGTTATCAGACATTCCTTAAAAGTAGAAAACTTACAAGCCACCCTAATTCTGGTAGGGTGCACAACTGAGACAACTATATACAATAAGTTCCGACCACCATTAGTCCTGTGGCCTGGTTGTCCATTATAAATGCAAAAAATCAATCGCGAAAAATCAACTGGTATTTAAATCAACAGAACATCTTTACTTGGGACTGGGGAACTCCTGACCGGACAGTCTCAGGTGGCTCTCTCCCAAAGTCTGGGTGCACATATCTTGCTTACCAGGTTTCCTTGGTGACTGGTGGGAAGCGGGGACTGGTTCTGGACACTCCTCTGGTTGTGATACTGGCTCTGCAGCTGCCATCTCCCGTCAGCTCAGTTCCACATTCAGGGCATACCAGCCCCGCTCTCCCTTGTGCCGAGTGTAAGTCATCTTATCACTAGGGTAAATATTGTGTCCAGGGTGACCCTTGCGGAGGCGGGAAGCCACATCTTGGCGGGAGACAAAGACCTCTTTAGCAAGCCCCCGCTCTAAGGGGTACTTTGCACACTACGACATCGCAGCTGCGTTGTCGGTGGGGTCAAATCTAAAGTGACGTACATCCGGCGTCGCTGTCGACATCGGAGTGTGTAAATCGTTTTTGATACGATTAACGAGCGCAAAAGCGTCGAAATTATCTCATCGGTGTAGTGTCGGTCATTTCCATAATTTTGCGTCAGCGACAGGTACGATGTTCCTCGTTCCTGCGGCAGCACACATCGCTGTGGGAGAAGCCGCAGGAGCGAGGAACATCTCTTACCTGCGTCCCGCGGCTCACGCCGGCTATGTGGAAGGACGGAGGTGGGCGGGATGTTTACGTCCTGCTCATCTCCGCCCCTCTGCTTCTATTGGCCGCCTGCCGTGTGACGTCGCTGTATGCCGCACGACCCGTCCCCTTAGGAAAGAGGCGGTTCGCCGGCCAGAGCGACGTCGCAGGGCAGGTAAGTGCATGTGAAGCTCCCGTAGCGATAATGTTCGCTACGGCAGCTATCACAAGATATCACAGCTGCGACGGGGGCGGGGACTATCTTGCTCGGCATCGCTACCATTGGCTTGCGATGACGTAGTGTACAAAGTACTCCTAAGTCAAACTGGGTGACCACTCTGACCCGCAGTGGGCCTTGGGCCATTGGATTGGCCTTCCGAAGCCGATGTTTTGCAGCCAGATTATGGGCCTCTGTCTCTACCAGCCGGTCTTGGCGCTGTTGTTCTTCAGCAGATGGCCCACTCTCTATGCTCCTCACTGATGGACGCGGGGGAGGGAGCTTCCAGCTCAGCAGGGCAGTTCCTCCAAGCCATAACTGGGGGAGCACCATCCAGCGTCTCCGCTTCTGGCTCCGAAGGCTTGCAAGGGCGGCTAGGTCACAGTCTGCCCATGTTGCAGTAGCTGGGTCCGCAGCTACCGGGCCTCCGGCAGCCAGGTCTTCCACTGCTTGGGGGTTGGTAACCGGGTCAGGTCGAGTGCTTCTGCAGCCGTGGGTTGTGGGTAGCTTGGTGGGACCACCATGGCTCCCACTGCTCTCATCATGGACGCCTCCCAGTCACAGATGGCATCCATCTGCACCCTGCGCAGCATTTCGCTCACCCAAACCACCTCCGCCTCCACCTCTTGGGCGCTCCAGAAAAGGGGGCACACCGGTGTAGCCCCATGACAGCCAGCATTTGCCATGGCTAACACCCTGCACCTAAAGTGGTCCCAGCACATCCGTCCTCTTTGCGCTCCAATATTCGACTCCCTTCACATTAGTTTCATTTTTCCTTCCACACAAGTGGGCGAGCCTGAACTTTTCCGCCACTCTCCTCATGTCAGTTTTGTTTTTTGCTTTTCGCTGCCTGGGAGGGAATGGGCCTTGATTTTCGCGCCACGTTGCCTGCCGACCCACGAAGGGTGGGTGCTCTTTAACCCCTTCTTGTTCAATAATGGCAACTGACTGCAATTAAACAGTCTCTCAAGCGCTCAGTCCATAAGGCACACAGTACCCAGGTTTTTGGTCTAGGCACGATATCCTGTTTGTGACGCTAAAATGTAGCACCCAGGGGGCGGGGGGAATAAGGCACGGGGTCTCGTACCTCAGTTGCTCCTCACCGGGCTGGTGTGATGAGCTGAGATATCGCAGTGGCCTGCCCGGCTTCATGTCCTGAGATGTACACCAATAAGTAGGGAAGATGATGGGAGTAGTAGTAGGATAAGTTGTTGTGACGCCACCTGTGGTACGCGGCCAGAGATTTGCCGCCACTGCTGTTGCTGTCCTCTGAGGTGGATGGTAGTAGCAGCAGAGATGGTGTCGCTCCCCACAGGTGGAGCGGGCTCCGGGGAGGATGATGAGGGGAGTAGTGATGGTGATGGCCTTTAGCACCGAAGCACAGGATGGCAGCGCTGGTAATAAGAGCCTGAGTCAGATGCTGCGGTTCCAGGTGTCTTTACTCACTCTTTGTGCTTCTCGCCCGGGTAGTACTGGTCATTCACTGTAATGGGTCTGTCGAACCCGAATTCCTTTGGAGGTCAGTCCGGTATGATGCTCGGTGGGCCCCTTCCTCCTAGCGCCCTATGTGTTGGATCCCCGTGGTTTAAAGCTTCTTGGGGACCCCAGTCCGTCTCGAGTAGTACTCTTGTCCGTATTAGAAGGTACCGCAGCTCCGCAATGGGGCCTAGTGCTGTCCAAGGCCCCGGATCCTATCTGGCACTGTGCTTTTGGGCTCTTTGTGGCCAGGGAAGCTTGAAACCTCCCCATCCCTGCAGATTCTGGAAAACCAACTTGAAGTGTGAACTTCCCTAGGGTACTGCACCCTGCGTGGCGCCGATTCAGAGGGAGCGACTAAGCTCACACCTCAGAAACCGCAAGAACAACTCCTATGTCCTACCAGAGCACCGGTTAAACAAGTCTACTCCTTTCCTCTCCTGCTGGAGAACTCCTTAACTATTGTGTTGGCTCCTGACTCCCCTTTGTGGCTGCTCCTTTCCCAGGTCCCTGTCACTAGTGGGTGGTGCCTTCCATGTTTGGAGGCTACCTTAAGACCCTACCCTAGCCCGATCCCCATTGGGGAGGGCCACCTAATTGTGTATTTGAGTGTGTAAGTGGTGAAACCGTACTGACCACCTCCAGTTCCGGGTTAAGCACTGCACCTTAAATCAGGTTCAGTACTCTGTGGTGCCACACATGGGTCTCCCCAGCCTGAGAATACCAGCTCCCAGCTGTCGGCTTTATCATGGCTGAGTATCAAAATGGGGGGGAGCATGCCGTTTCTTTTAATTAAAGAATAAAGTTGTATGCAGTCCCTTTTATCTTGATACACAGCCAAGATAAGCACACTGCTTAGGGCTGCAGCCTGTAGCTGTATACTTTATCTGTGCTAGGTATCATAATATGGGGGGACCCTACACTAATTTTTTATTTATTTATTTTTACACTAATATATGTAATATATACACACAGTGCGTCTGATTGAAAGCAATCAGACATGCTGTCACACAGGGTGGGGACCTGTCTGACGCCACCCAATCAGATTCTCGAGGACTGCCGGGGGGGGGGGGTAGTAGTGCATACACTGTGTGCAGAATTCTTAGGCAAGTTGCATTTTAGATGATTTTTTTTTATTATTCATCAACAACTATGTTCTCAATCAACCCAAAAGACTCATAAATATCAAAGCTTAATATTCTTGAAAGTTGGAGTGGGTTTTTTTTAGATTTGGCTATCTCAGGAGGATCTCTGTTTGTGCAGGTAACTATTACTGTGCAGAATTATTAGGCAACTTAATAAAAACCAAATATATTTCTATCTCACTTGTTTATTTTCACCAGGTAAACCAATATAACTGCATAAAATTTAGAAATAAACATTTCTGACATGCAAAAACAAAACCTCAAAAAATTAGTGACCAATATAGCTACCTTTCTTTATGATGACACTCAACAGCCTACCATCCATAGATTCTGTCAGTTGCTTGATAGGTTTACGATCAACATTGCGTGCAGCAGCCACCACAGCCTCCCAGACACTGTTCCGAGAGGTGTACTGTTTTGCCTCCCTGTAGATCTTACATTTTATTAGGGACCACAGGTTCTCTATGGGGTTTAGATCAGGTAAACAAGGGGATCATGTCATTGTTTTTTCATCTTTTAGACCTTTATTGGCCAGCCACGCTGTGGAGTAGTTGGATGAATGTGATGGAGCATTGTCCTGCATGAAAATCATGTTTTTCTTGAATGATACTGACTTCTTCCTGTACCACTGCTTGACGAAGTTGTCTTCCAGAAACTGGCAGTAGGTCTGGGAGTTGAGCTTCACTCCATCCCGTGAGGTAGCAGCATTGCTTGTGCAAAAACGGGAGGCAGTGAGGCAGCAGCGTGTTCAAACCAACAGTCTATTTATTGTTGCAGCATAAATAGATCCAGTTTTCCACAGTCAAATAAAGGCTCTTCCGGATCACCGCCGGTGCATATAAACAAATCCTAAAAGTCTTGTTACCTTAGGAACCCGTTAACTGCAGGGATCTGTTGAGGTTTTCCCAGGTTCACACTCCTAGCGAGTGTTCCCTCCACACAGAGCCAGATCACACAGCATGTGTTTGCTTCAACAAGCCTGGCTCTCAACTGAGACTGAATTCCAGAGCCCTGTGTTCAGCCTCCACACAGGCTGATACACCCAGAGCTCCCTGCTCTGCTCTCATCCTCTGCAGAACACACACTGACAGTCTAGAGCCAGTCTCCCCTAGACTGCCCTAGATACTCTGCTACAGGTTCAGAACCACAGGATTGTTTTAACCCTTGGAGCCACACCCACAGGTGGTAAGGAGTGTTTAATCAGCCTCAGACACTTTTCCATGACTCTGCATGTAATGCAATCCTGTGGAACCACAGGTCCCAGCCAACTTCACATTGCAGAGCACCAATGCTTCTGCAAAACATACCGGCCATTTACAATGCTGCCGGTTGATGCCTCACAATCCTCAATCCAAAAAGGTCCCACAAGTTAATCTTTGATGATACCAGCCCCCACCAGTACCCCACCTCCACCTCGCTGGCGTCTGAGTCGGAGTGGAGCTCTCTGCCCTTTACTGATCCAGCCTCTGGCCCATCCATCTGGCCCATCAAGAGTCACTCTCATTTCATCAGTCTATAAAACTTATGAAAAATCAGCCTTGACGTTTTATCTTGTGTTTCTTGTTCAAAGGGGGTCGTTTTTCAGCCTTCCTTACCTTGGCCATGTCCCTGAGTATGCCACACCTTGTGCTTTTTGATACTCCAGTAACGTTGCAGCTCTGAAATATGGCCAGACTGCTGGCAAATGGCATCTTGTCAGCTTCACGCTTGATTTTCCTCAATTCATGGGCAGTTATTTTGCGTCTTTTTTGCCCAACTTGCTTCTTGCGACCCTGTTGGCTATTTAACATGAAACGCTTGATTGTTTGGTGATCACGCTTCAAAGGTTTCGCAATTTCAAGACTGCTGCATCCCTCTGCAAGACATCTCAGAATTTTGGACTTTTCAGAGCCCGTCAAATCTCTCTTCTGACCCATTTTGCCAAACGAAAGGAAGTTGCCTAATAATTAAGCACACCGAATATAGGGTGTTGATGTCATTACACCACACCCCTCCTCATTACAGAGATACACATCACCTGATTTACTTAATTGGTAGTTGGCTCTCAAGCCTATACAGCTTGGACAGGACAGCATGTATAAATATATATGATATATATATATATATATATATATATATATATATATATATATCTATCATGGGATCAAAATACTCATTTGCCTAATAATTCTGCACACAGTGTATGTATGAGTTTAATCAGCACCTACTCTAAACCCCCTATCTCTTCTATCACCATTTTTAAGCTCCTGATTCGGGTCCTCATAGACTTATATGGGGACAAGCATCCGGCCAGATGTCTGGAATCAATTCCGGGCCCGAACCGAGTTTGTTTTTTAAACTTGGTTGGGTATCTGCGAGTCCACCCGCCACTCCTCATAAAGTGAAACTAGTCAGAATTGAAAAATTGACCTGGTCAAGAAGGTGAAAACATGCTTCGGGGTGGAGGGGTTAAATGGTGAAACTTTGAGTCCTGATTGGGTCCTGATTATTAAGTATTGACATAATTCCAGATGGCAAGGACTATTCCAAGTGTTCAAACCACTACAATTGCGGTAAAAGTTGCTGAGAGGAACCTTTCTTACTGCAAACTGGTAAAAGGTCTCCAGGGGAAGGAGTAAAGAGACCACATCTCTGGAGGTAATAGTCTGACTATAAAGCAGGGTCCTCTTAAAAGGAGAGGGCTCGTCTCAACCTTAGTGAAGAAACCAACTGCCATAAGGAAAGCAGGGTGATGGGAAGCAAGGGAATTGTAGTGAAAATCCTGTTGACAATATTGGGGATTCAAGGGAAATATATTCCATATCCAAATTTCTATTGTGAGTTTGGGTTGGACTATCCGATAAAAAAAATGTAACCTTTTAATCAGTGAGAGACATCTACAGTATAGGTGGATTTATACTCACTGGTAAAAGACAAATGTGGAATGAAAGGTAAGGAAGCTATAGTAATATTTCCAGATAAGTTTGTATACCTCCCAACCACATTGACTCCGGCTCCTGACTTGATCTGATACTGGGCCAGATTATGGATACAAGATATACTGGGGTGGTACTATTAAACCAGGATTACACAAGAAGTTAAAAAAATTATAATTCAGAATGTACAACTAATGTCAATTGCAATAAACTCCTAAACACACAAGAGCAGGGGTGTTAAAATCAACACCCATGGGCTAAATCTGATCTGCCGCATCATTTTACTGTATGTTGCCTGCAAGCTGGGTGCTTTTCTCTGCCATCCATAATGTCCAGAAGAAAAAAGCACCGTCCATAATTTGTTTAAATTTTCTGCCAGTTTGTACTGCGCATATGCTAAAGAGGATGCCAAGCGCAGTACAAATGGTAGATGCTAGAATGTTAAGGCTACTGGTAGGTGTGACATCATTTCCATAATGTGTTGTCGGCGACATAGCCGACTTTACCTATGTGCTAGTGGTGCGGTCGCACAGGGCGCCGGCAGGCCGACAGCAGAGGGGGGCACCCAGGGAGCAGAGCGGTTTACTTTCACTTTGCTGCTCCTAATGCACCGGCTCCAGCAGGGAGCACCCCCCCTCCCCTCTCCCCTCCGCTCTGCATACTGTCAGCTCCCTGCACAGGCTCCAGCAGGGAGCGCCCCCCCCTCCCCTCCACTCTGCATACTGTCGGCTCCCTACACAGGCTCCAGCAGGGAGCACCCCCCCTCCACTCTACATACTGTCGGCTCCCTGCACAGGCTCCAGCAGGAAGTGCCCTCCCCTCCGCTCTGCAGACTGTCGGCTCCCTACACAGGCTCCAGCAGGGAGCACCCCCCCTCCACTCTGCATACTGTCGGCTCCCTGCACAGGCTCCAGCAGGAAGTGCCCTCCCCTCCGCTCTGCATACTGTCGGCTCCCTACACAGGCTCCAGCAGGAAGCGCCCTCCCCTCCGCTCTGCGTACTGTCGGCTTCCTGCACAGGCTCCAGCAGGGTGCGCCCTCCCCTCCGCTCTGCGTACTGTCGGCTCCCTGCACAGTCTACAGCAGTCGGCGCCCTCCCGTGCTCTCAGCTCTGTGTCCTCTCTCCTCCCGTCTTTACCAGAGAGAGGAGGAGGCGGAGGGGCGGCAGGACTGCAGGAGATGCTGTTACAAAAGCCCCACTGAAACCCTGGAGCCCAGGAAGTGACTGTGAGTATAACATACTGTGTGTCATATCTGTAATGTATTATGTGCTGTCTGTATGTGTTATGTATAACATGTGTGTGTCCTGTATACTGTGCAACATGTTGCTGTCTGTTTATCTATTATCTGTCTGTCTGCCTATCCCTCAATTATAAATCTGAAAATAAGGAGCGCTGATAGTGTAATACCAGAGAAATCGGTGAGGTTAAACTATAAGTATACACTCACCTGAACAGGTTGTGATAGTCACAACCACTAATGCACATAAGATAATGGCGTCTGCTGCAACCCCACGTGGATGAGCATACAAAATGGAGTCGAGAAGGGGTTAAAGCCGCGCATCAGCCGAAATGAAGATGTAACGTGTTGATGAAGATAAACTTTCTTTTATTCCATAGGTCTACGCGTTTCGAGGTAAAACCTCTTCTTCAGGACCAGTACATCAACATAAACTTTATGTTGATGTACTGGTCCTGAAGAAGAGGTTTTACCTCGAAACGCGTAGACCTATGGAATAAAAGAAAGTTTATCTTCATCAACACGTTACATCTTCATTTCGGCTGATGCGCGGCTTTAACCCCTTCTCGACTCCATTTTGTATCTCTCAATTATATATCTGTCTATATCTATGTATCTCTATCTCTCTGTCTATCTATCTATCTATCAATCATATATCTATTTATCATATATCTAATCTATCTATCTATCCATCATCTATCTATCATATAGCAATCTATCATATCTTCTATCTATCTATCAATCATATATCTATCTATCATCTATCTAACTATTTATCTATCATATATCTATCTATCTATCCCTCTATCTATCTATCTATCATATATCTATCTATTATCTACTGTATCTATCCATGTATGCATCTATCCATCTATCTATCATATATCTATCTATCTATCTATCTAGCATCTATCATATATATCTCTATCATATATCTATCTATCTATCTATCTATCTATCTATCTATCTATCTATCTATCTATCCCTCTGTCTGTCTATCTATCTAACTACCTACAGTATCTATCTATCTATCTATCATATATCTATCTATCATATATCTAACTATTTATCTATCTATCATATATCTATCTATACCTCTATCTATCATATATCTATCTATCTATTATCTACTGTATCTATCCATGTATCCATCTATCTATCTATCTATCTATCTATCTAGCATCTATCATATATCTCTCTATCATATATCTATCTATCTATTCATCTATCTAACTACAGTATCTATATATTTATCTATCTATCTATGTATCTATTTATCTGATATCTATCTGATATCTATTTGTCTATCATCTGTCCAGCGTTGGTCTGGCACACAGACACCAGTCAATGCCCCAGTGGGCTCTCCAACTGGACATAGAGGGGACCCGCCAGCAGGTGCTCCACTGGCATCAAAGATCTGGAGCTCCGGCCCAGAACTTCTTGGCCGGAGCCCCGAATCTTCTGCAACCACAGCACTGAACTGTGTCGGCCTCACCCTGATACAGTTCAAACCTATGACAGAGCAAGAGCTCACTGCTCTATAGCTGCCAGTCTCCTAAGCCACAGACCGCTGCAGGCCTGTGTTTTAGGAGACCGTATATCCACAAGGGCAGTGCAGTGACATCATTGCATCGCGCTGCCTCCGCAGGCTACCATAGAAGAGAAGACGGAGGCTGCGGTGCTGGGAATCAGGATTAGGTGAGTATAATTTTTTTTATGTCTATATGGGATCTGTTGGGGCTCCAGTTGAATATAAGAGGCTATGTGGGGGCCCCTGCTGTGTATGGGAGCCTGTGTGAAGGCTTCTGCTGTGTATAGGAGGCTGTGTGAGGGCTCCTGCTGTGTGTAGGAGGCTGTGTGAGGGCTCCTTCTCTGTGTAATAGGCTGTGTGGGGGCACCTTCTGTGTGTAGACGGTTTTGTGGGGGCTCCTGCTGTGTGCAGGAGGCTGTGTGGGGGCTCCTGCTGTGTGCAGGAGGCTGTGTGGGGGCTCCTGCTGTGTGCAGGAGGCTGTGTGAGGGCTCCTGCTGTGTGCAGGAGGCTGTGTGGGGGCTCCTGCTGTGTGCATTAGTCTGTGTGTGGGCTCCTGCTGTGTGCAGGAGTCTGTGTGTGGGCTCCTGCTGTGTGCAGGAGGCTGTGTGTGGGCTCCTGCTGTGTGCAGGAGGCTGTGTGGGGGCTCCTGCTGTGCATAGGAGGCTGTGTGGGGGCTCCTGCTGTGCATAGGAGGCTGTGTGGTGGCTCCTGCTGTGCATAGGAGGCTGTGTGGGGGCTCCTGCTGTGCATAGGAGGCTGTGTGTGGGCTCCTGCTGTGCATAGGAGGCTGTGTGGGGGCTCCTGCTGTACATAGGAGGCTGTGTGGTGGCTCCTGCTGTGCATAACATGCTGTGTGGTGGCTCCTGCTGTGTATAACATGCTGTGTGGGGGCTCCTGCTGTGCATAGGAGGCTGTGTGGGGGTTCCTGCAGCTATTTGCATATAGTTGTTGTGTGGCCTCTAGAGTTAACTCCTCCTGTGGACCCCAGACACCCCAGTCTGACCCTGCATCCATCTATCTTTTCTATAGTATCTATGTGTGTGTCATGTATATGGTGTAATTTATGCAGTGGCAAAATGACTGGGCATGTGTGTGATGGTGGCCATTGCTATTTTTTCGGATGCATGGTTGAAAACCATTGAGGAGCAGTTGGCCACTGGCTCTCTGTTTCGCCCTTGCTCTGCACTACTGTGGGCCATGGATAGGTGTAATGACATCAGGGGGAGCCTGTGACGTGATGCCAGTGGGCCCGGCAGCTGCGGCCAGAGTGGGTGCAGAGCATGTGTAGGGGGTAATAGATACATATATATATTTACTAGCTGTAGTACCTGGCGCTATCCGGGATAGTAACTATCTCTCTCCCTCTCCCTCTCTCCCACTCTCCGTGTCCCTCTCTGTCTGTCTGTCTCCCTCTCTCTGTATGTTTCTGTCTCTGTGTGTCTGTGCTTGTGTTTGTGTGTATCTCTGTGTCTATATCTGTGTCACTGTGTCTCTTTGTGTCTCTGTGTGTCTCTGTCTCTACGTGTCTCTTTGTGTCTCTCTCTGTGTATCTCTGTCTATGTGCCTGTCTCTGTGTGTCTCTGCCTCTGTCTGTCTCTGTGTCTCTGTCTGTGTGTCTCTGTGTGTGTCTGTGTTTCTGTATGTGTGCCTCTGTGTGTCTCTGACTCTGCGTGTCTCTGTCTGTGTGTCTCTGTCTTTGTGGGTCTCTGTGTGTGTCCGTCTCTGTGTATCTCTGTCTGTGTCTCTGTCCCTGTGTGTCTCCGTCTCTTTCTCTGTGCCATTGTGTCTCTGTATCAGTCTCTGTGTGTCTGTGTTTCAGTGTGTCTCTGTTCTGTATCAGACTTTGTGTCTATGTCTCAGTGTGTATGTCTCTGTATCAGTTGCTGTCTCTGTGTGTGTCTCTGTATCAGTTTCTGTGTGTCTGTTTGTCTGTGTGTCTCTCTCTCTTTGTCTCTGTCTCTATATCAGTCTCTGTGACTCTATGTCTGTTTGTCTCTGTCTATGTCTCTGCATCTCTATCTCAGTGTCTCTGTTTCTGTGTGTCTCTGTCTGTCTCTGTGTGTCTCTTTGTCAGTCTGTGTGTCTCTGTCCCTGTGTGTGTCTCTGCATCAGTCTCTCTGCGTGTGTGTCTCTCTTTGTGTCTCTGTTTGTCTCTGTGTTTCTGTGTGTTTGTCTCTGTATCAGACTCAGTGTCCCTGTGTGTCCCTGTATCATTCTGTTTGTCTCTGTCTCTATATCAGTCTCTCTGTGTCTCTGTCTCTCTGTGTCTCTCTCTATATCAGCCTCTGTGTGTCTCTGTGTGTGTCTCTGTCTGTGTGTAACACTGTGTGTCTGTGTGTGTGTCGGTGTCTCTGTGTTTGTCTCTATCGACATTATATTATCTGACACATTACCTGTCTTATACTAACAATGTCCTTTTTTGCCTATAGCAACCAATTACAGCTCCTATTAATGACCTGTAGCTCCCAGCTTCATTGATTTTAATGTAAACAGGTTTTCCGGCAAATAACTGTAAAGCGCGGGGTTACATTTTCCCCTCAAAACATAGTCTATGACATCCCCTGAGTCACATGGGGCGTCTGTGCAAAATTTTGTGATTGTAAATGTGACGGTGCGGATTCTTTAACCGACATACACACACACATATATACACTGAGCTTTATATATTAGATCATACACCCTACATATGCCCTGTACCTGTCACGTACAGTGTGTAATGTAATGTAATTCTGAATATTGGCCTGCCATAACCTAAAAGTGTGTAATATGCGCTGTGTTAGGATTTCACTTGCCGATTCGAGTAGATGTCATCTGATCGCTCACTTGTGATTTGCAATGTGTGGTCATCTGCCGAATGATGTCTCCTCCTGTTTCTCTCAAAGTGAAAATTATAACAATGAGAAAATTATAACAATGAGAGACGCAGGAGGAGACGTCATTCAGCAGATGACCCCCCAGTCTGCAAATCACTGGTGAGCGATCACATGACCACTCAAATTGGCAAATTAAATCCTAACAGTGTATATTACACATTTTGGGGGTTCAACCAGTCAATGTGCAGAATGTCAGCCACAGGGGAGACACCGGTCAGTCTAGGGCAGCAGAGCAGGGATAAGCCTTTGGGCACCGGCCTCCCGAGTGCCTCATGCTAATTGCATTGTCCCCGGCCAGAGATAAAATGTGTTTTATCTGAAATGTGGAGGCCTCAGAGTAAAATGTACAAGACTGCAATAGTGGAGCCGGTGTCTGATTACTTCCACTCGGGGGTCGTGCAGGAGGAATCAGCTGTCAGATTCCTTACCTTGTAGCAAAATAACATTGGAGTCTCATATGTTAGGCTATGTGCGCACGTTGCGTACAGTTCACTGCAGAAATTTCTGCAGCGATCTGAAGAGCACATGTGAGCTTTAAATCGCTGCAGAAATGTCCGTAGTGAAGCCGATTCCATGCCGAAGAGCTGCGCTCTAAAACGCCACGTGCGCACGGCCCCTGCACAATCTCCATAGACTGTGCAGGGGAGGCAGGACGCATGCAGTTACGCTGCGCTACAAAGCGCAGCATAACTGCATGTATTTACGCAACGTGCGCACATAGCCTTACATGGTGTCACTGCCGTCTGCACATCACATGTAATGGTTTAGGGGATGTTCACACGCAGCAGATTTTTTTACCACAAATATGCAGCGTTTTTGTCCCAAGAATGCACCAAAAAAAGCACCGCGGTAAAAACGCATAAAAAACACAATGTGTTTTTGATGCGTTTTTACAATGTTTTGCCCAATGCGGTTTTTAAGTCTAATCTATTGACTGGAAGGGTTCAAAAACGAAAACGCAAAAAGAACTGACCTGCTGCATCTTCAAAAACGCAACCAAGATGCAGCCAACAAAAGATGCCCAGTGTGGACAGCAAAATCAAAATCCCATAGACTTTGCTGGGAGGAGGAAATGCATGCATTTGGTGCATCTTTGTGACCTCAAAAATGCAACAAAAGATGTCCTGTGTAAACTTAGCCTTAAGCTGGTGTCACACATAACGACGACGACAACGACGTCGCTGCAACGTCACCATATTCTGTGACGTTGCAGCGACCTCAACAGCGACGTCGCTAAGTGTGACACATAACAACGATCAGACCCCTGCTGCGAAATCGTTGCTCGCTCCTGAATGTTCCAGGTCATTTTTTGATCGCTGTTATCCCGCTGCGCCATGCTGATAAGCGCTGCATTCTTGTATTTGACACCACAGCAGCGACCATCGCTACGACGCTGAAAACAGTGACGTAGGGCTGAAGGCAGGATAAGGGCGTGTTTTTGCGCTCTATTTTGCAACGCCCCTACGTCTCCGATTGGTGGTTACAACAGCGTTCCGATTGGGTACCTTGCCGAAGGCGTCACTGTGATTTCATTCTTTAAGTTCTATTTTTTGTTCTACGAAGTACATTCTCTGTTTGGCGTCGCTAGTGTGTCGTGTTTTCTGGATCTTTCATCAGACCTCTTATCAGACCTTGTGATTGAAAAGGTAGGTATGCTTTGAAATTGTTTTATATAGGATAGTACTTTTGTATACGGGAACAGTATTGTACTACTTGCATTCTTGTACTTAGGGAACCAATATTATAATATTTATATTCTTATACACAGGGAGCAGTAGTTATATTCTTGGATATAGTGGGCAATATTATAGTTGTATTCTGGGTCAGTATTATAGTAGTTATATTCTTGTATATAGTGGGCAGTTTTATAGTTGTTATATTGTTGCATATAGGGGGCAGTATTATAGTACTTTTATTCTTGTATATAGGGGGAGTATTATAGTACTTACATTCTTGTATATAGTGGGCAGTTTTATAGTTGTTATATTGTTGCATATAGGGGGCAGTATTATAGTACTTTTATTCTTGTATATAGGGGGGATTATTATAGTACTTACATTCTTGTATATAGTGGGCAGTTTTATAGTTGTTATATTGTTGCATATAGGGGGCAGTATTATAGTACTTTTATTCTTGTATATAGGGGGGAGTATTATAGTACTTACATTCTTGTATATAGTGGGCAGTTTTATAGTTGTTATATTGTTGCATATAGGGGGCAGTATTATAGTAGTTATAATTTTGTACATAGGAGCAGTATTATAGTAGTTATATTCTTGTATATAGGGGGCAGTATTATAGTAGTTATATTCTTGTATATAGAGGGCAGTATTATAGTAGTTATATTCTTGTATATAGGAGCAGTATTATAGTAGTTATATTCTTGTATATAGGAGCAGTATTATAGTAGTTATATTCTTGTATATAGGGGCAGTATTATAGTAGATATATTCTTGTATATAGGGGGCAGTATTATAGTACTTATATTCTTGTATATAGGGGGCAGTATTATAGTTGTTATATTCTTGTATATAGGGGCAGTATTATTGTAGTTATATTCTTGTATATAGGAGCAGTATTATAGTAGATATATTCTTGTATATAGGGGGCAGTATTATAGTACTTATATTCTTGTATATAGGGGGCAGTATTATAGTTGTTATATTAATTTATTTACATAGCTGGAAGTATTATATTTTTTATATTCCGGTATATAGGAATATACATACATATTGTTGAAAATTCTCTTATTTCGTTTTATTTTTGCAGTTTCACATCATGGATGATACGCAGTGTGCTGTTCTAGTTGCTGCAATGCTGGTGGAGGAAGCTCGGCGACAAGATGAGGCACGGATGCTAGAGAGGCGTTCAAAAGCGAAAGCGTCGCATGTGGACCAGAGAGTGGCTGCAGAGGAGGTCCGAATTCTCACACATGCAACTTATCAGAGAGCTGCAGGAGAAGGATCCTCATGATTTCCGCAACTATCTGCGGATGTCAGAGGAATCCTTCAAAATGTTACTGGAAAGAGTTACGCCACTCATTCAACGAAAGGATACAAAGATGCGTGCTGCCGTCCCCCCAGATGAAAGATTGGCAGTCACACTGCGATTCCTGGCCACAGGACGCTCCCTCCAAGACTTGCATTTTTCTGCTGCTGTTTCAAGGTCCCTGCTCAGCGTAATAATTCTGGAGACATGTAATGCAATTGTTCGCAGTCTACGCAGCGATAATCAATTTCCTAAAACAGTGGAGGCATGGAATAAAATTGCCAAGGATTTTGAGCAGCTCTGGCAGTTCCCAAACTGTGGTGGGGCTTTGGATGGAAAACATGTGCGCATCACGCAACCACGGAACAGCGGATCCTATTTTTACAATTACAAGGGCTATTTCAGCCTCATCATGATGGCCCTTGTTAATGCAAACTATGAATTCATAAATGTCGATGTTGGCATGAACGGCAGGGTTTCTGATGGTGGTGTTTTGGAGCACACAGCATTTGGTGAGCATTTGCAGAACGGTGCCCTGCACTTGCCACCCAACTCTGAGACCACAGGAAACCTTAATTTTGTTTTTGTCGGCGATGAAGCCTTCCCACTTCATGCCAATCTTCTAAAACCGTTTCCACAAAACGCTCTTACGCAGGAAAGACGCATTTTCAATTACCGCTTGTCAAGGGCACGTCGGGTAGTAGAAAATGCCTTCGGGATCATGGCCAACCGCTTCAGACTTTTCCACACTCCGATTAACCTAAAGCTACAATCAATAGACTCTGTTGTTTTGGCCTGTTGCACGCTGCACAACTTCCTTCGTCGTCAAGATGTAAATGCGTACAGTCCGCCTGGTTTCGTGGACTCTGTGGAACCAACAAATGGGGAAGTGGTTCTTGGTGAGTGGCGTGCTAACGCTCCAGCAATCGCAGGCCTTCAACCGGTCATACATGGCAGAAACAAGGATGATGCGAAGGCCTGCCGAGAAAACTACTGCCAATATTTTAACGGTCCTGGTGCTGTAAGTTGGCAGCAACAGATGTTATAGAGGCCTACTGAGCATTTTGCTGTCTATACTGTTTTTTTAATAATATATTTTTGTTGTCCATTTTATTTTAATCTTTCTGAATTTTATAATGTTTGCATTTGTTCAATAAAATGTTATATAAACTATTATGGTTGATGACTTTTATTACATTGACTGCCATTTGGACCAACAACCATTTAGGTCCTCTGTACCGATACCCCATCGAGTATAATTGCATGTCCGCTCTATTCTCCTTCCCATAATAGATTTGTAAATCAAAATGATACCACTAACACTTTATGCCATTGCTATACCCAGCAAAAAGTCATTGGGCCCCGGGACCACCCTCCCTACCCGCGGATGGGTTAACATCCAGCTGCCACTACCTCTCCCCTGGGTGCCCAACAACAACAGCGGTGGTGTCCCACCTGCCCCGATGTACAAGATTATAACTACTATAATACTGCAACCTATGCACAAGAATAAAAATACTATAATACTGCCCCTATGCACAAGAATATAACTACTATAATACTGCCCCTATGCACAAGAATATAAATACTTTAATACTGCCCCCTATGTACAAGAATATAAATACTTTAATACTGCCCCCTATGCACAAGAATATAACTACTATAATACTGCCCCCTATGTACAAGAATATAAATACTTTAATACTGCCCCCTATATACAAGAATATAACTACTATAATACTGCCCCTATGTACAAGAATATAACTACTATAATACTGCCCCTATATACAAGAATATAACTACTATAATACTGCTCCCTATGTACAAGAATATAACTACTATAATACGGCCCCCTATATACAAGAATATAACTACTATAATACTGCCCCTATGTACAAGAATATAACTACTATAATACTGCCTCTATATACAAGAATATAACTACTATAATACTGCCCCTATGTACAAGAATATAACTACTATAATACTGCCCCCTATGTACAAGAATATAACTACTATAATACTGCCCCCTATGTACAAGAATATAACTACTATAATATTGCCCCTATGCACAAGAATATAACTACTATAATATTGCCCCTATGCACAAGAATATAACTACTATAATACTGCCCCCTATGTACAAGAATATAAGTACTATAATATTGCCCCTATGCACAAGAATATAACTACTATAATATTGCCCCTATGCACAAGAATATAACTACTATAATACTGCTCCTATGTACAAGAATATAACTACTATAATACTGCCCCTATATACAAGAATATAACTACTATAATACTGCTCCTATATACAAGAATATAACTACTATAATACTGCTCCTATGTACAAGAATATAACTACTATAATACTGCCCCTATATACAAGAATATAACTACTATAATACTGCTCCTATATACAAGAATATAACTACTATAATACTGCTCCTATGTACAAGAATATAACTACTATAATACTGCCTCTATGTACAAGAATATAACTACTATAATACTGCCCCTATATACAAGAATATAACTGCTATAATACTGCCCCCTATATACAAGAATATAACTACTATAATACTGCTCCTATGTACAAGAATATAACTACTATAATACTGCCCCCTATATACAAGAATATAACTACTATAATACTGCTCCTATGTACAAGAATATAACTACTATAATACTGCCCCCTATATACAAGAATATAACTACTATAATACTGCCCCCTATATACAAGAATATAACTACTATAATACTGCCCCTATATACAAGAATATAATTACTATAATACTGCCCCTATATACAAGAATATAACTACTATAATACTGCTCCTATGTAGAAGAATATTCCATAACTTTACATTCCATAATTCCATAACACAAAAATCCAATACACAAAGATAAATCAAAGATTTAAGTGCTATCTATGCCTTTTGCTATCTGACTCGGTTACAGCCGGGATCGCAGACGGGAACGCTACTGTGACTCTGTGCTAGCTTTATTCAGACCGCTAGTTTCACAAACGGGAACGCTACTGTGACGCGGTTCGAGCGCCTCGTTGATAACGAGACCGCTAGCGGGATCGCTATTGCGACGTTGTTCAGAACGTGACGTGATGACGTTACTCACGTCGCCTTTGAAGTCTGTTGGGCGGCGTACATGTTCTGTTAATGTTCAGAGGCGGGAACATGGCGGCTAGGAGTCGCAGTTCTCCATGGGGGCCTGTGGAGGTCCGTTATTTAGTAAAAATGATGGTAAAAAAAGACTTTCTGCGAGGCACAGCATGACCATCCCATGCTTCATAAGCAGGCTGTGCTGAGGCTAATTAGTAGAGGCCTGGCCCGTCGATTTGGGGTGGAGCGATCCACAACCCAAATTAGGAAGAAACTGGCAGACCTGCGGTATAAGTCCAGTGAACTCCTCGCCAGCATCCGAGCAGACATCGAGAGGCGTCATGGTGAGTGCTGTTTAGCGGCTTTGGTCCTGTTCAGCTTTGTTTACCCATGAACAACCCATGGCTTTATGGTTCATGGATCATGGATATTTACCTGCTTTCTTCGGCTCTGCTGCCTCCCGCTCCTGACCACCGCTCATTCATTGATTATTCACCGCACTCAGGACCTGGAAGCCGGAGCGGCGCGATGACAGCACCGGGCACAGCACCGTTGAGGGCATCAACGCAGGGACAGGTGAGTATTCTGCAAGCACAGTGGCCTCCAGGAGGTCATCAGAGTTTCCAATGAACTTTGATGACCATCCTGCGACACCCACGCTACAGCTTCATGGGTTCATCAGAGTTCATTGGGAACTGTGACGAGTCCCCGAGATGCTCCGGCTTCCAGGTTCTCAACATACACACACACCTGTATACTCACCCAGCAATGCGGTCCCCATCACTGTCCCTGCTTCCAGCTGCTCACTGCAGTGAATATTCAGTGAGTATAATTACCATCGATAAGGACCGGGAGGCAGCAGAGCCAGAGACAGCAGCGCTGGAGAGAGGTAAATATAGAAAATCTTTTTATTAAAAAGACCCGTGTTTTCTCTGGTATTTGTCACACTGATGTCACACAGATCACATCAGTGTACGATCCGTGTGACACCTGTGCTGCCAGTGAAAAAAAGGATAGGTGTGCGTGCAGGGCCACGAGGGGTCACACAGTCCGTAACTTACTGTTTGTGTATGAAGGATAGTATATATGTTATATACAGTATTGGGTAAAACCTCCTTCCTTACGCAATGTGGCCGGGAGGCATGGAAGGGGAGCTTCCTCGTTCCTGTGGCGTCACACGCAGCGATGTGTGCTGCCGCAGGAACGAGGAACAACTTCGTTACTGCTGCATTCACGATTTTTGAGAATGGACACCCATGTCGCCGATTAGCGTTTTTGCCCGTTTTTTCAACGATGCAAAATCGCTCATCGGAGTCACACGCAACGGCATCGCTAATGCGGCCGTTTGTGCGTCAAGATTTCCGTGAAGCCATCGACTTATATTTGCGATGTCGTGGTGTGTCAATCCCCCTTTAATGGTGTTGGACGCAGCTTACAGCAAGAAAAAGTGCTGTGAGGTTCCCGCAGAAAACATATGGGAACATTGACTGAAAAATCTGAAAAGTTCTGTCTGGTGGAAAAATGAAAGGTATTGAAAAAAATCAGTAAAACAAAAATAATCGAACACATGGGTGCTGAACGAGTTATCGAGGACCTGTCACCCACTCCCCACGCATGCATAAGTGCAGGAATGAATGCAGCATACATACTTTCATAACATGGACATTAACTGTGATATTCTTCCCCGACACTGGTGACCCAGCGATTACAATTGGAAAAACATGGCACAAAATGCCAATGACCAATCATTAAAATAAAAAAAAATAATCTTAATTTATATAAAATTTACAAAGAATAATAATACAATTGTGTAAAATATGAGGTAGTTTGGCGAGGACCCAAAGGAGGGGATTTATTTCTGAAACATATGCACTAGAAATATACACACACATATGGCTTCTAAACTTGCTCACTCAGATATGCAACGAGATAAGAAGGATAGTCAGATGACTGGACAATGCTCCAAACGCGATTAGAACAAGGTTGTTTGGAAAGCACAGTGTAGTTCAAATGCAATATATTGCAAAGAAAATAATCACATTATACCGAGATATCTAGTGTGCATATCAGAGGGACAAGGTGGCGAAAAAGAGCTAATTATCCTTTGTAAAAGGTATGGTATGCAAACTTGACCATAGGTAAATTTCAGATACCTAAAAACTTCAATGCTCCTGGGGTAATGGGATTATTTACTCTTTGCATATATTAGGATTTGATCAACACTGTGCCAGTCTTTACAAAAACCATTTCGCAATAAACCATGCTGTGTAATCGCGTTTGGAGTATTGTCCATTGACCTGATTATCAGTGTTATCTCAGTGCATATCTAAAGAAAATAATTACATTATACCAAGATATCTAGTGTGCATATCAGAGGGTCAAGGTGGCGAAAAAGAGCTAATTATCTAACTTGATCATAGGTAAATTTCAGATACCTAAAAACTTCAATGCTCCTGGGGTAATGGGTTTATTTTCTCTTTGCATTTACATCTCTGATTATCATTGTTATCTCGGTGCATATCAGAGTGACATTAGAAGCCTTGAGTACAAGCCATATGTTATACTATTTACAGAACAGAATAAAATAGAAGAATTTAAGTGATTGATTTTTGTGCCTTGTTTTTCCAATGAATGCAGCATGTCTGCTGCTTTGAGGCAAGTGGTCCCCATGTGTCTGGTGCCCCTAGAAAAAGGTTTGTCAAACATACGTAAAAAAGCAGGCTATACACGGGCTTTACATGCTACAATATATCTACCGATGTGTCGGCGGGGTCACGTTGTAAGTGATGCACATCCGGCATCGTTAGAGATATTGTAGTCTGTAAAACCTACATGCGATTACGATTAAACGAATAACCGGTCATCGCATACACGTCGTTCAATTACTAAAAATTGAACGTCTGGTTGCTCAATGTTCCCGAGGCAGCACACATCGCAGTGTGTGACACCCCGGGAATGATGAACTGCAACTTACCTGCGTCCCGCTTCTTACGTATGGATGGTCGTATAGAAGGGTAAGTACTTGTGACAGGAACAAAGCATAGGTGCGACACGGTCAACAAATTTCAGTTGTCGCACATAAGATGGGGGCGTGTCACATCACATACGATATCGTATGCAGAATTGTATGGTGTCAAGTAGGCGTAAGCCATGGTGGCCTGGAGTTATGCGCTCAATAAAAGTTTTCTCCTATACCTAGGACCACCTCCAGCTGCACAGGCAGCTCCACCATCTCCACCCTCTCCGGCTGTGGATCCACCATCTCCGCCAGCTCCAGCATCTCCTGCTGCGGAGCCATCATCCCCGCCGGCTCCAACATCTCCTGCTTCCGATCCACCACCTCCGCCTGCTGGGACACCCTCTCCTTCTCCAACCCCATCACCTGCTGCAACCCCATCTCTTCCTTCAACCCCATCACCAGCTGCAACACCATCTCTTCCTTCAACCCCATCACCACCTTCTACCCAGTCTCCCCATACTTCTCCTTCTAACGATGCCTTCTCCCCCGCATCAGTTGGTGAGTTTTGTGCAGGCTACCCTTCCTGTAATTTATGCACATAACATGGTGTCCCTACAAGTTGTAAAGGATACATGGATGTTTAAATGATGGTGGGCTGTCGTGTACTAATATTTGATTTGTGTTCCCTAGCCACAGGATCTGGTTGGGCCATCAGCGCCTCAGAGGAAGAAGGTGATGAACCCCAGAACCGTAAGTGGTCAACCAAAAACATATACCTGACAGTTCGATGTTGGAACAAGGATGGTTAACTTTTCCCATTCCCTCCACAGAAATCCCCACACTACAGGACGTGTTGGATTCACAACGCCGTTTGTCAGAAGCCGTCCGGCGTCATGGGGAGCTGCTGGAACAGTTTTTGGCAGCCCAACAGCAGGGCCACTGAATGTTTGTGATTTAAATGTTTTTTTTGTTTTGTATGTCACATAAATCTTTCTAGTTTATTTTCGCTGTTGCTTACATTTTTGGACAAAACTTTCAAACAGGGTTTGGGAACCTATTTACTGCCGGGGACCATTTGGAATTTCCTACCAACCAACGGGGGCCACACCAAATTATCAACTTGAACACGACCAGGCTATATTTGTTAAAATAATTAATAAAATCAGCCCCAGAGTGGTGGCTGGAGAGACTGTGATGTTCGGTGAGATTGATCATTTTGATTCTCACCACTACATTTCCATGTATGTCTTGGTCTGGAGAGGCTGGGGGCATACACAACACAGGAGAAGCTAGGGCACATACATCACAGGAAACACTGAGGCATATACATCCCAGGAGAGGCTGCGTCATATACATCCCTTAAGAGTATGGGGCATATACATCACCCTGAGCAGTAGTTGGCAGCACAAAGAGCACTGTGCCGCCCTGGCAAAACCTGGGTGTTACAGAGGTCTGCATACATGTTATTGATGCTGATTGAACCCTCCCTTGGGGAGGTTCCCACACACAAACACACACCAGCCAATCAGACCCCACTCACCCCCTCCCCACGAAAACAGGAGGACATCAAGACTGTAGAGTAGCAACAATGTTTTTTTTTTTTTCAATGATCTTGACTGTCCAGGGGAGGGTGTGTGTGTGTGTGTGATGTTACCTCTGAGACCACCTGGCTAGTCCAGGGCGTCACATAAGCAGCCCCTGTGTGGGGCTGGGGTGAGTGGTACTCACAGCCTCAGGAATGGGCCAGCCTCTTGTGGGACCCGAAGTGGACCAGGAGAGGGGTGCCAGCTGTCGGGACCCAGTACGGACCAGTGTGAAAAGAAGACACATACCTCGGGCAGGAAAAGATCACCTGAATTACACACACGGGTGTGGGACCCGTCTTCACAGCAGCGGGCCGTTGGCACCTGTTACCAGCAACTTGGTTAATTACTGGACTGGGGTTAGTTATTGGTTTATACTGTGAGTACTCCTGCACCACCCGGTACAAGGCGAGGACTGTACCCGTCACTCTACAAACTACCTCTCCCAATTGGGCCCTGGGACTATAAATCCCCCTACCCGTGGAGGGTATCCCACCTAGCTGCCCCACACCATCAGTCCCAGGCACGGTCCCCAGAGGCAGTGGCGGTGCCACCACCTTATCAACGCAACCCACGGGTGGCGTGACAGACAATTCCCCCTACCTAATCCCCCTCTTTTTTGGGAGCTTGACATTACAGACCGGGTCACGACACCGGGATACCTGCAGAAGTAACCCCTTGGCCAGGATCTCATTTCCCCCCCAATCCCTGGGCAACACAGCAATAGGTGGCAGCACAAAGAGCTGTAGGTGGCATAACACAAACAGCACTGACAGTGACAGCACTAGAAGGCAGCAGGGAGAGCACTATGTTCCCCACCACAGCTTTAAAACAAAGAACCCACAAAAACATTCTTATTTAAAAAAAATAAAAAAAAACACCCACACACACACATTATATATGTGCATCGTGCATCTGTAGAGTTGTGCCATGATGGCGACCTTGACCTCCACCCAACCCTTTACCCCGTGAATAATGTTATGCAGAATTCATGAAAGCTGTACAAAAGTTTGAAATCAAAGACATTTTTTATTACAATTCCCTAACATTGCTTAAACAACAACAAAAACAGCATAAATATTATAACAAAAAACAAAAACTATAAATTTTGGTATTGCTTATTCGAGTCATTTAAATGTTGCCTCTGTGGGCTGAAAAATTGGTTCGTTGGGGGGAACATGGGATACTGTGCGGGGGGGTCATGCTGGAGGTGTGGTGGAGGCTCCATCCTCATCCATGGCACTTGATCCCATGAAGACTGTTGTCGATGTTCTACGTCACACACTTTTGAGGAGTCTGTCAGTTTCCCCTCTGCCGCCTTGTTGAGGGCCTCCAGCATGACCCTTTCGACATGAACTCTTTGTTTGTCATCCAGCTTACGGAGTCTTTCATCCGTAAGCTGGGCAAATCCGCAAATGGATGGTCTGCTGTGCTGCTCCAGGATTTTCTTCGCCATATCCATAAGGTCTGTTGAAGATGAGTTGTTCGGCTGCCTCTTACGGGTTGAGGAGATCCGCCGTGGTAATGGAGCTTCTGCGGTCTCCTCGGAAGTCCCGGCAATTTCATCATCACCACCTGTCGCTATTGGCCCAGCTTCACAACGATCCTGCGGAACAATAAAAATGATGTTAAACTCAGATATCATGAGCAGCAGGCACAGGGATACACATGCACTGGAAACTAATGGGAGGGGCAGACTAGTGCTACAGGATATGAAATGTCATTACACGGTATGAAAATAGAGTGGGGGAAACTAGTAAAGGAGTATACTTATCTGAACTGGAAGGGATACATTTTGAAATCTGCAACAGTAATCATAGAAAACCGTAGTAACTATTTTCAATTAAATAATGCCATGTACATCAAAAGTTTCACAAAGGTACTTACATCTCCAACTGTGGTGTCAGACCGGACCTCAGGCTGTGTTCCGGGACCAAAGGACAGCGATGTTATTGTCCGTGGTACCTCTTGGTCTCTTATGAAGGCCAGCAAATCGTAGTACCAAAGCTTTGGAACGTAAAGTTCCTCCGTTCCGGCACCAGATTTGCTGGCCTTTTCCACCTTATTTAGTTCCTTTTTATAAACGGTGCGAAGACCCTGGATTTTCTTTCGCACAATCTCTGTCGTAATGGTCTCCGTAGGGTTATGCCTCTGGAACAATTCAATAAGCTGCTCATAGGCCTGCTTTTTCTTGTATCGATTGCTGTAATCGACAGACTTTATCTTCCACAAACAAGGCAGGGATTGATACATCTCAATCACCTCCCTTATGAATTCTTGTTTGTTGGAAGACATCTGAAAAAAAAGGAAATTAATGTATTACTACATTGTTATAAACTAAGCACAAGAATATAGCTGCTATAATACTGCCACCTATGTACAACTACTTTAATACTGCTCCTATGTCCAATAATATAACTACTATAATACGGCCCCCTATGTACAAGAATATAACTACTATCATACTGCCCCCTATATACAAGAATTTAACTACTATAATACTGCTCCTATGCACAAGAATATAACTACTATAATACTGCCCCTATGTACAAGAACATAACTACTATAATACTGCTCCTATATACAAGAATATAACTACTATAATACTGCCCCTATATACAATAATATAACTACTATAATACTGCCCCTATGTACAAGAATATATCTACTATAATACTGCTCCTATATACAAGAATATAACTACTATAATACTGCCCCTATGTACAAGAATATAACTGCTATAATACTGCCTCCTATGTACAAGAATATAACTACTATAATACTGCTCCCTATGTACAAGAATATAACTACTATAATACTGCCCCTATGTACAAGAATATAACTACTATAATACTGCTCCTATATACAAGAATATAACTACTATAATACTGCCCCTATGTACAAGAACATAACTATATGTACAGCGGTATTGAATATATAACGTCAGGAATAGAAAAGCTATAATACTTCCCCCTATGTACATAGATAAATATAACTAAATATAACTATAATACTGCCACAATATACAAGAATACAGTTGCTATATTAATGTCACGATGTACTAGAATATTGGTATAATACTGCCCAAAAAAATTACTTACCTTTAAGTCAGGAGAATATTAAAAATCCAAGACGAAATCAACAAATTGAAAAAATCACTGCAACAAACTGCGTTCTGAAAAAGCTCAGGTAGAGTGAATGGAAGCGCTACTGCGTCGTCTTTTGTTTGATACGGTCACCCAATCAGGCGACGCTGTAGTGATGACCAATCGGAACAGAGGGGCGTGAAGAAAGACAACGCAAAGCGCTGTAGCGATCACCAATAGGAACAGAGGGGCGTGAAAAGAGATAACGCAAACCTTATCTAGGGGTTAAAACCACACCTCTGACTCGTCGTGCAAAGACATGTCTGAAACCACACAACGACCGTCGACGTCGCTATGATCTCTGCTTCGTCGCTGCTTTATTTAGCATGTTTGACAGCTTACTAACGATCATCTATGGTCGCTGCAACGTCACAGAATATGGTGACGTTGCAGCGACGTCGTTGTCGTCGTCGTTATGTGTGACACCAGCTTTAGTGATGTTATGAAGGCCATTCTATCAATTTAATGCATCGTCAGCAGCTGAGGTGTATATTATGAGGTTCTGCAGCAGCTGAGGGTGTATTACGCGGTTCTGCAGCAGCTGAGGTGTATTATGAGATTCTGCAGCAGCTGATGTGTGTATGATGAGGTCCTGCAGCAGCTGAGATGTGTATTATGGGGTTCTGCAGCAGCTGAGGTGTATTATGGGGTTCTGCAGCAGCTGAGGTGTATTATGGGGTTCTTCAGCAGCTGAGGTGAATTATGAGATTTTGCAGCAGCTGAGATGTGTATAATGGGGTTCTGTAGCAGCTGAGGTGTGTATTTTGAGGTTCTGCAGCAGCTGAGGTATGTATTATGGTTTCTGTAGCATCTGAGGTGTGCATTATGAAGTTCTGCAGAATATTACGTCATTCGGCGTGGACTTATCTTACAAATTTTCCAACAAAATTATTTGCAGCATTGCCAAATGGGGTGAGCTCAGTCTGGTTATTAAAGGGATTACAATATATATGCTGTAGTTCTTCCATACACCGTGCCCCTCCCTCATGGTGTGTATGTGGTGCTGCAGCTCAGTCTGTTCAGGTCATTTTAGCTGAGAGGCAGCGACACATACACAGCGCCCCCCGTCCTTATGGTGTGTATGTGGTGCTGCACCTCAGTCTGTTCAGGTCATTTTAGCTGAGAGACAGTGACATATATAACCTGAGGACACTTTATTATGTATAAAGCATAGCTTTTTTCTAATTTCTTACATTCCCCTTTAACATCTGTATTTTTGACTTTTTGGTCCGGAGTACACACAGCATCAGCCGCCGACTCCATGGTGCCTTGTCTGGTATCATCTGGTATCCCACCAATGGGACAACGACCTGCGTCGCTCTAAGGGGTACTTTGCACACTACGACATCGCAGGTGTGATGTCGGTGGGGTCATGTCGAAAGTGACGCCCTTCCTGCGTCGCTCTCGACATTTTAGTGTGTAAATCCTAGATGATATGATTAACGAGCACAAAATCGTCGTAATCGTATCATCGGTGTAGTGTCGGTGAATTCCATAATTATGCTGACGCGACGGTCCAATGTTGTTCCTCGCTCCTGCAGCAGCACACATCGCTGTGTGTGAAGTCGCAGGAGCGAGGAACATCTCCTACCTGCGTCCCCACGGCTCACGTAGGATATGCGTAAAGAAGGAGGTGGGCGGGATGCTCCTATTGGCCGCCTGTCATGTGGCGTCGCAGTGACGCCGCACGACCCGCCCCCGTAATAAGGAGGCGGTTCGCCGGCCAGAGCGACGTCGCACGGCAGGTGAGTGCATGTGAAGCTGCCGTAGCGATAATATTCGCTACGGCAGCTATCACAATGATATTGCAGCTGCGATGGGGGCGGGGACTATCACGCTCGGCATCGCAGCATCGGCTTGCGATGTCGTAGTGTGCAAAGTACCCCTAAGTGTATAGGAATTCATAACATCTCTCCACGAAGAGCAGCAGCACCTCATTCTCCAGATACATGTGCGCCCCATTGGGGGATCCATATGTACCATCCATAATGTAATATCCAGGCATACAGCATGTGCGAGATGAGAAGACCCCAATAATAATAATCTGAGATGTGGTGGAATTAATGTGGATTTGAGATGCAGATTCTCCAGCACAAATCTGGAGGACTTTAGTGTACATTTGAAGAAATCAATTTTCTTAGGATATAAAAAAAATGGCCTCTGGTCCTCATTTGTTTCCTGGAAACTGTGTAAAAAATCAGTAGGGGGGTGGGGGCACCAAAGGGCAGTTTTGCACAGGGAGCCATTCAAGCTAAGGCCGTCCCTGATCAGCGACACTTCCGGTCTGGAGCGCAGCAAGCCATTCGATGGAACGGCTGGGAATCAGTAGAGTTGGAACACGCATAGACCATTCTTAGACCTAGTTCACTGTCTCAATGAGAAGCTGCAGGTGAAAAAGGGCAAAGGGTGGTGGGATTTCTGGGGTCTATACTGCTGTGGGTATGCCTGTGATGGGGTTTAGGGGGTCTATAATGCTGGGGGGATGCCTGTAGTTGGATATGGGTAGCTATAATACAGGGGCATGCCTTTAGTGGAAATTGTGGGGTCTATAATATGGGGGGAAGTCTGTAGTGGGATTTGGGGGGTGTACAATGCTGTGGTGGGATTTTAAGAATCTATTATGCTATGGGGATACCTATGTTGGGACATAGGGGTGCACAATGCTGGCAGGACTCCTGTGGTCAGGTTTTCGGGGGTGCGATTTTGTAGGGATGCCTATCATGGGATTTTGAAAGATGTGCAATGCTAGGGAATGCCTTTGGAGGGATTTTGTGACTCTAAAATGCTGAGGATATGCCTCCATTGGCATTTTGGGGGTCTATGATGCCTATGGTGGGATTTTGGGTTTCTGCAATTTGGGGGGATGCTTTTGATTGGATTTTAGGGTGTATGTGATTCTGGGGGAAGCCTGTGGTGGGATTTTGGGGAGTGTCTGATGATGAAGACTGACTGTGATGTGATTTTTTTTTGGGGTGTATAATGCTGTAGGTTTGCTTGCTGTGTGATTTGCAGGGTGTGCAATGCTGGGGGATGCCTGCAGTGGGATTTTGGGAGTCTATAAAGCTTTAGGGACGCCTGTGGTGGGAGTTTGGGGAGTGTGTAATGCTGGAGGGAGAACTGTAGTGGGATTTTCGGGAGTTTGTGATTTTGGAGAGGATACCTGTGGTAGGATTTAGGGGTCCATGATGCTTCTAGATGCATATGGTGGGAGTTTGGGGGTGTGCAATTCTGGGGGCATGCAATGCTGAGGCTATGCTTCAGGTGGGAATGATGTGTGTGGGACAACTGTTGTATAGCACTAGTTCCCAGGGACAGCTGTCTATAGCAGAGAGCAATAACTATATAGGATACGGGCTGATATGTCAAGGAAAGATCTTATAGGACATTTTTTATAGACGTTATGAAACCTAGGAATGATACAGTGAGAGGGGTGGAAAACATACAATTAGAGATGAGTGAAAAAGTGGAAATTCAGTTCGGTGGGTTTAGCTGCACTTTAGATAAAGTTCGGTTTGGGACCAATATTTGGCCTGAACCGCAATAGAAGTCACTAATTGGGCAGTTCGGGTTTCCACCCACATGCAGTAAGGCGGGCTTTGCACACTACGACATCGCAGGTGCGATGTCGGTGGGGTCAAATTGAAAATGACACACTTCCGGCATCGCATGCGACATCGTAGTGTGTAAAGGCTCGATGATACGATTAACGAGCGCAAAAGCGTCGTAATCGTATCATCGGTGCAGCGTCGGCGTAATCCATGATTACGCTGACGCGACAGTCCGATGTTGTTCCTCGCTCCTGCGGCAGCACACATCGCTGTGTGTGAAGCCGCAGGAGCGAGGAACATCTCCTACCGGCGTCACTGCGGCTTCCGTAGGATATGCGGAAGGAAGGAGATGGGCGGGATGTTTACATCCCACTCATCTCCGCCCCTCCGCTCCGATTGGCCGCCTGGCATGTGACGTCGCTATGGCGCTGCACGACCCGCCCCCTTAACAAGGAGGCGGGTCGCCGGCCAGAGCGACGGTCGCAGGACAGGTGAGTCCATGTGAAGCTGCCGTAGCGATAATGTTCGCTACGGCAGCTATCACAAGGAAATCGCTGCTGCGACGGGGGCGGGTACTATCGCGCTCGGCATCGCAGCATCGGCCTGCGATGTCGCAGCGTGCAAAGTACCCCTTAGCCATTGACAGAACACTTCTAAGGTGCATACTCAATCTGATCATGCTGTTGTTACTCCCAGTGTGAGCTGTTCAAACACTGCAAGTGGCTCGCACTGAGCTGAGCACTGAGCATACCCGAGCATAGTGCTCATGGAAGTGGTTTGCATACGTAAAGCATCTAAAGTCCTTTGGTATGAACACTGAAGACCGGACTCGGGTTCGCTCATCTCTACATGCAGAAAGAATTAGGGCATATAGTCCATTTTTATAAGATAATGTATAAGGATAAACTAGTGTTATAAAAATTATATAAAGACAGAAACAAATGATTAGATTGAATGAGATATACAGACAAAACCATAGAAAGAAATGACATGTGTGGCAAGAGCTAGACCATGTGAAAAAGCTAGACCACAGCTAGGTACTGCACCATTTAAACTTACAAATAAGAATGATCATGAAGGGCCGCAATGCATTTTACGGCTATAGTTCTAACTTTAAAACATCCACAGGAAAGTGCAAAACATTTTCGTTAGTGTACACCTCGAAAAAGGAAGAGACTTATCCCCTTGGTAGCAGCCTATCCAGGGAACTACATCTGTTTTGTTATGGAAACAAATGTCAGACACCTAAGGCTATGTTCACACACTGCATCTTAATTCTGAGTGCATCTTGAGTGCATCTTGACTAGAGATAAGCGATGTTCGAGGTTCGCCAATTTCATGTTCGAGTGATTTTGGGGGGTGTTCGAGTCGTTTGACGAACTCGAACGATTTGCTAAAAGTTCGGCAGTTCGAGTTGCATTCGAGAATGGTTTGATCACCAAAAGCGTGGCTTTTCACAGTAAGTATGTGCGCACTTTTCCTATCTGCATGTGTCCTCCGTCCCCAGCACAATCCTTCTCTCTTTCCTACTCACCGATCACGGGCGTCTCGCTGCACGGCTGTCACAACTCTCCAGCGGCATTTCCTCTTTTGAAAATGGCTGCCGCTTCATTATTCAATTAGTTATTCCGTACTTTCCCCGCCCACGGGCGCCCATGATTGGTTACAGTCAGACACGCCCCCACGATGAGTGACAGCTGTCTCACTGCAACCGATCACAGCCGCCGGTGGGCGGGTCTATATCGTGCAGTAAAATAAATAAATAAATAAATAATACAAAAAAAAAAAATGCGGTTCCCCCCATATTTGATACTAGCCAGGATAAAGCCAAATGGCTGGAGGCTGGTATTGTCAGGATGGGGAGCGCCACATTATGGGGAGCCCACCACCCTAACAATATCAGATAGCAGCCGCCCAGAATTGCTGCATCCATTAGATGCGGCAGTCCTGGGACTCTACCCAGCTCATCCCAAATTGCCCTGGTGTGGTGGCAATTGCGGGAATAAGGAGTTAATCATGACAAGCGTCTCCCCAAGATACCTGCCATGATTAAACTGTAAGTGAAAGTAAAGAAACACACACAGCGAAAAATCCTTTATTTGGAATAAAAGACCAAAAACACCTCATTTACCTCTTTATTAATCCCCAAACAACAATCCAGGTCCGAAGTAATCCACACGACACTGTCAGCTCTGCTACATGAAGATGCAGGAAGCGCTCTGTGACCTCTCCACGTAGCACCTGACATGAGCCGCGCTGTCACTGGAGACTTCAGTCTGCAATGCAGATGTCAAGATTACCAAATCTGCCTATGTTTCTCATTAGAGCCAGTGGCTTAATGGTTAGAGCTCTTGCCTAAGAAGCATTAGTTCACGAATTCAAGTCCTGGCTGCCCCGGTAAAGAATTTAATTATTATTTATTTATAATTATAATTTAATTTAATTATGCACTGAGGGGAGGATGATGGGGGTTGCCTGCGTATGTGTGGTGATGCCGGTGTTTGCCCATCCGTCCAGCTGAACAATCTGCTACTAGATTCTCTACTGCAGTATAGAGGTAAAGATTACCAAATCTTCCTATGCTTTTCATGAGAGGTAGTGGCTCAATGGATAGAGCTTCCGCCTAAGGAGAGTTAGTTCACGAGTTCGAGTCCTGGCCGTCCCGGTAAAGAACTTAATTTATTTTAAATTTTAAATTATAATTATTATTTATTTATAATTATAATTTAATTTAAATATGCATTGAGGGGAGGAGCCGGACATCAGCTGTGAGCCGCGGGACACACCTCTAAAATCAGAGCAGTTCACGGAATGATGCTGCATTGCTCTCTCCTCTCTCTCTTCTCTCTCTCTCTCTCTCCCTCTCTCTTTTTCTCTCTCTCTTTCTCTCTCTCTTTCTCTCTCTTTTTCTCTCTCTCTCTCCTCTCTCTCTCTTTTTCTCTCTCTCTTTTTCTCTCTCTCTCTCCTTTTCTTTCTCTTTTTCTCTCTCTCTTTTTCTCAGTCTCTCTTTTTCCCTCTCTCTCTCACCTCTCTCCTCTCTCTCTTCTCTCTCCTCTCTTTCTTCTCTCTCCTCTCTCTCTCTCTTCTCTCTCCTCTCTATCTTCTCTCTCTCCTCTCTCTCTTCTCTCTCCTCTCTCTCTCCTCTCTCTCTCTTCTCTCTTTCTCCTCTCTCTCTCCTCTCTTTTCTCTCCTCTTGTCTCTCTCTCTCTTCTCTCTCTTTCTCTCTCTTCTCTTTTCTCTCTCTTTTCTCTCTCTTTTCTCTCTCTTCTCTCTCTTCTTTTTCTCTCTCTCTCAGACCTGGCGATGATCAGCTGATGAGGTCACCTGACGGAATCAGCTGACACTATAAGTCAAGCGGTGAGGCCGGCTTTTTACCTCCCGGCTGGCTAAACTATCAGCTGCTGCTGTCGGACAGGAGTCTGCACAGAAGTGTGTAGTTTGTTTTTTGGGGTTTTGGCCCTTGAACCTGACACATCATCTGATTGCTTTGCCTTCCAGTAAACCGATCAGATGATATTGGATTCGGATTGGACGGCGCGGGACCCTTGACCCAGGATTACTGCGGAGGGGGGGTCTTTATTTCAATAAAGATGGAGTCACTAATTGTGTTGTGTTTTATTTCTAATAAAAATATTTTTCTGTGTTGTGTTTTTTTTATCTGTACTAGAAAGTCATGGTGGCCATGCCTAATATTGGCATGACACCTTGAATTTCGGGCTTAGGACCAGTTGATAATATACAGCTAGCCCTAACCCCGTTATTACCCAGCGAGCCACCCATCACCAGGGCAGCTGGAAGAGTTGGACACAGCGCCATAAGATGGCGCTTCTATGAAAGCGCCATTTTATGGGGTGGCTGCGGACTGCAATTCGCAGCAGGGGTGCCCAGAAAGCTTGGGCACCCTGAGGTGCGGATTCCAATCCCCAGCTTTCTAGTTGTACCTGGCTGGACACAAAAATTGGGCGAACCCCATGTCATTTTTTTTTTAATTATTTGATGAAATTCATAAAATAATTAAAAGAAAAAAGGGCTTCGCTATATTTGTGGTTCCCAGTCGGGTACATATAGGCAGCTGGGGGTTGGGGGCAGCCCGTAGCTGCCTGCTCTACCTGGCTAGCATACAAAAACATGGCAAAGCCCACGTAATTTTTTTGGGGGGAAAAAAAACTCCTGCATACAGTCCTGGATGGAGTATGCTGAGCCTTGTAGTTCTGCAGCTGCTGTCTGTCTGTATGCAGGAGAGCAGACAACAGCTGCAGAACTACAAGGCTCAGCATGCTCCATTCACTAGTGTATGCAGGAGAGCAGACAGCAGCTGCAGAACTACAAGGCTCAGCATACTCCATCCAGGACTGTATGCAGGAGTTTTTTGCCCCCCCAAAAAAATGACGTGGCCTTCGCCATATTTTTGTATGCTAGCCAGGTTCAGCAGGCAGGTACGGCTGCCGCCAACCCTCAGCTGCCTATTTGTACCCGGCTGGCAACTAAAAAAATAGAGAAGTCCTTTTTTTAATTATTTCATGAATTTCATGAAATAATTAAAAAAAAAATCGACATGGACTTCACCCCATTTTTGTGTCCAGCCAGGTACAACTAGGCAGCTGGGGATTGGAATCTTCAGCACAGGTTAGCCCGAGCCTTCTGGGCCCCTCTGCTGCGAATTGTAGTCCGCAGCCGCCCCAGAAAATGGCGCTTTCATAGAAGCGCCAGCGTCTGCCGATGTATCCAACTCTTCCAGCAGGATTGAAGCTGGGTGGCTTGCTGGGTAATAATGGGTTAATACTAGCTTTGTTTTCCTAGCTAGTATTAAGCCAGAGATTCTTAATGCCAGGCAAGTTTGACCCGGCCATTAAGAATCTCCAATAAAGGGTTAAAATAAATACACCACACAGCGAAAAAATACTTTAATAGAAATAAATACACAGACACATTAGAGACTCCATGTTTATTACTCCCTGTCAGCCCTCCACGATCCTGGTCTTCTGTCTTCTTTCTCCTTCAACCCATGCAGCTCTTCTACATCAGACAGCACTGCATGGGAGGAAGAACGCTGCTGCTCCGTGAAGTCTAATCACTAAGTGAGTGAGCAGAGGCTGCTGGCTGTAAGCGGTGACGTCACTGCTGCCACCATTACTATAGCAACGGCAATCATCGATCACGTGATTCCCGATGCCGCTATTCACTGGCTGTGGCATCTAGTTCCTGCATGTGGGCTCATTCTGTAAAGAGCACCCATATGCAGGCACGGGGAGCCGACCATGTGCCAGAGCATTTCACCGGTACACGGAGATGCACAAATGAGCACCGCGTCATACAGACATAGTACTGTATTATTAAACCGGTGTTCACTTCAAAACTGCTATAGTGTCTTACGGTCAAAGAAAAAAGCTGATTATATTGTATTTGGGTGTATAATAAATTCTACAAAAATAAGAAAATAGTGTGCACACACTTAGAATTAGAAGTATGGAGGAGGTGCTAGTGTAAGAGGATCAAAAATCCCTGAAAAATCGGGACCGAAACGTTATTGTTGCAAAATTGTCGCAAGTGTCACATGTCTTTCAATTGTTGCTATCTTGCCTTCTGTATTAAAAATCTATTAGCATTGAGAAAAAGAGTTATATCTTTATTCATTTTTGCCCATTGAGAGTGCAGTGTTATATTTATATATAATAAATTCTACAGACAAACAAAGAACCAGGAAACAACTATTAACTAGCTCTGCTGACAACGTTATCCCACACATTCTGAATTTGAACCCTTCTATAATCAGTTTTGTTGTATTCAGTGCTGGTAGAGACATGTGGAGATATTATTTTCAATCAGTCAGAGTCAAAGGGGAGGAATTCCACATTTCCCATATCCGGTTGAACTTCTCCGGACACCCTCTGTTTTGATATACTGTCCGATCATACGGGAGCATTTTGTTCACCAATTCTATCCACCGTAGGAGGAGAACTGCCCATCCACCGCATGGCTATGAGTTTCCGGGCCATACAAAAGGGATTCCCGCAGAAATATTTTGTGTTAGTGTGACCATGTCCCTTCGTCCATAATCCCAAACAGGCAAAGAAGTGGTTCAAGGGATATAGGAAAAAGAGCCAGGGAGGACAAGACCGAGATAACCTCCTTCCAAAAGATTGCAATCACTGGGCAGTCCCATATCATGTGAAAGAAATCAGCATCCCCTCCATGGCACCGCAGCAGTCAGGAGTCGCCCGGTGTCGCATTTTGTATAACCTTGAAGGAGTTAAATACGCTTGATGTATGATATATAGTTGGGTCATTCTATTATTAACCGAGGGTGATACCTTAGTTGGGGATTCAAGAATCTCCTCCCAGTCCTCCTCCTGTATGTTCGGGGTTAACAGTTCCCACCTCCCTCTAACTGCCAGTGGATGGGACTCGTTTCCCACAGACGGTAAGTTGGTATATAGAGATGAGATCAGTCCTTTAGGGCCTTGGGACCGCACAAATCCAATTAAGGGAAAAGAGGATATAAGGGTAGCTTCCGGCCTGCTCTGCATATGATGTTGAATTGCTGATCTAAGTTGCAGATATCTAAAGAAGTGAAATCTAGCCACTTTGAATTGGGAGTGAATTTGCTTGAAGGATAACAATACATTTTGTTCATAGATATTACTCAGAGTGAGTGCGCCATGTGAGCTCCAAAAAATGGAGGACGGGCATCTCGGCGTTAATGTCCGAAAAATTCACCACCCTTTTAACCTGTCTTCAAACCTGTTGCGCCAACCTGAATAGTGGCAGCATCCGAGCCAGGCCAGTTCCAGAAACCCAAGTAAGCACCTTGTTCCAGCAGCGTGTGCAAGGTGGCTCTCTGAGTTCGGAAGGTCGGATCCTGGCATCCACGAAGACAGTGCCCTCAGCTGGCCCGACAGGTAATATAAGTAGAAATCCGGAAGAGCCAGTCCCCCCTGTCGCTTAGATCTGTGTAGTGTGGTCAGTTTCAGTTTAGGTCGTGAGGTGCCCCAGATGAACCCAGATAATAACGAATTCAGGGAAGGATAATAAGAATAAGGACTTAGGAACTGGAACCGCACTGTGCTGGAGGAAATAACTGAGTTTGGGAAGTAAGATCATTTTTACCAAATTGACACGGCCCGGGACTGATAGAGGCAGCTTGCTACATAACGAGAACTTAGTTTTGGCCAATGTCAGTAGAGGGTAAATGTTAGACTGTATGTTACGGGGGGACCGGCAGATTAGGACCAGGGGGTATATATCCTAATCGCCAGTCGGGGCCCACCGTGCTCCAGATGACAAAGGAGCTGCTGGCACCTGAGGGTTAGGCGGAGACTATAGAGCTGGATGGCTCTGAGAACCCAGGAACCGGTCACGTGTGTTGGGACACGTCAGACCGGACGACAACCCAATTAGCGTTTTGGTGCACCTAGCGCTACACCAACCACGTGTGCAGGAAACACGTCAGGCCGGGTGGTAACCAGGTAACGTTGACCGAAAGACCACCACGAAAGCGCCCTGTTGGCCACGTGTGTAGGACACGTCAGGCCGAGCGGTCCTCCGATTAGCGTTTCTGGCCACCTCTCGCCTGGCCACGTGTGTGTAGGACACGTCAGGCCAGATGGGTACACCAGTAGCGTTGACTGGGAAGCCGAGGAGGATAAGGAACACCCTGTTATCCCCACAGGGGTCCTGGGGTACGCTGTCCGTGCGCGTAGGGGGCACAATCGGACAGGTGGCGCAGCAGGTGCGTTGTCCGTGTGCGTAGGGGGCACAATCGGACAGGTGGCGCAGCAGGTGCGTTGTCCGTGTGCGTAGGAGGCACAATCGGACAGGTGGCGCAGCAGGTGCGTTGTCCGTGTGCGTAGGGGGCACAATCGGACAGGAAGCACAGCAGCCGCAGCCCAGTTAACGCCACTGGGCTGCTATAGCAAGACTGGAACGGCAGAAGGGAAGCACGGCGCCTGACCCTGATGTGCCGAGCCACGAATCTTGTCGTGACAGGCACCGTTCGCCTAACCCTACCTATCGCTTCCCAACATAGGCTTATGCCGCAATGAGGCTCTAACATGGAGGTGTGCTCTGACTGAGCAAAAGTGAAGACTGCGCACCTCCATGTTGTCTCCAGCCCCTTTTATAACCTGGGTCCGCCCCAAACCCAGGGTGGAACCACCAAGGTCCAATAGCAGAGTGCCATGTCATCAGTGACGTCACATGCGACCTATCCGGAACCGCCACGTCATTGATGACCTCATGGCAGCCACGCCCCAAACACTTCACCAGTCATCGTCTGACGACCAATACTGAGGTGCCAGATCATAGGAGCGGGCCTCTGCGAGCCAGTCTGGAGTTGCCACGTCATCAGGACACCTGACACCCTCTGCCCTATCAGGGCCTGCCCCCTCACGGACATGCTCAGTGAGGTCCTTACCGGACCTAGCCTCTGGTGCACTAAGTGCCTGAGCATGCCCAGTAGCTTGAGCAACAGGCTCAGAAAGCAGACTATCAGTTTGAGCATGCTCAGTAGGCACATCCCAGAACTTAGACACAGCACGAAGTCCAAGTACCTGTGCAAAGAGGCTGTTAGGGTTAATTGTGGGAGCACGCTCAGTAGCCTGAACTGAGGACTTAGTCTCAGACATAACACAATCAGGCTGAGCATGCTCACTAGGCAAAACACCGGGCTTAAACTCTAGCTGGGGTAAATCGGCGCACGCATGCGCACTAGCCGCCTCTCCACACTTAGACGTGGTGGAAGGAACAGCCAACTGGACGACCCGAGGCACGGCCAAGAATGGCAGCCGGCACCTGGGCGCAACAGGAACCGCAGCAGGCTGCTTGCGGCTATGGCGGCGCCGGTTCGTAACACTGTAGGCCCTGTTGGCTATCTCGATTTATTATAATCCCCAGATACTTAAAGCTAGAGACCAGCGGCAGCGTAGACAGCACCTGCAGGCCAGAAATCGGGCTGAGGGACAGGGGCATCAAATGGGACTTGTCCCAGTTTATTCTAAGTCCTGAAAATTTACCGAATTTGTCAATAACGTCAACCACCCGAGGCAAAGACCGCTCCACATCCTCCATGAATATGATCATGTCATACGCATACAGTCCGATGGTATCTACCTGATCTGCTATGCGTATGCCCTGAATCAGTCTATCTGATCGAATCTTGATCGCCAGGGCTTCGATGGCCAGAGCAAAAAGAGCCGGGGACAAGGGGCATCCCTGCCGAGTTCCTCTTCCTAAACGGAAGGAGTCTGAGAGAATACCATTGACCACCACCCTAGCCCGGGAAGCAAGATACAACAACTGGATCCAATTACAAAATTTAGGACCAAATCCAAACTTTTGAAGGCAGGCCCGCAGGAAACTCCACTCCACAGAGTCAAATGCCTTGGCCGTGTCCAGCGAGGCCAAGGCCCACTTACTGTCCATCACCAATGTGCTTGATTGGACCACCGACTGAACTCTTCTGATGTTAATGGAAGTACTCTTCCCTGGCATGAACCCTGTCTGGTCAGGGTTAACCAGATCCAATATGACAGAATTCAGTCTGGTGGCCAATATTTTGGCAAAAATTTTATAATCCGCGTTTACAAGTGAGATGGGGTGGTAGGATCCACACTCTGATGGGTCCTTTCCTTCTTTCAGGAGCACTATGATGTTAGCATCGTAAAAGGAGTCCGGGAGGGAGGTCTCCTGCGTAGTCCGAACAAACACCTCCAACAAAGGCGGCAGCATTAACTCTTGGTATTTCCCATATAACTCCACGGGAAAGCCATCCGGCCCCGGAGCCTTGCCTATAGCCAGGTCTGCCACTGCAGATTTCAGCTCATCCAGAGTAATTTCAGCATCCAAAAAGGCCTGCTGAGCGGTAGTAAGCCTCGGGAAGTCCACATCTTCCAAATACGTCAGGCAGTCTGTCATAGTCACCCCACTTTTAGATTGATATAGCGAGTCACAAAAGCTACAAAAGCATTGAAGGATGTCAGTGGGGGAAGTGGCCACACTGCCGTCTGGCCTACAGATTTGAAGCACAGTGTTAGAGGAGTTATGTTGCCTAACCATAAAAGCCAGGAGTTTGCTAGACTGATTCCCCAGTTCAAAATATCGTTGTCTTGTCAAGAATAATTTACGTTTTGACTTAGTATCTAGGTGCTGTGTATACCTTCTATGTGAACTGAGCCATGTCTGTCTGTTGTCGTTAGATGGGTTAGCAATATAAGATTTCTCCGCCTCTCTGACCTGTCGCTCCGCCATGTCATCTTCCTGTGAAGAAGTCCGCTTAATATAAGAGATCGTCGACATGAGACAACCTCGTAAGTAGGCTTTTAGGGTGTCCCAAAAGATATTGGTGTGTCGGGGTTCCACATGTGCACTAATGAAGCAGTCTAGTTGGTCAGGGATTCTGTCATTTGTCCCGATCAGTTTCAACCAGAATGTGTTCAATTTCCAGATAGGGCGGTGTGTTGAGTGATCAAACTTAAGCGATAAGATCACTGGACTATGATCTGAAATGCCTCTATTGCCATGCTGTACCCCCTCCACCCATAGGGCAAGTCCGCTAGTCCCAAAGAAATAGTCCAGACGGGAAAGTGTGTGCCTAGTGGAGGAATGACAGGTGTACTCTCGTACTTCCGGATGCCGGAGTCTCCAGAGATCTAACCAACCGTTGCCCTGCATGTAAGTAGAAAGAGTAGTGGGGGTCGACTCAGTCGTATGGGAAGTATCATCTAGCCGGAGTCTGTCAAGTCTACTGTCCATAACTAAGTTGAAGTCTCCCATACAAAGCATGTGGGTGTCCGGATAGCTGAACACAAAGCTGACCGCACTTTTAACTATCGCCAAATTAGCTGGAGGGGGGTTATAGAGACATATTATAACATATTCCTGAGAATTAATGGCAGCCTGAACAAAGACAAATCTCCCTTCAGTGTCTCTACGAGCTACCTGAAGATCCCAGCGCAACGACTTATGAATAAGCAGGGAGACTCCTCTGGACTAGCTGGTGTGATAGGCATGGATTGACCACTGGATCCAAGGTTTCAGCAAAAACCTGGTCGTGTCTCTGGTCAAGTGCGTTTCCACCAATGCCACCAGAGAGGGGCCATAGCGCTTAACCTGCGAAAAAACTTTTGCCCTTTTTCCTGGTGTCCTGAGACCTCGCACATTCCACACTAGACACTTAAAATCAGAACCCATCTCGGAACTCAGACATATGGGCCCAACCCAGTACTGTCATCTCCCCAGCACTTTTCCTGCTATTTCGTAACCTATAACAAAGACGGGTTAGCATCAAGGACATCAGCAGAGCAAAAATTGAACAGTAACATAACAAACACACATTGTACGGATAATTCTCTTCGCATAAAATCGCGGAAAAATAAAGGCAGCGTCCATTGCCCATCCTATCCAGTCATAAAGGGGATACCGTCACTGACATCAGTGGTAGGTATTGTTGGTATGGCGTTTATGGCAAGGAGAGGTTCCTGAAGCTTTAACTAACATTTGGTATATAAGAGTCTTTCCATCTCACCATCCTGAGGCACAGCATAATCAGTCCAGGCGGAGATGACAATGAAAATAGTGCAGTCACTTCCCTTTATTTCCTCGGTGCTGTTGGAGTCACTCGGAGGCCTCACCAGGTGTGGAAAAGAAAAGTGTTTTGCCTTCATTGATGATCCAGAGGCGAGCTGGGTATATCATTGAGTATAGAATGTTATGGTCTCTGAGCAGTTTCTTGACCTCCATAAATTGGGCCCTCTGCCTCTGGAGGTCCACCGAAAAATCAGGAAAAATGGAAATTGTGGCATTCTCCATCTTTAGTGGGCTCTTCTGTCTGGCGAGACACAGTGCTGTATCTCTGTCTCTGCAGTTAAGAAGTCGTGCCAGGAAGGGTCTGGGGGGGGCCCCCGGAGGGAGAGGTCGAGTAGGAACTCGGTGGGCTCTTTCCACTGCAAACGTCGAGGAGAAGGCGTCGCCCAAGGTGGTTTTGAGCCAATCCTCCAGAAAGTGTTCTGGTTGCTGACTCTCTGAGCGTTCTGGAAGGCCAATAATGCGTATATTGTTACGCCACATTCTGTTCTCCAGATCATCTGCTTTTTGCCTCCAGGCGTTCATCGATCCAGCCTCCTTGGTGAGCTTGGTGGACATAGGGGGTCACAGTGTCTTCCAGATGAGAGACTCTACCTTCAACCTCCACAATTCACCCCCTCAGGGCCTGCATATCTTGCCGAAGAAGCCCGACCTCCGAGTGCACCTCCTCTATTTTCCCCGACAGGGAGGATTTGCAGGAGGATATAGCGTGAAGTAGTCGTTCAGACACCTGCTGGAGAGTTAGATCTTCACCCTCCGGTTCTTCACCAGTTGAGGGGTTCACTTTACTCTTACTCTCTCCCCTCAAGGTCCGGGATGACTCGTAGGGGTCCCCTTTGGCGTACTCCTTCAGCTTGTCCACCGCAGAGTGATTTTTAGCTGGGCACATATTGTACAGTGCCTACAAGTAGTATTCAACCCCCTGCAGATTTAGCAGAATTACACATTCGGAATTAACTTGGCATTGTGACATTTGGACTGTAGATCAGCCTGGAAGTGTGAAATGCACTGCAGCAAAAAAGAATGTTATTTCTTTTTTTATTTTTTTTTTAAATTGTGAAAAGTTTATTCAGAGGGTCATTTATTATTCAACCCCTCAAACCACCAGAATTCTGTTTGGTTCTCCTAAAGTTTTAAGAAGTATTTCAGGCACAAAGAACAATGAGCTTCACATGTTTGGATTAATTATCTCTTTTTCCAGCCTTTTCTGACTAATTAGGACCCTCCCCAAACTTGTGAACAGCACTCATACTTGCTCAACATGTGAAAGACAAAGGAGCATTCCAAGGCCATCAGAGACAAGATCGTGGAGGGTCACAAGGCTGGCAAGGGGTACAAAACCCTTTCCAAGGAGTTGGGCCTACCTGTCTCTACTGTTGGGAGCATCATCCGGAAGTGGAAGGCTTATGGAACTACTGTTAGCCTTCCACGGCTTGGACAGCCTTTGAAAGTTTCCACCCGTGCCGAGGCCAGGCTTGTCCGAAGAGTCAAGGCTAACCCAAGGACAACAAGGAAGGAGCTCCGGGAAGATCTCATGGCAGTGGGGACATTGGTTTCAGTCAATACCATAAGTAACGTACTCCACCGCAATGGTCTCCGTTCCAGACGAGCCCGTAAGGTTCGTCATTTCATCTTCCAACAAGACAACGACCCAAAGCACACAGCCAAGAAAACCAAGGCCTGGTTCAAGAGGGAAAAAATCAAGGTGTTGCAGTGGCCTAGTCAGTCTCCTGACCTTAACCCAATTGAAAACTTGTGGAAGGAGCTCAAGATTAAAGTCCACATGAGACACCCAAAGAACCTAGATAACTTGGAGAAGATCTGCATGGAGGAGTGGGCCAAGATAACTCCAGAGACCTGTGCCGGCCTGATCAGGTCTTATAAAAGATGATTATTAGCTGTAATTGCAAACAAGGGTTATTCCACAAAATATTAAACCTAGGGGTTGAATAATAATTGACCCACACTTTTATGTTGAAAATTTATTAAAATTTAACTGAGCAACATAACTTGTTGGTTTGTAAGATTTATGCATCTGTTAATAAATCCTGCTCTTGTTTGAAGTTTGCAGGCTCTAACTTATTTGCATCTTATCAAACCTGCTAAATCTGCAGGGGGTTGAATACTACTTGTAGGCACTGTATATGAGCTGGAAAGCCTAAGGAGAAGTAGAAGAAAAAAGGAGACGTGTGGCGCTCTGCGGCCACAATACAGCGACTAATATAGGCAGGTATATCTGGTGGTACTGTGCCGTATACCAGGAGAGTGTGAGACTACCCTTTCTTCACAAATCAGCAGGGAGAGCTGGTTTGCAGGTTTTCCAGTGCTCCCAAGGGGTTAATGCAGCCTCCAGATTATTATGTCCTCACTATATGTCACAATCTACAGGCCAGGGAGTGATCTCTGTCCCTTTGCAGGTTTTCCAGTGCTCCCAAGGGGTTAATGCAGCCTCCAGATTATTATCTCCTCACTATATGTCACAGTCCACAGAGTGATCTCTATCTCCTTGCAGATTGTTCAGCGCTCCCAAGGGGTTAATGCAGCCACCAGATTATTATCTCCTCACTATATGTCACAGTCCACAGAGTGATCTCTATCTCCTTTCAGAATGTTCAGCGCTCCCAAGGGGTTAATGCAGCCACCAGATTATTATCTCCTCACCATATGTAACAGTCAACAGAGTGATTTCTATCCCCTTGCAGATTGTCCAGCGCTCCCAAGGGGTTAATGTAACTTCCAGATTATTATCTCCTCTCTATATTGTGTGTCACAGACTGCAGGCCAGGGAATAATCACTATCCCTTCAGATAATTGTGAGGTCAAGCTTTCTCTCTACCGCAGGGCCCCCTCTCAGTGTCACGTTGTCTAGGCTTCTCACTACACAGCCTCAGAATGTCCCAGAATGGCACCGGAGCCGGAGAAAACCGAAGAAGGGGGGGTAGTGCAGCAGGCAGGGTCAGCAAGATGACCGGCGGACTGTTTTTGCTAGTGTGTGGGGAAGTGCGGAGCCTGTCTTTCAGGGCACACACCGCCTTACCGCAGGTTCTGCTGGTGTCCGTCTGTGCACTGACTCCTCTGATCAGCTCCTCAGGCACAGGAAGCAAGGAGAAGAGAGGAGAAGCCAGCCCCACAGGCTGCGGCGTCTCTGCAGCGTGCAGGAATATGGCCGCCGGCTTTAGATGGCCTTCACTCCACCACACTGCTTGCAGGTCCCAACAGGCCGGATCACCCAGATCAGCTCCCCTGATGCCCAAGGGGATTACCGCACACCCGGGGGAAAGCGTCCAGGAGCAGGTGAGACTCTGAGATGTCAGATCTTTGTAAAATGGCAGCAGGATTGCAGGAGCTCCTTCACAGTGCGACTGCTGTCCTTGCTACATCGCCCCGCCCCCTTTGAAAAGTTTTTTGCCACATTTTTATTGCGTTTTTGTTAATGCGTTTTTTAAAGGAGAAACAAAACATGACACGATAGGATAATTGATAGCTTGAATAGATAGATAGAGAATAGATAGATAATAGGTGGATAGATAATGTATAGATAATAGATAACAGATAATAGATAGATAATAGAAAGAACAGATAGAATAGATAGACAGAAATAAAAGAATAGCTCTATAGAGGGGTAGCTAGCTTGGCAGCTGTTTTCTAATTTATTTTTTTTGTTAAAAAAATAATGTGGGGTCCCCGCAATTTTTCAGAGCCAGCACAGGAACAGCAGCAGCTGCAGGCTGCAACCCTCAGCTGTGTGCTGTATCTTGGCTGGTTATGAAATCTTGAGGGGATCCCACACATTTTTTTTTAATTATTTTATTTATTTAAAAAATAAATAAATAAATAAATGACGCGAGGTCCCTCCCATTTTTTTAAAACCAGTCAAGGTACAACAGACAACTGAGGGATGATATTATTATTGTGGGAAGGGCCATTGTTATTTGGCCCTTTCCAGCCTAACAATAGCAGCCCACAGCCGTCCCAGAAGTGGTGCATCAATAAAATGCGCCAATTCTGGTGCTGGGCCAGCTCTTCCCGTTGCCCTGGTGCGATGGCAATTGGGTTAATAAGGAGTTAATAATAGCCCACAGCTGCTACTAAGCCCTAGCTTTGTGATAGCAGGCGTCTATGAGAGACCACCCGTCACTAATCTGTAAGTGAAGGTAAATAAACACAAACACCCAAAAAATCCTTTATTTGAAATAAAATACAAAAAAGCACCCTCTTTCACCACTTTATTAACCCCCCCAAACACCCCTCCAGGTCTGACGTAATCCACACGAGGTCCCACGATGCTTCCAGCTTTGCTACATCTGACAATCACAGCGAGCGGCCATAGAACAAGACTGTCCTCTGTGAGCTCCACGCAGCAACTGAAGTGAACCATGAGATAAGCGGTGACATCACTCAGGTTACCCGTGACCACAGCTACAGTCCTCCACCTGTGACAACAAATCACCCGAGTGACTGAAGTGAGCCGCGCGACCAGCGAGACGTCACTCAGGTGATTTGCTGTCACAGGTAGAGGCCGTGGCTATGCTGTGGCCGTGGTTAACCTGAGTGACATCACTGCTGAGCGCGCGGTTCACTTCAGTTGCGACCTGAACTTTACAGCAGGCAGTCTTTTTCTAAGGTGGTCGCTGTGAGCTTCAGATATGTAGCAGTGGTGGAAGTGTCGTGGGACCTCGTGTTGCTTACGTCAGACTTGGAGGGCTGTGTTGGGGTTAATAAAGTGGTAAATGAAGATGCTTTTTTGTTTTTTATTACAAATAAAGCATTATTTCTGTGTTTGTGTTTATTTCATTTCACTTACAAATTAGGGTATCTCGGATACACACCTGCCATTACTAATCTAGGACTTAGTGGCAACTATGGGCTGCCATTAACTCCTTGCTACCACGATTGCCACCACATCAGGGCAATCTGGATGAGCTGGGTAAAGTCCTGGGACTGTCGCATCTAATGGATGCGGCAATTCCGGGCGGCTGATGGCTGATATTTTTAGGCTGGGGGACTCCCAATATCATGTCTCCCCAGTCTGAGAATACCAGCCCTCAGCTGTGAGGCTTTATCTTGGCTGAGTATCAAAATTGGTGGGACCGCATGTCCTTTTTTTTTTAATTATTTATTTATGTAGTGTACTGTATGATATAGACCCGCACACCAGTGGCTGTGATTGGTTGCAGTCAGACAGCTGTCACTCAGCATGGAGGCACGTCTGACTGTAACCAATCACAGCCACTGGTGGGAGGGTGAAGCAGTGCATATTCAGTGAAGGTAATGAGTGGCTCGGGAAGTGAATGAATGGCAACGGAAGCAGTGTGACAGCCGCGCTGATGATTCCGTAAGTATGAAGCGCTTGCTCCTACCACTTTGCGCCAGATTCTGATCTCCACTGACTCTATGGGAACCAGCATCTAGCCAGATACCAGGGATCAATACCTCACCGACCTCGAGTCAGCGGGGGATTGATCCGTGAGTCCTTCAAAACCCATGGATAAGACGCAAAAAGAATTGACATGCTGCATCTTCAAAAACGCAGCCAAGATGCAGCCAAAAAAGATGCACTGTATTGACAGCAAAATAGAAATCTCATAGACTTTGCTGGGAGAAGGAAATGCACATTTTTAGGTGCACCTTTGTGACGTCAAAAATGCACCAAAAACGCAGTAAAAGATACAGCGTGTTAACATAGCCTAAGGCTAAGAACGCACTTTGCGTTCTCCTACTTGCAGTTCTAAACGCACGTTTTGGGCTTAATTGATTTGACCAAAGTTGCCTTTTTCAGAACTTTAGCGCTGAAAACGCATGCATATTTACCATTTTAAATGCATTTTCAGCGCTTTTTACATGCTTTTTCCCCTGCGTTTTGACAGATGCGTTTTGAACATCAAGACACTGCTAAATAAAGTTTAAACAGTCAAACACAATGAAAAAAGAGAAAAAAAGTTAAACATACTTACCGTATATACTGGCGTATAAGACGACTTTTTACCCCCTTAAAATAATGGCTACAGTGGGGGGTCGTCTTATACGCCGGATATATACCTGGGTGCTGTAGTGCGCCGCTCCACTCCGTTCCACGCTTGGATTCTGCCTCCATAGCGACGAGGGAGGAACTTCCTGTCACCGCTGCTGAATGGCAGAGCGCTGGCCAATCAGAGGCAAGCAGCTCTGCCTTGACGTCAGCGCTCTAGCAGGGAAGTTCCTGCCTCGTCGTTATGGAAACGCGATACACAGCCCGGCCCCGTACTGGTATATCATACAGCATATATACTGGTATATATACAGCGGATATATAGCGTATATATAGCAGGGGGCCGCACTGTGTGAGGAGGTGTTTTTTTTTTCACTGTCCAGTATAACCAATAGGATTAGTGCAGTAACGCCAGATTCCCCTCGCATCCATGCAGGGACATTAATGAAGAGCTTACATGCTGGCCCCTGCACTAATCCTATTGGTTATACTGGACAGTAAAAAAAACACCTCCTCACACAGTGCGGCCCCCTGCTCTTAGCATACTGAAGCATACTGAACGGGGGTAGTCTTATACAGTGAGTATATCCCAAATTCTATATTTTTAGGGCAGAAGTTGGGGGTCGTCTTATACGCCCAGTCGTCTTATACGCCGGCATATACGGTATATAATTTTAAAAATAATTAAGAAATTAGAAATAATGAATAAAATTATAGCGTTAATATACTATTTATTGGAAAAATAGCAATAAATTATTATTTTTCTTTAATTTAATTGTCGGACTATGTGTGTGTGTAAAGGGACATATGAAATCATTATTTCAATGTCCAAAAAGCATGCCTTTTGGTAGTCCAAAACGCATGTTTTCTGCACATAAAAAGCAGGTAATACGCAGGAATTTGAAGGAATCTTGGTTTTTGCCATTTCTCATTGACTTCAATGCTAGCAAAACGCACCCAAAATGGCAAAAACAACTGACATGCTGCTTCTTTGAACGCATGGTTTTTGCCACAAAATCTGCAAATTAAACGCAGCATTTAGAAACGCAAAGTGCGGTCTGAAAATCACCATTTTCCATTGACATTGCTGGAAAATCAAAACGCATGCCTTTTGGCATGAAAAAGGTGCTTCTCAAAACGGACCTAAAAAGCACCTGAAACGCAGGTGGAAACGCAAAGTGCGTTCTTACCCTTAGGGTAATTCACAGGAAACACGTCATGGCAGCAACAAGGGCCATCATCTGACCCCCCCACTGCCATGACAACCCATTGGTGGCGGGGAACGGCGCGATTGTCGCCGGACAGCATTAGATTGCACTGTCAGAGTTTGACAGCACGATCTACGGGGTGAAAAGGCTCAGTTAGATCGCCAATCCACCGGTGCCTGTTAGCCTCACATGTCTGCTGATCAGAGCAGCAGATATGTGTGGAGATGACCGAGGGCTCATCGTGGGAGCCCGGGATAACGGGACAGACATGGCCAAGGATGGACCAGTACATCATTGGTCATGAAGGGGTTAAAGAGCCTGACAGAACACAATAGAAGTAGTACAAGAATAAAAGAGAACTGCAACTGCCAGGTGGGTCCTTCGATCCACTTATACACATAGATGTGGCAGGAGTACCAAGGAGAGTTCCCAATGAGTTTAAACCATGGAATTAGATTTGAGTCTCTCATATTCTGGTGGGCCACAACAAACAAATATGTGGTTTGGATCAATTACATATATTATAAAAAATAGAGGTTTGTTAACTGTTCACAAGTTATGGAAAAAAAGGTAGTCTAAGCAAAATGTTTGGAAGTTACTGTTTACTTTTATACCAAACAATACAGAACTGGATGGTAGTATAACCAAAGCCCTGGAGGGCCTGACATCCCTGTCTGAGGAACTAGCGAAAAATTCAGGAATAAATTATCCATTTCCAAACCTATTGGAAGAATAATTCAGCAGATGGATCTGACTAATTGCCTCACTACTGATGTCTCTCTGTGTGAGGACAGCTATATTGGTGACCTGTGGATGTTGCTGTGTACCTTCTATAAAAGACTTTTCCAGAGAATGATTGACATCCCGGATCCATTTGAAAGACCTATTATGACTGATGAAACCTTTTAACAAGAGTATTCCAGCTACCATAATGACGGCAAACCCTGAAGCAGCCCACCGTGAAAAAGATCACATGAGCGTAATGGATGTTTGGTATAATCAGGAGGGCAGTGTTAGGAAAATCAAGAGTTAAAACTTATAGTAAAATGTATTTTTTAACATATCTTCTTATGACAGGGACAAAAGAATGTTTATAGATTTGTACTTATCAAACACCTCTTTCTTGTCTGTGACTATGACCTTGTATTTGTACAGAACTTGTGTTATTAAAGGGAACCTCTCAGGTACCTTATTTCCTCCAACCCAGAAGCATTCATACCTGTATGCCCGAATTCCCTCCCTAACCAGCCCGGTATAACGCTAACTACTTATAAACTTTGCATTCCCTAAACTAAGTAGGCCTGTGACTAGTCGTATGGGTGTTAGTTCCCCGGTGGGCATGATACCATGATTTCCTGAAAATCTTGCGCTTGCGTGCTGCTCATATCGGCTGGGCCAGTGTGCCTCAGAAGCAGGGTGGAGGTTTCCCAGCTTCATTAGACGTACTGTGCATGACTGGAGGTTCATAAGATGACTCACGTACAGGTCTTCTGAACTTCTGGTCATGCGCAGTGTGCCTAATGAAGCTGGGAAGTGTACACTTGGCTTCAAAGATACACTGACATGGCCGAAATGAGCCGAGCATGTGTGTGAGATTTCAAAAGTTGGAGGTGACACCAACTCAGGGAAATCATAGTATCACGCCCACAGGTGCGTGATAACATGGAAAGAGGGCTAACTAACGCCCCTGTGACTAGTCACAGGCCTAATTAGCATAGGGAATACAAAGTTTATAAGTAGTTTTTGAAACATTTATATTAGTGAATAGTGTTATACAGGGCTGTTTAAAGAGGGAATGTTGGCATACAGGTATGAATGCTCCTGGGTTGGAGGGCAAAGGGGAACTAACAGGTTTCCTTTAACACCTGTAAGTTAGATAAGTAGGAGAAGACAGTTCAAGATAGCATCAGTACTTCAAGTATCTTTTGTAAAATAACTAATATTCCGAGAAGTTAATTACATAAATAGAATTTAACCAATAAGAAATAGACAAGAACCGTATTATCTGAGTGGCTCCATTGGTTAATAAGGGTAATAAATAGTGATGGTCAGATCCGGACTGTAAAAGTCTGGACCCGCGCAGTTTCAAAGGTGACCAGGTGCCAGGCCCGGGCCCGGATTTCCAGGTGATTGATCCGGATCCAGCACTTGAGAAAATAAAAAAAATAAATGAAAAATATAGAAAATAAGAATGAAGCGAGCGCTTCATACTTACCAAGGCTTCGTCACAGCTGTACACTGCTCTCGCGACCTCTCTTTCACTTCCTGGCCCGCTAATGCATATACATTACTTTCCCTGCCCACTGGCTGGCCTGGATTCTGTGATTGGTTGGAGTTAGATGCGCCCCATGCCTGTTTCCCTGAAACCAATCTCAGGGGTCTGTACCTCTCTGATATATTCTATTGGGTGCGCTCACACAAGCTGTATGACTCTCACAAGTTTCACATTGCATCACCCGGCACGGCCGCACACTCTCCGAACATGAGCATCTCAGCTGCACAGAAATACATGCAGCCGACCCACTCCTGTCACTCATACGGCTCCCTGATATACTGAGTGTATATAGTTATAACTGCAGGAACTGGCACCACTGATTTCGGGGGTCTGTACCTCCCTGATATGTTCTATACACTGAGTGTATAACTACAGGACCTGGCGCTGCTGATCTCGGGGGTCTGTACCTCCCTGATATATTCTATGTACTGAGTGTATAACTACAGGAACTGGCGCTGCTGATCTCAGTGGTCTGTACCTCCATGATATGTTCTATATAATGAATGTATAACTACAGGAACTGGCATCACTGATCTTGGGTGTCTGTACCTCCCTGATATACTCTATATACTGAGTGTATAACTGCAGGAACTGGCGCCGCTGATCTCGGGTGTCTGTACCTCCCTGATATGTTCTACATACAGAGTGTATAACTGCAGGAAGTGGCACTGCTGATCTCAGGTGTCTGTATCTCCCTGATATTTTCTATATACTGAGTCTATAACCTCAGTGCAGAAGCTGGCACCGCTGATCTCGGGTGTCTGTACCTCCCTGATATATTCTATATAATGAGTGTATAACTGCAGGAGCTGGCATCACTGATCTTGGGTGTCTGTACCTCCCTGATATACTCTATATACTGAGTGTATAACTGCAGGAACTGGCGCCGCTGATCTCGGGTGTCTGTACCTCCCTGATATGTTCTACATACAGAGTGTATAACTGCAGGAAGTGGCACCGCTGATATCGGGTGTCTGTACCTCCCTGATATATTCTATATACTGAGTGTATAACTGCAGGACTAGGGCCGCTGATCTCGGGGGTCTGTACCGCCCTAGTATGTGCTATATATTAGGCGTAAAACTGCAGGAGCTGGCGCTGATGAGCTCGGGTGTCTGTACCTCCCTGGTTGTCTATGTACTCCGTGTAACTGCAGGAGCTGGTGCCGCTGATCTCGGGTGTCTGTACCTCCCTGATATGTTCTACATACAGAGTGTATAACTGCAGGAAGTGGCACTGCTGATCTCGGGTGTCTGTATCTCCCTGATATTTTCTATATACTGAGTCTATAACCTCAGTGCAGAAGCTGGCACCGCTGATCTCGGGTGTCTGTACCTCCCTGATATATTCTATATAATGAGTGTATAACTGCAGGAGCTGGCATCACTGATCTTGGGTGTCTGTACCTCCCTGATATACTCTATATACTGAGTTTATAACTGCAGGAACTGGCGCCGCTGATCTCGGGTGTCTGTACCTCCCTGATATGTTCTACATACAGAGTATATAACTGCAGGAAGTGGCACCGCTGATATCGGGTGTCTGTACCTCCCTGATATATTCTATATACTGAGTGTATAACTGCAGGACTAGGGCCGCTGATCTCGGGGGTCTGTACCGCCCTAGTATGTGCTAAATATTAGGCGTATAACTGCAGGAGCTGGCGCTGATGAGCTCGGGTGTCTGTACCTCCCTGGTTGTCTATGTACTCTGTGTAACTGCAGGAGCTGGTGCCGCTGATCTCGGGTATCTGTACTTTCCTATGTTCTATATAATGAGTGTATATAGGTATAACTGCAGGAACTGGCACCACTGATTTCGGGCGTCTGTACCTCCCTGATACAGCTCTGGCAAAAATTAAGACACCACTACAAAATTGTCAGTTTATCTTATATTTCTCTTTATAGGTATATTGAGTGAAATGTAAATTGTTCTTTTATTCTATAAACTATTGACAACATGTCTCCGAATTTCCAAGCAATAATTTTTGTATTTATTTTCTGAAAATGAGAAATGGTCAAAATAACAAAACAATACATTGTGTGCAGAATTATTAGGCAAATGAGAATTTTGATCACATGATACTTTTTATACATGTCGTCGTACTCCAAGCTGTATAGGCTTGAGAGCCAACTACCAATTAAGTAAATCAGGGATGTGCATCTCTGTAATGAGGAGGGGTGTGGTGTAATGACATCAACACCCTATATAAGATGTGATTAATTATTATGAAACTTCCTTTTCTTTGGGAAAATGGGTCAGAAGAGAGATTTGACGGGCTCTGAAAAGTCCAAAATTGTGAGATGTCTTGCAGAAGGATGCAGCAGTATTGAAATTGCCAAGCTTTTGAAGTATGATCACCGAACAATCAAGCGTTTCATGGCAAATAGCCAACAGGGTGGCAAGAAGCGTGTTGGGCAATAAAGGCGCAAAATAACTGCCAATGATTTGAGGAAAATCAAGCGTGAAGCTGCCAAGATGCCATTTGCCACCAGTTTGGCCATGTTGCAATGTTACTGGAGTATCAAAAGCACAAGGTGTGCCATACTCAAGGACATGGCCAAGGTAAGAAAGGCTGAAAAATGACCACCTTAGAACAAGAAACAAAAGATAAAACGTCAAGACTGGGCTAAGAAATATCTTAAGACTGATGTTTCAAAGGTTTTATGGACTGATGAAATGAGAGTGACTCTTGATGGGCCAGATGGATGGGCCAGAGGCTGGATCACTAAAGGGCAGAGAGCTCCACTCCGACTCAGACGCCAGCAAGGTGGAGGTGGGGTACTGGTATGGGCTGGTATCATCAAAGATGAACTTGTAGGACCTTTTCAGGTGGAGGATGGAGTGAATCTCAACTCCCAGACCTACTGCCAGTTTCTGGAAGACAACTTGTTCAAGCAGTGGTACAGGAAGAAGTCGGTATCGTTCAAGAAAAACATGATTTTCATGCAAGACAATGCTCCATCACATGCATCCAACTGCTCCACAGCGTAGCTGGCCAGTAATGGTCTAAAAGATGAAAAATTAATGACATGGCCCCCTTGTTCACCTGATCTAAACCCCATAGAGAACCTGTGGTCCCTAATAAAATGTAAGATCTACAGTGAGGAAAAACAGTACACCTCTCAGGAACAGTATCTGGGAGGCTGTGGTGGCTGCTGAACGCAATGTTGATCGTAAACAGATCAAGCAACTGACAGAATCTATTGATGGTAGGCTATTGAATGTCATCATAAAGAAAGGTGGCTATATTGGTCACTAATTTTTTGGGGTTTGTTTTTGCATGTCAGAAATGTTTATTTCTAAATTTTGTGTATATTGGTTTACCAGGTGAAAATAAACAAATGAGATGGGATATATTTGGTTTTTATTAAGTTGCCTAATAATTCTGCACAGTAATAATTACCTGCACAAACAGATATCCTCCTAAGATAGCCAAATCTAAAAAAAAAAAACCCAACTTCAAAAAATATTAAGCTTTGATATTTATGAGTCTTTTGGGTTGATTGAGAACATAGTTGTTGATCAATAATAAAAAAAATCCTCAAAAATACAATTTGCCTTATAATTCTAGACATTGGGCAGGAATTGGGCAGATTAAACTTTGCAAAAGAGATATGAATCAAGCTGCATACAAGGTTATCCTGGAAAAACAGGATAACCTTGTATGGAACCAATTACACACCCCAGTGGGCGGGGAAAGCAGTGAATATTCAATGAGGGTTAATTGTCGGCTCCGGAAGTGAATGCGTGACCTGGAAGCAGCTTGCCACCATAAAAGATCTTTGGTGAGTACATCGCGCGCTCCTACCCCCTTATCTCTTCTACCAACATTATTAATCTCCGGATTCTGATTCAGATAGACTTATGAGGATACCGGATTCTGGACCGGATCTGGATTTTTTTTAAATTTAACAAACTCGCTGGTCCCGGTTTTCTGTGTGTCCACCCAGCTTTAGTAATAAAGCCTTGTGATGTATTTTTTGTCAAACAGCTTAATAACTGCCAGACAACCTTGTAGTGTGTGCTCTGTTGTCTCCTTATCAGCAAGCATAAACTGCTACCCACCTTTGAACTCCCGGAACATTAAAACAAAAACATGCTGTACTTTTATTTGTTTTGTGGCTACAAAATGTCTATTTAGTCTATAAAGGGTGTTCAAAGTACACATGTATCAGTATTATCAATTTCAACAATATTACACGTGTTTCAACTGTATCATCTACAATTTCAGTTTTTCAGACAGCCCAACAGTGTTACAAATCTGCATTATTGATGCAATATTTTTGACCCACTAAGCAATATAATTTACTTTACAGCCACTTATAAACATACTTGTGCAAAATGATCCTAAAACATATATACATTACATACCTTTAACTGCTGAAGACGATAATCTTGAGCTCGGGCAAGCTCTAATAGCATTGCACATGGTACAGCTGAATCTGTAGCCCCAATGAATATTTTACCATCCCACTGAGGACGGAAGTATTTTGAATCATAATGGCAGGCAAGAACCAAGTGACGATGAGCAGATGGATTTAGAGTGGCAATAACATTTGAGAATGTCACATATCCATAAGGAGTTTGACTTCGAAATGTATCTTCTTCTATAAACCACCCAGCTTGAAGTCTCTGCAATCGTTGTTTAATGTGCTATGGACAAAAAAGCAAAACAAATTGTTACAGAATTGAAATCAGAAAGTGGCTTGATTCTCAAAAAAGATGGTTTATCTGTTAAGGATGACCTGTCAACAGATCAGAAATGCTCCGTTTGTTTTTTTATCTTATTTTATTCAGGCTGCTCCAGAGAGTTATTAACTCTTTTTTTAAATCAGCAATACAGTTCCAGAGATATTGGCCTATTTATTTAGTGGTATTTTTTGGTCTTTACCAAAGGGGCATTCCTTACAGGATTCTCTGTTGGTCTGCTTTTAGGCTGCTCTGCATAATTATCCTGTGAGACCCACCAACTAATAAAATTTTATTTCTCTGGAAACATATGACAAGTTTTAAAGAAAAAAAAAAATCGAATATTTAGGGGAGCAGCAAAAATAAAAGTGAAAACATTTTCCCCTTTTGACAGATCCTCTTTAACTCTTTTATACCTAAACAATATTTACCTTCCTAACAGCCCATTTTTTTTAAATCTGAGCGGTGTCATTTTATGTGGCAAAAACTTTAGAATACTGTGCCTTGCGAAAGTATTCGGCTCCCTTGAATTTTTCAACCTTTTCCCACATTTCAGGCTTCAAACATAAAGATAAAAATTATAATGTTATGGTGAAGAATCAACAACAAGTGGGACACAATTGTGAAGTTGAACAAAATTTATTGCTTATTTTAAACATTTAAAAAAAACAAACAAATAACTGAAAATTGGGGCGTGCAATATTATTCGTCCCCTTTAAGTTAATACTTTGTAGTGCCATCTTTTGCTGTGATTACAGCGGCAAGTCGCTTGGGGTATGTCTCTATCAGTTTTGCACATCGAGAGACTGAAATTCTTGCCCATTCTTCCTTTGCAAATAGCTCGAGCTGAGTGAGGTTGGATGGAGAGCGTTTGTAAACAGCAGTTTTCAGCTCTTTCCACAGATTCTCAATTGGATTCAGGTCTGGACTTTGACTTGGCCATTCTAACACCTGGATATGTTTATTTGTGAACATTCCCTTGTAGATTTTTCTTTATGTTTGGGATCATTGTCTTGTTGGAAGACAAATCTCCATCCCAGTCTCAGGTCTTTTGCAGACTTCAACAGGTTTTCTTCAAGAATGGCCTTGTATTTGGCTTCACCTATCTTCCCATCAATTTTAACCATCTTTTCTGTCCCTGCAGAAGAAAAGCAGGCCCAGACCATTATGCTGCCACCACCATGTTTGACAGTGGGGATGGTGTGTTCAGGGTGATGAACTGTGTTGCTTTTACGCCAAACATATCGTTTGGCATTGTGCCCAAATACTTCGATTTTGGTTTCATCTGACCAGAGCACCTTCTGTCACATGTTTGGTGTGTCTCCCAGATGGCTTGTGGCAAACTTTAAACAACACTTTTTATGGATATCTTTGAGAAATGGCTTTCTCTTTGCCACTGTTCCATAAAGGCCAGATTTGTGCAGTGTACGACTGATTGTTGTCCTATGGACAGACTCTCCCACCTCAGCTGTAGATCTCTGCAGTTCATCCAGAGTGATCATGAACCTCTTGGCTGCATCTCTGATCAGTCTTCTCCTTGTTTGAGATGGAAGTTTGGATGGACGGCTGGTTCTTGGTAGATTTGCAGTGGTATGATACTCCTTCCATTTCAATATGATCGCTTGCACAGTGCTCCTTGGGATGTTTAAAGTTTTGGAAATCTTTTTGTAACCAAATCCGGCTTTAAACCTCTCCACAACAGTATCACGGACCTGCCTGTTGTGTTCCTTGGTCTTCATGATGCTATCTGTGCTTTAAACAGAACACTGAGACTATCACAGAGCAGGTGCATTAATACGGAGACTAGATTACACACAGGTGACTTATATTTATCATCATCAGTCATTTAGGACAACATTGGATCATTGAGCTATCCTCAATGAACTTCTGGAGTGAGTGTGCTGCACTGAAAGTAAAGGAGACGAATAATATTGCACGCCCCACTTTCAGTTATTTTTTAATTTTTTTTAAAGTTTAAGATAAGCAATACATTTCTTTCAACTTTACAATTGTGCCCCACTTGTTGTTGATTCTTCACCATAACTTTAAAATTTTTATCTTTATGTTTGAAGCCTGAAATGTGGGAAAAGGTTGAAAAATTCAAGGGAGCCAAATACTTTCGCAAGGCACTGTATGAACAAACTGAAGGTCCATATTTCAGGACGCCAGAAATGAGGCCAACATCAATTATAATAAAATAAATTCAATTTTTTATTAATGATAAGGAAAAATCCAATTTTTTAATTTAAAATATATACCAAAACAGGGAAATATACTCAACTAGTAAACCAGAAGAAAAAAAAGTATGGGGCCATTTTCCAGATTTTAATCAATAAATACACTTCATATGGTATACCAGGCAAGAAATATAAATCAGAAAAAAATATTAAATGGATTAAATATGCCCATGAATATGTCTGTCAATCAGGTATGTACAAGGTATATAGTATATGTACAATCTATACAACCAGTAAAGGAATATGTCTACAGATCATAAATAAGATTGATCAAAACTATACAAAAACAGTGGATATGGAAAGTATTCAGACCCCTTTAAATCTTTCACTCATTGTTTCATTGTAGCCATTTGGTAAATTCACAAGAATTCATTTTTTTCTGTGCACCCCATCTTGACAGAAACCCCCCCAGAAATGTAGAGATTTTTGCAAATTTATTAAACAAGAAACACTGAAATATCACATGATCATAATTATTCAGACCCTTTGCTCAGTATTGAGTAGACACACCCTTTTGAGCTAGTACAGCCATGAGTCTTCTTGGGAAGGATGCAACAAGTTTTTCACACCTGGATTTGGGGATCCTCTGCCATTCTTCCTCTCCAGGTCCGTCAAGTTGGATGGTAAACATTGGTGGACAGCCATTTTCAGGTCTCTCCAGAGATACTCAGTGTGGTTTAGGTCAGGGCACTTGGCTGGGCCAGTAAAAAATGGTCACAGAGTTGTTCTGAAGCCACTCCTTTGTTATTTTAGCTGTGTGATTAGGGTCATTGTCTGGTTGAAAGGTGAACCTTCGGCCAAGTCTGAGGTCCAGAGCACTCTGGAAGAGGTTTTCTTCCAGGATATCTCTGTACTTGACCGCATTCATCTTTCCTTCAATTGCAATCAGTTGTCCTGTCTCTGCAGCTTAAAAAAAAACCCTATTGCATGATGCTGTCACCACCATATTTCACTGTTGGGATTGTATTGGGCAGGTGATGAGCAGTGCCTGGTTTTCTCCACACATACAGCTTAGAATTATCACCAAAAAGTTCTATCTTTGTCTCATCAGACCAGAGAATCTTATTTCTCATAGTGTGGGAGCCCTTCAAGTGTTTTTTGCAAACTCTATGCGGGCTTTCATATTTCTTGCACTGAGGAAAGGCTTCCGTCGGGCCACTGTGCCATAAAGGCCCAACTAGTGGAGGGCTGCAGTGATAGTTGACTTTGTGGAACTTAAGCCTGCTTTACACGTTGCAATTAGTTGTATAATCACATTTGCAATGTCACACGCCCAGGTCGCATATGGGATCTAATGAGATCGCACGTAGGTCATTTATTTGCTGTCACACGTGCGTTAGAAGTCTATGTTAAATTGATCAATCTTGTGTGCGATCTTTTAGATCATGTGTTCTTTGACATATGTATTGAGCACTCATTTTTATTTTTATTTTTAATGACTTGCCAAGCGTGTGTAATGCGTAGGGGATCAGTTTTTACTATTTCATCTGCCATTCAGCTCTGCTACATGGCCGCTGACAGCAGCCACAGACAGCCATGTAGCAGAGCTGAATGGCAGATGACAGCAACCACAGACAGAGCCGCACGTTCAGAATGAACTCGGGTGAACTTCACCCGACTTCATCCTCATACCGCGGCTCTGTCTGGGTTTCGCGTCCTGATTATTGGTCATCCGTGAAGGACTCACCGGTGACCGCTAATCCCGAGTGACTGAATTGAGCAGCGCAATTAGCGCTGCCGTCACTCCGGTTACCCGTGGCCAGCTGGACCCTCCCCCCGTGACCGCAACTCACCTGTGACTTCATTGCTGTCACTTGGGTGACTCGCTGTCACAGTTGGAGGATCCAGCGGTGGCCGCGAGTAACCTCAGAGACAGCTCAGCTGATCACGCTACTCACCTCAGTTGCTGCGTGGAGGTGACAGGAGCGGCGGTGTCTTCTGCAGCTCCTGTCACCGTCATGTAGCAGAGCTGGAAGTGACGAGGGACCTCCCTGGATTACGTCGGACATGGATGGTTATTTGGGGCATAATAAATTGGTGAATGAGGGTCTTGCTTATTGTTTATTATTTCAAATAAAGGATTTTTCGGTGTGTGTGTTTATTCACTTTACTTACGGGTTGATCATGTCAGCTGTCACACAGACGCTGCCATGATCAAGCCTGGACTTAGTGGCGGCGATATGCCGCCATTAACTCCTTATATTACCTGGATAGCCCCTGCATCATGGCATCTGGAAGAGCTGGGGACACTCCGGTACTGTCGCGTAATGCATGCGACAGTCCCGGGGCAGCTGCGGCTGATATTCTCGGCTGCAGGAGGGGGGGAGCATTAACCCTGTCCCTCGCCCTCCCCAGCCTGAGAATACCGGCCCGCCGCTGTGTGCTTACCTCAGCTGGAAGGTAAAAATACGGCGGAGCACATGTGTTTTTTTTTCTATATGTTCGTTTGTTTTGTATGTGTATTCGATATGTCTGTGTGTGAGTGTGATGTGTGTGTGTTCTTTATGTCTGTGTCTGTGAAAAGTTGTATTTGCAAAATCTTTTGATTGATGTCACACGTTACAATTGACTAGTATCCTACAACAAAACGTTCAATTCTAGACAAAGATACGATGTGTTTGCGATCAACGTTTTTGCGTTCAGTCTTGATCGCACGTAGGTGTCACACGCAAATACGTCACGAACGATGCAGGATGTGCGTCACTTACAACTTGACCCCAACGACGGATTGTAAGATATATTGCAATGTGTAAAGCGGGCTTTACTCCAATCTCCCTACTGCATTTGTAGAGCTCAGCCACAGTGATCTTGGGTTTCTTCTTTACCTCTCTCATTAAGGCTCTTCTCCCACGATTGCTCAGTTTGGCTGGATGGCCAAGTCTAGGAAGAGTTCTGGTGGTCCCAAATTTCTTCCATTTAAGGATTATGGAGGCTAGTATGCTCTTAGGAACCTTGAATACTGCAGAAATTCTTTTGTAACTTTGGCCAGATCTGTGCGTTACCACAATTCTGTCTCTGAGCTCCTTGGGTAATTCCCATGACCTCATGATTCTCATTTGGTCTGACAAGCCCTATGAGCTGTGAGGTCTTATATAAACAGGTGTGTGCCTTTCCAAATCAAATCCTATCAGTTTAATTAAAGACAGCTGGACTCCAATGAAGGAGTAGAACCATCTTTGGGAGAATCACAAGGAAATGGACAGCATGTGACTTAAATATGAGTGTCTGAACAAACAGTCTGGATACTTATGACCATGTAATATTTCAGTTTTTCTTGTTTAATAAATTTTCAAAAATTTCTACATTTCTGTTTATTTTTCTGTCAAGATGGGATGCAGAGTGTACATTAATGAGAAAAAAAATGAACTTTTTTGAATTTACCAAATGGCTGCAATGAAACAAAAAGTGAAAAATTTAAAGGGTTCTGAATACTTTCCGTACCCATTGTATATCTATATACTGTATAAGAATGAGCCATAAATATGTACAAAAAAGTCTACATACAAGCAACCAATAAATATATAAAAATAAACATTGTTTGTGCTAAAAATTACAAAAATTGATCATAAATATATAAAAATACACAAACCCATCTATAAATACCGTATTTTTCGGACTATAAGACGCACTTTTCCCCCCAAATGTTGGGGGAAAGTGGGGGGTGCATCTTATAGTCAGAATGTAGGGCATGGCTGCAGGGAATGAGGGTTCTGCGGTGGAGCGGGTCATTGACGGCATTAGCAGGCTGTAGCAGCGCCTACCGTGACCACGTGGGCCCGCTCATTTCATATACACGCCCATCCTCCCACCCATCATCTCTCAGTGCTGAAGCCAGGTTGGCGGGATGATGGGCGGGGGCTATGCGTATAATTAACAGCCGGCCCATATGATCACCCCTGGCAACTACAGCCTGGAGTGATCATGTGCGGATGTATTCACTGCTCCCCGCCCGTCATCATCAGTGCGGGGGGCAGTGAATAAGTATACTCACCCGTCACCGTTGAATGCAGCATCGTGATGTCCTCCTGTCTGCTGGCCGCTGCTGTGTGTGGAGACTAGCGGTGTGCACAGCGATGATGTCATCGCTGTGCGCACTGCTAGTCTCCTCACACATCAGCGGCCGGCAGACAGTAGGACATTGCGATGCTGCAGGGAACGGTGATGGCTCCACACAGTTCAGCGGCACTGCTGCTGGCACAGACAGGAGGACGAGCGATGCTGCTGGAGTGAGGAAAGGTGAGTATAAATGTTTACTTTTTTTTTTGTGTGCCACAGGATGCAGGCCATATACCAGGATGGGCTATATAGCAGGATGAGGGCATATACCAGGATGGCAGTACATACCAGGATGGGGGTATATACCAGAATGGGGGTATATAGCAGGATGAGGGCATATACCAGGATGGCGCTATGTAGCAGGATGGGGGTATATACCAGGATGGCAGTATATAGCAGGATGAGGGCATATACCAGGATGGCAGTATATAGCAGGATGGGGGTATATACCAGGATGGCATTATATAGCAGGATTGAGTATATAGCAGGATGAGGGCATATAGCAGGATGGCGCTATGTAGCAGGATGGGGGCTATACCATGATGGCGGTATATAGTAGGATGGGGGTATACAAGGATGAGGGACATACAGTGCCTTGCGAAAGTATTTGGCCCCCTTGAATTTTTCAACCTTTTCCCACATTTCAGGCTTCAAACATAAAGATAAAAATTAAAATAAATGTTATGGTGAAGAATCAACAACAAGTGGGACACAATTGTGAAGGTGAACAATATTTATTGCTTATTTTAAATTTTTATAAAAAACTGAAAAGTGGGGAGTGCAATATTATTTGGCCCCTTTACTTTCAGTGCAGCAAACTCACTACAGAAGTTTACTGAGGATCTCTGAATGATCCAATGTTGTCCTAAATGACTGATGATGATAAATATAATCCACCTGTGTGTAATATAGTCTCTGTATAAATGCACCTGCTCTGTGATAGTCTCAGTGTTCTGTGTAAAGCACAGAGAGCATCATGAAGACCAAGGAACACAACAGGCAGGTCCGTGATACTATTGTGGAGAAGTTTAAAGCCGGATTTGGTTGCAAAAATATTTCCAAAACAGTAAACATCCCAAAAAGCACTGTGTAAGCGATCATATTGAAATGGAAGGAGTATCATACCACTGCAAATCTACCAAGACCCGACCGTCCATCCAAACTTTCATCTCAAACAAGGAGAAGACTGATCAGAGATGCAGCCAAGAGGCCCATGATCACTCTGAATGAACTGCAGAGATCTACAGCTGAGGTGGGAGAGTCTGTCCATAGGATAACAGTCAGTCGTACACTGCACAAATCTGGCCTTTATGGAAGAGTGGCAAGAAGAAAGCCGTTTCTCAAAGATATCCATAAAAAGTCTTGTTTAAAGTTTGCCACAATCCACCTGGGAGACACACCAAACATGTGGCGTAAATGCAACACAACTCATCACCCTGATGGTTTGGGCCTGCTTTGCTTCAGCAGGGACAGGGAAGATGGTTAAAATTGATGGGAATATGGATGCAGCCAAATACAGGACCATTTTTGAAGAAAACCTGTTGGAGTCTGCAAAAGACCTGAGACTGGGACGGAGATTTGTCTTTCAACAAGACAATGATCCCAAACATAAAGCTAAATCTACAATGGAATGGTTCACAAATAAACGTATCCAGGTGTTAGAATGGCCAAGTCAAAGTCCAAACCTGAATCCAATCGAGAATCTGTGGAAAGAGCTGAAAACTGCTGTTCACAAACACTCTCCATCTAACCTCACTCAGCTCGAGCTATTTGCAAAGGAATAATGGGCAAGAATTTCAGTCTCCAAAACTGATAGAGACATACCCCAAGCGACTTGCATCTGTAATCACAGCAAAAGGTGGCACTACAAAGTATTAACTTAAAGGGGATGAATAATATTGCACGCCCCAATTTTCAGTTTTTTATTTTTTGCAAAAATTTAAAATAAGCAATAAATATCGTTCACCTTCACAATTGTGTCCCACTTGTTGATTCTTCACCATAAAATTTTAAATTTTTATTTTTATGTTTGAAGCCTGAAATGTGGGAAAAGGTTGAAAAGTTCAAGGGGGACGAATATAAGGCACTGTATATATACAAGGATGGGGATTATATACAATGCAGGAGGATCATTACCAGGATGGGGTAGAGAATTTGGGGATATTACCCCTATAATAGTGTCAGCAGCAGATCCTCACCCCATAACTGAGTCATGACCACATTTTTTGCTTAAAATTTTATTTTCCTATTTTCCTCCTTTAATACCAGGGTGCGTCTTATAGTCCGAATAATACGATATGTGCAATTCAACTGCTGGATGTATACTTTATGCAGGGAGGATTAGCTTACTATTTAGATCTACTTATAATTCAACATATAAGGGCAACATTAAATGTACTTGATATAATGATAGGCAAAACAACCCTGTGTGCATGAAGAAGTCTCAGAAATTAGTGTGAAAATGAAGTGCTAGGGAATATTACAGCAAGGACTAGAATGGCATGACAGACTGAATGTCTAAACAAATTTGTTACAAGAACATACTGCCAGAATCTTATTACCTGAAGTATGTTAAGTCGTGCTGCAAAAGTCCCTTGGAACTGGAACCCCTAAAGGCTGCTTTACACGGTACGACCGATTGTGCGATTTCACAATCGATCGTACCCGCCCCCGTCCTTTTTGCGTCACGGGCAAATCGCTGCCCGTGTCGCACAAAGTTAGTAACCCCCGTCACACATACTTACCTCTCGTGCGACCTCGCTGTGGGCGGCGAACGTCCACTTCCTGGAGTGGGAGGGACGTTCGGCGTCACACCGACGTCACACGGCCGCCGGCCAATAGAAGCGGAGGGGCGGAGATGAGCGGGACGTAAACATCCCGCCCACCTCCTTCCTTCCACATAGAGCCGGCGGCGGCCGCGGGAGGCAGGTGAGCTGCTCATCGTTCCCGTGGTGTCACACGGAGCGCCGTGTGCTACCACGGAAACGATGGTCAACTAAAGTAAACGATATTATGGAACCTAGCGAGCAGTATCCGACTCACGATTTGTGAGCGATACTGCGTCGCTAGGAGGTGTCACACAGGCCGGCATCGCCAGCGATGCCGGATGTGCGTCACAAAAACCGTGACCCCGACGATCTATCGCACGATAGATTGTCTGGTGTAAAGCAGCCTTTAGCCTGACGGGCGTTTCGCGGTGACTTCATCAACAAAGTGTTTGTGGGAGGGGGAAATTAGGGCTTTAAAAATCCCTGGTGATTGATGCAATTAACTGTCCGCACCTGGGCTGATGTGGCGCATAGTGCGTCTGTGCAGTCACCTCGGATTAAAGAAAATGACTTCAGGAATGAACAGGTGGAACACAAGTTAGTTCCAATGATGCACTTTAGGATGTCTGAGGGACTTCAGCAGCGCACGCACACACCCATCGATGGAGAGATGAAGCGCTGCCCCGAGTTATTACAAAGGCTGCTTACTAGGGGGGTATTAATGCATGAGTGTCTTTAAACACATTATGGAAAACAACATTTGGGCATTTGCATATTATCCATAGACATAGTTATCAGACGCAGTAGAAGTTTTTAGATAAAAAATATTCCTGATATATCTACACATATGAAAATCTATAAATATGTTTTAAATAAAGATTTTAAATAAGACTATGAATAGATAAGAGAGATCCATTAATATTATCATTGCAATGCGAATTTAATAAAATAATATATTAATATAAATAAATATACATAACCATAAATATATGAGCTGAATTAACATACTCAAATAATGCAGTGTGAAATTGATCAAATATACATATTTAATATACATATAAACAAAGAATATATGAAAATATAAAAATAAATGAATGAAATAAAAAATATAAGAAAGTGAGAATAAATATACAAGAACAAATGCATTTGTGCAGTTGGTGAATTCAAAACGAGAGAATAAAAAATAAGGTAATAATGGGGAAAAAAAGGGAGTGTATGAAAAAATACTTATAGGAAAAAGTGAACTAGTGTGAACAAAATTCATTAAAAGCAAGAAAAATTAGAATACTAGGGGTGGAATACATGAATGATGCCTAAGAAAAAGTGTGAAAAAGAAAGATTTGTAGATAAGTGTCTGAAATAAAAATGATCAATGAATTGAAAAGATAAATGAAGAGTGAGATACAAGTGATGCTGTAAGAAAAATTGACTAAATAATTGATTAATAAATAAGTACCGTATATGAAGGGAATGTGGTGGGAAAAAAAGAGATGTTTTTCCATCTTATGACTTGAATGATGAGGACTATTGCTAATAACAATATTTCTATACAGCAAATTGATGGGGAGATTGAGAATCTGCGTAAATTGTTGAAGCAAGAAATTCAAGCTGAAAATTTACAAAATTATTTCTTGGACTTAATCAAATAAATGGATAAATGGGAATCTGATATTAGCCAAAATAAGGCCATAAAATATCAACATGATCTCAATGATTTTAAATCCAATACAATTTATAAATGGCAACATCCTAAAAAAGCCACATCTAAGCAATTGGGGCCCAGAAAATCTTCAACAAGCTCCAATGTCTCTCTCTCTAAAGGTACTCCTTCTTCCAGTGATGTTGATGAAGAGGTTAATACCCGCTTTAGAGTGATCACATGTACTGTAATATGATGAAAGGAGATATCCAGATATTTTTTCCAATGCCAGTAGGAACAAAAAAGGAGACAAATTAAAGGTAGTGACTGGATAGTCATGCCCTCTCGATGCTGATATTAGGTTATTGGAAAAAAGGTTTAATCTTCTCCTATTCTCACCATCTAGATACGTTTACTGCGATGAAGGACATTCACCTATTTGCCACAAAAATTATTTTGAAAAAGCTACATTTCAAGTCAACTTACCACGAAATTTTTCTTCTAAGAAAGAGAAGAAAGCCTTGGATATTATTCAATCCCTACAAGATGGGAGCACTTCAACTGTGGTAATTTTCCTATACAGATGTTCAATAGGTCCAAAAAGTTTCCATTTTGAGGTTTTTGCCCCGCAGTTGAGGTATTCACCAGATTAGTCACCTCGGAAATAGAATCACTCAAAATTCAATGTATCAATTGAGGAAAGGAAAGCACTGAAAAACTTACAATCCCTGAGGAATGTTGTATTTAAGCCATCCGACAAAGGTGGCAATCTTGTAATATGGCCCACCTGTCTATATGAAAAGCAGGCATACAAACTTTTGGGGTGAAAAAATTGCTATAAGAAATTATTAAGCATTCCCACTACTGCTACTGCTTATCATGTGGAATTGATTACTATACTGGAAAGGGCATTTGAAGTATGTTTTATTCCTAAAAAAGCATTGGAAAATATTAAAACCTTGCAATCAAGAATGCCCACCTTGTATCTTATTTATCCCAAAGATTTCCAAAAATGCCCTGGACATCCCTGGAAGATCAATAATATTGGGAAATGGGGGTTTATGTGAATTCATCTCAGATGTTGTTGATTATTATCTCAAACGTTTGGTTTCAAATGTACCATCTTACATACAAGATACTACTGCTGTTCTACAAAGACTAGATCAGGGGTCTCAAACTCAGCTGGGTGTATGGGCCGCATATAGAAAAAAAATATTGAGAGGGGATTCTTTTTTTTTTTTAAATTCGTTTATTAAACAGTAGAAAACATTTATCAAATACAAAGCAAAAGACACAAAATATGCACATATAAAGTTGCTGTGAGTCGCTCAAGTAGGCTCACTGAGTAGACATATCACTATATTGTTAAACGGATACTCATTTCAAAACTGCTATAGAGTCTTAAGCTGGTGTCACACACAGCGACAACGACAACGACGTCGCTGCTACGTCACCATTTTCTGTGACGTTGCAGCGACGTCCCGTCGCTGTCTCTGTGTGTGACATCCAGCAACGACCTGGCCCCTGCTGTGAGGTCGCCGGTCGTTGCTGAATGTCCAGCTTCATTTTTTGGTCGTCACTCTCCCGCTGTGACACACACATCGCTGTGTGTGACAGCGAGAGAGCGACGAAATGAAGCGAGCAGGGAGCAGGAGCCGGCGTCTGGCAGCTGCAGTAAGCTGTAACCAGCGTAAACATCGGGTAACCAAGGGAAGGCCTTTCCCTGGTTACCCGATATTTACCTTCGTTACCAGCCTCCGCAGCTCTCACGCTTCCTGTGCTGCCGGCTCCTGCTCTGTGCACATGTGGCTGCAGTACACATCGGGTAATTAACCCGATGTGTACTCTAGCAAGGAGAGCAAGGAGCCAGCGCTAAGCAGTGTGCGCGGCTCCCTGCTCTCTGCACTGTGACATGTAGCTGCAGTACACATCGGGATAATTAACCCGATGTGTACTGTACCTAGGAGAGCAAGGAGCCCGCGCTAAGCGCGGCTCCCTGCTCTCTGCACATGTAGCACAGCGACGTTATGATCGCTGCTTCTGCTGTGTTTGACAGCTAAGCAGCGATCATAACAGCGACTTACAAGGTCGCTGTTACGTCACAGAAAATGGTGATGTAACAGCGACGTCATTGTCGCTGTCGCTTAGTGTGAACCCAGCTTTACGGTCAAAGAAAAAGCTGATTACATTGCATTTGAGTGTATAATAAATTCTACAAACAAACAAAGAACCAGGAAACAACTATTAACTGGCTGTGCTGATAACTTTATCCCACACATTCTGAATTTGTACCCTTCTATAGTCAGTGTTGTTGTATTCAGTGCTGGTAGAGACATGTGGAGACATTATTTTCAATCAGTCAAAGTCAAAGGGGAGGAATTCCACATTTACCATAACCGGTTGAATTTCTCCGGACACCCTCTGTTCTGGTATACTGTCCGCTCATACGGGAGCATTTTGTTCACCAATTCTATCCACGCTCGCACCGTAGGAGGAGAGCCACCCATCCACCGCATGGCTATGAGTTTCCGGGCCATAAAAAGGGATTCCCGTAGAAATATTTTGTGATAGTGTGACCATGTCCCTTCGTCCATAACCCCAAACAGGCAAAGAGGTGGTTCAAGGGGTATAGGAAAAAGAGCCAGGGAGGACAAGACCGAGACAACCTCCTTCCAAAAGGTTGCAGTCACCAGGCAGTCCCATATCATGTGAAAGAAATCAGCATCCCCTCCATGGCACCGCGGGCAGTCAGGAGTCGCCCGGTGTCGCATTTTGTATAACCTTGAAGGAGTTAAATACGCTTGATATACGATATATAGTTGGGTCATTCTGTTATTAACCGAGGGTGATACCTTAGTTGGGGATTCAAGAATCTCCTCCAAATCCCCCTCCTGTATGTTCGGGGTTAACCGTTCCCACCTCCCTCTAACTGCCAGTGGATGGGACTCGTTTCCTACAGACAGTAAGTGGGTATACAGAGATGAGATCAGTCCTTTAGGGCCCTGGGACTGCAGAATTCCAATTAAGGGAAAAGAGGATATAAGGGTAGCTCCCGGCCTGTTCTGCATATGATGTTGAATTGCTGATCTAAGTTGCAGATATCTAAAGAAGTGACATCTAGCCACTTTGAATCGGGAGTGAATTTGCTCGAAGGACAACAGAACATTTTGTTCATAGATATTACTCAGAGTGAGTGCGCCATGTGAGCTCCAAAAGATGGAGGACGGGTGTTCTAGTAGCATAGGAAAATATGTGTCCTGCCATAAGGGCATCTCGGCAATAATGTCCGAAAAATTCACCACCCTTTTAACCTGTCTCCAAACCCGTCGCGCCAACCTGAGAAGCGGCAGCATCCTAGACGGGCCAGTTGCATCCAGTTCCAGAAACCCAAGTAAGCACCTTGTTCCAGCAGCATGTGCAAGATGGCTCTCTGAGTTCGGAAGGTCGAATCCTGGCATCCACGAGGACAGCGCCCTCAGCTGGCCCGACAGGTAATATAAGTAGAAATCCGGAAAAGCCAGTCCCCCCTGTCGCTTAGATCTGTGTAGTGTGGTCAGCTTCAGTTTAGGTCGTGTGGTGCCCCAGATGAACCCAGACAATAATGGATTCAGGGAAGGGAAGAAGGATTTAGGAACTGGAACCGCAATATGCTGGAGGAAATAACTGAGTTTAGGAAGTAAGATCATTTTTACCAAATTGACACGGCCCGGGACTGATAGAGGCAGCTTACTCCATAACGAGAACTTAGTTTTGGCTACTGTCAATAGAGGGTAAATGTTAGACTGTAGGTCCTGTCGGCTATCTCGATTTATTATAATCCCCAGATACTTAAAGCTAGAGACCAGAGGCAGCGGAGACAGCGCCTCCAAGCCAGAAATCGGGCTGAGGGACAGGAGCATCAAATGAGACTTGTCCCAATTTATACTAAGTCCTGAAAATTTACCGAATTTGTCAATAAGGTCAACCACCCGAGGCAAAGACCGCTCCACATCCTCCATGAATATGATCATGTCATCTGCATACAGTCCGATGGTATCTACCCGATCTGCTATGCGTATGCCCTGAATCAGTCTGTCTGATCGAATCTTGATCGCCAGGGCTTCGATGGCCAGAGCAAAAAGAGCCGGGGACAAGGGGCATCCCTGCCGAGTTCCTCTTCCCAAACGGAAGAAGTCTGAGAGAATACCATTGACCACCACCCTAGCTTGGGGAGTATGATACAACAACTGGATCCAATTACAAAATTTAGGACCAAATCCAAACTTTTGAAGGCAGGCCCGCAGGAAACTCCACTCCACAGAGTCAAATGCCTTGGCCACGTTCTGGTCAGGGTTAACCAGATCCAATATGACAGAATTCAGTCTGGTGGCAAATATTTTGTTAAAAATTTTATAATCCACATTCACAAGTGAGATGGGACGGTAGGATCCACACTCTGAGGGGTCCTTTCCTTCTTTCAGGAGCACTATGATGTTAACATCGTAAAAGGAGTCTGGGAGGGAGGTCTCCTGCGTGGTCTGAACAAACACCTCCAGCAAAGGCGGCAGCATTAATTCTTGGTATTTCCCATATAACTCCACCGGAAAGCCATCAGGCCCCGGAGCCTTGCCCACAGCCAGATCTGCCACTGCAGATTTCAGCTCATCTAGAGTAATTTCAGCATCCAAAAAGGCTTGCTGAGTGGTAGTAAGCCTCGGGAAGTCCACATCTTCTAAATACGTCAGGCAGTCTGTCATGGTTGCCCCACTTTTAGATTGATATAGCGAGTCATAAAAGCTACAAAAGCATTGAAGGATGTCAGTGGGGGAAGTGGCCACACTACCGTCTGGCCTACGGATTTGAAGCACAGTGTTAGAGGAGTTATGCTGGCTAACCATAAAAGCTAGAAGTTTGCTAGACTGGTTCCCCAGTTCAAAATATAGTTGTCTTGTGAAGAATAGTTTACGTTTTGACTTAGTATCTAGGTGCTGTGTATACCTTCTATGTGCACTGAGCCATGTCTGTCTGTTGTCGTTAGATGGGTTAGCAATATAAGATTTCTCCGCCTCTCCGACCTGTCGCTCTACCATGTCATCTTCCTGTGAAGTAGTCCACTTAATATAAGAGATCGTCGATATGAGACAACCTCGTAAGTAGGCTTTTAGGGTATCCCAAAAGAGATTGGTGTGTCAGGGTTCCACATGTGAACTAATGAAGCAGTCTAGTTGGTCAGGGATTCTGTCATTTGGTCCAATCAGTTTCAACCAGAATGTGTTTAATTTTCATATAGGGCGGTGTGTTGAGTGATCAAACTTAAGCGATAAGATCACTGGACTATGCTCTGAAACGCCTTTTTTGGCATGCTGTACCCCCTCCACCCATAGGGCCAGTCCACTAGTCCCAAAGAAATAGTCCAGACGGGAAAGTGTGCACCTAGTGGAGGAATGACAGGTGTACTTCCGTACCCCCGGATGCCGGAGTCTCAAGAGATCTAACCAACCATTGCCCTGCATGTAGGTAGAAAAGTAGTGGGGGTCGACTCGGTCTTATGGGAAGTATCATCTAGCCGGAGTCTGTCAAGTCTACTGTCGATAACTAAGTTGAAGTCTCCCATACAAAGCACATGGGCGTCCGGATAGCTGAGCGCAAAGCTGACCACACTTTTAACTATAGCCAAATTAGCTGGAGGGGGGTTATAGAGACATATTATAACATATTCCTGAGAATTAATGGCAGCCTGAACAAAGACAAATCTCCCTTCAGGGTCTCTACGAGCTACCCGGAGATTCCAGCACAATGACTTATGGATAAGCAGGGAGACGCCTCTGGAGTAGCTGGTGTGATAGGCATGGACTGACCACTGAATCCAAGGTTTCTGCAAAAACCTGGTCGTGTCTCTGGTCAAGTGCGTTTCCACCAATGCCACCAGAGAGGGGCCATAGCGCTTGACCTGCGAAAAAACTTTTGCCCTTTTTCCTGGGGTCTTGAGACATCGCACATTCCACACTAGACACTTAAAATCAGAACCCATCTCGGAACTCAGACATATGGGCCCAACCCAGTACTGTCATCTCCCCAGCACTTTTCCTGCTATTTCGTAACCTATAACAAAGAAGGGTTAGCATCAAAGACATCAGCAGAGCAAAAATTGAACAGTAACATAACAAACACACATTGTACGGATAATTCTCTTCGCATAAAATCGCTGAAAAATAAAGGCAGCGTCCAAAGCCCATCCTATCCAGCCATAAAGGGGATACCGTCACTGACATCAGTGGTAGGTATTGTTGGTATGGCGTTTATGGCAAGGAGAGGTTCCTGAAGCTTTAACTATCATCTGGTACATGAGAGTCTTTCCGTCTCACCATCCTGACGCACAGCATAATCGATCCAGGCGGAGATGACAATGAAAATAGTGCATTCACTTCACTTTATTTTCTCAGTGCAGTTGGAGCCATTTGGAAGCCTCACCAAGTGTGGAAAAGAAAAGCATTTTGCCTTCATTGATGATCCGGAGGCAAGCTGTGTATATCATTGAGTATAGAATGTTACGATCTCTGAGCAATTTCTTGACCTCCATAAATTGGGCCCTCTGCTTCTGAAGGTTCACCGAAAAATCAGGAAAAATGGAAATTGTGACATTCTCCATCTTTATTGTGCTCTTCTGTCTGGCGAGACGCAGTGCTGTATCTCTGTCTCTGCAGTTAAGAAGTCGTGCCCGGAAGGATCTGGGGGGGGCCCCCGGAGGGAGAGGTCGAGTAGGAACTCGGTGGGCTCTTTCCACTGCAAACGTCAAGGAGAAGGTGTCGCCCAAGGTGGTTTTGAGCCAATCCTCCAGAAAGCGTTCCGGTTGCTGACCCTCTGAGCACTCTGGAAGGCCAATAATGCGTACATTATTACGCCACATTCTATTTTCCAGATCATCTGCTTTTTGCCTCCAGGCATTCATCGATCCAACCACCTTAGTGAGCTTGGTGGACATAGGGGTCACAGTGTCCTCCAGATGAGAGTCTCTACCTTCAACCTTCACAATTCGCCCTCTCAAGGCCTGCAAAACTTGCCGAAGAAGCCCGACCTCCGAGTGCTCCCCCTCTATTTTCCCCACAGGGAGGATTTGCAAGAAGATATAGCGTGAAGTAGTCGTTCAGACACCTGCTAGAAAGTTAGATCTTCACCCTCCGGTTCCTCATCAGTCGAGGGGTTCACTTTACTCTTAGCAGAGGTACCTCCCCTCAAGGTCCGGGATGGCTCTGAGGGGTCCCCCCTGGCGTACTCCTTCAGCTTGTCCACCGTAGAGGGATTTTTAGCTGGGCACATATTGTATATGAGCAGGAGAGCCTAAGGAGAAGTAGAAGAAAGGAGGAGACGTGCGTCGCTCTGCGGCCACAATACAGCGACTAATATAGGCAGGTATATCTGGTGGTACTGTGCCGTATACCAGGAGAGTGTGAGTATATCTGGTGGTACTGTGCCGTATACCAGGAGAGTGTGAGTCTACCCTTTCTTCAGAAATCAGCAGGGAGAGCAGGTTTGCAGGTTTCCAGCGCTCCCAAGGGGTTAATTCAGCCTCCAGATTATTATCTCCTCAGTATATGTCACAGTCTACAGGCCAGGGAGTGATCTCTGTCCCTATGCAGGTTTTCCTGCTCTCCCAAAGGGTTAATGCAGACACCAGATTATTATCTCCTCACTATATGGCACAGTCCACAGAGTGATCTCTATCCCCTTGCAGATTGTCCAGCGTTCCCAAGGGGTTAATGCTGCTTCCAGATTATTATCTCCTCACTATATGTCACACACTGCAGGCCAGGAAGTGATCACTATCCCATTGCAGACTGTTCAGCGCTCCCAAGGGATTAATGCAGCCACCAGATTATTATCTCCTCACTATATGTCACAGTCTACAGAGTAATCTCTATCCCCTTGTAGATTGTCCAGCGCTCCCAAGGGGTTAATGCAGCTTCCAGATTATTATCTCCTCACTATACTGTGTGTCACAGACTGCAGGCCAGGGAATGATCACTATCCCTTCAGAATATTGCGAGGTCGGGCTTTCTCTCTACCACAGGGCCCCCACCCGGTGTCACGTTATCTAGGCTTCCCACTGCACAGCCTCAGAATGTCCCAGAATGGCACAGGAGCCGGAGAAAATAGAAGAAGGGGGGAAGTGCAGCAGGCAGGATCAGCAAGATGGCCGACGGGCTGTCTTTACTAGTGTGAGGGGAAAGTGCGGGGCCCGTTTTTCAGGGCACACACCGCCTTACCCCAGTTTCTGCTGGCGTCCGTCCATGCACCGACTCCTCTAATCAGCTCTTCAGGCACAGGAAGCAGGGAGTAGAGAGGAGAAGACGGCCGCAGAGGCTGCGGCGTCTCTGCAGCATGCAAGAAGATCTCTGCTTGCGGGTCCCGACAGGCCGGATCGCCCAGATTAGCTCCCCTGATGCCCTAGGGATTACCGCACGGCTGGGGGAAAGCGTCCCGGAGCAGGTGAGACGCTGAGACGTCGGATCTTTGTAGGATGGCAGCAGGATTTCAGGAGCTTCCTCACCGTGCGACTGCTCTCCCTGCTACATCGCCCTGCCCCCACGGGCCGCTTTCTTTGCAGGACAGAGTGACATTTTTAAGGAATTCATGTTTTTTTATATACACCTTTTGGATCACTTTTTTGCTTGTTTATTATAACAAACCTGCACTTTTTTGTTTAGTTAAGTCTATATAAAAAAGCATTTTTAATGGGAAAACAAAATCATGCTTTATTTTGAATTTTATCACCTTTTTGTAATCTTGTTTTAAAATTAGCAGCATCATATAGTAATCTTATCCAACATTTTGTAGTAATGTCCCCATCTGTGTGCCCTGTAGTAATGTCCCCCATCCTTGTGGTATTCTGGTCAGTAGTATTGTGCCCATCCTTTTTGTATTGTGCACATCCTTGCGGTATTGTGCCCATCCTTGCGGTATTGTGCTTATCCTTGCAGTACAATATTGTGCCCATCCTTGCAGTATTGTGCCCATCCTTGTAGTATTGTGCCCATCCATGTAGTATTGTGCCCAGTAGTATTATGCCCATCCTTGTGGTATTGTGCCCATCCTTGTAGTATTGTGCTCAGTAGTATTGTGCCCAGTAATATTATGCTCATCCTAGTAGTATTGTGCCCTGTAGTATTATGCCCATCATTGTGGTATTGTGCCTAGTAGTATTGTGCCCAGTAGTATTATGCCCATCCTTGTGGTATTGTGCCCTGTAGTAAGGTGCTCATCCTTGTAGCATTGTGCCCAGTAGTATTGTGCCCCTCCTTGTGCCCTGCAGTACTGTGCTCATCCTTTCAAATTTGTGTTTGAAAAAACACACAATGGCGTATCAATAATCCAAATATATTTTATTAAACAATCACACCATGTAAAAAGGAGTACACCAATGTATACATCGTATACCATGTAACAAGACTAAAGGACAATTATAAGGAGTAATAACCTCACTGAGTGGGGACCGAAATCAGAATCAACTTACATAATGTTCATGCCGCGGTTAGAGGGAGGCAAAGTACATAAGTGGCGCTATCAGCAGCCGATAATATACAATGAATGGGGAGACAAAACCTACATAAGCATTAGTACATACCCAGAACTCTGACTAGCAGGGAGATGATCCGCGGTCCAAGCCCGACGTACATTTCGGGTACCTTTTCAAGGGCCACCTCACGTTGTCCATTTCCTGTCGCTCCAACCCTTATATACCTGGGTAACCCTGATCTCCAGTCATCGGACCGCCTATCGTGCGCACAAACCGGCGGCAGTCAGTGATCCTCCGCGCATACACCAGAGAAAACTTCCCCGTGACGTCATTCACGCATGCGCGGCATCACTTTTGACGCCGCCGGGTGTATGCACCCGGAAGTCGCGCCTGCATAGCGCACACGACTAGTCAAAGACAACAGGGCGATCATGGAACCCAAAGTTCAGGATATATTAAGTGTATGTACATAAATAATTCCCACATCCATAACCATTATTCTAAAGTTCTGACAATCAATATATCCCATGCATGACAATGATGAAATTAACAATCATGAATACATAAGATTTAGCATGCACCATAAGTACAATAATTCATACATATAAGCAAATCCCAAAAAAGGAATTAGTGACAAAAAAAGAGATAAATCAATTCCGTGCTATAATACAAATATAAGCAGCATCTTGTCTATTTTCATGCTTCATTATGGTGATATCTGATGTCATCCCCATTCCCGATTCCAAAATAATCATTATACCGATGTGGGGGGGGGAGAAAATATGTCCGACAGATCCTCAGATGGAAATATGTTACTAAAATACAAACAGCATGTAATTAAAAAGCAGCATAAACACAGCCGGCATTAAAATCAAATCTGCCCACAGCATGTCACACTAAGGGATACCCAAAACCCATCAAATTCGATATGTTCTGATATTATGTATTAAGAAATGGGGCAAAGCTCAGTTGTTCATTCAAGCCTGCAGGAGATAATGTCCCCAGAGAGAATATCCACCTGCATTCCAGCCTAGATAAGGCCGCTTTAAGGTTCCCCCTTCGGATCCCACCATTTATTGAATCAATCCCCATCACCTTCAACCCAGTCAGGTCACAATTATGGTGCACTTAAAGTGCCTGGGGAGGGTTCTTAACAATGTCAGGTCCGTAATTGATGGGGCCTTTAAAATGTCGCGTACATGAGGTCAGGCCCACGTAAATCATATCACAGGAACATCTGGCATAATAGATTACATACGTGCTGCTACATGAGATGTATTTCTTAATGTAGAAGCATCGTTTTTTATCTGCCGAAAGGAATTCCTTCCTCCTGATGATATTACCGGACCTGCATGTCACGCAATCTCCGCAAGTGAAACATCCCACCCTCGGAGGGCCATGTCCAAGGAGACCCCATGGTGTTCTAGCCACATAGTGGCTATCAACCACAAGGTCTCATAGGCTCCTACCTCTCCTAGAGAAATGCTAAAATGGGGAAAAAGAAGGCGCAATAGGGTCTTACCCGGTATAAAACGTACAAGATGTAAGGATAGGTACACTCACCTGGTAGGGTTGTGACAGTCACAACTCCTTATTCAGCATGTGAGTGTCCGCGTGGTCCCAGCAGCGGCCCCATTCAGAAAACAGTGGAGAAAAAGGTCAAATAGGAAAAAACGGGTTTAATGCTGCGCTAAAGGATCACTGGTATCAGTAAGATGAAAATCTCTTTTTTATTTTAGTCAATCCAACGCGTTTCAGAGACAAGGACCGTATCCTTCTTCAGGGAAAAAAAAAATCATACATGCAGCTTACAGCCTGATCACTTATAGAAGACTCTATACTGCCACGTTAGCAGCTCTGACGTCAAACAACCACATGGTATCAGAGTGGTGACTCATAGACACGTGCAATGAGCTGCAAAGATCATGAAAAAAGAAAAAGGGGAGAGCGATTCTCATTTACATGTACACACAAACAGATAAAAATAAAAAAATAAAAATAAATGGAAATGAAAATAAAAATAAAAGAGAGAGTGTTTTTTTGTGTCATTACTATGGAGAGCAAGAGAAAAATATTTTTTGTGCAAAGAGAAATGTGTAGATCCGAATGCGAACTTGCAGACAAAGGACTGAACATAATGGGGTTTATATATAACCAATACTCTATATCAGCAGGTGAGAATTGGGTGGGAAAAAAAAAGAATGATGAAGATATTCATGAGAAAGTGAAAGAAAAAGAGGGGGGGGTTCATGAGAAAACGGCATAACATGTGAGGAAAGAAGATGAAACGAAGACTAGATGGAAATGATGGGTGAGGCATACGAGATCATATGCAAACAATTAGGACACAAAGGAAAAATATGTGTTATAGTTAAGTGTAACCATGAGGTGTAGGACAGTACCATGATACATTGGGGAAATGTGTTTAGAGATTCCTGGAAAGCCGTGAAAATATGAATGAATCACAGGGATAGTGGAGAATGAAGGGCGCATGCGTGAAGAGACTAAGCAAGTTTCAGAGAGAGTGGGGTGAGCCGAGTTCAAACCGTGGGAAAGTACAGTAATGCGCATGCGCACAGAGACAAGTGAAATCCAACGGAGGTAACCAAAGTTCAGGACCGTGGGAAAAAGAGAAGCAGTATACAGATTATAGCAAGAAAGCTGGTGTATAGAAAAAAACATCGCACATGATAACATATAAATATATAAGGGTAAAAAAATCCTTTAGATAGGTATTTGGTGGATATTCAATAAAAATTCCAGATGAAATTCTAGATAAAATACGAGATCTTATGCAGACACATAGGACACAGAAGAAAATGTGTGTTGGAACCAAGCATAATCGTTAGGTGTAAAACAGTAACATGATATGCTGGGGAAGTGTGTTTAAAGACTCCTGGGACGCAGTAAATATATGAAAGAATCGCAGTGACAGTGAAGAAAAGGGGCGCATATGTGAAGAGGCTAAGCGGGTTTGAGAGGGAGTAGAGGTGAACTGGGTTAAAATGTAGTACTGCGCACACGCACAGAGGCAGGTGAAAACAGCGGAGATGACCAAAGGTCAAGACCATGGAAAAAGAAAAAAACAAAAATCGGGTGTGAATAACAGCAAGAAAGCTGGTGCATAGGAAAACAGCATTTAGAGTAAAATCTAAATTCTTAGCAGAAACCTAGTAAAGGTGGAACTGACATAAGTGAAAAGGTCATGATAAGAAAAAAAACACATTTGGTGCATTACAACGACACTGGTCATTACGATACTCAAAGTGGTACATATAAAATTTTCTTTCTTTTAAAATGGAAAAGAAGGCAAAAAAAACGCACTGGAAAAAAGAATATGAAGAGACAATATAAATATAATACACATATAGGTATATAAGAATAAAAACCTTAGGTTGTTATTTACTAAATATTCAATTAGATAAAATTCTAGATAAAATTAATATCGACATAATTAAAATAACAACCAATCAAAACTAGAATATGGCACAAAAATTAAAGTAATTAAATTAAGTAAAAGAAAATGAGTATAAAAATGGGACAATAAAAAGTATATACAAAATATGTATATACATATATATGAATATATATATAACTCTATAGTAAAGGTTTTCTTATAATTTAGTAAAAATGCCATATCACCTAGTGATGAGGGGTTAAAAAATACAACAAAGAATAAATACAATGAATAAAATGAATAAAACCAGTAATAAGGGGGCTAATAAAACAGATCAGACACTTCATTGAGGCCAAAGGGTTTTAAAGTGCTGAGCTTATGGATCCAAAACGTTTCCTTCCTGCTCAAAGCCTCAGTCCTATTAAGTACAATAGGGTTGATTTGCTCAATAGGTGTGATTTTAAAATCTATGCTTTTATTATGTTGGATTGTGCAGTGTCTTGATAGGCCATGCAGAAGAAAGCCTGTTCTAATGTTGTGGCGGTGCGAATTGAGCCTATTATGGAGGGCTTGGCTTGTTCTGCCCACATATTGCTTGCCACACATGCAATCTACAAGGTATATTACAAAGCTAGATTGACAAGTTAAATGGTCTTTTATTTTAAAAGACTCATCACCACTGGGGGAACAAAAGGTGGTCCTGCCATGATGGATACTTTTGCAACACAGGCATTTTTTGGCACCACATCTATAAGACCCTGCTGAAGCCAGAGGTCTAAAAGGCACTGATTTTGACCTTAGTTTGCTGGGGGCTAAAATATTTTTGATGGTGGGGGCTCGCCTAAACGTGATCCCTGGAGCAGAGGGTAAAAAAGGCTTGAGGATAGGGTCACTTTGCAGTATGCCCCAATGCCTTAAAAAGACTTTCCTTATGGCTATATTGTCACTGCTATAAGTAGTAATAAAATTCAGGCTGAAATCCTGCTTGCCCGTTGCAGTAGTGTCCCCATCACTGGCAAGTCCCCTAGAGGTCCATTGTATGGGAGGACGTCTGTCCTTTTTAGGTCCAATGAGATCCCTTTGTTTCAAACTGAGGGACTCCTTGTACGCCCTCTGTATGAGGGATTTAGGATATTCTTTCTCTTCGAAATGTTGCGTCAACACTTCTACTTGTTTCTTAAAATCACTGTCCCGGGTGCAGTTTCTCCTAACCCTTTTGTACTGGTTCAGTGGGATGTTCCGCAACCATTTGTTATAGTGCTCACTCCCATAGTGTATATAACCGTTTGCATCGACTTTCTTGAAAAAGGTTTTTGTGCATATTTTGTCCATCTCATGAAAAATTACCAGATCTAGATAATGTATTTCGTCGGTATGAACTGTAGAGGTGAATTTTAAGCCCCACTCATTACTGTCCAAATGATCCAAAAGAACGCTCACATCAGTAAAATTACTGTCCCAGATAATGAATAGATCGTCGATGAATCTTTTGTAGAATATAACTCCCTCTCTGAACATATTTTCTATATGCACCTTCTCGAAAACCCCCATGAACAGGTTAGCATAGGAACATGCAGCCCTGGACCCCATCGCCGTCCCAAGGCGTTGATGGTACAGCACATCAGAAAAAACAAAATAGTTATTATGGAGTATAAAACTCATGCTATCCAATATGAAATTCTTTTGGGTAGGAGGAATCCTGCTGTCACCCTCTAAATATAAAGAGAGACAAAAAAGACCTAGATGGTGCTGTATATTGGAGTACAAGGAAGTCACATCAACGGTTGCAAACTTATATGATTTCCTCCACTTTATGTCACTGACTTTCAGAATTAGGTCGGCAGAATCCCTGAGATGGCTATTGAGACCCAATACATATGGTTGTAGAAGTATATCAATATAATTCGCTAGGTTGGACGTCAAAGAATTTATACCCGAAATTATGGGTCTACCAGGGGGGTTGGATAAATCTTTGTGGATTTTGGGCAAATGATAAAAGAAAGCTCTAGCCGGAACTTGGATCTGCAAAAATTTCTTTTCTGCAAGATTTTTTACATAGTTACATAGTTACTTAGGTTGAAAAAAGACCTAGGTCCATCTAGTTCAACCTTCCTCCACCAGTTCTACATTTGGTCACAAAGTCATTTATAACCAACAATGTTGTGTGTAGTGAGGAAATCATCCAGCCCTTTTTTAAAAGCTGTTATAGTATCTGCCATTACTACCTCTTGTGGTAGGGCATTCCACAGTCTGACTGCTCTAACTGTAAAGAACCCTTTCCTATTTAGCTGTTGGAATCGCTTTTCTTCCACTCGCAGTGAGTGCCCCCTGGTCCTCAGTACTGTCTTTGGAAGAAATAAGTCATGTGCCAGTCCTTTATATTGACCACACATGTATTTATACATATAAATGAGATCTCCTCTGAGACGTCTTTTTTCTAAGCTAAACATATCTAACTTTTTCAACCTGTCATCATATGGGAGGCCTTCCATTCCTTGTAATAGTCTAGTTGCCCGCCTTTGAACTGACTCTAACTTCTGAATGTCCTTTTTAAAATGTGGAGCCCAAAACTGGATCCCGTATTCCAGATGTGGCCTTACAAGTGATTTATAGAGGGGTAACAATACGTTGGGATCACAGGATCTAATCTCTCTTTTTATACACCCTAAAATCTTGTTTGCTTTAGCAGCTGCTGCTTGACATTGAGTGCTGCTGCTCAGCTTATTTGTAATGAGGATACCCAAGTCCTTCTCCTGTTCTGTAGTCCCGAGTTTACTTCCATTTAATGTATACGCAGCTATAGGATTACTCCGTCCTAGGTGCATTACTTTACATTTATCAACATTAAATCTCATTTGCCAAGTATCTGCCCATTCTGACATCTTATCCAGATCTTTTTGTAATATTGTACTATCCAGGTCAGTTTTTAATATCCTACATAGTTTGGTGTCATCGGCAAAGACTGACACTGTACTATCAATCCCATCCACAAGGTCATTAATAAAGAGATTAAAAAGAATCGGTCCAAGCACAGATCCCTGCGGCACCCCACTGCTGACTATAGCCCATTTAGAGAATGTACCATTTATGACTACTCTTTGTTTCCTATCTTTTAGCCAATTCCTTACCTAGTTGCATATTGTGTCCCCTAGTCCTTGCTTTTGGAGCTTTAGTATAAGGCTATTATGTGGTACAGTATCAAATGCCTTTGCAAAGTCCAAATAAATCACATCAGCTGCGTTACCAATATCCAGGTTTGAACTTACCCCCTCATAGAACCCCAACAGGTTGGTTAGACACGACTTATCTTTCATGAATCCATGCTGTTTGTCAGTTATCATATTATTTTCTGCAATATATTTTTGCATGTAAAATGCCCTCAAAAACTTTGCATACTACTGATGTCAGGCTTACTGGACGGTAGTTGCCTGGATCTACCCTCTTACCTTTCTTAAATATTGGTACCACATCAGCAATCCTCCAATCCTGAGGCACCAGCCCTGTTACAAGTGAGTCTAAAAAGATGAGAATTTAGTATATTGCTGTCTGCTGCCTTTACCCTATAGGCAACAACAGCCTGGTTGTACTCCGATTCTCTCGCTACCTCATAGTGAATAGGATCAGATAGAATTTTAAATGCTTCCTTGAGGTAGTCAGCTCTATTTTGAATGACTATGCCTCCACCCTTATCTGCTGCTCTGATGACTATATCTCTGTTGTTTTTAAGGGTTTCTAGCGCCTCTCTCTCAGAGCGGGATAAATTGTTTTTAAGAGCCCTATTTTGGTTAACAATCCCCTTTAAATCAGCTAAAACTAGGTCACAAAAAGTTTTCAAAAAATGACCCTTGCTTTCGGTGGGGTAAAATCTAGATCTCGATCTCACTGCAGAGTGAAGAAAAGGATCAGTTACAGAAGGAGTGCTGGAAGTATTATCACCTTTCAGGGAAAAATGCCTCTTTAAAGTGAGCTTCCTGACGTAGCTCTGGACATCCAAAAAAAAATATGCATATGATCTCGTATGCCTCACCCATCATTTCCATCTAGTCTTCGTTTCATCTTCTTTCCTCACATGTTATGCCGTTTTCTCATGAACCCCCCCTCTTTTTCTTACACTTTCTCATGAATATCTTCATCATTCTTTTTTTTTCTCACCCAATTCTCACTGGCTGATATAGAGTAATGGTTATATATAAACCCCATTATGTTCAGTCCTTTGTCTGCAGGTTCGCATTCGGATCTACACATTTCTCTTTGCACAAAAAATATTTTTCTCTTGCTCTCCATAGTAATGACACAAAAAAACACTCTCTCTTTTATTTTTATTTTTACTTTCATTTCCATTTATTTTTATTTTTTTATTTTTATCTGTTTGTGTGTACATGTAAATGAGAATCGCTCTCCCCTTTTTCTCTTTCTTCTTTTCCTCCTCTTTTTTTCATGATCTTTGCAGCTCATTGCACGTGTCTATGAGTCACCGCTCTGATACCATGTGGTTGTTTGACGTCAGAGCTGCTAACGTGGCAGTATAGAGTCTTCTATAAGTGATCAGGCTGTAAGCTGCATGTATGATTTCTTTTTTCCCTGAAGAAGGAGACGGTCCTTGTCTCTGAAACGCGTTGGATTGACTAAAATAAAAAAGAGATTTTCATCTTACTGATACCAATGATCCTTTAGCGCGGCATTAAAGCCGTTTTTTCCTATTTGACCTTTTTCTCCACTGTTTTCTGAATGGGGCCGCTGCTGGGACCACGCGGACACTCACATGCTGAATAAGGAGTTGTGACTGTCACAACCCTACCAGGTGAGTGCACCTATCCTTACATCTTGTACGTTTTATACCGGGTAAGACCCTATTGCGCCTTCTGTTTCCCCATTTTAGCATTTGTCTAGTCCTTCGGACACCGTGATTTGGCTTCTTGACCTCATCTCCTTGGAAAATCGGCAGCAGAGGGCACCTAGACGCTATGGATTATTACAATAATCGCTTGTCATCCAGAGAAAGACTCATCCTACAAACTGTCGGAACTCCAGAGGATCTAGATACTGATGCCTGCATGGACCCCGGGATCACCTTCTCAGCGGAGGATACCTCCCGGATGAGGAAGCTTTTCCATACTTTGGAGGACCTCCTGAAGGAGGAACTACACTACAGTCTGGACGCCAGATTTTTATCTATATAGATGGATGAAAAACTTTGCCCCAGAGGATTACAAATCCAACGGACCTCACCATTTCCACAAGACTTGATCTTCACAGCTAAATGGGACAAGCTCTTCAATGACTGCATGCAAGGTATGTTGCTATGATTGCACGAGAAAAGAACTCACATTGCTACAATTGCTATGTCCAAAATCACTGGACTGTATGATGATTTAAATGTATTTATATTGCATCCTGAGTATAAGAACCTCAATTCAGGTATAAATACTCGGCTATTACAGCTTGAACACGATACTATTATAAGGAAATCTAAGAAGCTTCAGAGGGATAGATACGAGAAACACCATACCGGCCCCACTTCCTCTGCCGATAAACCTGTTGTTCTACCCAGGAATAACAGCTATAGGAGACACAGCTCCACTAATAATAATTATCCAAACAGGAGAAGTTTTGTGAACAGTAGGTTCCATAAAGAGGTCAAGACAGTTCCCAAAAACCCTATTGACCTCAATGGAACTGCAGGATTGCAACTAAATGCAGCTAAGGGACCAGTTATACCCCCAGATCACATCGATATTCTAGCTGATGAAGTGTTCACACAATCTAGACAGAACACAACTAAAAACGTCATTAACCCTTCTACCTCTGATAGCAATAGCAGTAATTCAAAGGAAGTATCTGTATCTTCCAATCCCGAAGAGACACGGGCGCAGCTTGGCAGAATTAGATTGCAGATAGATAAAATTAGAAAAGAGAGGGCACTTCTCGATCTTAACAGCCCTACCACACAGAATGCTTCACTACAGGATAAGGACTTCATTGATCTTTTGGACTTATCTGTCCATGATGACCCCCTCCCCTCTACCTCAAAAACTGTACCTGAGACCCACACAGGCAGCGACAGAATTGTTATTGATAATACTAGTATGGCCTCACTGCTGGTTCCCTTCTTACCACCGGCCAAATCCCAAAAGTCCAACCTCATCACGGATTTTTTAGTCCTAAAATCCTCAACAAAAAAGAGAAAAAACACCGCAGAGGAACAAGAGCAGGTTCCAAGTCAAAGCAAAAAGAGGGCCGCCTGAGGAGCTAGCCTAAAGTGTCAGACATCAATACGGATATTGAACCCCATGCGACCACTCAAGTTTTTAGTCCTACTAACAATATCTTTAATCTTTCGAGCTACCCACTTAACAATAAAGAAACCAAAGTTTTAAATAAGGGCTTATCTTTCTGCCCGTCTTATAAATCGAAAGACTTTGATATTTTTTTGGATGTCCAGAGCTACGTCAGGAAGCTCACTTTAAAGAGGCATTTTTCCCTGAAAGGTGATAATACTTCGAGCACTCTTTCTGTAACTGATCCTTTTCTTCACACTGCAGTGAGATCGAGATCTAGATTTTACCCCACCGAAAGCAAGGGTAATTTTTTGAAAACTTTTTGTGACCTAGTTTTAGCTGATTTAAAGGGGATTGTTAACCAAAATAGGGCTCTTAAAAACAATTTATCCCGCTCTGAGAGAGAGGCGCTAGAAACCCTTAAAAACAACAGAGATATAGTCATCAGAGCAGCAGATAAGGGTGGAGGGATAGTCATTCAAAATAGAGCTCACTACCTCAAGGAAGCATTTAAAATTCTATCTGATCCTATTCACTATGAGGTAGCGAGAGAATCGGAGTACAACCAGGCTGTTGTTGCCTATAGGGTACTCATTCAAAAGGCAGCAGACAGCAATATACTAAATCTTGCAGAAAAGAAATTTTTGCAGATCCAAGTTCTGGCTAGAGCTTTCTTTTATCATTTGCCCAAAATCCACAAAGATTTATCCAACCCCCCTGGTACACCCATAATTTCGGATATAAATTCTTTGACGTCCAACCTAGCGAATTATATTGATATACTTCTACAACCATATGTATTGGGTCTCAATAGCCATCTCAGGGATTCTGCCGACCTAATTCTGAAAGTCAGTGACATAAAGTGGAGGAAATCATATAAGTTTGTAACCGTTGATGTGACTTCCTTGTACTCCAATATACAGCACCATCTAGGTCTTTTTTGTCTCTCTTTATATTTAGAGGGTGACAGCAGGATTCCTCCTACCCAAAAGAATTTCATATTGGATAGCATGAGTTTTATACTCCATAATAACTATTTTGTTTTTTCTGATGTGCTGTACCATCAACGCCTTGGGACGGCGATGGGGTCCAGGGCTGCATGTTCCTATGCTAACCTGTTCATGGGGGTTTTCGAGAAGGTGCATATAGAAAATAATATGTTCAGAGAGGGAGTTATATTCTACAAAAGATTCATCGACGATCTATTCATTATCTGGTACAGTAATTTTACTGATGTGAGCGTTCTTTTGGATCATTTGGACAGTAATGAGTGGGGCTTAAAATTCACCTCTACAGTTCATACCGACGAAATACATTATCTAGATCTGGTAATTTTTCATGAGATGGACAAAATATGCACGAAAACCTTTTTCAAGAAAGTCGATGCAAACGGTTATATACACTATGGGAGTGAGCACTATAACAAATGATTGCGGAACATCCCACTGAACAAGTACAAAAGGGTTAGGAGAAACTGCACCCGGGACAGTGATTTTAAGAAACAAGTAGAAGTGTTGACGCAACGTTTCGAAGAGAAGGAATATCCTAAATCCCTCATACAGAGGGCGTACAAGGAGTCCCTCAGTTTGAAACAAAGGGATCTCATTGGACCTAAAAAGGACAGACGTCCTCCCATACAATGGACCTCTAGGGGACTTGCCAGTGATGGGGACACTACTGCAACGGGCGAGCAGGATTTCAGCCTGAATTTTATTACTACTTATAGCAGTGACAATATAGCCATAAGGAAAGTCTTTTTAAGGCATTGGGGCATACTGCAAAGTGACCCTATCCTCAAGCCTTTTTTACCCTCTGCTCCAGGGATAACGTTTAGGCGAGCCCCCACCATCAAAAATATTTTAGCCCCCAGCAAACTAAGGTCGAAATCAGTGCCTTTTAGACCTCTGGCTTCAGCAGGGTCTTATAGATGTGGTGCCAAAAAATGCCTGTGTTGCAAAAGTATCCATCATGGCAGGACCACCTTTTGTTCCCCCAGTGGTGATGAGTCTTTTAAAATAAAAGACCATTTAACTTGTCAATCTAGCTTTGTAATATACCTTGTAGATTGCATGTGTGGCAAGCAATATGTGGGCAGAACAAGCCAAGCCCTCCATAATAGGCTCAATTCGCACCGCCACAACATTAGAACAGGCTTTCTTCTGCATGGCCTATCAAGACACTGCACAATCCAACATAATAAAAGCATAGATTTTAAAATCACACCTATTGAGCAAATCAACCCTATTGTACTTAATAGGACTGAGGCTTTGAGCAGGAAGGAAACGTTTTGGATCCATAAGCTCAGCACTTTAAAACCCTTTGGCCTCAATGAAGTGTCTGATCTGTTTTATTAGCCCCCTTATTACTGGTTTTATTCATTTTATTCATTGTATTTATTCTTTGTTGTATTTTTTAACCCCTCATCACTAGGTGATATGGCATTTTTACTAAATTATAAGAAAACCTTTACTATAGAGTTATATATATATTCATATATATGTATATACATATTTTGTATATACTTTTTATTGTCCCATTTTTATACTCATTTTCTTTTACTTAATTTTTGTGCCATATTCTAGTTTTGATTGGTTGTTATTTTAATTATGTCGATATTAATTTTATCTAGAATTTTATCTAATTGAATATTTAGTAAATAACAACCTAAGGTTTTTATTCTTATATACCTATATGTGTATTATATTTATATTGTCTCTTCATATTCTTTTTTCCAGCGCGTTTTTTTTGCCTTCTTTTTCATTTTAAAAGAAAGAAAATTTTATATGTACCACTTTGAGTATCGTAATGACCAGTGTCATTGTAATGCACCAAATGTGTTTTTTTCTTATCATGACCTTTTCACTTATGTCAGTTCCACCTTTACTAGGTTTCTGCTAACAATTTAGATTTTACTCTAAATGCTGTTTTCCTATGCACCAGCTTTCTTGCTGTTATTCACACCCGATTCTTGTTTTTTTCTTTTTCCATGGTCTTGACCTTTGGTCATCTCCGCTGTTTTCACCTGCCTCTGTGCGTGTGCGCAGTACTACATTTTAACCCAGTTCACCTCTACTCCCTCTCAAACCCGCTTAGCCTCTTCACATATGCGCCCCTTTTCTTCACTGTCACTGCGATTCTCTCATATATTTACTGCGTCCCAGGAGTCTTTAAACACACTTCCCCAGCATATCATGTTACTGTTTTACACCTAACGATTATGCTTGGTTCCAACACACATTTTCTTCTGTGTCCTATGTGTCTGCATAAGATCTCGTATTTTATCTAGAATTTCATCTGGAATTTTTATTGAATATCCACCAAATACCTATCTAAAGGATTTTTTTACCCTTATATATTTATATGTTATCATGTGCGATGTTTTTTTCTATACACCAGCTTTCTTGCTATAATCTGTATACTGCTTCTCTTTTTCCCACGGTCCTGAACTTTGGTTACCTCCGTTGGATTTCACTTGTCTCTGTGCGCATGCGCATTACTATACTTTCCCACGGTTTGAACTCGGCTCACCCCACTCTCTCTGAAACTTGCTTACATGCGCACGCTGCTTCTTTTTCGTGTTCACAAACTGCAGCCAAAACTGCAGCCAAAACTGCAGCCAAAACTGCACCTTGTCACAGAGAGCCTGGAAATGTCACAAAAAATGTAGGTGCTTTTTTGGTGCATTTTTGCTGCTTTTTTGGTGCGTTTTTGGCTGCAGTTTTGTCAACAATTGTTTCATGTATTTTTCAGTTCAAACAAGCCCATAAAGCTTGTTGAATTGAAAAAAAAAAAAATTAGAAATAAATAAATAATTAAAAAAACTGGCGTGCGGTCCCCCCCAATTTTAATGCCAGCCAGATAAAGCCATACGGCTGAAGGCTGGTATTCTCAGGATGGGGAGCTCCACGTTATGGGGAGCCCCCCACCCTAACAATATCAGCCAACAGCCGCCCAGAATTGCCGCATACATTAGATGCGACAGTTCTGGGACTGTACCCGGCTCTTCCCGATTTGCCCTGGTGCGTTGGCAAATCGAGGTAATAAGGAGTTATTGGCAGCCCATAGCTGCCAATAAGTCCTAGATTAATCATGTCAGGCGTCTATGAGACACCTTCCATGATTAATCTGTAAATTACAGTAAATAAACACACACAGCCGAAAAATCCTTTATTAGAAATAATAAACACAAACACATTCCCTCATTACCAATTTATTAACCCCGACAAAGCCCTCCATGTCCGGCGTAATCCAGGATGCTCCAGCGTCGCATCCAGCGCTGCTGCATGGAGGTGACAGGAGAAGCAGCAGACACCGCCGCTCCGGTCACCTCCATGCAGCTAATGAAGACAGCCGCGCGATCAGCCTGAGCTGTCACTGAGGTTACCCGCGGCCACCGCTGAATCCAGTGACAGCAGGTAACCTCAGTGACAGCTCAGGCTGATCGCGCTACAGCGTGGAGCCGGCAGGAGCGTGGAGCCGGCCGGCAGGAGCGTGGAGCCGGCCGGCAGGAGCGTGGAGCCGGCCGGCAGGAGCGTGGAGCCGGCCGGCAGGAGCGTGGAGCCAGCCGGCAGGAGCGTGGAGCCGGCAGGAGCGTGGAGCCGGCAGGAGCGTGGAGCCAGCCGGCAGGAGCGTGGAGGACGGGACTTTCAGCGGCGGCGGCGGTGGCAGTGAGAGGGGTCCATCATCTCCCCTGTGAGTGAGTGCATGCTGGGGACAGCGGTACTTCGGGGAACATGTGGAGGACGGGACTATCAGCGGCGGCGGCAGCGAGAGGGGGATGGACATTGGCAGCTGAAAACATAGATTTTTCCCTCTCGCTGCCGCCGCTGCTGATAGTCCCGTCCTCCACATCATCTCCCCTGTGCGTGCATGCTGGGGACAGTGGTACTTCGGGGAACACGTGGAGGACGGGACTATCAGCGGCGGCAGCAGAGAGAGATAAAAATCAATGTTTTCAGCTGCCAATGTCCATCCCCCTCTCGCTGCCGCCACTGATAGTCCCGTCCTCCACATCATCTCCCCTGGGGACAGCGGTACTTCGAGGAACACATGGAGGACGGGACGGGACCACTTGCCTGACCTCACTTCCTGACAAATCACCTGCGTTTTTGCTAGCAAAAACGCAGGTAAAAGGCAGGTAAAATGCACCACTTTTGATTAGCATGCATTTTTCCTGCATTTTTGATGCCCTCATTGATTTCAATGGGTGACAAATGTTGACAAAAACGCAGGAAGAATGAACATGCTGCATTTTTTTTGTCACAAACTTTTGACAAAAAAAACGCTGACAAATAAACTGCAACGTGCGCATGACAAATCTGACTCCTCATAGACTTTGCTGGGAAGTCAGATGTCAGAAAGTTCAGCTGACAAAACTGCAGCCAAAAAAGCAGCAAAAAAGCAGCAAAAAAAGCAGCGTGCGCATGTAGCCAGTCTCTTCACGCATGCGCCCTTCATTCTCCACTATCCCTGTGATTCATTCATATTTTCACGGCTTTCCAGGAATCTCTAAACACATTTCCCCAATGTATCATGGTACTGTCCTACACCTCACGGTTACACTTAACTATAACACATATTTTTCCTTTGTGTCCTAATTGTTTGCATATGATCTCGTATGCCTCACCCATCATTTCCATCTAGTCTTCGTTTCATCTTCTTTCCTCACATGTTATGCCGTTTTCTCATGAACCCCCCCTCTTTTTCTTTCACTTTCTCATGAATATCTTCATCATTCTTTTTTTTTCTCACCCAATTCTCACCGGCTGATATAGAGTAATGGTTATATATAAACCCCATTATGTTCAGTCCTTTGTCTGCAGGTTCGCATTCGGATCTACACATTTCTCTTTGCACAAAAAATATTTTTCTCTTGCTCTCCATAGTAATGACACAAAAAAACACTCTCTCTTTTATGTTTATTTTTACTTTCATTTCCATTTATTTTTATTTTTTTATTTTTATCTGTTTGTGTGTACATGTAAATGAGAATCGCTCTCCCCTTTTTCTCTTTCTTCTTTTCCTCCTCTTTTTTTCATGATCTTTGCAGCTCATTGCACGTGTCTATGAGTCACCGCTCTGATACCATGTGGTTGTTTGACGTCAGAGCTGCTAACGTGGTAGTATAGAGTCTTCTATAAGTGATCAGGCTGTAAGCTGCATGTATGATTTCTTTTTTCCCTGAAGAAGGAGACGGTCCTTGTCTCTGAAACGCGTTGGATTGACTAAAATAAAAAAGAGATTTTCATCTTACTGATACCAGTGATCCTTTAGCGCGGCATTAAACCCGTTTTTTCCTATTTGACCTTTTTCTCCACCTCTCCTAGAGGTCAGAAGAGGGGCTGCCCTGCAGTACTGTGCTCATCCTTGTAGCATTGTGCCCAGTAGTATTGTGCCCATCCTTGTGCCCTGCAGTATTGTGTCCTGCAGTACTGTGCTTATCCTTGTAGTATTGTGCCCAGTAGTATTGTGTCCATCCTTGTGGTATTGTGCCCAGTAGTATTATACCCATCCTTGTGGTATTGTGCCCAGTAGTATTGTGCCCATCCTTGTAGCATTGTGCCTAGTAGTATTGTGCCCAGTAGTATTGTGCTCATCCTTGTGGTATTGTGCCTAGTAGTATTGTGCCCATCCTTGTGCCCTGCAGTACTGTGTCCTGCAGTACTGTGCTTATCCTTGTAGTATTGTGCCCTGCAGTATTGTGCCCTATAGTATTGTGGCTATCCTTTAGTACTACGCAAAAACAAATTGTCCTCACCTTTCCTCCGTTCCCTGCGTGCCCACGATTAGTGTTTGCAGCGTTTTAGATGTAGCATGTTTAGCTGCGTCCAAAACGCTGTGATGTACAGCACAGAGTGAATAGGATTTCTAAAAATCCCATGACCACTGTACTTGTGCAGCCTGCAGTGAAAACTGACCTGCTGTGCGACTTGCACAGGCCGCAGCATGTGAATTTATTTATGCTGTGGACTCGGAGTCGCATGCCCTCCCTAGGGAGAACACAGTGAATAGACCGCAGCACCCTGAACCCGGATCACGAGCACGGGCAGCTGTGGTCTCCTACGGAGAAGACTTGCGGCCCCGCAGGTCAGAGCTCACTGCATCCAAGACGCAGCGGGTCCTGATCGTGAGCACGTACCTGCAGGGCCGGCTTCAGGTTTTTGTGGGCCCCAGGCAAGAGTCTCAGTGGGCCCCATCTTCACGTAGAGACGTACATACACAGATACATACACATACAGGCACACATACACATACATATTTGAAGACAAATTCACAAACAGACATATAAATAGACATAAATCTATAAACAGTCATCTACACGGACATACATAGATATATACATCATACATGCATACAGACACATTATAGATATTTTTAATATGAAGAAGCCAGCAGCCTCACTCACCTCCCCTCTTGTATTCCATCAGCTCATCCTGGGCATGTGACTATGTAATGGCCGTCATCTTAAAAGACATGGCCGTGCACAGTGCACAATGATACTGCTGTATATAAATCACAGGGGAGGCTGGGGCAAAGACATTACTGGAGGGCATAGACATTATGGGGGGAATACATGTTAATGGAGGGACTTAGAGGTTACTGGGGCATACATTACTGGGGGCTCACACAGGTCTGCAGGGGGCATACAGCACTGGGGGCTCACACAGATCTGCAGGGGTATACTGTACTGGGAACTCACAAGTCTACAGTGACATACTGTACTAGGGGCTCACACAGGTCTGCTTGTTGCGGCCCGCAAACCCCGTGACGATCATAGCTCTATGCTCGGGCCGGCGCTGGCAGGATTTCACTACAGTGGCATCATTTGCGGTGCCATGCAGAGCAGCTGTCTGCGTTATACCATGGCTGCTGCAATCAGATGCAAGGAAGTGATGTCCACTTTCCTTCTATTCTGCGCACTCGGACCGATTTCCAGGGACCCAGCGGTGCTCAGCTGTCAGCCGCATTTTGCTGGCTACCGGCTCTTTAAACCCACACAGTGGCAGCACACAGCAGCGTGCAGGAGGAAGTTAATCTAGTTAACTGAGTAGTTTTCTCTTGTTACTTGCCGGTGCTCAATGGTCTCCTGTGTGTTAAGGACATTCTGTAACCAGCTCTGCTTACTACCAGAACTCCTCTCAGATAAGTGGTCTTTGTTTCTCTGCTGTTTGTTTTCCACTATCTTGTTGTTTTTTCTACTTTAATACTAATGCTTGATTCCTATTTTGTCTGTGTGAAGTTCTTGGTGGAATGTGATCATTGCCTGCTGGGAGTGTCTGTATACTTAGCTCCATGATTCTGCAAGGTATTGTGTTTGTCATGCTTGGTATTAATTCAGTCCCTCATCTATATTAGTGTTTTTGGATCCCAGTAACATCAGAGTGCTGATACAGTGGGGGAGAGGTTGTGTGACCTCAGGATTTTTCCATATCAGAAGTGCTGGTATATATTAGGGTTTTTTTATGGTTGCAGACAGTGCACCTTCCTATCCTTTCCTATAAAGATAGTTTTGGCCTCACCTTTGCTGAATCTGTCTTTTCTAGCTTTGTATTGTGTTTTTCTATATCACCATAGCCTTTACATGTGGGGGGCTATCTATCTATCTTTGGGGACTTCTCTGAGGCAGATTAGCTTTCTTATATCTCTATCTGTGAGAATATTTTGTTCTCCAGCTGTGTCGAGATGACTAGGTCATCGTAGGCTCGTCCCACGGCTACTTCTAGTTGTGTGTCAGGATTAGGTCTGCAATCCATTAAGATTCCAGCCACTCTGTTACCATTTGGGAATCCACATTTTTTGATCCTCCTCGGTCCCTGAATCATAACACTCTCCCCCAGTAAATCAGTACTCTGGTGTTACTGGGATCCAAAAAAACAGTAATATAGATGAGGGACTGAATTTAATACCAAGCATGACAAAACACAATACATAGCAGAACATGGAGCTAGGTATACAGACACTCCCAGCAGGGAATGATCCAACTCCACCAAGAACTCAACACAGGCAAAATCAGGAATCAAGCATTAGTATCAAAACAGAAAAAAATACAAAAAAGTGGAAACAATAAGCAGACGTACAAAGACCAACGTATCTGAGAGGAGTCCTGGTAGAGAGAAGGGCTGGTTTCAGAATGTCCTTAGCACACAGGAGATACATTGAGCACCAGCAAGGAACAGGAGAAAAGAAATCAGTTATATAGGCCCAATCTGAATGACCTGATTGCCAGTCCTCAATAGGTGTCTAGCTCCCATTCAACAAGTCAACTGCACTACCAGCACTGACCACAAGAGGGAGCCCCAAACTGAAAATCCATTCACAACATTAAGATTTTGGGAAAGAGACATTTTTCAAAGAGATTTTTCACCCCCTATTGGGCAAGGAAATGGATGGATGAGATATATAGCCCCTTAACGACCACCGTTACGCCTTTTAATGGCGACAAATTAGGGTACTTCTTCCGATCCGCCGCTTTTTAACGGCGGTCGGGAAAAAGGGTCTAGCGCCCCCCAGAGTCAGAAACTTTCCGGGGTCTCAGCTGCCGGGGGTAGCTGAGACCCTGGAGATCATGATTCTGGCCGTTTTTTCCGGTCCCCGCTCACCTGATGACCGGTATACACCATATACCGATGATCAGGTTACAGTAAATGACCGCGCCAGTTTTAAATCATTTATCTCCCATCTGGCATAAACAAACATGTCAGATGGGAGGTAAATCTCATCCCCCGGTCTTCTCCGGTCCCCCGGTGTCGCCAAAGTGTCCCCCCACCCCCCTTTCCTCCCGAAAATCAAACATGGCGCCGCACATACCGGCGCGCACAGCAGCGCGCCGGACGCATTTCCCCCTTTCTTATGGTTTCTGTCGCATGTGCTATAACACATACGACAGAAACCTGCTCCCCAGGCCCTGCCAGGTCACCCCCTATTCCCACCCCGGTGTTCCCCGGTGTCCCCCGTACCTGTCGGAGCTCTGATCCCCCGCGGCCCCCTCCTCCTTCACAGTGCATGCCGGTCACACTGCAGAGCGCGGCTGTCAGCTCCACTTCCTGCTTTGCCTTCAGAGACGCTGGCTGCTGCTGCTCGCACTCTGCAGCCGTGACCCGGGGAGGGTGGGTGCAAATTCTTTGCACCCACTCTCCTCAAATGGAGGGTCTGCACTCCTAGAAAATGGGGGATACGTTCCCTGAACGTGCCCCCCATATTCTAGAAGATCCAGAATCGCCGCGGGACTTTCACAATGGATTACAGCAGGGACCCGATTTTTTTTTTCTTTTCAATAAATTGGCCAAAGAAGGAATGTTTTTGGGGGGGGGGGGTTTCAAATAAATTTTTTTTTTGTTGTCAATTTTTTTTTTTATTACTATCAATTAGTTATGTCTGGTATCAAATAGACGCCGTGAAATAACTAATTGCTGGGTTTGATGCCAGGTGACATTACACATCTGGTATCAACCCCATTTATTACCCCGTTTGCCACCGCACCAGGGCAACGGGATGAGTTGGGGCGAAGCGCCAGGATTGGCGCATCTAATGGATGCGCCACTTCTGGGGCAGTTGCAGCCTGCTATTTTTAGGCTGGGAAGAGTCCAATAACCATGGCTCTTCCCACCCTGATAATACCAGACTCCAGCTGTCAGCTTCACCTTGGCTGGTGATCTAATTTGGGGGGACCCCTATGTTTGTTTTTTTTAATTATTTATTTATAAATAATTAAAAAAAAAACAGCTTGGGGAGCCCTCCAAATTGATCACCAGCCAAGGTGAAGCTGTCAGCTGTGGTTTGCAGGCTACAGCTGTCTGCTTTACCCTAGCTGGCTATCAAAAATAGGGGGGACCCCACGTCATTTATTTTAATTATTTTTTTTCTTTTTGGGCTAAATACAAGGCTAGGCACCCTTTAGTGCCACATGAAAGGCACTAAAGGGCGCCAGCTTAGAATATGCAGGGGGTGGGACATTATATTTGTTTGACATCTATCCATTCATCCATTGTAGCATTTTAGGCTGTGCGCCCACGATCAGGGTTTGCAGCGTTTTGGGCGCAGTGTTTTCCCTGCGTCCATAACGCTACATTGTGCAGTAGAAGCACAGTGGAAGGCTTTTTAGAAATCCCATGCCCACTGTGCTTCTTTTCTCCGCAGCATAAACCGACCTGTGGTGCAGCTTCCCGAGCCTCAGCATGTCAATTTATGCTGCGGAGACAAGAGTGTTCTCTGCAGGTAGAATAGAGCTAAAGTCCACAGCAGCCTGAACCCAAATCGTGGGCATGGGCAGCTGCGTTCTTCCGTGGACAACACTCACATCTCTGCAGGAAGGCTGACACTGGGTACTAGACGCCGTGTCGCTGGATCATTGCCACATAGCCTAATAGTGAGAAATTTGTTGCACAGCAACATTTTTGTGAAGTACCTGTGGATTCAAAATGCTTACTATACTCCTGAATAAAATCCTTGAGGGGTCCAGTTTCCAAAATGGGGTCACTTGTGGGGGGTTTCTAATGTATAGGTACCCAAGAGGCCCTGCTAATGTGACATGGTGCGCGCAATTTATTTCAACTTTTCCAAAATTCAAATGGTGCTCCTTCCATTCCAAGCCCTCCCATTAATCCAAACAGAGGTTTTTGGAAAAAATGGGAAATTGCTGATGAACTTTGAATCCTTCTAACTTCCTAACCCCAAAAAATTTTGTTTCAAAAATTGCGCTGATCTAAAGTAAACAAGTGGAAATGTTATTTATTAACTATTTTGTGTGACATAACTCTCTGGTTTATGGGCATAAAAATTAAAAGTTTGAAAATTGCAAAATTTTTAATTTTTTTGTCAAATTTCAGATTTTTTCACAAATAAAATAAAAAAATATCATCCTAAATTTACCTCTAACATGAAGCCCAATATGTCACGAAAAAACAATCTCAGAATCACCGGGATCCATTGAAGCGTTGCAGAGTTGCAGCCTTATAAAGGGACACTGGTCAAAATTGCAAAAAATGGCCTGGGCATTAAGTACAAAACTGGCTTCGTCCTTAAGGGGATAGACAACAATTGGTTTGTCTGGGAAGGTTCAACAAATGAATTGGCCGAACTAATTTCTTCTCTTAATAACAATATTCTCAACATCAAGCTGACGTTCAAAATGGGTAGAGAGCTAGATTTCCTGGATATATACATACAGGTATCCGAAGAGGGGTTTTGTCAACACAAATATTTTTCGTAAGTCCACAGCAACAAACTCATTTCTTCACGCAGAATCTTCCCATCTACCATCTACAATCAGAGGGATACCCACAGGGCAATTTTTACATGCCAAACAAATATGCTTTACGGGGGAAGCTTTCTACAAACAGTCAACGGGTTGTAATGCCTGCCTGGAACCACAGATAACAGAAAGTAGTAGATAGGGATGTTAAACCGCGCCACTGACTCAGCCGATCCAGGAGATTAATGGATAGGTGTTGCTTTAATTCATTACACAGATCAGGTCAACGCGTTTCGGGAGTCGCAGCTCCCTTCATCAGGACAGTCTGGCAAGCAAAACACATCTGCTGTACAGGGAATACTTCCAGCAATATATACCTTACTAATGACGTCATGGTCCGCCCACTTCTGAAAAAAATCGGCGGGAATCAATGCATAGAAAAAAATGTATATGTGTCATCTCTATAACATTCAGCCTTTCTTATAGTACGTCATTTTTTCTTTGTCATAACTGTCCTGACGACTCAGAAGTTTAAAATAAAATGAATTACAAAGAAAAATAAAAACATATGTTTGTGTCAAATTTATATACGTCTCTCTCTTTTACATATGGTGTCAAAAAAAGTTCATGGGGAACCCATGTAAATGTGCACCTCAAACATCGCAACATTACCTAGAACCTACTTAGGAAAGTGTCACTTTAATCAAAGCGGCCGGAATGTGATCGTATAGTCCGCCCGTACCATATGGGAGGTGACCGTCGGGATATGTTCAAAAAACGGGAATCATTATAAGGAGTACTACAGGGAAAAGGATAAAAAAATATATATATAATGAAAAAAGGCGTAGCTAAGAGGATCAATTATCCCATAAATAAAAAATATATATATATATATGTATCTACATTATGTGATATTCACTGGATAAAAAATATATATAAAGAAATATTTAGATATATAAATTGGAATAATAATGATAAGAAGAGGGGGATCACAATAATGTACCTTAAAGAACGGTGCCATTGTCTGAGTGCCAAAAATATGATTAAGCCTAGGCTCCATGGCGGGAACATAAAGCAGACCAAGGACGCTATAGTGTCTTGCGTATAAGTGCAGGTTTAAAAAACCTTTTCCTTATGATTGTTAAATGCCTCGACCAACCCGCTAATGCGGGTCACGCTGAGGGAAGGACCCCATCAATGTTATTTAATCGGGAACCAGCGTTATATCACCATGTAATCTAGAGTAATTTTATTCCCGATCTGTGGAATCATAGAAAAAAATTTTTTATTTATTTACTATTATTTTCTTGACTATACCCGGTTACTGAGTGTGGGAAAAATATAAACAACTATTTGGTGAAAGTATGGAGGTAGTCTAAAAAGACTGAACTATGCCGTGAGGGTGAATAAGTACAACATGGGAGAAAAAATCAGGTGCACATGTCAAGATAACCTCTATCGAGGAATGTGCGCAGACCTCTGCTGAGTGAAGGTAAGGAGCTAGTGTGAACTTGAGGTTCAATCAAGTTCAAACCCGTGGGAAAAAATCCAGTGCGCATGTCAAGTCAACCCTCTCTCGAGGAAAATGTCCAGATCTCTGTTCCGTAGAAATATGGAGCTAGTATGAGAGGAGCTATACCGTGCGGGTGAAACAGTTCAAAATCGTGAAAACAATTCCAGTGAGCATGTCAAGGAGATCCCTCTTGAGAAATCCATTAATATGGAGCTATGTGTGGTCTGTAGTATGTCACAAAAAACTCTACAACTGATATATCTCTAGCTATTATTAAGAATACATAAATGTACATATGAAAAAAGTAATTGTATATAAAAAAATGTATAAAATTATGTTAAAACCTGAGGCTATGACCTGATCGAATTATTACAATAAAATAAGGACTACCTGACAGGATGTAAATCCTCTAAAAACATATTATAACATTAAACATCATAAAATTACATAAAAATCCATAAAAATTAGATTAGTGAAAAACACATAAGGACTCATAGTCCATGATATTCTCTAATCAGAGAAGATCCATTGCTTGTTAGACGGCGGCCCTGAACTATCCTATCCTTGGGGATATCATTGTCATTTCTCTTACAACACAGTATATCCATATTAAAGGGACTATCTTTGGGGAAAAAATAGTGAACTAATAAAATAGATCCGTTACTTCATTGAGCCCAAATGGTTTTAATGTGTTAAGTTTATAGATCCAATAGGTCTCTTTCCTTTTTAAAGCATCAATACGATTGTGTGAAAGAGGGGTTATCTGTTCGATCGGGGTGATCCTGATCTTTGCTCTCCCATTATGCTCCATAGTGATGTGTCTCGACAGACCATGTAACATGAATCCTATTTTAATGTTGTGTCTGTGCGAGTTTAACCTCTTATGCAGTGCCTGTATTGTTCTCCCAATATATTGTCTATCGCATTCACATTCAATCAAGTATATCACAAAGTCAGACTGACAATTTAAACGTGATTTGATGGAAAACACTTCCCCCCCCGTTTTAGAGCAAAAATTGACTCTTTGGTGTTGAATTGACCTGCAGCATAGACAGTTCTTAGAGAAACATTTGAACGATCCCTTGGTATTATCCATGGCTTCCATGGGTTTATTTTCTCTGAGCCGGCTAGGAGCTAACTGGTTTTTTAATGTCGAGGCTCTTCGATAGGTGATCCCAGGCACTTCTGGGATAGCATCCTTCAGAAAGGGGTCATTCCGAAGAATACCCCAGTGTTTACGGATAATACTCTTGATCAAATCCCCATCATTACTGTAAGTCGTCACAAAGTTGGACGAAAAATTTACACTCATGTCCTTCATCCCGTGACTGTTTGAACTTACTAATTCTTTCTGTGTAAGTTTTTTGTTGATCTGATATGCCTTCTTAATTAATGGTATAGGATAGTCTTTCTCCAAAAACCTTTCTCTCAGGATATTGGCTTGTAGTTCAAAATCCCTATCCAAAGAACAATTCTTTCGGATTCTTTGGAACTGATTCTTTGGGATATTTTGTAACCATTTATTGTAATGGCTGCTAGTAAAATGAATATAGCCATTGCTATCAACTTTTTTGAAGAAAGTTTTCGTATGGATAGCTCCTTCATTATGTGATATAGTCAAGTCTAGGAAATCAATGCTGTCCTTATTTATAATAGGGGAGAAAATGAGACCCCAATTGTTATTGCATATTTGTCCTAGGAATTCATTCACATTATTTTGTGAATTGTCCCAAATCAGGAACAGGTCGTCGATGTATCTTTTATAGACAATAACATGCTTGAACAATACCGACCCAAAAATGTATAATAACTCAAACATACCCATGAACAGATTTGCATATGTAGGTGCGACTTTAGACCCCATCGCAGTTCCACAGCATTGGTGGTACAGTGTGTCTCGGAATGTGAAATAGTTATTACATAGTATAAACCTCATTCCTTCAAGGAGGAAGTTTTTTTGTCCTTCCGGCAGACGTTCATCCACTAATAGAAACTGTCTGAAGCACTCTATTCCCAATCGGTGGGAGATATTAGTATACAGGGCTGAGATATCCAGGGTTACAAAAACAAAAGTATCTTTCCACTCAATATTCTTAATTATATTAATAAGCTCTGTGGAGTCACGGAGATAGCTCCTCAAATTGGTGACATGACTTCTCATAATGCGGTCAATATAAGCTGCCAGATTTGCAGTCAACGAATCTATACCTGAAATGATAGGTCTCCCAGGGGGGTTCTCCAGATCCTTGTGGATCTTCGGTAGGTGATAGTAAAAGGCCAGTTTTGGATCTTTAATGTTGAGAAACTTAGCCTCATCCTTATTTAATATTCCTTCTTTGACCGCTTTATTAATCAAAGTATGGTATTCAATAATAGCTTGATTGTAAATGGCCATGTCCACAGTCTCATAATGAAGAGGGTTCGATAGGTTCCTAAGTGCCTCCTGTATATAGGTTACTTTATTTTGTACTACGACCCCACCACCTTTGTCAGCGCATCTAATCACTAGGTCAGGATTATTTTTTAATGAGAGTAAAGCTCTTCTCTCCTCCATATTTAAATTGGTTCTTATTGAATTCCTATAGCATGAGAGTTTTTTGAATTCTTCCAAAACTAAATCACTGAACGTCTGTAGATGGTGACCCTTGCTACGTATAGGGTAAAAATTGGATTTTGATTTCAAATCCGTATGATAAAAATTATTATCAGGACTCTCCAAGTCCATATTGGGGCGAGTCTTATGTATCTCAAAATGTCTTGTTAGAGTCAGTTTCCTCACATACTTCTGAAAGTCCAAATACAACTCGAAGTCATTGGCATTAGTGGCAGGACAAAAGGATAAGCCTTTCCTGAGAACTTTAAGCTCCCCTTTGGATAGCGGGTAATCAGATAGATTAAAAATCCCTATATTAGTGTCTCGTGTAGTGGATCTCTCCTCTCTTTTTTGTTTGACCCTAATTCCAGCCCTGGATCCTCTGTAGTGCTTTTTCTCTTTCCTATTCTTGGTGTTAAAAAGTGGGTTATGTGGCTCTGTGACTTTTTGGCCAGGGCTAAAAAAGGAACACAAGTATTACCTTTTTGGGAGTTATCAATGGTGATCGTGTTAATTTTAGGGCTTATATTCGGGGAGGCCCTAGGAGATAGGACAGTCATCGGTTCATTGACATTGGGTATCTCTGGTAGGGGAATGAACTCCTCATGTGTCGACAGTTCAAGGAGATCTATGAAATCCTTGTCAGGTTCATCTAGAGGGATCAAATTATTGAGCTCTTTTTCTAAGGCTATATCTCTTTCCTTGCGGATTCTTTCAATCTGAATCCTTAAAGCTTCGAGTTGTCTTTTAGTACTCTCAAAATCTCTCAATTTGCCATCATTTTTAGGAACGTCTGTCAAGATCTCATTGGACGGTTCACTAGGAACCACTTCCTTAGGTGCCATGTTTAAATTTCCCCCTGGAGGTTCAATGGAGACTATTTTGAATTGTGATCCCCTTGCATCAGAATTTATGGGAGTCTGATGAATAGGGGTCGTCTCAGAGTTCAAGGGAATAGGGCCCACCATCTCATTCCTAGATGAGGATGAAGATCCTTTTCTGCTCTTATGGAACTTGCTGTTAAAAAAGCTCTTGCTATTGAAGCTATTAATCCTGAGCCTGCGATTGACAGGTTCTCTGGACGAATCACGAGGGATAGGAACCTGGGATTTTGAGGGAATCATGTCCTGCCTATCTCTCTGTAATTTTTTTGACTTCCTGAAAATCGTATCCTGTTCCATTTGTGTGAGTTTAGTGTTAATATCGGAATTGGCTATTTTATATTCAGGGTGCAATTCAAAATGACTGAGTTCTTTGTACAGATCCTCAATTTTAGCAGTGGCCTCATTGGCAATCATAGTCCTTTTCTTATATAAACATTGTAGCATATTCCTCATACAATCATTCAGGATCCCCTCCCATTCCAGTGAAAAAACCGGATCAGAGGGGAAAGGAGAGTCATGTTTAATCCTTAAGCCCCTAGGGCACAACTTCTCTTCCATATAGATGGTCAGAAAACGGGCATCCAACCCAAAGCGGAGTTCTTCTTTCAAAAGATCCTCCAGTCGTACAAACAGTCTTTTCATGCTTAAAGTATCCTCCTCTGAATAGACATTGGGTAGATCCAAATCACAGTCAGTATTGATCAATTCACGGGTACCTACTGTTTGTAGGATTAGTTTTTCCCTAGAGGACAACCGGTTGTTGAAATAATCCATTATATAGTCAAACGACCCTCTGCAGCTATATCCACCAAGGGAGCTGGTCACACCAGATCCGAATCAGTCAGAGAAAAACACTGTGGAAAGAAAGCGCAATAGGGTCTTACCCCAGACAATTGGGGAAAATCAAGGAGGGTGGTCTTGAAAGTCACAACGCCTATACCAGCATATAAAAGTATCCAAGCCACGGCAGCGGACCCAAGGTTAGCAGATAACAGAAAGTAGTAGATAGGGATGTTAAACCGCGCCACTGACTCAGCCGATCCAGGAGATTAATGGATAGGTGTTGCTTTAATTCATTACACAGATCAGGTCAACGCGTTTCGGGAGTCGCAGCTCCCTTCATCAGGACAGTCTGGCAAGCAAAACACATCTGCTGTACAGGGAATACTTCCAGCAATATATACCTTACTAATGACGTCATGGTCCGCCCACTTCTGAAAAAAATCGGCGGGAATCAATGCATAGAAAAAAATGTATATGTGTCATCTCTATAACATTCAGCCTTTCTTATAGTACGTCATTTTTTCTTTGTCATAACTGTCCTGACGACTCAGAAGTTTAAAATAAAATGAATTACAAAGAAAAATAAAAACATATGTTTGTGTCAAATTTATATACGTCTCTCTCTTTTACATATGGTGTCAAAAAAAGTTCATGGGGAACCCATGTAAATGTGCACCTCAAACATCGCAACATTACCTAGAACCTACTTAGGAAAGTGTCACTTTAATCAAAGCGGCCGGAATGTGATCGTATAGTCCGCCCGTACCATATGGGAGGTGACCGTCGGGATATGTTCAAAAAACGGGAATCATTATAAGGAGTACTACAGGGAAAAGGATAAAAAAAATATATATATAATGAAAAAAGGCGTAGCTAAGAGGATCAATTATCCCATAAATAAAATATATATATATATATATGTATCTACATTATGTGATATTCACTGGATAAAAAATATATATAAAGAAATATTTAGATATATAAATTGGAATAATAATGATAAGAAGAGGGGGATCACAATAATGTACCTTAAAGAACGGTGCCATTGTCTGAGTGCCAAAAATATGATTAAGCCTAGGCTCCATGGCGGGAACATAAAGCAGACCAAGGACGCTATAGTGTCTTGCGTATAAGTGCAGGTTTAAAAAACCTTTTCCTTATGATTGTTAAATGCCTCGACCAACCCGCTAATGCGGGTCACGCTGAGGGAAGGACCCCATCAATGTTATTTAATCGGGAACCAGCGTTATATCACCATGTAATCTAGAGTAATTTTATTCCCGATCTGTGGAATCATAGAAAAAATTTTTTTATTTATTTACTATTATTTTCTTGACTATACCCGGTTACTGAGTGTGGGAAAAATATAAACAACTATTTGGTGAAAGTATGGAGGTAGTCTAAAAAGACTGAACTATGCCGTGAGGGTGAATAAGTACAACATGGGAGAAAAAATCAGGTGCACATGTCAAGATAACCTCTATCGAGGAATGTGCGCAGACCTCTGCTGAGTGAAGGTAAGGAGCTAGTGTGAACTTGAGGTTCAATCAAGTTCAAACCCGTGGGAAAAAATCCAGTGCGCATGTCAAGTCAACCCTCTCTCGAGGAAAATGTCCAGATCTCTGTTCCGTAGAAATATGGAGCTAGTATGAGAGGAGCTATACCGTGCGGGTGAAACAGTTCAAAATCGTGAAAACAATTCCAGTGAGCATGTCAAGGAGATCCCTCTTGAGAAATCCATTAATATGGAGCTATGTGTGGTCTGTAGTATGTCACAAAAAACTCTACAACTGATATATCTCTAGCTATTATTAAGAATACATAAATGTACATATGAAAAAAGTAATTGTATATAAAAAAATGTATAAAATTATGTTAAAACCTGAGGCTATGACCTGATCGAATTATTACAATAAAATAAGGACTACCTGACAGGATGTAAATCCTCTAAAAACATATTATAACATTAAACATCATAAAATTACATAAAAATCCATAAAAATTAGATTAGTGAAAAACACATAAGGACTCATAGTCCATGATATTCTCTAATCAGAGAAGATCCATTGCTTGTTAGACGGCGGCCCTGAACTATCCTATCCTTGGGGATATCATTGTCATTTCTCTTACAACACAGTATATCCATATTAAAGGGACTATCTTTGGGGAAAAAATAGTGAACTAATAAAATAGATCCGTTACTTCATTGAGCCCAAATGGTTTTAATGTGTTAAGTTTATAGATCCAATAGGTCTCTTTCCTTTTTAAAGCATCAATACGATTGTGTGAAAGAGGGGTTATCTGTTCGATCGGGGTGATCCTGATCTTTGCTCTCCCATTATGCTCCATAGTGATGTGTCTCGACAGACCATGTAACATGAATCCTATTTTAATGTTGTGTCTGTGCGAGTTTAACCTCTTATGCAGTGCCTGTATTGTTCTCCCAATATATTGTCTATCGCATTCACATTCAATCAAGTATATCACAAAGTCAGACTGACAATTTAAACGTGATTTGATGGAAAACACTTCCCCCCCCGTTTTAGAGCAAAAATTGACTCTTTGGTGTTGAATTGACCTGCAGCATAGACAGTTCTTAGAGAAACATTTGAACGATCCCTTGGTATTATCCATGGCTTCCATGGGTTTATTTTCTCTGAGCCGGCTAGGAGCTAACTGGTTTTTTAATGTCGAGGCTCTTCGATAGGTGATCCCAGGCACTTCTGGGATAGCATCCTTCAGAAAGGGGTCATTCCGAAGAATACCCCAGTGTTTACGGATAATACTCTTGATCAAATCCCCATCATTACTGTAAGTCGTCACAAAGTTGGACGAAAAATTTACACTCATGTCCTTCATCCCGTGACTGTTTGAACTTACTAATTCTTTCTGTGTAAGTTTTTTGTTGATCTGATATGCCTTCTTAATTAATGGTATAGGATAGTCTTTCTCCAAAAACCTTTCTCTCAGGATATTGGCTTGTAGTTCAAAATCCCTATCCAAAGAACAATTCTTTCGGATTCTTTGGAACTGATTCTTTGGGATATTTTGTAACCATTTATTGTAATGGCTGCTAGTAAAATGAATATAGCCATTGCTATCAACTTTTTTGAAGAAAGTTTTCGTATGGATAGCTCCTTCATTATGTGATATAGTCAAGTCTAGGAAATCAATGCTGTCCTTATTTATAATAGGGGAGAAAATGAGACCCCAATTGTTATTGCATATTTGTCCTAGGAATTCATTCACATTATTTTGTGAATTGTCCCAAATCAGGAACAGGTCGTCGATGTATCTTTTATAGACAATAACATGCTTGAACAATACCGACCCAAAAATGTATAATAACTCAAACATACCCATGAACAGATTTGCATATGTAGGTGCGACTTTAGACCCCATCGCAGTTCCACAGCATTGGTGGTACAGTGTGTCTCGGAATGTGAAATAGTTATTACATAGTATAAACCTCATTCCTTCAAGGAGGAAGTTTTTTTGTCCTTCCGGCAGACGTTCATCCACTAATAGAAACTGTCTGAAGCACTCTATTCCCAATCGGTGGGAGATATTAGTATACAGGGCTGAGATATCCAGGGTTACAAAAACAAAAGTATCTTTCCACTCAATATTCTTAATTATATTAATAAGCTCTGTGGAGTCACGGAGATAGCTCCTCAAATTGGTGACATGACTTCTCATAATGCGGTCAATATAAGCTGCCAGATTTGCAGTCAACGAATCTATACCTGAAATGATAGGTCTCCCAGGGGGGTTCTCCAGATCCTTGTGGATCTTCGGTAGGTGATAGTAAAAGGCCAGTTTTGGATCTTTAATGTTGAGAAACTTAGCCTCATCCTTATTTAATATTCCTTCTTTGACCGCTTTATTAATCAAAGTATGGTATTCAATAATAGCTTGATTGTAAATGGCCATGTCCACAGTCTCATAATGAAGAGGGTTCGATAGGTTCCTAAGTGCCTCCTGTATATAGGTTACTTTATTTTGTACTACGACCCCACCACCTTTGTCAGCGCATCTAATCACTAGGTCAGGATTATTTTTTAATGAGAGTAAAGCTCTTCTCTCCTCCATATTTAAATTGGTTCTTATTGAATTCCTATAGCATGAGAGTTTTTTGAATTCTTCCAAAACTAAATCACTGAACGTCTGTAGATGGTGACCCTTGCTACGTATAGGGTAAAAATTGGATTTTGATTTCAAATCCGTATGATAAAAATTATTATCAGGACTCTCCAAGTCCATATTGGGGCGAGTCTTATGTATCTCAAAATGTCTTGTTAGAGTCAGTTTCCTCACATACTTCTGAAAGTCCAAATACAACTCGAAGTCATTGGCATTAGTGGCAGGACAAAAGGATAAGCCTTTCCTGAGAACTTTAAGCTCCCCTTTGGATAGCGGGTAATCAGATAGATTAAAAATCCCTATATTAGTGTCTCGTGTAGTGGATCTCTCCTCTCTTTTTTGTTTGACCCTAATTCCAGCCCTGGATCCTCTGTAGTGCTTTTTCTCTTTCCTATTCTTGGTGTTAAAAAGTGGGTTATGTGGCTCTGTGACTTTTTGGCCAGGGCTAAAAAAGGAACACAAGTATTACCTTTTTGGGAGTTATCAATGGTGATCGTGTTAATTTTAGGGCTTATATTCGGGGAGGCCCTAGGAGATAGGACAGTCTCACTGGAATTGTTTTCACGATTTTGAACTGTTTCACCCGCACGGTATAGCTCCTCTCATACTAGCTCCATATTTCTACGGAACAGAGATCTGGACATTTTCCTCGAGAGAGGGTTGACTTGACATGCGCACTGGATTTTTTCCCACGGGTTTGAACTTGATTGAACCTCAAGTTCACACTAGCTCCTTACCTTCACTCAGCAGAGGTCTGCGCACATTCCTCGATAGAGGTTATCTTGACATGTGCACCTGATTTTTTCTCCCATGTTGTACTTATTCACCCTCACGGCATAGTTCAGTCTTTTTAGACTACCTCCATACTTTCACCAAATAGTTGTTTATATTTTTCCCACACTCAGTAACCGGGTATAGTCAAGAAAATAATAGTAAATAAATAAAAAATTTTTTTCTATGATTCCACAGATCGGGAATAAAATTACTCTAGATTACATGGTGATATAACGCTGGTTCCCGATTAAATAACATTGATGGGGTCCTTCCCTCAGCGTGACCCGCATTAGCGGGTTGGTCGAGGCATTTAACAATCATAAGGAAAAGGTTTTTTAAACCTGCACTTATACGCAAGACACTATAGCGTCCTTGGTCTGCTTTATGTTCCCGCCATGGAGCCTAGGCTTAATCATATTTTTGGCACTCAGACAATGGCACCGTTCTTTAAGGTACATTATTGTGATCCCCCTCTTCTTATCATTATTATTCCAATTTATATATCTAAATATTTCTTTATATATATTTTTTATCCAGTGAATATCACATAATGTAGATACATATATATATATATATTTTTTATTTATGGGATAATTGATCCTCTTAGCTACGCCTTTTTTCATTATATATATATTTTTTTATCCTTTTCCCTGTAGTACTCCTTATAATAATTCCCGTTTTTTGAACATATCCCGACGGTCACCTCCCATATGGTACGGGCGGACTATACGATCACATTCCGGCCGCTTTGATTAAAGTGACACTTTCCTAAGTAGGTTCTAGGTAATGTTGCGATGTTTGAGGTGCACATTTACATGGGTTCCCCATGAACTTTTTTTGACACCATATGTAAAAGAGAGAGACGTATATAAATTTGACACAAACATATGTTTTTATTTTTCTTTGTAATTCATTTTATTTTAAACTTCTGAGTCGTCAGGACAGTTATGACAAAGAAAAAATGACGTACTATAAGAAAGGCTGAATGTTATAGAGATGACACATATACATTTTTTTCTATGCATTGATTCCCGCCGATTTTTTTCAGAAGTGGGCGGACCATGACGTCATTAGTAAGGTATATATTGCTGGAAGTATTCCCTGTACAGCAGATGTGTTTTGCTTGCCAGACTGTCCTGATGAAGGGAGCTGCGACTCCCGAAACGCGTTGACCTGATCTGTGTAATGAATTAAAGCAACACCTATCCATTAATCTCCTGGATCGGCTGAGTCAGTGGCGCGGTTTAACATCCCTATCTACTACTTTCTGTTATCTGCTAACCTTGGGTCCGCTGCCGTGGCTTGTATACTTTTATATGCTGGTATAGGCGTTGTGACTTTCACAACCCCTATAGGTGAGTAAGACCACCCTCCTTGATTTTCCCCAATTGTCTGGGGTAAGACCCTATTGCGCTTTCTTTCCACAGTGTTTTTCTCTGCCTGGAACCACAGGCTCAGACTGGCTGTAATGGACAGGCTAGAGGAAAGCCACTCACCAAGCAGGACCCCGAGAACCCTGAAAATCTTTAACCCCTATACAGGGATTTGGAATTACACAGGGCCCCGGAGATCCCTACCTGTGGTAGGCTGCACTCCGATGAGAGTAGTAGCCAGGCAGGGTCAAACCGGGTAATGTAAAACAGGGACAGAATCAGGCAGATAAGGACGTAATCAGAAAACAATGCAGAGGTCAAATCCGGAACGGGCAGCGAGGTACAAATACGGCAGGCAGGAGAGTAGTCAGAGTGCAAGCCGGGGTCAAAGCAGGAATCAAATAATCAGAGTAAGGAGAACCAGAGTCTAGCAGGAAAACAATCTATATCTAGCAATGGCCAGCAGACAGAAGAGGGGATAAAATGGGTGTGGTGTCTTACCATTGGCTGTAGCTGAATTGTGGCAACCTCAGCTGGAAGTCACACGCCTACACTCAGCCAGTGGTACTACAGGCACCACAAAAACCCGGCCTAGTGCATGAGTGGAGCCTGCGCCCACTAGAGCCACCGGCACCGACTCCTCCCCCCTCACCAGCACAGTCCACAGTGGGAATACGGTGGCGCCTGGTGACTGAAGCAAAAGTCGCAGGAGCGGACTCTGGTGAGGATGTGACAGTACATCCCCCTCCACGAGGGGCCTCTGAACCCTCAAAGCCTGGCTTGCCAGGGAATTGGAGGTGAAATTGCCGGACCAGACCAGTTACCTTCAACCAAAACCAGAGGAGGGGGGCCCTGACTGGGTGAATGGGGAAACGATATAACTTGAGGAGGGACTTGTGGAACACATTTGATATCTTAAAGGATTGGGGGAGTTTTAGGCGGAAAGCTGCCGGGTTAATGACCTCGTCTATGTCGTAAGGTCCAATAAATCTGGGACCCAGCTTAGCAGAAAGGATCTTGAGTTTAATATTCCATGTGGACAACCATACCTTGTCCCCAACTCCAAGGCATGGGCCCTTGGAACGTCTCTTATTAGTAGAGGAGGCTTGACCAACCTGTGCCTTCTTCAAGTTCTCTTTCACCTCAGACCAGATAGCCTTCAGCTTGTCCACAGTTTTTTCAGCCTCAGGAGAATCCATCGCAGTGGAAGAAAAATAACCAAAATGTGGATGCAACCCTAAATTGCAGATAAAGGGGGTAGTCTGGATGGATTCCTGATACTGAATATTAATGGCGAACTCAGCAAGCGCCAGATATTCCACCCAGTCAGACTGACGGTGAGACACATAACACCAGATATATTGTTCAAGGGTGTGATTGGAACGTTCAGTCTGACCTTTGGTCTTTGGGTGGTAGGCAGATGAAAAAGATAACTCTATATTGTTCTTTTTACAAAAAGCCCTCCAGAATTTTGAGACGAACTGTGTTCCTCAGTCAGAAACAATATTTTCTGGAACCCTGTGTAACCGCACAATATGCCTAATGAACAACCTGCTAAGAGTTTCAGAATTAGGTAATCCAGACAGAGGAACAAAATGACACTATTTGCTGAATGTATCCACTACTACCCAGATACAAGTCTTCCCTTCTGAGGGTGGGAGGTCAGTGATAAAGTCCATGGAGAGATGTGTCCAAGGGCTTACTGGAGTAGGTAGGGACTGGAGAAATCCGGCGGGATGGGTACGGGGTGCTTTGGCTAGAGCACAAGTTTCACAAGCCAATACATATTCCTTACAATCCTTTGCTACGGTTGGCCACCAAAAATTTCTGCTTACTAGTCAGAGGGTATTGCCTATATCAGGGTGACCTGCAAGCACAGAATTGTGGGATTCCTAGAGTACCCGTAGGCGAAGTGAGGGGGCAACAATTTACGGTCAGGAGTGGTTTCAGGAGCTTGGTCTTGGGTATTACGAACTTCTTCTATCAAATCTAAACAGATGACACAATAATGCCTTTAGCTAAAATAGGGACTGGTTCAGAGTTTTCAGATTGAGAGGGACAGAAGTCACGGGAAAGTGCAGCAGCTCTTGTGTTCTTGGTACCAGGCTGCAATGTTACCACAAAGTCAAATCTGGAGAAGAACATTGTCCACCTAGCTTGCCTAGGATTGAGTCTGTTAGCAGATTCCAGATAAGTGAGATTCTTATGGTTTGTGATAACTGTGACCTTGTGTTTGTCGCCTTCGAGGAAGTGGCGCCATTCCTCAAAGGCCCATTTAATTGCCAACAGCTCTCGATTACCAATGTCATAAATTCTCTTCGTGTGAGAAAACTTGCTAGAAAAGAAGGCACAAGGATGAAGCTGAGTGAGAGAAGGAGTACCTTGTGATAGCACCGCTCCCACTCCAACCTCACATGCATCGACTTCTACAATAAACGGACGCATAAGGTCAGGCTGAACCAGAATCGGGTCTGAGGAAAAACATTTTTTTAATTTTGAGAAGGCATGGATCGCCTCTGGCTTCCAATTAACCACATCAGCCCCCTTTTTAGTCAAATTGGTGAGGGGTTTGGCAATTTTGGAAACATCTCTAATAAATTTGCGATAATACTTAGCAAACCCAAGGAAATGCTGCAAGGCTTTCAGAGATTTGGGTTGCACCCACTCCTTAGTCGGTTGAAGCGTAGAGGGATCCATGTGGAAGCCTTCTGCAGACAAAATATAACCCAGGAAATTAACCTCTGCCTCAAAAAAAACACATTTCTCCTATTTAGCAAATAGGGAGTTCTCCCTGAGTCTCTGGAGTACAGTGCATACATGTTGGACATGTGACATAGCATTCAGGAGAATAAATCAGGATGTCATCCAGATAGACCACTACATACTGACCACAAATATCTCTGAAAATGTCATTAACAAAGTTCTGAAAGACAGCCGGTGCATTACTTAACCCAAAAGACATTACAAGGTACTCATAATGTCCCTCTGGAGTGTTAAATGCCGTTTTCCACTCATCTCCTTCTCTGATGCAGATTAGGTTATATGCACCCCTGAGATCCAGCTTGGTGAACCACCGGGCTCCTATGAGCTGGTTAAAAAGATCAGGGATGAGTTGCAGAGGGTACTGATTCTTTACAGCAATAGTGTTAAGTTCACGATAGTCTATACAAGGTCTGAGACCACCATCTTTTTTATCAACAAAAAGTAATCCTGCGCCGACTGGTGACCTGGATGGCCTGATAAACCCTTTCTGTAGACTGTCTGCTATATAACCTTTCATGGCCTAACACTCTGGACCAGAAAGATTATAAATTTTACCCTTGGGGAGATGGGAATTGGGGACCAAATTTATGGGGCAATCTTAATCTCTGTGTGGAGGTCATTTTTCAGATTCAGATACAGAAAACACATCAGCAAAGTCCCTGAATGCATGAGGTATGAAGACAGGTTCAGCTCTAGTCAGGTTAATAGCTAAAGACATACATGTCTCCTGACACACAGGGCTCCAGCGTACAATCTCATCCTGGTGCCAGGCTATGACCGGGTTATGTTCGCGCAGCCATGGCATGCCCAATACCACTGCTGACATCAGGTTCTGAAGAACAAAAAATGACACAATTTCTACATGCAATGCTCCAACAAGCATGAAAACCTCCTGAGTTACAAAATTAACCACACCTTGGGTGAGAGTAGTACTATCAATGGCAGAGATTCTAATAGGAGCATTCAATCTTAGCAAAAGTAAACCCAGCTCCTTTGCTACAATAGAGTCTATGAAATTATTCCTTGTCATTTTTTTACCTTTATCATAGTAATTGGGTTTTTTTTTAGTTCTTTTATTTTTTTTTAGGTGACTTTGTATTGTAAGACTTCTCACATCTTGATCTCCTTTATCTTGGAAGACGGTCTTTTAGGGCAAATGTGCTGCTAAATTTGGAATCAAGTTGCATCAACACTGCACATATTCACACAGCATGATTTTGTAGGATCCTCCTTTTGTACATTTTTGTGCTATATTTTTAGCATTCATGTATGTACATTGCGGTATTTTCAATATTTTTCATCTTATATGAATTGTTTTGATGTATGTGATATTTGTAATGTTCAAAAAAGTTATTTGCCTTGTTCATATGTATAATTATGGATATAATTTTTCATGTATTTAGATTGGCATATTTATGTAATCTCTAATTATATATTCCTCTAGTATGCTGCATTAATATCTGTTGATTATACTGTAGTGTTTTTCTTTCCAATTTATTCTCTCTTTATTTATTTACTTTTTATTATTTATTATTTTTTCTATTGTCTATTTACATATATATGGTTATTCTAAACTTATGGATATATTTACAGTGAAGTTTTGTAATAGATCTATCTTATGGCATAGTTCTGTAATATACAGTATATAGATTTATGCATGCAACATCGTCACCGTTAACGGCCGTTCTGAGAGAGGATCGATTTCCCTAGTATTTCTTGACCCTGAATGTGCACATGCGCTGCTGAAGTCTCTCAGATTTCCGTAAGTGCATAATAGGAATTAGCTTGCGTTCCACGCTCGCGTTCCACTTGCACATGTCTGGAAGTCATTTTTCATCTATACGAGATGACTACACGGACGCGCTATGGGCCGCATCAATTCAGGTGCGGACATCTAATTGCTATTCCCCCTCCCTCAGCTATTTAAGACACACCCCTCCTCCCATGAATGTACACCTCTTTGATGAAGCCATCGCTAAACGCGCGTCAGGCGTAAGTGGGCACGGCACGGTCACAGCATCCTGGGGATCTCTATTGTTTACAGCTCTGCTATATCCTAGGTAATTATAAAATTGTATTTGTTCTACTATTTTACCCAATGACTCTAGCATGTCATTAGGATTTCGGGCATTACACACTTAGTGATTCTTCTTTGATCTCTGCTCATATTCATGAAAACGGTCTTTCAGCACCTAACTGATTTTAGCACATGCACTTTAATGAGTATATGGTTAATTAACATTTCATTGTGCTCATAGTCACGCTTGCTATTTGCACAACATTTGCATCGATTATATACAATTCCTTGGCTGTACTTGTGGTTGGCCAATTAGCACATTATTGTACCGGTAGCAGCACTTTTTGATTAAATTGCACCTAAATTATACTGTCCCTGGGTTATTTATATATATATATTTAGACATATATTTTTCTAATTTCCCCTAAATTATATTCGGTAAATCGCGGTATATATGACACTGCGTTATTTACCGTATATATATATATATATATATATATATATATACTAGAAGGTGGCCCGATTCTACGCATCGGGTATTCTAGAATTTACGTATTGTGTAGTTCATGTATGATTTTTGTTATAGATATATATATATATATATATATGTTGTTGTGTGTAGTTACCAAGTGTTTGTGTAGGGCGCTGTACATGTTCTGGGTGTTGTCTGGGTGTGGCGGGGGGTGAGAGCGGTGTTGTATGTGTGTTGCGTTGTTTGTGGAGCGCTGTGTGTCTGTCGCGTTGTGTGTGTGTGTGTGTGTTGCGCGGTTTGTGTGGGTGTGGTGTGTTTTGGGGGGAGGTATGTTTTGTGCAATGTGTGTGTTGTGCGGTATGTGCGTATATTTATGTATGCCGCGGTGTTTGTGCGTTGGGTGTTGTGTGTGTGCAGCGTTGTCTGTGTGTGTGGGTGTCTGTGTATGGCGGTGTTTGTGGTTCCCTGTGTGTGTGTGTGTGTGTGTTGGGGGGAGGTGTGCACCTCCCATCGTGCTCCATCCCCCATGCTGCGCACCCCCCATCATGCCCCATCCCCCATGCTGCGCACCCCCCATCGTGCTCCATCCCCCATGCTGCGCACTCCCAATCGTGCTCCATCCTCCATGCTGCGCACTCCCCATCGTGCTCCATCCTCCATGCTGCGCACTCCCCATCATGCTCCATCCCCCATGCTGCGCACCCCCCATCGTGCTACATCCCCCATGCTGCGCACCCCCCATCGTGCTTCATCCCCCATGCTGCGCACTCCCCATCGTGCTACATCCCCCATGCTGCGCACTCCCCATCGTGCTACATCCCCCATGCTGCGCACCCCCCATCGTGCTACATCCCCCATCGTGCTACATCCCCCATCGTGCTACATCCCCCATGCTGCGCACTCCCCATCGTGCTACATCCCCCATGCTGCGCACCCGCCATCGTGCTCCATCCGCCATGCTGCGCACTCCCCATCGTGCTACATCCGCCATGCTGCGCACTCCCCATCATGCTACATCCCCCATGCTGCGCACTCCCCATCGTGCTACATCCCCCATGCTGCGCACTCCCCATCGTGCTACATCCCCCATGCTGCGCACTCCCCATCGTGCTACATCCCCCATGCTGCGCACCCCCCATCGTGCTACATCCCCCATCGTGCTACATCCCCCATTGTGCTACATCCCCCATGCCGCGCACTCCCCATCGTGCTACATCCCCCATGCTGCGCACCCGCCATCGTGCTCCATCTGCCATGCTGCGCACTCCCCATCGTGCTACATTCCCCATGCTGCGCACTCCCCATCGTGCTACATCCCCCATGCTGCGCACCTCCCCATTGTGCTACATCCCCCATGCTGCGCACTCCCCATCGTGCTACATCCCCCATGCTGCGCACTCCCCATCGTGCTACATCCCCCATGCTGCGCACCCCCCATCGTGCTCCATCCCCCATGCTGCGCACCCCCCATCGTGCTACATCCCCCATGCTGCGCACTCCCCATTGTGCTACATCCCCCATGCTGCGCACTCCCCATCGTGCTACATCCCCCATGCTGCGCACCCCATCGTGCTACATCCCCCATGCTGCGCACCCCCCATCGTGCTACATCCCCCATGCTATAATAGTTCTCCTATTATACTCAGAGAGGAGTATAATAGGAGGACTATAATAGGAGGAGTAGTCCTGGGGGGAGAGGAGTATAATGCTGGCTCCCTGCACATGTGTACCGGGAGCCGTAGTACACTGGTAACTATGATACACATCGGGTAACTAAGGGACCTTAGTTACCCGATGTGTATAATGGTTACCAACGTTCACGGGCTCCGTCAAGATCCCAGCATCGCAAGGTTATGTCTGGCGCTGCTGGGATCGTGACGGAGCCGATGTACACTGGTAACTATGATACACATCGGGTAACCAAGGGACCTTAGTTACCCGATGTGTATAATGGTTACCAGCGTTCATGGGCTCCGTCAAGATCCCAGCATCGCAAGGTTATGTCTGGCGCTGCTGGGATCGTGACGGAGCCGGTGTAGAAGCAAGCAATATCCCAGGATGTTGTGAGCGTGTGGATGTGATGTGTGAGGTGTGTGTGAGAGTGAGTGTGATCTGATGTGTGTGTGTGTACTCACCTGGGAGTCGGAGCTCCGTGTCAGTTGGGCCAGAGCGAGCGTGCATTGCGTGAGGGGGGCGGGGCCTGCAGAGAGCCGGGGCGAGAGGCCAATCCGTGTGGGGGGGCGGGGCCATGGCGAGCCTAGCGGCCAATCAGCTTTGTGTCACCGTAAGGACACAATTTTGGAGCATGACAGACAGACAGACAGACAGAATAAGGCAATTATATATATAGATATATATATATACATATATTTAGACATATATTTTTCTAATTTTTTTTCCCCCTAAATTATATTTGGCAAATCGTGGTATATATGCATCCTTTGAACTTTATTGTTAATGGCACATATTCAATATATGCACCTTATATTTTTATTATAGCATATTGATTGGCACTTCTGACATAACATTTGCATGATTTTCGCATTTTTGCATAAACCTCTTTTTGCTTGAATTATTTTTGCACATTTTAGACATATATACCTTAATTATATATATTTAATAGGGTAATTTTTCCATTTTTAATCCTTATTAATTTTTGTACAGCATCACACAATATATATTTTTTACACGGGTTTTTTGCTTCAATTATAATTTTGTACTTTTTTCAAGAATTTTTTTTATATCAGCACTGAAGCACTATTATATCTCTTTTTATATGTATATTTATTATTGGTCATATATATTTGTCATATATTGCGTATATTTTTATATCTTTTTAATCATAATCTGAAGGATTACATATTATCAATATTATCACTTATATGTGCTGAAATTTTTTTACGGTCAATTGTATATATATCTTGAATTTATATTATATTTATGTGCCTGCCCCCTTAGTTTGTTCTATTGGAGGAATTTTTTCCTGTTTATTTACTTATTATTATATTGGTGAATTTTCAATAAAAATATTATTTTAATTCTATTTATTTTGATGGTGAACTTTTTTCAGTGGTCCATAATTGGGCTTCTGGTTGTTAGTAATTAGATTGCGCAGGTCTTATACATCCCTTGGGATTTGTGTTGTTTCATACTAATTTTTCTATTTTTCTAACAGATTGTCCCTTATCGTTATGGATTTAAAGCTAGGGAAGCAACTTGGCTTAGTAAAGCAGCTAATTTATTCAAACAGGGAACCTCCAATGGTTCCAGTGATGTCTCCATTGCTAGTAAAGATTTAAAACGGCAATATAAAAATGCCATTTATAAAAAAAACATGACTATGGTGGAACAAGATTTCATTGGAAAATTATCATAGTCAAAAAATCATCCCACGTGGTCACGTATACAAGTTTTCCCATCTTATGATCTCAATGATGAGATTTTGAAAAAGAAATGGATGACGGCAGCCACAAACTGCTCTCTTGAATTCATAGAAACCATTATTGCGAATAATAACATTTCGATTCAGCAAATGGATGAAGAGATTGAAAATTTACATAAATTGCCGAAAATTTACAAAATTACTTTCTGAACTAACTAAAGAAATGGATAAATGGGAAATGGATATCAGTCAAAATAAGGCGAAAAAGTACCAGCGTGATTTAAATGACTATGAGTCTAATAGGATCTATAAATGGCAGTACCCAAAAAAGATTGCACCCAACCCTAGTGGACCTCGGAAGTCCTCTGTTTCCAACGTCTCCCTCTCTGATACCAATCCATCCCCAAGTGATATGGATGAAGATTCGGACTCTAGAATGAGATTTACTACGCGTTATATGGGTGAGAGAAGATACCCAGATATTTTTAAAAACAGTGGTAAAAACAAGAAAGGAGGTGACAAGTTCAAGGTAATAAATCTATCCAGTCATTCCCTGTCTAATATTGATATTAAAATTCTGGAAAGAGGTTTAACATTCTCTCCCTGTCATTATCTAGATACATTCACCACGATAAATAATATTATCATCTATTCGCTAGAAAAATAATTTTGAAAAAACTGCACTCTAAATCAGGGGTCTCAAACTGCGCTGGTTGTATGGGCCGCACAGAGGAAAAAAAATAATTTGGGGGGCCGCATTCTTTGCAGGACAAAGTGACATTTTTATTGGTACCATATTTTTTTTTTACACACCTTTGGATCACTGATTTTGAATATTTTTCACTTGCTTATTATAACAAATGTGCACATTCTTTGTTTAAATATATATAAAAAAAATTTGATGGTAAAAAAAAATGTCATGCCTTATTTTGAGCTTCTTTTTTTTTTTTTTTACATTTTATTTATCCCTTTCTTGTAGCTAATAGTGTTACAATTAGCACTATATAGAAATTTTGGCCAACAACTTTTAGCAATGTTCCCCATCTTGTTGTAATGTGCCCATCCTTGTCCCCTTGTAGCATTGTGCCCCATCCTAGTCCCCATCCTGTCCCCAACTGGGTGTCGGCTAGACTAAAATGGCGTCAAAAAAAGGAACTATGTAGTGACTGTAAATTTATGGCCTCCTTAACAAATGGCGCCCGAACGTACCTTAGGATGGAACTTCTCGATGGCGGACGGCCTTGCTGACACCTTGATTCGAAAAGGCAACTACACGAGAGGGGAGAATGCGCATCTCCAGCAGGTGAGAAAATTTCTCTTATCTCACCTCGCAGACCTCATGCGTGTACTTGCATTTTGAAAGGGGGGTTTGGGCTGTCCCAGTCTAGACACCTAATGATGACCGGCATCTCGCATGAGATAAACATTCTAAGTGAACCCACCTGGTCATTTTACCTTAAGCTGTCTGCATAATGTTAAATATAATGTGTTTTGGGTTTGTCCTGTGGAAAAAGCAGACGTTCCAAGTTTCGTTTTCCATGAGTTAACGTTAGAGGAAAATGAGGAAGTTGTGATATACGCTGACTTCTGGTATGATCCAGGTTATATGGTTATATGTGTGAGTTCAGCCACCTGGATGGTATATATAGTGTCTTTATTGTTATGTCAATCAATATTTTGGTGTCTGGAAGACGGAAAAGAATATAGCAGACCTGCTCGTAGAAAACAGGAAGTTCTGTGCTTCGCTGGCGTTAGAGCAAAAATGAGGACGTGTTCACGGTATAATAGCAGCTGTGTGAAAAAAGGGGAACTTCTGCCTTGTAAAATGTTTGTGTGGCAGAAGCTATACTGCGAAATACACCAATGGGGGACGTGTTTGATCAATAATTAATAATTGATGTTTGATAAGGCCCGGGAGCCTGATCCTCGACAGAAAGAGGATTTGAAAGGGGGGTTTTTAAGGTTCTGGTGCAGAGTTATAAAAGTGGGTGAAAGAGCCCTGACTGTTACCTGGTATGGTTTCCACCAAGCAGTGAGTTGAACGTTTGTACACTGACTTGTTTGCTTGGTGGATGGTGATGTATTTTAAGGGTAATAGCAATAACCTTTTTTTTTTTTTTTTTAATCCAATCAATTTTTATTGTAGGAAGTTACATTACAAAAAGGAGAAATTCAGGTATCATTGGCAATAATACACAAAGAAAACAACGCTGTAACATGTGGTAGTATCACCTTTGATTATGATTCACATTTCCTGTCACACCACCACCAATCATGTCTGATGCAAGTTGCAACTTTTTTTAGGTTAATCAATACCCAATACGTATAGAGTCAACCTACCAATTTACTCTTTAATCCTCAAAACGAGGGATCCAAACAACCAGAACCAGAGAGTAAGAAAGGGAGATAAGAAAAGGGAGGGGAGAGAGAGGTGGGGGAGAGGGGGAGAACCATGGATGGTTGCAAGGAAGCAACCAGGGAGGGGGAGGGGGGAGGGAGGGAATTGGATGGCGTTTCGGGGTAGCCCGAGCAGTAACAACAACAGAGATTTAAACACCTTGAATATTGACATGTGGTATGGGTGAACTCCCTGCGTAACACTCTCTTTGACCCTATTTGACCCATTTTTAATTATCAACAGTTTGCCCTGGAGACAGATGCCTGACAGGGGATGCATATACAGAGTTTAGCCACGTGTCCCAAAAAGCCTTTGTTGTAGGTAACAGAGGATTCGACTTTGGAGGAAATTTAGAGGCCAGAAAATGACTAATTTGGATGTGTTGATAGAAACAGCCCTTTAAAGAGGGGTGTTCCCGTACTATTTCATTAAAGGGGTTAACACCCAAATCAGAGTATAGATCCGCCAGCACTGTAATGCCCGATCCCTCCCACCTGGCCAGATTCAAAAAGGGGATTTGAGATTCCAACGACTTGAGGGAAATCTCTGAAAGAGGAATCTGAATCTTATGAATCAAGTCATTTCGCCAGACCTCCAGGGAGGCTGACATGGTGGGAACACACGGGGAGAACCGTGAACGGCTCAAATATTCTGCTTCCATCATTCTTCTGACCGAGCCCTGGCGGGACAGGAAATTATCAATCTGAGCCCATCTATGTGAATTACCTGGACGCCACCATTCCTTTAGTGATTCAATTAGTAAGGCTTTATAATATGCCAATATGTTTGGGGTGCCCAATCCCCCTAAGTCATATGGGGGGTATAACACTTTACCTGCGACCCTAGCCCTTTTATTACCCCAGACAAATTTGTTAGTCAACGATTGAAGTTTCATCAGGGTTTTGTGAGAAATTTTGATGGGAAGGCATCTGAGCACATACAATATTTTGGGTAAGAAAACCATTTTAAAGGACTGTATCCTGGCCATCCAGGACAATGATATTTTTTCATACCTTCCCAATTCCTTTTCTAAATTTTGGATCAGAGGTTCCAAATTTTCTTTAATTAACATCTGCGATGGTGTCAGCTTAATACCCAAATAAGGTATCCCCCTGTCGCACCATTTGAATTGAAAGGCCCCCTCCAGCGCACTCCTGGCCTCCACCGGTACATTAAACGGCAGTATCAAAGACTTTGCCGCATTATGCTTATAATACGACACTTTAGAAAAGTTTGATAATGTGTTCACCACTGCTGGAATCGACACTGCAAGGTTAGAACAGGAAATTATCACATCGTCTGCGTATAAACCAAGTTTATGTTCAAATTCCCCAACTCTTATACCAGAAATGGCTATGTTTTTTCGTATAGCTTCCGCCAGAGGTTCTACCACTAAAGCAAAAATAGCGGGAGACAATGGACACCCCTGGCGGGTGCCAATACTTATTTGAAATTTAGATAACAGAAACCCCGATGCCAACACTGACGCATTTGGGTAAGAGTAGAGGGCTAGAATGGATGACTTGATTTTCCCCAAGAACCCGAATTTTGTTAGAACTCTCTCCAGGTATCCCCAGTGCACCCTGTCAAAGGCTTTTTCAGCATCAAGAGACAGGAATGCACTGGGTTCACCCGATATCTCCACCAGTCCAATCAAGTCAAGCATCCGTCTGGTGCCATCCTTAGATTGCCTGCCTGTCACAAACCCAACTTGGTCTGGAGCCACTAAGGTCGGGAACACTTTATGAAGTCTATCTGCCACTAGTTTGGCATAAATTTTAACATCACAGGAGTGAAATGGGCCTAAAATTACCCGGGGTGTCTGCAGGTTTCCCTGGCTTGGGTAGCGTGATAATAATCGCTTCTAAGTTGTCTGGGGAAATTGACCCTTTATTTTGCCAAAAATTGAAGGTTTTTGACATAAAGGGGGACAGAGTGGATGTAAATTGTTTGTAATATTCGTATGGCAGCCCATCGGGGCCCGGGGCAGAGTTAGACTTAGTCATTTTGATGGCACCTAGGATTTCATGTGTAGTAAAGGGAAGATTAAGTTCCTCTAATTGCTCATCTGAGACCCGGGGAAGATCCAGGGTGTCTAGGAAACCCTGTGTATCCACTTGAGTCGGCTGTGACGTATTGGAATCATATTTTAGATTATACAGGGCTTCATAGTATTTCGCAAATGCTTCTGCTATTTCAATGGGATGTCTAGTGATTGTTCCGTTTGGGTCCCTCAGGAATTCTATTTTAGATTGGATCTCACGTTTTTTCGTCCTTCTTGCCAATAAGGACCCCGCTCTATCCCCCATAGCATAAAATGTCGATCTATTTTTTTTAAGATTATGTTCGTATTTTTGCAGGAGTAGGGATCTTAGTTGGAATCTATGGGTTACAATTTCTTTAGTCAAGTTAGGGGATGCTTTGGCTTTATTCAGGGATTCAAGGTGATGAATACGGGTTAATATATATTTAATATCTGCGTCTTTTTTCCTTTTTTGGATGGAGGCTATTTTTATGAGCTGCCCTCTGACTTACTGCTTTATGAGCAGCCCACAGGGTCTCGTCAGAAATTTCCCCATTATTATTAAGTTTAAAATATTCTGTTAACACTGACTCTACTTCATCATGTACCTTCTGCCTACCAAGCAAGCTGGTATTCAGTCTCCACCTAGGGGAATTTTGAACATTAAAGCTACCCTGAACAGACAAAGAGATTGGCGCATGATCTGTCCAAGTAATTAAACCAATATCAGCTGCCACACAATTACTTATAGATTTGCTGTCGACCAAAAAAAAATCAATTCTACTGTATGAGCGATGCCTGGAAGAGAAGAATGTATAGTCTCTTTCTGATGCGTGCAAATATCTCCAGATGTCATGAAAATGGAATTCATTGATGAGATGCTTAAGTTCCTTAGCATGTGGGATGCTGGTGTTGGAGCAATCCATGGAGCGTATTACAGGTATATTAAAGTCTCCACAGATGATTTCCGCCCCTGTGGCAGTATCTTTGAATGCTTGGAAAAATTTCCTAGCAAAGGTCAATTGTGATGAATTTGGGGAGTAGACCGTTGCCAAGGTATAAGGGACGCTGTTGATATAACAAGACAAAATAATATATCTTCCATCCGCTCCATAACTGACATTTATCAATTTAAAGGCCACTGAGTTCTTTATTAAAATGGCCACTCCTCCTCTTTTTTTTGAGTCATTAGCAAAAAAGGTGTGTTGGAACCTTGGATGAAGTAGCCGTTTATTATCTGTGGAAAGAAGGTGGGTCTCCTGAATGCACGCTATATCACAGTTAGATGCCTTCACCTCTCTCCACATCATTGACCTTTTTGCTGGGGAGTTGAGTCCGTTCACATTAATAGACAATATCTTAATTCTCATATTGGAGCCGCAGGGGGGTTTGAATTCTTAGGAACGCCATCAGGGATGAGAGGGGCTAGACCAGCAAGGAATTGAGAGAAATTTCCAGAAAAAATTAAGGAACATTTGTGAGAAGAGGAACAAAAACAAAAAAATTCCAACAACACCGGTTTGCCCCGAGTAGGGTGCCCGGTGTATAACCGCTCGCCATAGGCGAGAACATCGGGGGGCTACGTGACATCCCGTGTCACAGGAGCAGGGACAGCAGGTGCCATAAGCAGGAAGGAGTCCCAGCTAAGCTACTGACCATTCAGGGTTAATCCTGTCTGGAGGGCCTCTATGACTCTCCTGCCCACCAGGGTTTGGTGGGTGGGCTATTCCCCAGTCATCCAGCAATTTGCCCAGCTGAGAAGGAGTATGACATATGTGAGTGCCTCCATCTTTGAAAATTATCATCTTCACCGGAAAACCCCACTTGTACTTGATGTCTTGATCTCTAAGGAGTTTAGAAAGGTGGGCAAATTCTCTTCTTTTATTAAGAGTTGCAGCAGAAAGATCTGGGAAGATTTTTAGTCCCATGAAAGTGTCTGGCAGGGCTGGATTTCCCCTCAGTGTGTGCAGCACAGCTTCTTTTGTTTTATAGAAATGAAGTCTAGCCAGGACATCTTTAGGCAGAGCTGGATCTATGCCTTTGGATTTAGGGACTCTATGAATCCTGTCCACTATCAGGTCTCTGGTGTCCCATCCAGGGAGTATAAGCTGCAGAAACTTGTGGAAGTATTCCTGGAGGTCTTTATCTGCTACTGATGAGGGAATCCCTCTGATTTTTAGGTTATTTCTTCGGGATCTGTCCTCTATATCACTGATTTTAAGTTTTAGTGCCTCCACCTCCTTTTCCAAAGCTGTGTTAGCATCTATCAGATTGTTATGTGATGTTGCAAGTTCAGCCATTTTAGTTTCTACATGCTCTGTGCGATCACCCAGAGACCTGATCTCTTCCTTCAGCTCTCTTACTATTTCTCTGAGATCAGCCTGCAGGGAAGCCCTCAGCGTTTTCAGCAGAGCTTGCATTGTTTCCTCTGTCAGAGGAATGGCTGTGCAGCCTCTCAAGCAGCCTGTATCTCCTTGTGAGGAGTGGGAAGAAGCTGAGTGGGAAGCCAGCGCCATCTTGCTTGGTGAGGAGAGATCCCTATCCCGGGGGTAGAAGTCTCAGTTTGGCTGGAGTGCCAGTTTTTTTAGGTCTCCCCTTAGGCATAGCTGGGGGCTGGGGTTACTCACACCTCCTGTAGCTGGTAATCCCGTTATCTGTGAGCTGATAAGAGCCGGTTTATCCTGCTGTCAGCACAGAGCTCTCCTTCAAGCAGCCGTCACCATCAGCGTGCAGGCCACGCCCCGGTAATAGCAATAACCTTGATGAAGTCCCCCTATTAGGAGAGCAGTAGGTAGCAAATGGGGGCAAATAGCCAGAGAGAAAAAACTCCTAAAACATAACATTTATTAAGTATGCACTAAAAAGTGGACTGCCACTATAAAAGAATAAAAGGTGTTCTTATGGGCTGCACGAAAGAAGATAGCAGCCTCAGAAATGAACACTAAGCACAGAATGCAGAGAGTATGAAAAAACAAGTCACACAAATACCTGCATTAACATACACAGCAAAAACAATGGTTGCCACGTCGGACCTGCCGCAATAGTAAATACCATATACCGACTGCAACCATGCATAAGAAAAGGAAACGGTCTTACCGTGTTTCCAAGGGCATGAGAGAATAGAGCTCAAACATAGGTGACCCTACAAAGGTCCTACATAAATACCATTCGTTGGCTCAAGCGGTAGTGTGTACCTCCCGACGCGTTTCAAATAGTGATCATCAGGGGAGTCTTCATAGGGTACTTAACATCATATCAGTAGTCATATCAGGACTGATAGACAACAAAATTGCCCCAAGGACGGACTGTAAAGCAATGATCATAAATTAAAGCCCATACATGTGAAAAAAGAATAAACAGCATCCAAAAACCAGTCTGCTTACCCGATAAACGTCCAGCATGGATGAACGCCAAGCTGTGTGTGCCGCGCCGGTTAATTGAAAACCGCGCTTCTTTATAGGGACCGCGCATGCGCGGTGAGTCCACCATAGCGTCATGACGTAACTACCCAGCATGCACCATGCCGGAAACTGCGACGTCACGACAATACACTTCGGCCACATCAACAAGGATGCGCCGCCGACGTCATCAACAGAAGCCTGGAACGCAAGCCAATATACATATACATCATTTAGGATGTTCCTGCGATTGTGTAGGCCTGTTTTACCTTTACTGGCATCAAGGGTCTGTACCTTGAGGCTGCCATCAGACGCGGACATAGCCTGGTTAAAGCTGCTCATTTACCGGGTACTTCCGGTTTTGTATATTTGTATATTGGCTTGCGTTCCAGGCTTCTGTTGATGATGTCGGCGGCGCATCCTTGTTGATGCGGCCGAAGTGTATTGTCGTGACGTCGCGGTTTCCGGCATGGTGCATGCTGGGTAGTTACGTCATGACGCTATGGTGGACTCACCGCGCATGCGCGGGTCCCTATAAAGAAGCGTGGTTTTCAATTAACCGGCGCGGCACACACAGCTTGGCGTTCATCCATGCTGGACGTTTATCGGGTAAGCAGACTGGTTTTTGGATGCTGTTTATTCTTTTTTCACATGTATGGGCTGTAATTTATGATCATTGCTTTACAGTCCGTCCTTGGGGCAATTTTGTTGTCTATCAGTCCTGATATGACTACTGATATGATGTTAAGTACCCTATGAAGACTCCCCTGATGATCACTATTTGAAACGCATCGGGAGGTACACACTACCGCTTGAGCCAACGAGTGGTATTTATGTAGGACCTGTGTAGGGTCACCTATGTTTGAGCTCTATTCTCTCATGCCCTTGGAAACACGGTAAGACCGTTTCCTTTTCTTATGCATGGTTGCAGTCGGTCTATGGTATTTACTATTGCGGCAGGTCCGACGTGGCAACCATTGTTTTTGCTGTGTATGTTAATGCAGGTATTTGTGTGACTTGTTTTTTCATACTCTCTGCATTCTGTGCTTAGTGTTCATTTCTGAGGCTGCTATCTTCTTTCGTGCAGCCCATAAGAACACCTTTTATTCTTTTATAGTGGCAGTCCACTTTTTAGTGCATACTTAATAAATGTTATGTTTTAGGAGTTTTTTCTCTCTGGCTATTTGCCCCCATTTGCTACCTACTGCGATGTATTTTAAGAAATACATTAGTAGAATTCTTAACCTTGGCCTTAATCAGTTATTGAGTCTTGGATGGACCGTCCTGATGAGGTGTATGTAGTGTGAACACATTTTGCTAGTATTCGAGGTATCAACAACAGCTGGCGTATAGTGAGGGTGAGTGTAATTTCTTACTACCCATGTGACACTGGTTTGGCATGTGCTCTAGTTCTTCCTGGATGAACCTGTTCTGTTATTGTTGTGCACTGAGATGTAGAACACCGTAGGAATGTTGAAATTGAAAAAAGAGGAGTGTTAGTTTTCTATTTGAAAATCTGTGAATGAGGTCAAATTAGACCAGCAAGTTTAATTGTAAGTGACAGAAGGTGAGACGCATGTTAAAAAGAAAACGGAGAATTCTACCAAGAGGGGAGATTAGATGAGAATTGATTGAAGGTACAGGATGTGATATTGAACATCAACGAAAGTGAAAGTATTGAGATGGTTTGAAGAAATGTAATTCTGAATCTAGTAACTACACTATGTGTATTTTACCTGTCTGTGAAAATGACTTCTCCAGGCCCATCATTAGAAGCAATGCCCTCCACCCTATAAGCTGTCCCATAGGTTGGACTTGTGTACTGTCTGTGGAGCACTGTGTCCACGTAAGCCCACCCCATTATTTCCTGTCCTGAATGTAGATTTCTTTCTGTCACTCTGTGTTTTGCCCAACCCTGGGGTGGGGTATGGTATGGGGATATTATGTCAGGGTCTGACAGGAGATAGGGATATGCTGGAGGCTTGGCCCTGACCACCATTAGGTCTACCGTCGGGTTGAGGGAGAGCACAGGGTCCCTAGTCACAGGGTCAGCACAGGGGTCCCTATATAATCCATATTCCCAGTGACAGATTGAATACCTCTTGAATGTAGATGGCATACTCCCATGTCCCTCCCTACCAGGCCTCTTCAGACGCCATTTTTGGCCAACACCTACTTCCTCTTTTAGCGGCCATTTCATCCCAGTCACTACAAAGTTCCTCTTTTGATGCCATTTTAGTTTAGCCGACACCCAGTTCCCTATTTTTGTTTTCAGCCGCCATCTTAGGACCCAAAGCCACTGCTCTGTTTATTGCTGATGCAGCAGAGGCTGCAGAGGAGGGACCTGAAATCCACACTACGTTTTTGGTCATATATGCAGTTGTGCCCCATTGTGTTCCCACTAATGAACCTTAAAAAAGGACATTGCTGATAGTCCTGTGGAAACCTTTTCCCTTCAATTTGCATATTTGTTTTTGCTGTACTTAGTATACAATTTATTAGACCATATCAAGAGACTGCTCACTATTAGTCCTGGTGGACAGTGAATATTTTCCTGCCTATGGCAGTTGCTGCTTAGCCCAGTTTTGAGATATTCTCGCTTGTATGTTATCCGCCTGGTATCTTGCACAAGAGTTCCCTGATGTAGAAGGTGGAGGCTCATGTGGTCCTCAAGGGGTTTTGATCATCAGGAGTTGGCATATATTAGGGTTTTTGTTGGCAGCACCCAGTGATCCTTTGTGTCTTAGTTAGCAGGGTCTGTCAGGAAATAGGGATACGCTGGAGGCTCGGCCCTGACCACCATTAGGTCTACCGTCGGGATGAGGGTCCTCAGTTACAGGGTCAGCACAGGAGAGATAGAGTAGGCACGCTCCACCGCTATTTCTAGTTGTGTGTATATAGTCAGGGGGGGTGCTGCTTGCTAGTTACCAAACACTCTTGTGCTCTTTTTTCCCCGGGGGTTTTAGGGGATGTTAGTTTTTAGAATGTCAGTGTTCTCCTGACCGCAATTTACATCCATTGTTCTTTCTTACAAACCTGTGTATAGTCCTTTGTTTCAGGTCTCCGAGAGCCCATATGCAAACAACTACAGCTGGTAATTCCTGATTACAGAGTAAAGGACCAAGACACTCCCTTTCAGGCAAGAGGTATGGAGATGAATCTAGCAGCTTACAAGACCAACCCACATACAGATTTGCTGCATTCACAGCCACCTGAAGCGTATCATCACGTCATCTCCAGCCCAGAAGTCATTCTACCTGTTTGCCATGGAGAAAGACAGCAGCCCCTTGAATACTACTCAGCCACATTGAACACCTACCTAAAGCACCAGTTGAAGATCAATGCCTGTATGACATCACTGCTCCCTGACAAAGTCACCATCTCCCGGTGTGCTGTTCTTAATCCTGCTACACTTCTCCCTCTTCCAAGGGGGGAGTCTCCCACTGGTGTCTGACAGGTGTCTGACACCTTGGTGGAAGAGGTAGTTGACTCTGGCATAGCTCATAGCTGAGGCAGGAACCTCTGGATTCGATACAGTGACGAATACACCTTTGGACCCTGACTTAACCCCTTTGCGGAAGGATCAAGATATGCATCAAAAAGACGGTTCCACATGGGTATGGTGGTGGTAGCAGAAGACGTTGTGCTGATAGAGCAGTCGCTACCCGCATCCCTGTCTTCAAAAGAAGCAGAGGTATGTGCTCTCACTGAAGCCTGCAAGATGGCAGCAAACATCTACTCTGTATGGAAGACAAGAGACTTGATCACCGCCAATGGAACTGTACACCACCATGAGGCCATAGAAGAACTGATGGAAGCTTTGCTATTGCCAGACAGAGTCGCGGTGAGCAGGGTTGAGCCCTACACTGTAGGAGACAAGGGAAGCAGTAAGAAGTGCCCTCACTGACAGAACATCCAATAAAGCCCCAAGACCACTTACCACAGAAACAGTCAGTCAACCTGTGCCTTTTGAATGACCCCAATGTGAAGAAGCAAGGAAAGATGGAAAGTCTTGAGAAAAGATTGTCTTGACCCTACAAGAGCAAGTCTCAGAAGAAGAAGAAGACTGAGATAGGGTGCGGCTGTGGGCTCCCGAAGACCATAGGAAGTGGCTAGTGACCTGCTTTTACTGTCAGCCAAAGAGATATGGCAGGCCTTAGACACATAACTGACTCTACACACCCCATACCATCCACAGAATAGAGGGAGGGTTGGGAGGTTGGGGCAGTGTAGAAAGCAAGGGCATGAGAGTCTTCCCCTTGCATTGTTTAGTGTCAGACACACCCCAGCAGGGACCACTAAGTTGAGACCCCATGAAATTCTGTTTAGGCTATGTGCGCACGTTGCGTTCTATTACGCAGCGTAAATAGTCACTGCATGTGCGTCTCAGAACGCAGCCGAAAAGCTGCGTTCTGAGACGCATTTGGCAGAACGCAACGTGCGCACATTCCTGCAGAGTTCATGGGTTCTGGATGCTTTCTCTGCCATGGGAAAAGCATCCAGAGCACACTGACAGTGCGGTCCCACTCGGCTCTGCTGCATCCCCATACACTTGGAGCAGAGCCGACTGGGACCGGAATGTCAAAAAGAGCACATGGCTGGCTACGGGAGACAGCCGCGCGATCAGAATGAACTTCACCCGACTTCATTGTGATCACGCGGCTGTCTGTGTGCCGCGGCTTGATTTGCGGTCACGGGTGAAGGACTCACCTGTGACCGCAAATCTGAGTGACTGCAGTCAGCCACGCGATCACCGGTGCCATCACTCAGGTTACCCGCGGCCAGCTCGAGTCCTCCACCCGAGACCTGTCGCCACGGGTAACCTGAGTGACGTCCCCACACACATCCCGACAATACCGCCGACATCCCCGCACACATCCCGACATCCCCGCACACATCCTGACATTACCGCCGACATCCCCGCACACATCCTGACATCCCCACACACATCCCGACATTACCGCCGACATCCCCGCACACATCCCGACATAACCGCACACAACCCTACATTACCTCCGACATCCCCGCACACATCCTGACATCCCCGCACACATCCTGACATCCCCGCACACACCCCGACATCCCCGCACACATCCTGACATTACCGCCGACATCCCCGCACACATCCTGACATCCCCGCACACATCCCGACATTACTGCCGACATCCCCGCACACATCCCGACATTACCGCCGACATCATCACCGCACACACACACAGGCATTACCGCAGTGACGTCCCCGCTGCCAGCGCGACTCCCTTTAGTTGCTGCATGGAGCGGACAGGAGCGGCGGTGTTGTACTGCCGCTCCGGTCAGCTTCATGTAGCAGAGCTGGATGTGTCGCGGGACCTCGTGGATTATGCCGGACCTGGAGGGGTATTTGGGGATTTTAATAAAGTGGTGAAAGAGGGTGGTTTTTGTCTTTTATTTCAAATAAAGGATTTTTCGGGTGTATGTGTTTATTTACTTTCACCAGGTTAATCATTGGGGGGTGTCTCATAGACGCCTGCAATGATTAACTAGGACTTAGTGGCAGCTATGGGCTGCTGCCATTAACTCCTTATTACCCAGATTGCCACCGCACCAGGGCAGTTCTGGATGAGCCGGGTACAGTCCCGGGACTGTCGCATCTAATCCATGCGGCAATTCCGGGCGGCTGCTGGCTGATATTTTTAGGCTGGGGGGCTCCCCATAATGTGGGGTTCCCCATCCTGAGAATACCAGCCTTCAGCCGTGAGGCTTTACCATGGCTGGTATCAAAATTGGGGGGGACCGCACGCCGTTTTTTTTTTAAATTATTTATTTATTTATTTTACTGCAGTACATAGACCCGCCCACCGGCGGCTGTGATTGGTTGCAGAGAGACAGCTGTCACTCAGCATGGGGGGTGTCTGACTGCAACCAATCATAGGCGCCGGTGGGCGGGGAAAGCAGGGAATACGAGATTGAATAATGGGCGGCCGGCATTTTCAAAAGCAGGAGAAGCCGCCGGAGCAGTGACAGCCGTGCAGCTGATCGGTGAGTATGAGAGACGGGGGAGAGGGATAGACCGACAGAGAGACAGAGACAGACCGACAGGGAGACACAGAGACCGACAGACAGACAAAGAGAGAGACCGACATTACAACCAATACGCACAAAAGAAGTGACATGTCACTTCTTAGAACGCGCGCTTCGGGCAGCAGCCGAAGCGCTGCGCTTTAATACGCCACGTGCGCACGGCTCCTGCATACTCTTCATAGATTATGCAGGGGACGCTGGATGCAAGCAGTTACGCTGCGCTACAAAGCGCAGCGTAACTGCATGTAATTACGCAACGTGCGCACATAGCCTTAGACGTACCCCCAGATACTTTAACTAAACTTGTTGTTTATTTAACTAAACATTTGACTAATATACGTTTTTGAGTTTTCTCCTCCAGATCCAACCAGATCTAGATCTTTCTCTTTCTCGCTCTCTTTTTCTCTCTCGTCCTTTTTCTCTCTTTCTTTCTCTCTTACTCTCTCTCAATCTTCCTCTCTCTTCTTCTCTTCTCTCTCTCTCTGGAGAGATGGCTGTCTTCCCTCTCCTACCTGATACTTTTGTGCCAAGAAGATGATATCCAAGCCTGTGGACCAGAAGATGACTGTGCATCCCACCTTTGATGTCCCACCATTACTGCTTGAGGACTGAGGAATATGAGACTGAGTGAAACCAACCCTGATAAATATAAGCTGATGAGAGGACTACCACCACTTTCCCCCCCTTTCTGAATAACGTGTGCCAGCGTGGAACATAGTCATGAGGACAGTCAAGAGGATAGGGTCAGGATCTGACTTCCTATGCATAGTCTGTTGGATGGGGAGATTCATCCACGAGGGATGGGTTATCTTGTATGCGAGTGAGGTAACCATCGGCATTAGGACAGATCGATAGACTCGGGAAAAAGTAAGGAAAGACTTTTGGCTATCTCCAAAGGGGGGAATGTTATGGACAAGATTATGAACTATTATGAGTATTAAGAGTTATATGAAGATATCCAAAAACCAGGATTTAAGATAGTGTTGGAACTGTGTACCACACCTATATTTGCATTCAGACATCACAAGACTCATCAGACAGACTGGACTTTCATATGACAAGTGAATCATGCTGACATAGCTTAATATAAATGAGGAAATGCACTGTACATTACAGAATACTGTATATCACAGAATAAGCTATGTTACGGTATTACCCAATAGGAGACGTGTTACGTATTATTGGCTCCTAGCCAACTTATTCCTTTAAATGTGTGTCAACTTCCGTAATTAAACCAGTCATATCTTCTATGCAGATCCGTGTCATTTCTCTCGTCTGTATGGAAGAATAGTACGCATGCTACTAACAAATGACTCATGATTTGGATGCAGATGGGGTTAAGGTAGATGCATAATTAGATTTCATCACTGTAAATGTATGGCTTCCTTAACAATCGTAATGTGCCCATCCTGTAGTAATGTGTTCATCTTTGTCCCCATACTATAGTAATGTCCCCAACCTATAGTAATGTGCCCATCCTGTAGTAATGTGTCCATCTTAAGGCCGCTTTACATGCTGCGATATTGTTACCGATATCGCTAGCGTGCGTACCCGCCCCCATCGTTTGTGCTACACGGGCAAATCGTTGCCCGTGGCGCACAAAAACGCGCTGACCCGTCACACTACTTACCTGCCTAGCAACGTCGCTGTGACCAGCGAACCGCCTCCTTTCTAAGGGGGCGGTTCGTTCGGCGTCACAGCGACGTCACTAAGCGGCCACCCAATCAAAGCGGAGGGGCGGAGATGAGCGGTACGAACATCCCGCCCACCTCCTTCCTTCCTCATTGCTGGCGGGACGCAGGTAAGGTGAGGTTCCTCGTTCCTGCTGTGTCACACATAGCGATGTGTGCTACCGCAGGAACGATGAATTACATCGTTACTGCAGCAGCATCGATAATTGAGATTAGGGGGCATGTAAACGATTAGCGATTTTGAACGTTTTTGCAACGATTCAAAATCGCTAATAGGTGTCACACGCAACGACATCGCTAACGCGGCCGGATGTGCATCACAAAATCCATGACCCCAACGAGATCGCTTTAGCGATATCGTAGCGTGTAAAGTGGTCTTTATAGTAATGTTCCCCATCCTTGTCCCCTTGTAGCAATCTCCCTATCCTGTAGTACTGTCCCCATCATATAGTTGTCCCATTCCATAGTAATGTGCCCATCCTACAGTAATGTCCCCATCCTATAGTAATGTGCCAACCTTGTCCCCATAATATAGTAACGTGCCCACCTTGTCCCCATCCTGTAGTAATGTCCCCATCCTGTAGTAATGTCCCTATCCTATAGTAATGTGTGCACCTTGTCCCCATCCTGTAGTAATGTCCCCAGCCTTGTCCCCATCCTATAGTAATGTCCCCATCCTATAGTAATGTGCCTATCCTTTTCCCCATGCTATAGTAATGTCCCCAGCCTTATCCCTATCCTATAGTAATGTTTCCCATCCTTGTCCCCTTGTAGTAATATCCCTATTCTGTAGTACTGTGCCCATCCTAGTCCCCATCCTATAGTAATGTCCCCATCCTATAGTAATGTCCCCAGCCTTGTCCCCATCCTATAGTAATGTCCCCATCCAATAGTATTGTGTCCATCCTTGTAATGTCCCCATCCTTTAGTAATGTCCCCAGCCTTGTCCTCATCCTATAGTCATGTGCTCACCTTGTCCCTATTCTATAGTAATGTGCCCACCTTGTCCCTATTCTATAGTAATCTGCCCACCTTGTCCCTATTCTATAGTAATGTACCCACCTTGTCTCCATCCTATAGTAATGTGGCGGCTGAAAGTGGGCAGTGGCGCTATAACTTACCGATCGCTCTCCTCAGCTTCCACAGACAACGGAGTGAAGCTGAGGGGAGCGGCCTCCGGCCCCAAATCCACAGTGATTAGAGAGATCGGTCACAAGGCCGGTCTCTCCAATCACAGTTGGGGGCGGGTGAAACAGAGGTCACCCAGCTCCAGTCAGTGATCAGTGTTATAGCTGAACTGATCATAACTGGATTTCAATATTTCAGCCATTTTCAATGGCTAAAACATTACAGTGGCTGTGATTGGCTGAGCGGCGTTCGTCAGCCAATCACAGCCTCCGTAGATCCGGGGAGGAGACACCACCCCTCCTGTTGTCAGGCAGAGGTCCCCTCCTCCCCAAATCTAAGGTATTTGCAAAGCGATTGCAGTCACCGGGGCTGTGATTTCACCATGATGTACTGGGTACGTTATGGGTCCTTAAGTACCAGGGAGCCATGACGTACCCAGTACGTCATAGGTCACTAAGGTGTTAATGTGCTATTCTTCACATACACACACAAAAAAAAAACACCATTCTTCTCACCTGTGACACATTCCCTTGGTCTGCAGGCCCGTGCCCCCATTGATTATTGTGGCAGGTGCAGGAGCCGCAACTCCTGTCAGCGATTTATGTGAGATGATTGTTTTGCCGGCGCTGCGCGTGCAGAGTCAGGCTCTCTATGCTCAACGTTTCCAATGCAGCCGTAGCCGCCGCCAATCAGAGGTAAGCAGCCGAGGTCAGGCAGTTTCCATTGGAGGAATAGTTGTGCACAGAGCTCTTGACTCTGAGTGCGCAGCGCTGGCAAAACTTTCTTCTGACATAAGGAGCGGACAGTGTGGCCCCTGCACCGGCCACGATAGTCAACAGGGGCACAGGCCTGGGTTCCGCACGAAGCAGCCCGAGGGGCCACATGCAGCCCGCGGGCTGTGTGTTTGAGATCTCTGCTCTAAATCATCTGAGTATGGACCTTTTCCGGCTCCTAAAGAGAGAGAGGCTTTGGAAATTCTGCAGTCCTTGCAAAATGAAAGTGCTCAGGTTAGGGTAAGTAGCTTTCCCACACACGTTTAACAAGTCCAAAAAGTTTCCATCACGTAGTCTCTGCCCAGCAGTTGAAGTGTTTACCAAATTAGTCACTTCAGAAATTGAGTCTCTTCCTCACATACCTTCATGGAAATCCAATTTCCATGAAGCAGGAGCGGACTCTGGTGAAGATGTGACACGGATCTTGCATGTAAATTCATTAAAAGAGGTTATAGAAAAAAAATACATCAAACAAGGATTTAAAAGGGCTATAAATTCCTCTAGGAATTGTCTGTTATACGATAAGAAGAATGAATTTCATAATTTGGAAACGGATGATGTTTGCTTTATTACCACCTATAGTGAACAATAGCAGGATGTTGGTAAGATCATCAAAAAAACATTGGAATGTGTTCACTATGGATCCAATTCTTAAAAAAATTCTGCCATCACATCTGTTACAAATCGGCGCCTCTGATGCCACAAGCAGCCTGCTGCGGTTCCTACTACGCCTAAGCACCGGCTGCAATTTTTGGCAGTGCCTTGGGTCATCCAGCTGGCTTGTTCCTCGCTCCTGCGGCAGCACACATCGCTGTGTGTTAAGTCGCAGGAGCGAGGAACATCTCCTACCGGCGTCACCGCGGCTTCCGTAGGATATGCGGAAGGAAGGAGGTGGGCGGGATGTTTACAACCTGCTCATATCCGCCCCTCCGCCGCTATTGGCCGCCTGCCGTGTGACGTCACTATGACGCCGCACGACCCGCCCCCTTAGGAAGGAGGCGGGTCGCCGGCCAGAGCGATGGTCGCAGGGCAGGTGAGTGCATGTGAAGCTGGCGTAGCGATAATGTTCGCTACGCCAGCTATCACACGATATCGTACCTGCGACGGGGGCGGGGACTATCGCGTGTGACATTGCAGCATCGGCTTGCGATGTCGCAACGTGCAAAGCCGCCCTTAATGTGAAAAGCCTTTTTGCCCAGGTGCTTGGACAACATGCTGTGTCCAAGTCCGGTGTTGTGCCTACTGAGCATGCTCAGCCTTATTTCTGAGGCTAAGTCTGTTGTTCAGGCTACTGAGCATGATCAGGCACTTAGTGCATCATCTGAGGTTAAGACCGGTGAGGACTTCAATGGGCAGGTCCGTGAGGTGGCAGGACCTGATAGGCCGGTCAGCGGCAGGTGTCCTGATGATGTGGCCACTCCAGACTGGCTCGCAGAGGCCCGCCCCTATGACTTAGCACCCCATCAATGCTCATCAGACAATGACTGGTAGGGTGTTTGGGGTGGTGCTGTGGTTGTATCATTAGTGATGTGGCGGGTCCGAATAGGCCACTTGTGATGTCACTGATGATATGACACTCCGCTATTGGCCCCTGGAGATGCCATTGTGGTTCGCACTGGGTTTAGGACGGACCCTAGTTGTTAAAAGAGCCTGGAGAGTGCACACCGGTGCACAGTCTTCATATATTATTATTATTATTATTATTTATTATTATAGCGCCATTTATTCCATTGCGCTTTACAAGTGAGAGAGGGTATATGTACAACATATATGCAAAGCTCTGTAGCCACAGCAGACCTTATGAGCCACATAGCGGCTAGAGCCTTAGTACTGGAAGCGGTAGGTAGGGTTAGGCATCTGGTGCCCGTCGCGCCAAGATCCGCTGTGAGGCACGGTAGGTCAGTCATCCCACTTCACGTCCTACCATTCCAGTCCTGCCGTAGCAGCCCAGTGGTGTTAATTGGGCTGCGTCTGCTGTGCCGACTGTCCAGGTGTGCCCCCTACGTGCACGGACGGTAATTACCAGGACCCTCTGTGCTGCTAACAAGAGGAGTCCTGGTTTTGGTGTGTGTGGGCCCTGTGGAGTTACAGGGCTCACAGTTATCCTGATCCGAGTGACTTTTAACTCGGGTCAGGCTTTATTTCGGAGCGACCTAGCTCTGTATTATCCGTCTGATCTTCGGGTTGCCAGCTGCAGTTTACCATCACTACACGGTGGACCCCAAGTGGTGTTTGGGAGATTTACTTCCTTTTCTTAATCTGCCATTCCCCCCATAACAACATCCAACTATGGTGGTGCGACGTTCCAAGAACCTTCTATGAAGAAGAAGCCACTATGAATCCAAAATCTCTAAACAAGTGAAAAGGGTTTTTTCCCTGTGGTCTTTATAAGGCCTGTGGCAATCTGGTAAAATCCAGAAAGTTTAATAATTATGATAGCTCCAGGATTATTCAAAATTGGGAAATTCCTAAATTGTTCATCAAAAGGGGTGATCTATCATGCAGAGTGCCTCTGTAAGAAGGTTTACATAGGGCTCACCATGCGTGAGCTTAACATAAGAGTTAGAGAACATGTCAGGGACATCCTAAATGCGAAAACCATGGAAGTTGTCTCCCAGCTTAAAACCATTCCCCACCATTTCAAACTGTTCCATGGATGTAACCCAGCTGGCTTTAAAATTAAGGCCATTGAACAAGTATCTTTGGGTCCTGGCGGAGGTAATCTGGGTAAGATATTGGCATGAACCAAAAGTAGGTGGATCTACAGGTTGGGCACACTTGCCCCCCAGGGGTTAAATAAAAACATTTATTTTGGATATTTTTTATAAGGAATTTTCTATAAATTATTCATCCAGTAATGTTAGCACCTTTGGATGTTTTTTTAACACTAGAAGTCCCAGAAATTTTGAGCTCCTCCCTGAAGTCCCGAAACAGGTTCAAATGACCCTTAGTCCAAACTGACCTAATTAACTAGAAACTAAATGGCTAAACTCAATGGAAAACAACAACCTCCTGTGGTGCGAGAGTAATGGCCTTAATTACAGAACAAAAGACAGTGATTATAGGATGTTAACTAAAATCCTTCAGGTCATTCGACCCGTCTCTGGATTCCAAAGGTAGAAATGTTAAATGACCCCTCTCTGGTACTTCTAGTGTTAAGGGCTATTGGCCCTCTTTATTTGTTTTTATTGTGAGTGTTTTCATTTGGTTTTAACTTCTTTTTGTCTACTCCTTAGGTAGTCTTTATTGCATTGGTCTCTCATGTATATTTTTTGGATTACTCCTCAATGCAAGATGGATGTTATGAAATCTTTCCTGGTGATCCCCCATATGAAGAATTAATCGGCGTATGTTTTGTACACATGGGATTTTTTCGTACATGTCACAGTGAAACTCTGGATTGAATTTTTGGATTCCTTTGTATTGTCAGTATTTTTGTACATTGTTTATTATAACGTTGGATATGTCTTCATATGTATATTGTGTGATCATTGATCTTTAATATTAATATCACCTTCCTTTTTTACCCTTTTATATACTTAATTATAAATCAATTATTTAGTTATTTTTTTGTTACAGCATCACTTGTATCTCACTTTTCATTTATTATCTTTTCATTTCATTTCACTTATTTCACACACTTATTTACAAATCTTTCTTTTTCACACTTTTCCTTAGGCATCATTCATGCATCCCACCCCCTTTTTTTCCCCCATTGTTACCTTATTTTTTATTCTCTTTTTTTCACTTCAACATTTCATCAACTGCAAAAAGGCATTTGTTCGTGTATATTTATTCTCACTTTCTTATATTTTTTATCACTCTCGTTTATTTTTATATTTTCATATATTCTTTGTTTATATGTATAGTTAGTTATATTTGATCAATTTCACACTGCATTATTTCGATATGTTAATTCAGCTGATATTTTTATGGTTATTATATTTATTTATATTAACATATATTATTTTAAAAAAATTGTTTAAAAGAACTGAGAGTCCTCAGTGGTTGATACCTTTTAATGGCTAACTGAAAAGATGGTAATAATTGCAAGCTTTCAAGACTACTCAGGTCTCTTCATCAGGCATGAAGAGACCTGAGTAGTCTCGAAAGCTTGCAATTATTACCATCTTTTCAGTTAGCCATTAAAAGGTATCAACCACTGAGGACTCTCAGTTCTTTTAAACAGTTTTTTTTATCTCTACTGGCTAACACGGTACAAAGATATATTTTACTTGTATATTATTTTATTAATTCCACATTGTAATGATAATATCAATGGTCTCTCTTATCTATTCATAGTCTTATTTAAAATCTATATTTAAAATTTGTATTTATAGATTTTCATATGTGTATATACAGTATATCAGGAATATCTTGTTATCTAAATACTTCTACTGCGTCTGATAACTATGTCTATGGATAATATGTAAATGCCCAAATATTGTTTTCCATAATGTGTTTATAGAGACTCATGCATTAATACCCCCCTAGTAAGCAGCCTTTGTAATAACTTGGGGCAGAGCTTCATCTCTCCGTTGATGGGTGTGCGCATTCGCTGCTGAGGTCCCTTAGGGGATGTCCGCATGTGTGCGTATTGCATGCACTTCCAGAAGTGCATCATTGGAACTAACTTGTGTTCCACGCTGGTGTTCCACCTGCGCATTCCTGAAGTCATTTTCTTTCTTCTGAGGTGGCTGCACAGACGCACTATGCGCCGCATCAGTCCAGGTGCAAACAGTTAATTGCATCAATCGCCAGGGATATTTAAAGCCCTAATTTCCCCCTCCCACAAACACGCCTTATTGATGGAGCCACCGCGAAATGCGAGTCAGGCTTAGGAGTTCCAGTTCCAGGGGACTTTTGCAGCACGACTTAACATACTTCAGGTAATAAGATTCATGTCAATTCAGGCAGTATGTTCTTGTAACAAATTTGTTTAGACATGCAGTCTGTCATGCCATTCTAGTCCTTGCTGTAATATTCCCTAGCACTTCATTTTCACACTGATTTCTGAGACTTCTCTCTTCATGCACACAGACTTGTTTTGCCTATCATTATATTAAGCACATTTAATGTTCCCATTTTATGTTGAATTATAAGTAGGTCTAAATAGTAAGCTTGGCACTCCTTGCATAAAGTATACATCCAGCAGTTGAATTGCACATATTTATTGATGGCTTTATTTGTGTATTTTTATATATTTATGATCATTTTTTTGTAATTTTTAGCACAAACAATATTTATTTTTATATATTTATTCATTGCTTTTATATAGACTTATTTGCACATATTTATTGATCACTATTATATATACAGGTAGCTTTATTTGTACAGTTTTGGTCAATCTTATATATTTATGATCTGTAGACATAGTCCTTTACTGGTTGTATAGATTGTACATATACTATATACCTTGTACATACCTAATTGACATAGATATATTCATGGGCATATTTAATAATTTAATATTTTTTTCCGATTCACATATTCCTGCCTAGTGTACCATATGGAGTGTATTTATTGATTAAAATCTGGAAAATCCCACCCCCCTTTTTTCTTCTGGTTTACTAGTTGAGTATATTTTCCTGTTCTGGTATATATTGTTTTAAATTAAACAAATGGATCTTTCCTTATCATTAATAAAATATTGCATTTATTTTTATTATAATTGTTGTTGGCCTCATTTATGGGGTCCTCAAACATGGACCTTCAGTTTGTTGATTTTCTCTTGAGGAGCTGTTTTCGTATCTACCCTATATTAGAACTTGCTTGTTATAATAAAAACTTTAGAATGCTTCTTCCAATCACAGTAATTCTGAGAATGCTTTTTTGTACTTTTTTTGTACTTTATTGTAGTGGTAAATTTAGGGTAATAAATGTTGTGTTTATTAAAATATTGTAAATTTTATGAAACTTTACTAAAATCAGCAATTTTTAAATGTTGAATTTTTATATTATTACAACAGATATTCATACCACACAAAATACTTCATATATAACACTTCACATATGCTTACTTAACATCAGCATCATCTTTAAAATGCCATTTTATTTTGTTAGGATGTTACAAGGGATAACAAATATTTTCAATAAAATTTACAAAATCTATTTTTTTACATACCTATTAAAGTGAACCTGTCAGGTACAATATGCATCTAGAACCACGAGCAGTTCTGGATGCACATTGCTAATCCTTGCCTAACCGTGCCTGTATCTAGAAGCATAGATAGAGATCTTTAGAAAAAGTATTTCTAAAGATTATTTGATTGATTGCTCTCAGTGAGAGAAACAAAATTAAAATTTTGTAGTTGTGATACCTTTTAATGGCAAACTAAAATAAAATGATGTTACAAAGCAAGCTTTCGAGACATATATATACACAAACAGAGCAGAGGGATGGCATAATAAAAGGACATTTAAATAAACAAACACTGAGCTTAAAAAGTGAATCCTTAATTAGCTTTGATTAGTGGTGTGACAGTTTTATTGTCCCAATATCCATGTAGGATCAGAGGTCTGGTGCCCTCAAAGTCTCTGAGCCGACCCCTCAGATTTTGTAGTGAGTCATAAATCCTCCTGACAGATTGAGTCCTGTGTGAACAGAGTTAGGGTATGTGCGCACGTTGCTTTTTACCTGCTTTTTACCTGCTTTTTTGCTGCTTTTTCTTCTGCGCTGTTTAATGCCAAAATGGATGTGTTCTTCTATTCAAGCAAAGTCTATGGGAATTTGGGTTTCTTGTTCACACTATGTTGTTCAAAATGCTGCCTTTTTGAGGCAGAACTTTGGTCAAAAACTCAGCTTTTCAAAGAAGCAACATGTCAATTGTTTTTGCCATTTGGGTTTTGCACTGCAAAGCTGAGTTTTTGACCAAAGTTCTGCCACAAAAAGGCAGCATTTTGAACAACATAGTGTGAACAAGAAACCCAAATTCCCATAGACTTTGCTTGAATAGAAGAACACATCCATTTTGGCATTAAACATAACATAATCGTGAGGGCTTTCCTCTTTTGTTCAGTATTGTCCAATTCAACCTCATTTAAGGTCTGTTCTGAAGCGGTGGATCCATAAAGGAGGATCTTACAAAGGAAGATCATAATTTTACCCTGCATCTCCATAGATAAGTCCTTTCTGAGGAAGACCGAATTAGGTCGAAAACGTTTATTTATTTATGGACTTTTTCTCTGAATAAAAAAACTCTATTTGAACATCACTACTGCTTAAAGTCTCTTATTGGGGTTACTAAGAGTGCCTTAAGAAAAAGTGGCCCCAAGACAAAATCCATCTCCCTACATCAGCTGTGGAGCCCAGGAAAACAACTTTGGAGCGTTGTGGAGACTGAGTGAGTAGCGGCCTGATTACAGTGCTGAAGCCAGGGCCTAAAGTAGCAGCCATACCAACCATACAACTACCAGTCCCCAGAGACTAGGAGGGTGTAGCAGCACTGCGATGTACTGACAGAAGAAGCATTGCACCAAGCTCCCTCCTGCCCCACTGCCTGCAGGGACTGAGGGAGAAGGCCAGAAGAGAGAGGGCTTGCTAGATGTATGGGAGCAGCTGCCATTAGAATCCAGCAGAGAGGCACAGCACCTGCACCATTCCGACCTCCCTCCCCCCTTCATTTCTCTTGGCTGGAGCTAGAGAGAGGGGCTCTGGAGGAGAGGAGGCCTGCGCCCAAGGATAAATATCACCTAATTGCTCCTGGATTGGGTTGCCACCTGAGAGAGTGGGGCCCCAAGTTCCCCCTGCACCACCATTTGTAACGCTGTGAAGAGAGGGAGAGAGACTGCTGATAGCAGAGCACAGCAGATAGCTACACCATCAATCAGCAGATGTACCTGGAAAACAGGAACAGAGACACTGGCCTGGGATCCACTCCTGTACTGGGGTTTACAGAGAGGAGGGGAAGGCTCAGGGAGAGGAGACAGAACTGTAAGGGGTTAAGTTCCTAGGACAGCACCAAGACCAGAGCAGCCTGGTTCCCTCCCCCGTGCTCATCTGGACAATAAAAGACCAGCACAGGGGAAATTTAACTCATCCCAAGCTGCCTGTTGCTGGATCGCAGATGCTGCTCACCCCATGTTAATGCAGCAAAACTTAAGTGGCTGGACATAAAACCCCTCTAGGTTATACATTGATATATAAAAAGTACAGCTAGAGCTGACGATTCTAAGCATACAACAAACAGAAGCTCCAGTATAAGGTGCAAGAACAATGTGCAACAGTGGTGAACAGTGACATCTAGTGGTCAAGATAAGAAAAGGGCTGCAGCAGCTGAGATATAGAAAGTTAAAAGGGGAAAGGAAAAAAAAAAAAAAAAGAGGACAAGCTTACTCCAAATGCATTAACCCAACCTACTTTCTCCCAGCAAAGTTCTATTAAGACCAGGTCTAGAAAATGGGGAAAAACTACAAATTACAATTTGATGAGCCAAACAAAACCCTGAAAACTCCAAAGAAGAACCAGGAAGGGGATAAATCTAAAAAACAACACACCCAAGAGATGTCAGCACAAAAATCCAGACAAGCACCAACCACCAACTTCACACTGTCAGACAGTGATGAGGATGAAGAGACACTAAGCGGAAATGCCAATCTCATGGAACACATCAAAGCCCTTCCTACAGCAAACTGCATCAGAAACCTATTTAAGGAATTCACGCAGACCATAAAAGAAGAGATGGCTGAACTTAAAAGCGACATAAAACAGATCTATACAAGAGTTCATACCCTTGAAAACGACTTTGACCAAATTACAACGCACTCAGAGAGAGTGACAGAAATCCTGATCGACAAACAAAAAGAGATCTTCTTGCAAAAACTTCACATAGATGATCTCGAGAACAGGTCCAGAAGGAATAACCTTCGAATTCGAGGATTACCAGAATCAGTAGAAGACAAAGACATTCACACAGCCCTTACACAGATATTTAATACTCTACTTGGCAAAGAAGAAACCAATGACATAGGGTTAGAAAGTGCCCACAGAGTTTACAAACCCAAAACAGCAAACTGGGATAAACCAAGGGATGTTCTATGTTGTTTACAAAGCTTTAAAATAAAGGAACAAATCTACCAAAAAGTGAGATACACCCGCAAGATTGAATATGAAGAGACAGAAATACAAATCTATCAGGACCTTTCAAAGCTCACTTTAGATCTGAGAAGACAATTACAGCCCTTAACAAAAACACTGAGAGAAAAAAATATAATCTACAGATGGATGTTTCCTTTTGGTTTAGCCATCTCCTTTGACAACAAAAATCTAATAATCAGAACTTCAGACGATCTTCCCTTTGTCCGCAATAAGTTGGACTTAATGCATATAAAGATACCAGATTGGACCTCCGCTGAAGATTTCCTTCACTTGCCTGCACTACCTAAATGTGACAAATGGACCACAACATCACCACCCAGAGCAAGTAAAGTGAGAAAACTGAATCAGGGGCCAAAGAAGAATCCAAGAAAAAGACAAGGGGAACAAGATGAAAATGGATGATGACTCTCCAATACCTTTATATACCTGACCTCATCATTCAAGTTTAAGAAATACCCTGATGAGAAACGGAAAAGAAAAGATATTCATATAAAAAAAAATATCTTTTTTTTTTTTTCTTCTCTCTCTCTCCCTCCTCTCCCTCTGTTAACCTACCTTCCACCCAATGTTTTCGTTCGGGGGAGGAGGAGAGAATTGGAGAGAAGTCGTAGTTTTGTCTAAGTTTACCACATGATTGCGTACGTTCCCAATTCAGTTCCTGTTCTAAAGACATTACATTTTTTCAAATAGAGACATCGGGACTTAGTCCTCTTTCTATCTTCCTGTGATTTGTGCATATCGTTCAATCAAATCACAATTCTACAAAGAACTCTCTTGGACGCTCATGACCTCTATCCTCATCGTTCAAGCAACAGAACCGAAGACCATTGGTTGTAACTATACAAATATGGAATGTTTGCTTTAATTGGTTATTATTTATCATTTATAACTGACTTGTTATCTCACCCTCTTACATTACATTTACTGATAAGACTTAGCTGGGAGATAGTGCCCCCTAGTTCACTTCACTGAAAGTGTCAAGTACATATACTGTCTAAAAGTACTACATTCTAGGTCCACGCCCCCACGGACCGGAAAATTCACTATTGCAGATTACACTGGAAGGGATTGGATTGGCTTACCCTATCCCTTCCAGCTGCAAATTTTCTTTGTTTTTTCATTTCTCAATTTGAGAAATCCACAACGTCTCAAGGCTATGGCTAAGAGACTCAAATATCTCACACTCTATCCTATACTAAATCTTTTTCACCCTTCCCAGATACCTACCCAAATTTCAGAGATAAATTATCAATTATTTCATGGTAACTATGGCTAATCTTAACTTTATAACGTTCAATGTTAAAGGCATGAACATCCCCCCAAAAAAGATCACAAATACTGAGCTATCTTAACAAACACCAAATAGATATCGCTCTTCTCTCGGAGACTCACTTCAAGAAGACGTACACACCAGTAACAAAAAATAAGGTCTACACCAGATGGTTTAATGCCAATTCCCCAATCAAGAAAAATAAAGGGGTCTCGATTATTATCCATAAAAAGATACCCTTTAACCTCAAAGACATCATTGATGATCCAGACGGCAGGTTCATCTTCTTGAAATGCCAACTATACAACTCCTTATACACAATCATAAACATCTACGCCCCAAATACTAACCAGCTACCCTTCTTTAAGAAAATATTCAACACTCTGCATCTTTCTTCAGAAGGGAATATAATATTAGGAGGTGACTTCAATATCCCCCTCCATCAGACACCTCAGATGGACATTCAACGATCCCAATTAAAACAGTAAATTTCATTTAAAAATCCCTCACAGAATTACTTCTGGTCGACAGATGGAGGATCTCACACCCATCAACCAAAGAATACTCTTATTACTCACAAGTCCATAAGAAATACTCCAGAATAGATTATCTATTCATACCCCATCAACTTCTAAGCAATGTTGAAAAAATACATTATGATATAATATTACTTTCTGATCATGCCCCCCTACTTTTAAACATAAAGCTTTCACAAGGCAGAAGACGCCCACTCAATTGGAAACTCAACAATAGTTTAATAAAAAACAAAACTTCTCAAGACTACATAAGAACGTCCATCCAAAACTACTTTAGAGAAAATTGCTTCAATAACATATGTGACCCTAACGTTTGGGAAGCCCACAAAGCAGTTCTACGAGGTACTTTAATAGAACTCGGCACTAGAACCAAAAAAGAAAGAGAAAAAACAACAATTTCCCTTCTAGACCAAATAAAAAACTTAGAAGGACAACATAAAACAAATCAAAACCCTTCATTACAGAAGGACTTATTGAAGCTAAGATCTGAGCTCAGAGCTCTTTTAAATAAAAAAAGCGAAAAATACCTAAACTATGCAAGGTTTCGATCCTACCTTTACTCCAACAAAAGTGGACGTAATTTAGCAAACATGATTAAAAAACAAATAAATACAACATATGTCACAAAAAATAAAAATACGAATGACAAAGTACATCACAAAACTGAAGACATTGCTAATATTTTCTCTTCATACTACTCCAACTTATACAACCTCACAACAGCACAAGAGTCTCAAGAGGGTAAAACAAAACTCATAAAAACTTTCCTAAAAGACCTGAAATTACCTAAACTCATAACCCAACAAGCACAAAATCTAACGATCCCAATATCCTCCCAAGAAGTAGAATCATCCTTAAACTCAACTCCGGGAGGGAAAAGTCCAGGCCCGGATGGTTTTTCAATTGAGTACTACAAAATTTTTAAAACAGATCTAGTTTCACATATGACAAACTATTTTAACTATATAAACAAGAATAACCCATTCAATAAAGAAGCCCTAACAGCTCATATAACTCTAATCCCAAAAGAAGGAAAAGATCCATCCCTTTGCGGAAGCTATAGACCAATTTCGCTGATTAACAATGACGTAAAACTGTATGCCAAAATCATAGCAAAAAGAATGCAAAACATAATACCTGATCTTATAAACCTAGAACAAGTGCGATTTACAAAAGAGAGAGAAGCAAAAGATAATGTGATTAAAACACTAAATGCCATTCAATATGCAAAACATAACAATATTGAAACTGCAATCATCACATCAGATGCAGAAAAAGCTTTCGACCGCGTCAATTGGCTATTTATCGAACAAACTTTAAAAAAATTTGGCTTCCCACCCTTATTCATTGACAAAATCCTGGCACTTTATACCACCCCAACCGCAAAGCTAAAAATAAATAATGAACTCTCCTCTAGTTTTAACATAAAAAATGGAACCAGACAGGGCTGTCCCCTTTCACCACTTCTATTTATTCTAACAATAGAAACCTTTCTCCAGAAAATAAGACAAAATCCCAAGATCTCGGGCCTGAAATGCAACCAAATAGAATACAAATCCGCGGCATTTGCAGATGACATACTTTTCATTTTAACGAACCCTTCAAATTCAATTAAGGCCCTTACCGCAGATTTCAAGTTATATAGGGAAGTCTCCAACTTCAAAATAAATTTTTCAAAATCCCATTTATTAAACATTAACATTCCCCCCAAAATATGGAAAGATGTATCAGAATCATCCCCTTTCAGTATTAGCAATTCCATCACCCACCTAGGCGTAAGAATTAGCAACTCCCTGTCTCAACTATACGATCTGAATCTCAAGCCACTTTTTCACAAAATAGAAGCCGACATTTCCGCTTGGAGCAGTTTACCAATCTCGTGGTTTGGGAGAACCAATTTAATCAAGATGATCATTCTGCCAAAAATCTTATATCTTCTACAAGTAATCCCTACAGATATCCCACAAAATTTCATCAGCAAATTGAAAAACATGATCTCAAATTTTATATGGCTTAAAAAGAGCCATAGACTAAAGTATACTATATTGACTGCTCCTAAATCTAAAGGAGGTACAGGACTCCCAGATTTTGAACGCTATTGGCTAGCCACACACATAGCCAGACTCATGGAGATGAGGACAAAATCCCCTAGAAAACTGTGGACTACCTTGGAAATCAGCAACTTAAAAGGAGATCTATCACATTTTCTATGGCCAACCCCTCACAACAGATTCAAATATAAAGACATACTGAAACCCTTTACCAAAGTAACACTTAAGCTTTGGCACAAATTTAATAAAAAACTAGATCTAATTCCGAACATTTGCAGAGCCACCCCCATTTTACATGTAATCCCGCAAAAATTTAGACTCCTAAAAAACAAAATTAGTACATCAAAAAATTTCTGCAACATAACACTATCAGAGATAATCCATGACTATGGACCATTAACTATACAAGAGCTAAAATCCATCTTTAATCCAATAGATTTAAAAGATAAAGACCTAGCCATCATTAAGGCCCCTTTACACACTGAGACTTTCTAGCGATCCCACCAGCGATCCCAACCTGGCCGGGATCGCTACAAAGTCTCTGGTGAGCTGTCAAACAGGCAGACCTGGCCAACGATGCAACAGCGATCCGGACCTGCAGAACGACCTAGCTAGTCATTGGGGACGTTGTCAGACCTAAAACACACATCCGTGAAAACCGTGAAAACCACCGTGAAAACTGTCGGCAGACAGCAGACAGAGTAGCGCGATGAGAATGAACTCGGGTGAACTTCACCCGACTTCATTGTCATGCCGCGGCTCTGTCTGTGTGCCGTGTACTGATTAGCGGTGACCTGTGAAGGATTCACCGGTGACCGCTAATCCCCCGAGTGACTGAAGTGTCCCCCCCCTCTCTCATACTCACCGATCACCGGCGCTGCACGGCATTCACACTGCACCCAATCACAGCAGCCGGTGGGCGTGTCACTATGGAGTATAGAAATAAATAAATGAATAATTAAAAAAAACGGCGTGCGGTTCCCCCCAAATTTAATACCAGCCAGATAAAGCCATACGGCTGAAGGCTGGTATTCTCAGGATGGGGAGCTCCACGTTATGGGAAGCCCCCCAGCCTAACAATATCAGTCAGCAGCCGCCCAGAATGGCCGCATACATTAGATTCGGGAAACAAAGGACCAAAGAATGGTCCTGAACGATTTGTAGTGATCAGCAACTTCACAGCAGGGGCCAGGTCGCTGATGTGTTTCACACACTGCAATGTCGCTGGGGAGGTCGCTATAACGTCACAAAACCGGTGACGTTACAGCGATGTCGTTTGCGATGTTGCAGTGTGTAAAGCCACCTTTAGAGACCTAGCTTCATATCACATCCCAGATATTTCCCCTTCAAGCCCGTCCCCCCAACAAGAATTTCTACTACATGCTCAAGGGAAGAATAGGCTAATGACGGCAATTACATGATTGCCCTGATTGTTCACAGCTGATTGTGGGAATGCAGGCTATTTAAACCCCATGTTAATATGCAGCTCCATGACACCTCTCTGGACTGTGGCAGCATTATCCTTCCAGCAATGCCTGTCTTGCTATGGATCCTCTTTGACTGGCGCCATGGACCTGCATATCTGACACCCTACCTCTTTGGGCAAGTACCTCTATATCTTTGTGGTCATTTCGATTTTTCATACCATATGTGGTGCAGTTCTCTACTCTGTATTCTTTATCTATTACTTTTTCAAGCCTGTTACTGATAGAATGTATTTATCTTATAACCTCCTGATGAACCACATGTCTTTAAGTGGGGAAACGCGTCAAGGTGGAGACTGTTTGTTTACCATTGAGGTGGAGACTGTTTGTATACCATTGAAGTTGATGGCTCACTCTTATTAAAAGGGACACCTGGAGAGCACCAGTATATACTTACCTGGACCGATATGGACAGCAATTCTTTTTATATCTTCCATATTGTGTGGCGCTGCCTGAATAATTAAATCACGGCCTCTAAGCTAAGTTCTGGGCTCCGATTTGATCTCTTATGTGTGAACCCTCACTTCTGACAAATATCTTTGTTTATCCTTGGATATGTCTTGTTTTATGTTTATATGTAAATGATCTAAACGATCCCTATATTTATAATGTACACTGGTGGTGTGAATTTTTATATCTCAAATAAAGATTGTTAATTGGGAATAACTGAATTACTACTACTGCTTAAACAATATTCCCGGGACTTGGGCCCAATTCAATTTAATATAAATCCTAGTAACCAGACACCTTCTTAGAAATAGGTGGGAATCTCACCTTTTTCCCGTTCCCCCTACCCCCTCTACATTCCCAACCCCTTGTCCTCTCTTTACTTTATACCAACCTCACGTCCCCATCTCTCCCTCTTTCCTTTCCTTTTCTCTTTCCTTTCATCTGAAAAATACATGTTTATGCTTATTTGTTGTTGCTATTTCATTTCTGTAATATTAAGAAACATCTTAAATAAAGAATTTACAAAAAAAAAGAAAAAGCAACAGTACTCTTGCAAAACGCGCGTCGGTGGTGATCTTGCATTCTTGTGTTTGGGGGATCTGTACTGATGTGGAATTAGACCTTCTAAACATCTTTTCTGCACTTGCACTTTAGGTAAACTATGGCCCTCTTCTCATTCTGACAGTGTTTTCCTATGTCCACATGTGATTCTTTTTTGAACTATATGGCATGTTATAATTAATTGAAAGGGATACAATTTTTTTTGTGTAAATCAGATTTTATTCGAATAAAGAACATGTTTACAAGTTATAGGATAGGCAACATATGATATACAGTAGAATAACTCAAATCTTGGAGGTAATAAGTAATACAACACTTTTCTACTTGAATAATAATTCCTTTCATTACACACTTCAGGTCAGACCATCATCACCCATGTAATAGCTTTGCTTTGAAGATGATGCCCACTGGGTGACCAACAATCCGACCCCCATACAAAAATGTATGCAGCCGAAGTGGCCTGGACCTCATGTAGAGAGGACGCAGCGTGGGTGAGCTCCTGCCTGGATCCTGAATCATCCTGCACACCGGCCTTGCTGACAGGCACTACCGACCCTGGAGGGCTGCAATACTACTTATAACACCCGGGGAAGCGAGCACCGCCAGGATATGCCGACCCGCAGCAGAAGAAGAATCCAATATGGCGCCGTCGGCGTCCACACCATCCCGAGCTGGAGCAGTGGGAGTAGCAGGCAGGCAGGAGCGGTTTGCCAGAGTGGCCCCTGGCACAGAGCCTACCTACAACGAGGCACCCGATGGCAGCGCTGAACGGGCCCTGGAGCAGGGAGAAAACATACCCGACGGCGAGACTGTGAGTACCTTGGGCCCTGCATGTTCAGCAGCACAAGATATGCAGACACAGAGGCCTGCGCTGGCAGACGGAGGAGGGGGAGATGTGGAGCAAACAACACCTATCTTCACTGAGGCCATACTGAGAGACATTCTGGCAGCAATTAACTCTTGCAATACCACATTGGCCACTCTAAGCAGCCAGATGGGAACTGTCACCTCAGATATGGTCTGTATTAAACGTGAGCTGCAAGGGGTGACTGTCAGAATGGGGGAGCTGAAGGAACGAGTGAGTACAACAGAGGATAAATTACCACCAATGTCACGAGAGCTGGAAAAGGCCACGCAAAATATTTCCACACTGCTAAACAAGGTGGATGATTTAGAGAACCGCTCCCGCAGAAGTAATTTGAGACTGGTGGGGGTCCCAGAGAGGATGGAGGGCAATGACCCATTGAATTTCTTTGAAAAATGGCTTAAAGACACCATGGGAAAAGACATACTATCCTCTTTCCTCACCATTGAAAGGGCGCACAGGGTCCCTGCGCGTGCCCCACAGCCGGGAGCACCCCCACATCCTATTCTGATTGAACTACTGCACTATAAAAATAGGGACACTATCCTGCGCAGAGCCAGAGATATCAAAGAACTTGCAATTGATGGGAGGAAGATATCAATATTTCCTGATTTCTCCATGGAAGTACAACGTAAAAGAGCGCAATTTATTGAGATCAAAAAGCGCCTGCGCAACCTACAAGTGCCATATTCCATGATGTACCCTGCTAAACTGCGGATTGCTGTGAATGGAGAGACTCATTTTTTTGATACGGCTGGGGCGGCACTGTCCTGGCTGGATATCAATGAGAGGTCCCTGAGGAGGAAGAATACCTGAGATTTTCCTTTCTGCCGCCAGGCGTTGTTTTTGTTTGGGACGCTATGCTGGTGAGCTCACTACAGTTAAATTCATCTAGGATCCAGGATGGGAGACGGCCGGTTCATTGTGGACACACGCTGCACTAGCGAGTTGTGGACCCCCCTCCCTGCATGGACTTGGGGCGTGTTTTTAGCCCTGATTCTCTCTATTTGGGAGAAATGTGTAAGATACACTTGATTTTGAGGGCAGGGGCACTGCGCACTGGTGTGCGGAGCCCTATCTCTCTCCTTGTTTTTCTTGTTTGTTGTTGTATGATGCAATCTGTTTGGGAAGTGTGGTGTGCCTCAGTCGTGTCGCTCAACTTAATGTTTTTGAGAATCGGTGGAGAACGCCTCTCTCCTCCAGGTATGAAGTATCCGTTCGGATCATATCTTAATCTATGCTTATGGCGACATCTTTAAATATTGTAGCGTGGAATGTTAGAGGGCTCGGAGATGCGAACAAAAGATGTGCTATATTTACTCACCTACAGAAACTTTTACCGGCTATTTTATGTCTCTCCGAGACCCATATGGTCAGGGATAATGTTCATTGGCTGAGGAAGGGATGGATCGCACATGAATATCATTCCACATACTCGACCCATGCACGGGGTGTGAGTGTGTTGGTGCACAAATTCATCCCGTTCTCATGTACCAAATCAGTGATTGACCTGGGGGGCAGATTTGCATGTTTGCTTTGCACGCTGTATGGTATACAATTTATTCTGGTTGCGATATATATCCCTCCACCATATTCAGTCGAACCGGTAAAAAGGATATTGTCTATTTTAGATTCCCTTCCATCTGTGCCGACGCTTTTGATAGGGGATTTTAATAATTACTTACATCCCTATCTATATAAATTACACTCGGGAAACATATCGCAGAACGCCACCCCGACTTCATTTGCTAGAATGCTAACAGAGCTGGGTTTTGTAGATCTTTGGCGTGCCCAACACCCCACAACCAAACAATTCTCCTGTTACTCTAGCTCCCACCACACCATGTCACGGATAGACCTGGCTATTGGAAACGCACTTATGGCCTCATATACACAAAAGGTGGCCTACCTACTTAGAAGTATATCTGATCACTCACCATTACATGTTACGCTTGCATGGGGAAACCCCCTCACTTTGCCCAGGCCTATCTGGAAACTTAATCCCTTCTGGATCCAGCTTATTGGGGGATCTTTATATGATAACATTCTAGAATACTTTCATCTTAATGAGTGCTCTGCACCGCCACACATAGTTTGGGACTCTATGAAAGCTGTGGTAAGGGGCATATATATTAGAGAAATATGCATACGCAAAAATCAAACGAAATGTTACACCCAGAGTCTGATTCAGAAGGTATCTGATGCGGAGGCTGCGGTGGTGCTCAACCCGACAGTAGAAACTAAAAACACTGTAGAGAAGGCACAGATGTCACTCAAAGAAAATCTCATGTCGGTGGCAGAAAATAAACGCTATTTCCTTAAACAAAATTATTTTATGGCGGGGGAGGGCGTGGGGCACCTACTGGCCACAGTCATTAAAGCACAGGAAGGCTCTTCTTATATAAATAGGTTAAAGACGGAATCAGGTGACTTTGTAACAGAAAGCGAGGATATAATAAGAGAAATAAAGAGGTATTATATGCGGCTATACACATCAGACTGTGACCTCACGGAGACTGAGGTTGGGCAGTATTTGGATGCTCTCTCTCTTCTACACTGAGTGATGTAAACAGGGAATTGCTGGACCGGGACATCTTGTTGGAAGAACTGGAGGAAGCGCTTGGCCAGACACAAAATGAAAAAGCTCCGGGAACGGATGGCCTGCCTGGAGAGTTTTATAAAACGTATGCACCCTTACTGCTACCCAAACTACTACTATTTGAAGAGTGTGAAAGGCAGAGGGTCCTCCCACCCTCTATGAGGGAAGCCTTAATGGACTTAATATTAAAACCCGGAAAAGATCCGGAGATCCCGGATTCGTATCGCCCAATCTCTCTCCTACAAACAGACATTAAATTGCTGGCCAAGGTGCTCGCCAATAGGATATCCCGAGTCATCTCATCTATAGTGCAGAGTGATCAGACAGGATTCATTCCATGCAGAGCCACATCTATGAATCTCAGGAAATTATATTTGGGAATTCAACATAGTTCTGAGGTACCGGGGGAAAGGGCAATTTTGTCTTTAGACGCCGCTAAGGCGTTCGATAGCCTTGAATGGGAATATATGTGGGCTGTACTTCGGAAAATGGGCTTTGGACATAGATTCATAAATTGGGTAAAACTGCTACATGACTCACCGGTGGCGAAGGTTAGGGTTAATGGCAGGGTCTCCGAGTCTTTTCCTCTTGGAAGAGGTACTAGACAGGGGTGCCCGCTTTCACCTTTGCTATTCGCGACTGCAGTGGAGCCGTTGGCAGTGGCAATACGGAAATCCAGGGAGGTAGAGGGATTTCGGTGTGGAGCCGAGGAACAAAAGATATCATTATACGCAGACGATCTACTCTTATATTTAGACAGGGTACGTTCCTCGATTTTGCCGGCAATGAATATCATTCGGGAATTTGGACAGAGGTCTGGTCTACGAATCAACTGGTCCAAGTCGGCTTTAATGCCGTTGGACCCCCTTCCAGGGGACTTTTCGGACTTACAGATTCCAGTTCCTGTGGTCCGGGAGTTTAAATATCTGGGAGTAATTGTCAGCCCAATCCCGAAGGATTTCCAGGCCCTAAATCTGGAACCCCTGTTACAGCGATTCAGAGCAAAAGTGCATACCTGGTGCCGTTTGCCGCTATCAAATATCGGCAGATCCAATTTAATTAAAATGGTAATGATGCCACAATTACTATATCTTATACATAATTCTCCAGTGTGGATATGTAGGGAATTTTTTGTAAAAATTAATACAATATTTCGGGAACTTATTTGGAAGAAAAAGCAAGCTAGGATTCGACTGGAAGTGCTACAGCGGGGTAAGGAGGAGGGAGGACTGGCGGTACCAAACCCATATATATACTATATAGCCGCCCAGATGCAACATCTGAGGGGTTGGAGCAAAGAAGGAGGGTATGATACCAGTGGTGATATAGTGAGAGAGGGATCAGTATGGAAGTACCCAGGTTGCCGGTTGGATGTGGGACAAAGACAGAAAAATGGGGCACGATATCCCACACTGGCTATGATATTCCGGGTGTGGGACAGGGGTAAGTCTCTTTTGGGGATAAGCGGACCTACAGAGCTCTGGCCACTGTGGCAGAACCCCGACTTGCCAGAAATTAAAAAATTAGTAGGGTTCAGAGGATGGGAGGATAAAGGGATCCATTTAGTGTCACAAGTACTACAAAATAATATTCTTAAAAGCTTTGAACAACTGAGAACGGAGTTTCACCTTCCGCATGTCTTCTTTTATCAGTATTTGCAGCTGAGACACGCACTGGAAAGACAGGGGAGGACAAACCCGGTAACAGTGACACATAATCAAACATTATATAGGCTGCTTACATCGGAGTCCTCTAAGGGTCTTATTTCGGAACTATATAAAAAATTACTGCCTGCCCATCTGGAAACACATCCATTGAATGTTAAAAGCAAATGGGAACGAGACGTCGGTCCCCAGACGGAAGGCCAGTGGTCTGATGTATTGGAACAAGTTCCTAAACTGGCGGTATCGGAGTGCCAAAAGCTGTCTCAAATATATCTCATCCACAGGGTATATAAAACTCCCAGTCTACTATTTAAGATGGGACTCAGACCAAACACACAGTGTGTTAGGTGTGGACAGGATGATGCCCATTTGATGCATGTTATATGGGAATGTGGACACATTGGTGATTTCTGGAACCAAACCCTGGGACTTATAGATCAAATATATCATATCACAATACAACCGTCGCCCCGCCTGTGCCCGTTGAGTCTGTGGGAAGGAGAAGTGGATCCGGATTCCCCAACAGCTCTGGGAATAGCCCGTATCTTGTACCAAGCAAGAAAGCTACTTGCATATCACTGGTTAGACCCTCTACCACCAACATTACCAGAGCTCAAAAACAAATTAAATAACGTCATAAGATTGGAAAGGGGAGTTTATTTAAAAAGAAAAACATTGAAAAAGTTTTACAACATTTGGCGGCCATGGATGGAGTTGCCGGGCCTCCCCTCTAGTGCACTGGTTCGGGATGCAATGCTGGACCGGTTACTGTTGTGCCTGCAGTGATGGCATGTGTGAGGAAGGGAATTAAAACTAGTTTTTTCTGTGGCGAAGTGGACTTTGAATGAAGAGGTGAGAGAGGACTGGAACGGTTTCATGGATGACTGCACGGAGAGGGAGGGGCGGGAGAGTATAGCAATATGATGTGGAGCGACACGGCTGATGGAGGCGGTACTTCTGTTAGTCGGAGGCATTATTGCATAATTTAAGTTTTGTTTATTTGTAGAGCCACGAGGTTTGTAGGCTCAAGCTATATAATATAATTATGATTTGAGAACTCTATTATTATATTTACATACATGCAGAGAAAGAACCTGATTTATAAATCACATGTGATTATCTGTTGTTTATTGTTATCAGTTATATGAAAAGTGAAATACTCTCTGTATTGATCCCTAATGATTTAATAAAAAAAGATCTGATTTAAAAAAAAAAAGTGTATGTAGCCTCGTTTACAAACGGGAGGCAACGTAGATGCACAATGTCCCTGAGATGACAATCCTTTCTAACAATGTAAACATAACATAAAATGTACAAAGAGGAAAGAAAGATGAGAAAAGAGGAAATATAGGGGGAGAGGGAAAAGAAAAGAAGGACGAAGAAGATGTCTCGTCTGGGTCGTGTGCAGCCCCCGGCACTTTTGCTATGTGGAATGGACAATCACAGAGGTCTCACGCCCCCAACTGAAGCTTGAATCCATAGTACCAGGTCTGGTGTCTCTCTATACTTAATCCACGGTGCCCACAGCCTGAACACTCGCTCCCCCGAGTCAGATGCCTGGCCGACCAGCTCCTCCATCCTATAGATCTGGTTCATCTCGGCCACCAGTTCAGCCCGCGAGGGCACTTTGGTCTGCCTCCAGTACCTTGGGATTAATCTCCTTGCCCCCGTCAAAAAATGCCTTAAAAGGCTTCTCTTGAAGTTGGCGATCGAGATATTGCTTAAGGATAGAAGAGCCAGTTCCGGCGTCGGCTCAAACCTAGTGGATGACACTTTATTCAGAAGGGCAAACACGTCTAGCCAAAAATATTATATGACAGGACAAGACCACCACATGTGGATGTATGAGCCTCTATCGTTTGAGCATCTCCAGCATTCTTCAGAGACAGATGGGAACATGGAATGAATTCTGGAGGGGCAGTGATACCACCTAGAAACTATTTTGTTGCCCCGTTACTGTGACGCTACATCCAGCGACGACTTGTAGGTAAAGAGTAATATTTTTTGCGTGAGGGGTCTCCCCAAATCCACCTCCCATTTCAAGAAGAAAGGGGCATCATCCTCCCGTTCAGACAACTCAATCTGGAACATTTTGTATAGCAGGGCAATGGTGTGTTCCAGAGGCTCTCTCCCCAGGGACAGAGACTCAAAGGGCGTCAAGGGCCTATAAAAGTTAGTTTGTGGTGAAAGGGAGTTAATACAAAGACGAGACATCAGCAGTCAAGTCAATGCCAAGATATGACAATGATTTCCCTTGCCACCTAAAGGGGAACGACGCTCGAAGCTGATCAGTCACCTGGTGCGTAAGGAAAATATTAAGCGCCTCCGACTTGTGCATGTTCATTTTAAAATTGCTCAGAGAGCCAAATCTGTGAAGTTCCAACATAATGTTCGGTAGGCTCGTCACTGGATTTGTTGTTATGAAGAGCATCAAGTCGTCGGCAAAGAGAGCTAGTTTATCCTCCCTGCGTGGAGCCGGGACCCCTTTAATTGATTGGTTGGACCTTATTGCCACAGCCAAGTGTTCCATTGTGAGAACAAAGAGCAGGGGGGACAACAGGCACCCCTGCCGCGTTCCGTTCTTGATGTCAAAGGAATGGAAAATACCCCCGTTAACCTTAATCTGAGCAGAGGGGTTCATATATAAAGCCGAGATCCTATGTAGCATTGTTTGCTGCAGACTTGCCGCCTCAAGGACCTGGAACATGAACTCCCAGTGCACCCTGTCAAAGGCCTTTTCTGCGTCCACCGACAGGATGCACGTGGGTAATCCAGTCCTCCGCACTCTATCAATCAGGGATATTGCAAGTATTGTGTTATCTCTTGATTCTCGTCCTCTAACAAATCCTACTTGATCAGTGCTAATCAGACAGGGAAGAAGCGGCTGCAGTCTATTTGAAATGAGCTTGGCATACATTTTAATATCTATATTGATCAATGATATTGGTCTATAGCTCCCGCACTGGGAGGGGTCTTTACCTGGCTTGGGGAAGACAATTATGTGGGTTGCCAGTGCCTGTTTCGGGAAGGATGCGCCATTGGATACGTAATTACAAGTGGACAAAAATTGGGGGCTCAATTGGTCAATAAAGCGCTTATAGAAACCCGCTGTAAACCCATCAGGCCCTGGGCTTTTCCCAATCTTTAAATCTTTAATGACGTCTGTTACCTCCTCTAATGAGAAATCCTCCTTTAGGCCTGTGGTTATTATTGGATCCAGCTCTGGTAATTTGGTAGAGCGAATATACGTTTTTATTTTCTCTACTAATTGTTGTTTAGGGAGGTCAGAAAAATGACCCTTAATATTGTATACATTTTGATAATATTCCCTAAAGCATTGTAATATCCCCTTTATGTTCTCTATTTTTTTCCCCTGTTTATCATTTATGAATGGTACGTGAGTAGCCAAGTTGCGTGGGTGTAGTGCTCTGGACAGAAACCTGCCGCTCCTATTCCCATACTGGTAGAACCTGCCCTTAAGTCTTTTCCTCCAGCATCGTATTCTCTGGTCTAAGATGGACAGTAGTTTCTGCCTGGCTGTAGATAATTGACAAAATATGTCCTGCGCATTTGTGCGTTTGTGGGCGGATTCTAGGTCAGAGATCTGGGAAGAAAGCGTTTTGATCTCCTCCATTCTTTCCTTTTTAAGCCGACTGCCATGTTTTATGAGGACTCCTCTCAAGACACTTTTTAATGCCTCCCACTTCATGGATGAGGCAGATTGGTCAGCCATGTGATCCAGTGTGAAGTTTGAGATTGTCTGGGTCACGTCTGCCAAGCATAACGTATCCTGCAATAAGTTCTCATTGAGGCGCCATGTGAATCCTGGCCTTTCTGCTTTGCCAAGTTGTATGGAAAGATATATAGGGGCGTGGTCGGACCAAAGGATGGAGCCTATTTTTGTGTTTAAGTGGAAATCTAGGAGTGTCTGGGATGTGAAGAAATAGTAAATCCTGCTGTAAAGTCGGTGTGGCATGGAGTAGTAGGTGCAGTCTCTCGTGTCTGGGTGAAGAACCCTCCAGGCGTCCACCAGCTTCAGGCCCTGCAGCTGTCTTTCAACTTTATGTATAGAGGAGTGAGGATATGAGGACTTACCCGAGGAGACATCCATGGACGGATCCATTGGCAAATTGAAGTCGCCACCGAGTATCACAGGAAGGGGACCTGCCAAGTCCTCCAGTAACGTCGCACATCTGGCTCCGAACCCCTGCTGGTCCTTGTTGGGAAAGTACACATTAGCTATCACAAAATTGTGGGAGGCCCAAGAAACTCTTAGAAAGACGTATCTGCCCAATGCGTCAATGAGCGAGCCTAAAACCTCAGGAGTGAAAGACTTGTGAAAGGCTATGGACTTCCCGCGAGACTTGGAGTCTGGGCAAGTGCTGTGATACCAGACTGGATAGAATTTAGATGAGCACCGAGGCACTGAATCTTGCCTAAAGTGTGTCTCTTGGAGTAGTAATATGGAGACATGCTGTTTATGGTTACTATAACTTATTTGACTTCTTTTGTGAGGGATGTTAAGCCCCTTTACGTTCAGAGAGCAAAACTTGAGACTATTCATTGTGTCTGAGTCGGGTAAACAAACTGATATTTGGGACTGTCACGACTGCCCAGACGAGAAAGAGAGGGAAAAAGTGAGAAAGCATAGACAAAGGTAGAAGACGTAAGATAAAAAACATTAATAGTAGACCTTGCGCAAAAGCGCTTGTCTCGACCTGAATGTGCCTAAGGAGAGCAGTAATGTTTGTTCTGCGCACTGTGAAGGGGGAGAAGAAGCCGAAAACAGTGCTCGCTCCCTCACCGACCCTCCCACCCATTCAAACATAGTATAATAACATTGGGGTATTGGGGTAGTGCAACTTGAACCATTATGGCAATGAAGCCATCAACATATACTTTAACAGTAACTTAATTTTAAACCTTAAACATTAGCAGAGATCGTGCAGTGGACTGCGAAGGCGAGTATGAGGAAAGGGTGAAGTGGGGGATTGGAGAAAGTGAACTGGTCAGTGAGGGGGAAGTAATGGAAGAAAGGGGGGGCAGAGGGGAGAGAAGAGAGGAGGAAGGGGAAGAGGGGGGAGAGGTGGGAGAGGGAGGGGGGGAAGAGGGTGGGAGAGGGGGGTAGAGGGAGAGGGAGGGGAAGAGGGTGGAAGAGGGGGGAGAGGGGGGAGAGGGAGAGGGGGGGATGAGGGGAAAAGGGGGTAAGGGGGGAGAAGGGGGGAGGGAGAGGAAGGGAGAAGGAAGAGGTTTGGGGTTGTTTTTGTTTTTTTTGTGCAGGAAGAGAGAGCAAAGTCACATACTAATGTTATTCTGACTTCCCAAAAAAGTTACAAACAGCTCACGAATCTCCATGCTTTTAAATGTCAAAGGAGATCAAGAAGGGGACCTCTGCTGCTCCATTGGAGTCTGTTTGGGGTTTTTCTGTTTGTTCCTCGATCCTGAGGCCTCTTGCCAATTGGGTGGAATCACCGGCAGGTGTAGGCTTTTCGGCCAGTCAGGTAGATCTGTCATTGGTAACTCAAATGTTCCAAGGAACTTAGGAAGGTCCCCAAGGGACCGAAATATCGCCGACTTGCCCTCCTTTGTAGCCACCAGTTGAAAGGGGTAGCCCCATCTGTATATTATATTTTTGTCCCGGAGTTGATCCAGCAGGGGGCGCACGGCCCTCCTCAGCATGAGGGTGCACCTGGCTAAGTCAGGGAGCAGCATAACCTGAGAATCCTGGAAAGCAATTGGGCCTTTGGATCTGGCTGCTGCCATAATGCGTTCCTTGGTTTTATACAAGTGCACCCGACATATCACATCTCTGGGCCGTGCATTGTTGGGTGGTTTGGGCCCCAAAGCTCTATTGAATGCGATCTAATTCAACAGTGGTTACCTGATTGTCCCCCAAGATCTGTATGAATATCTGCTGTGCTGCGGCATCTAAATTGGATGATGGCACTGATTCCTGGAGTCCACGAATGCGGATATTATTTCGCCTATTGTGGTTTTCTTGGTCTTCCAGGCCTGCCTCCAGCTCCTCCAGCCTGGCAGAGTGATGGTTAATTATTTCATGGTGCTGCATTAACTCTGATGCTACATCCTGTGATCTCTCCACCTCCTCCACTCTCTCTGTAAACTCCCTCTGCAGGGCATGTATCTCTTGCTTGAAGGGTGTTCTCCAGCTTGCACACAAGCTTTTCCAAATCATGTTTGGTGGGGAGAGATTTAATGTATTTACAAATGTCACGGAGATTCACCTCCTCAGAGTCTAATTCATTCTCATTGGAATCCTGAGAAGTGGTGACTGGGGAATCCCCTACCTTTGAGACATGCTTCAGTGAGGAGTGTTATTGTTTCCCTGCAGTCGCCATTTTGGCCTGAGCAGCTCGTGTTTGAGTGGGGGTGCTGGAGGCCAGGAAGCGATCCATCCTGCTTGTCCCGGTCTCCGGATCTGCTGCTTGCTTGAGGGAACGTCTGGGTCTGCCCATGTGAGGTTTGGGCTCAGCTGCACTACCTGTAAGGCTATGTGCGCACGTGTGCGTTCTGCACCGCACCTAAAAGGTGCGCTTCAGAGCGCAGCTGAAAAGCTCCGTTCTGAAGCGCATTGTGCCGGCAGAGAACGTGCGCTCTGCATGCTGCCTCTCCCTATAGACATCATGCAAACCGCACGGAAGAAGTGACATGTCACTTCTTAGAACGCAGCGATTCGGGCAGCAGCCGAATCGCTGCGTTCTAATATGCCACGTGCGCACGCCTCCTGCACAATCTCCATAGACTGTGCAGGGGACGCAGGACGCATGCAGTTACGCTGCGCTGCAGATCGCAGCGTAACTGCATGTAATACGCACACGTGCACATAGCCTAAGAGGCTGAAAGGGCAGCCTGGGCACAGAGCTAAGGAGATGTGTGTCTCACTCTGCCATCGGCAAGCCACGCCCCCCAGGATACAATTTTTATATACATGTTTTTGTATGAGGTCCTCTCTTTCCGGGGTCATCATGTTTTCACCTCACATTTGTCCGGGGATTCCATGGTGGTCTGGGATTTTGATCTAATTATCTACATAGGAATGTATGGTCCTTTTTGTTTAAAAGAACTGAAGTCCTCAGTGGTTGATACCTTTTAATGGCTAACTGAAAAGATGGTAATAATAGCAAGCTTTCGCTGTGGTACTTTTTGGGTATATCATTAGCCTTTTTCTCCTCATACTTACAATATTCTCCCTTAGGCCTGCAACACACATCCGTTAAAAACGTGCATGTTTGGTCCCTTTCCGTACATACCGGAGATACGACCAAACGTGCACATGTTTTTTTATGTTTAAAGGCACACGTGCGTGCTATTTGATCTTCCGTGTGTTCGTGTGTGTCCAACATTTTTTGCTCCGTTTGGCACGGAAGCATGTTCGTTTTTGGGACGGAGCACGCACACACGGACATAATGTTAGCCTATGGGAGTCCAAATAAAACGTTCCTTGCACGGATGTGTGGTTTTGTTGTCCGTGAGAAATGTCCGTGTGTGATGCAAAATGTCGTTACTACATGTCGGAAGACAGAGTAGCGGGATGAGAATGAACTCGGGTGAACTTCACCCGACTTCATTGTCATGCCGCGGCTCTGTCTGTGTGCCGTGTACTGATTAGCGGTCACCTGTGAAGGATTCACCGGTGACCGCTAATCCCCCGAGTGACTGAAGTTTCCCCCCCTCTCTCATACAAACCGATCTCCGATCACCGGCGCGGCGCTGCACGGCGTTCACACTGATCCGGCGGCTTTTTCTAATTTGAAAAAGCCGGCCGCTCATTAAACAATCTCGTATTCCCTGCTTTCCCCGCCCACCAGCGCCTATCATTGGTTGCAGTGAGACACGCCCCCACGCTGAGTGACAGGTGTCTCACTGCACCCAATCACAGCAGCCAGTGGGTGTGTCACTATGGAGTATAGAAATAAATAAATAAATAATTTAAAAAAACGGCGTGCAGTGCCCCCAATTTTAATACCAGCCAGATAAAGCCATACGGCTGAAGGCTGGTATTCTCAGGATGGGGAGCTCCACGTTATGGGGAGCCCCCCAGCCTAACAATATCAGTCAGCAGCTGCCCAGAATTGCTGCATACATTAGATGCAACAGTTCTGGCACAGTACCCGGCTCTTCCCGATTTGCCCTGGTGCGTTGGCAAATCGGGGTAATAAGGAGTTAATGGCAGCCCATAGCTGCCACTAAATCCTAGATTAATCATGTCAGGAGTCTCCCCGAGATACCTTCCATGATTGATCTGTAAATTACAGTAAATAAACACACACACCTGAAAAATCCTTTATTAGAAATAAAAAACACAAACACATTCCCTAGTTCACCAATTTAATCAGCCCGACAAAGCCCTCCATGTCCGGCGTAATCCAGGATGGTCCAGCGTCGCTTCCAGCTCTGCTGCATGAAGGTGACCGGAGCAGCAGAAGACACCGCCGCTCCTGTCACCTCCACGCAGCAAATGAAGAGAGCCGCGTGATCAGCTGAGCTGTCACTGAGGTTACCCGCTGTCACTGGATCCAGCGGTGGCCGCGAGTATCCTCAGTGACAGCACAGCTGATCGTGCTACTCAACTCAGTTGCTGCGTGGAGCTGACAGGAGCGGATGTGTCTTCTGCTGCTCAGGTCACCTTCATGCAGCAGAGCTGGAAGAGACGCTGGACCGTCCTGGATTACACCGGACATGGAGGGCTTTTTTGGGCTGATTAAATTGGTGAACCAGGAAATGTGTTAGTGTTTTTTATTTCTAATAAAGGATTTTTCAGGTGTGTGTGTTTATTTACCGTAATTTACAGATTAATCATGGAAGGTATCTCGAGGAGACGCCTGACATGATTAATCTAGGATTTAGTGGCAGCTATGGGCTGCCATTAACTCCTTATTACCCCGATTTGCCAACGCACCAGGGCAAATCGGGAAGAGCCGGGTACAGTTCCAGAACTGTCGCATCTAATGTATGCGGCAATTCTGGGCGTCTGCTGGCTGATATTGTTAGGCTGGGGGGCTCCCCATAACGTGGGGCTCCCCATCCTGAGAATACCAGCCTGCAGCCGTATGGCTTTATCTGGCTGGTATTAAAATAGGGGGGGACCGCACGCCGTTTTTTTAATTATTTATTTATTTAGTTTACTGCACAGTATAGACACGCCCACCGGCTGCTGTGATTGGGTGCAGTTACACAGCGGTCACTCAGCGTGTGGGCGTGTCTCACTGCAACCAATCATATTTGCCGGTGGGCGGGGAAAGCAGGGAATACGAGATTGATTAATGAGCGGCCGGCTTTTTCAAAAGAGGAAAAGCCGCCGGAGTTTCGAGAACAGCCGTGCAGCGCCGCGTCGGTGATCGGGGAACGGTGAGTATGCGAGAGGGGTACTCCATTCAGTCACTCTGGTGATTACCGGTCACCGGTGAGTCCTTCACGGGTGAACGCTAATCAGGACGCGACACAGACAGAGCCGCGGTATGAGGATGAAGTCGGGTGAAGTTCACCCGAGTTCATTCTCAGCGCGCGACTCTGTCTGCTGTCAGCCGGCATGTATCAACGATATTTAACATCACACACGGACATTTCACACGGACAACACACACACACACGTCAGTTAAGTTTCACACGCACGCACGGCCATTCTACATGCACACGTGGTTACCATTCGCCGGACACACAGCCACCACACGTGCGTTATTTACGGACCAAAAAACGGATAACGGACATGAAAAACGGCTCGTATTACACGTGCGTGGTTATCAAGGACGTGTGTTTTAGGCCTTAATGAGATGGAATTTTTGTCAATTTCTATTTGATTGTGGGTTAACTGACAGCATTTAACCCATTTTTGTGGGCATCCTGTGTTACGGAACTGCCTAATAAAAGGTGGAAGCAAGCTATCAGGCAGTCAGGGTCCACCGTGCAGAGGAAACCTGCTGCTGGTGATGGCAGAAGGTATAGGGAAATCTGTACCACAAAAGAGGTACTTGTCGCTGTTACCTCACAGCGGCACTAGGACCAACTGCGGTACTCCCTGTTAACTCACAGCGACTACCGAATTAGCATAAACGTAAATGAGGGAATGCTAATAGGTTTATGGCGAGTGCCTAAATAATATTAGAGGTGGACTTGTAGTTCCTGTCCAATCACAGAAATTACTATAAGTGTACGGATGGTTACCCCAACCGTAGTCCACTAACTAGCCTAGCACCTCTGTTGCCTCACAGAGGTAAAGTAATATATATAGTAACACGTGTGTTAATATTCACACACTGTATGAATGCAGGTAGGAAATATGTTACAGGTCACGGAGTTCCCTGGATGCTAACCTTTATTAACTTCATAGAGGGAGAAGCGTGTACCTAAAGTGTAGGTGCGAGCTGTACTACCCGTACTGCCTAGGCTCAATGTACAATCCCTGCCTCAGCTCCTTGTGCTTGCCGCACGGTAAGGAGTCAGGGAGCTCTCTATGCTAGCCGCACAGAAGAACCAGAGAGTCACCTGAGAGCACAGTGAGTGAGATCCCTGCCTAAGCCCGGTTCCACTAAGGTGCGAGGAACCAGGCACTAGCGATACACTAGTTGGTAAAGAGCGCTTAACCAGCGTGTGATCACTGGCTTGTGACTGTAAGTATAGGCTAGGTAATAGGAGAGGTCATGCATAAGGCGGCTACCCCATGCATACACCAAGAAGGACTGAGCGCCGAGCAGCGTGCTGCAGGATCCTATATAGACAAAGCACCTCCCACAAGATGGAGGTGCTCCGGGCTCAATCAACTCTCAGCCAATAGGAATCGAGAACGTCAGCGATGATGTCACCCGCAGCCAATCAGCAACCAGTGCATCATAGTCACGTGATCCTGTATCATCGGTGACGCCACCCGCGGCCAATCAACGACTGCCACGTGGTGAGCATGCTCAGAACGAGCCAAAGCTGACTTAGTGCAGAAAGCAGCTTGTCTACTTGCGCACGCGCAGAAGCCCCGTTTCAGGACTTAGCCTCAGCAGCTAGGAAGTTCTCAGGTGGGTAGAACTCTGTGGCAGAGAACCAGAGGGAGAAGAACGAGAACGCGGACCCACACACCGACGACCCGTAACAGTACCCTCCTCTCTAAGACCCCTCTCCCGGTGGCGCAGATAAGCGACGACCAAATCAGGGGCCTCCTCCGGCTCCCAAGAGCGATATTCCGGGCCATAACGTTCCCAGTCGACCCGAAAATATCTACGCCCTCGAACCAATTTAGTACCCACAATAGCTCGCACAGGATAGCTGGCCTGGGAGGACTCAGAGGAACGGGACCGTTCTACACTGGCATGAGGAAGAATCGCGGGTTTCAGCAGTGAGACATGGAACTTATCATGGATCTGTAGATGCGACGGCACCTTCAGTTGATATACTACAGGATTCACCTGTTTGAGCATCACATAGGGACCCAAGAATCGTGGGTCAAATTTAGAAGACTCCATTTTGAGTCTCACATTTTTTGCTAACAGCCACACAAAATCCCCTGGCGAAAATCTAGGAGCAGGTCAATGGAATTGATTAGCCACTGTCTTCATGCGGTCTTTGGCCGCTTGGATCGCTCCTTGGGCTCGATCCCACACCTCTCTGGCATTGGTTTCCCAGTCTGTCACTTAGGGCGAAGAAGAGGAGATAGGAAACGGTACCGGGACCCGAGGATGTTGTCCATTATTGAGGACAAAAGGCGTCTGCCCTGTTGCTTCTGCCACCGAGTTGTTAAGGGCAAACTCTGCCCAAGGAAGGAGCGAGGACCAGTCATTATGGTTCTCTGACACGAATTGTCGAAGATAGGTGATCATAGTTGTTACGGGGGCTGTCTGATTATAAAAACCAAAGAGATATCAGACAGTCAGGGTCCACCGTGCAAAGTCTCTGCTGCAGACTATAAAATGGGTACAGCCGCACACTAAATGCCATCATTTTTCTGACTGAGCACTCCGCCCTATAAACCAGGCTGTGTTCACAATCCTTATACCAGGAGTCCTAGCTGCCCAGACATGGAGGTTAGTCCAGATAGTGGCATTTCAAGTTAGATTTTTAGTCTAGCTGCCCAGACATGGATGTTTTTAACCTAGATAGTGGCATTTTAGTTAGGGACCCGGAATATTGAGATTTACCTTGCCGTTTGGTTTTCGGGCTTACATGCATTGGCCAATTCATAAACTAAAAATCAAATTTTTTCATATAGCAGTAATGCAGTACCAGAGTTCCCTTATACATTGATGGCATTTAGTGTGCGGCTGTATCCATTTTGTATTTGCTAGGTTTTTTCAGCTGTCACCTATACACACTTGTAGGATGTGCAGGTCAGTGTTTTGAAACATCTGCTGCAGACTATGGCAGAGGATAAGGGGTATCTTGTACCATGAAAGCAGTACTGACACTGATACGTCTAAGTGACACTAGAGCCAATCACGGCGTGTACTGTTAAAGTCACAGCGACTACCGTATTTAGCATTAACGTAAAAGGGATATGTTAATGAGTGAGAAAGAGTATATAAGTGTGCTGCTGTAAATAGTAGTAGCACAAGTACAGATTGCAATACCTCTGTTAAACTCACAGAGGAATATAGTTAGGAAATAAAGCAATTCCTCCCTTACTCGGAGGGTGTGTGGTATGGTCTCTGTTAATGGTCACAGAGACAAAAGCAGTGAGTGTGAAATGGCACCTACCTAGGTCCGCTCCTCTAGCGGTGCCAGGAGACGGGCAGCAGCGTAAGCCGCACAAAGCTCCTACCTGCGTTCGCTCCACTAGTGTGCGAGGACACGAACCACTACATATGGCACCTGCCTAGGTCCGCTCCACTAGTGGTGCAAAAGAGACGGACAGCAGCACAAGCCGCACAAAGCTCCTACCTATGTTCGCTCCCCTAGTGTGCGAGGATACGAACAACTGCCAGACGCAGTATAAGGAACGTTACCCTAGCGGCAACGTCCACCTACGAGTAGAATCACAAGGCCCAGCCTGACCATGTGCCTCAGGCACCTGCCTATGTCCGCTCCAATAAGATGCAAGGATACGGACCGCAGCCGAAGCTGTAAGGTACAAGGACGCTACCCTGCCGGTAGCACTCACCTAGCATAGACAGAGAGATGCCTAGAGGGACGTGCACAGAGCGTCTACTCTCATGCATGAACCAAGAGGACTGAGCGCCGAGCAGCGTGCGTCAGGGTCTTATATAGACTCTGTGCCTCATCCAAGATGGAGGACACCAGAGCCAATCCGCTGCCAGAACGACAGCAATGACGTCACACTGGCCTATCACCGAGCAAGGCGTCACAAGCACATGACCAGTGACCAATCAGCTTAGAAGGTGTCAGAGACATGTGACCTCGTGTCAATGATGATGTCACTCGCACATGTGCAATGGCTCCAAGATAGGACTTAGTCTCCAGCGCTCGCACATGTGCAGTAGCAAGAAATCCAAACATAGTCTCCAGTGCCACAGCAAAGAGGAAGGAGACACGCAGATACCCAGAAACGGGAACCGTAGCAGTACCTCCCCCTCAAGGGCCCCCCTCCCGGCGGCGCAGGTAATCAACAACTAAGTCAGGAGCATGGACAGCCTCCTCAGGCTCCCAAGAGCGATGTTCCGGGCCATAGCCCTCCCAATCTATCAAGAAGAACCTGCGCCCTCGAACCATCTTAGAACCAACTATGGCTCGTACCTCATAGCTAGAGCGAGAGGAATCAGAGGCAGGAGAGTGCACTTCATGAACGTGAGGTAAAATTGCCGGCTTTAACAGTGAAACATGGAATTTGTCATGGATCCTAAGATGGACGGGTATCTTCAATTGGTAGACTACAGGATTTACCTGTCGAAGAACCTCATAAGGACCCAGGAAGCGAGGAACAAATTTGACAAAGCTCACTCTAAGTTTCACGTGTTTTGCAGAGAGCCACACAAAGTTCCCCGGAGAAAAGACAGGAGCCGGGCGACGAAACCGATCGGACACCGTCTTCATACGGTCCTTAGCTGCTTGGATCGACTCTTGAGTCCGATCCCAGACCTCTCTGGCATTAGTTGCCCAGTCGGCCACAAGAGGAGGAGGTGCAGCAGCGGGAAACGGTACCGGTACACCAGGGTGTTGCCCATTATTGAGTACGAACGGTGTCTGTCCAGTGGCCTCAGCTAGCGAATTGTTAAGGGCAAATTCTGCCCAGGGTAGGAGGGAGGACCAGTTATTATGGTTCTCAGCAACAAAGTGTCGAAGGTACATAATCATGGATTGATTGGTACGCTCAACCAAACCATTGGTCTCCGAATGGTATGCCGAAGAGAGATTCAACTCAATTTGCAGAAGGCTACAAAGATCTCGCCAGAAACGGGAAGCGAATTGCGGACCTCTATCACAAATGATACGATCTGGCATCCCGTGAAGCCTAAAGACATTCTTGAGGAATAGTTTAGCTAGTACCCTGGAAGATGGGATTCTTGATAACAGTACGAGATGAACTATCCGGGAGAAATGGTCCGTAATGACCCACACAAATCAATGTCCCTGTGAACACGGAAGATCACCCACAAAGTCCATGCCTACCACCCCCCATGGTCTATCTGGCACTGGTAAAGGCTGCAAGAGCCCAGCCGGTCTCTACCGTAACGGACGGTTGCGAGCACACGAGTAGCAGGAACCGACATATCTCTTGACGTGGCTGGCTAAGTGTGGCCACCAATACCACCTCTCGAGTAACTCTCATGTCCGTCTAATACCAAAATGCCCACCCACCTTTGAGGTGTGGGCCCACAACAGTATATCATTCTGTCGATTAGGCGGAACAAAGGTTCTTGCCCAGTGGGATTTGGTCTATAGTCACAGGGGAGAGCGTATGAAAAACCCTGAAGGGAAGGATTAGATGAGGTTCGGCAATCTCCTCCTGGGTAGAAACCATAGAGCGAGACAGGGCGTCTGCCTTGTTATTCTTACTCCCAGACAGATAGTTGATGGAGAAGTGAAAGCGGGAGAAAAACAAGGACCAGCGGGCTTGGTGAGGATTCAGACGCTGAGCGGTTTGTAAGTACGTCAGATTCTTGTGGTCTGTATAGACCTGGAAAGGATGTTTCGCTCCTTCTAGCAAGTGACGCCACTCCTCCAAGGCTAATCTCAGGGCGAGCAGTTCCCTATCCCCAATGGTATAGTTTCTCTTTGCCGGTGAAAATGTTTTAGCAAAGAAGAAACATGGCCTTTTTCTACCTACACCGTTCTTTTGATACAAGACCGCACCAGCACCTACTGAGGATGCATCAACCTCCAAGAGGAAGGGCTTATTCTTTTTGGGTCTTTGAAGAATGGGAGCAGCTGAAAAGTGTCTTTTTACTGCTTCAAAAGCCTGGGATGTCTCAGTAGACCAGACTTTTGGATTAGCACCTTTCTTAGTCAAGGCCACCAAAGGAGCCACCAAAGTGGAGAAATGGGGTATGAACTGCCGGTAGTAATTTATGAATCCTAAGAAGCGTTGCACAGCCTTCAAGGAACGAGGTTCGGACCATTCCAGGACAGCAGAGAGCTTCGCAGGATCCATAGCCAGGCCCTCTTGTGAGATAATGTAACCCAAAAAAGGCAATGAGGACTGCTCGAATACACACTTTTCGAGTTTAGCAAACAAGGAGTGCTCCCTTCAACGGAAAAGGACATGAACGACATCCTGACGATGAGTCTCCAAATTAGGAGAAAAAATCAGGATGTCGTCCAGATACACCAAGACGGCGGATAACAGTAAATCCCTGAACACATCGTTTACGAAGTCCTGAAATACTGCGGGTGCATTACATAAACCAAAAGGCATGACGAGGTATTCATAGTGACCGTCTCGGGTGTTAAAAGCGGTCTTCCATTCATCACCCTCTCGAATTCGTACCAAATTATATGCACCCCGCAGATCCAGCTTCGTAAAAACTCGAGCTCCCCTCAGTCTGTCAAAGAGCTCCGAAATTAAAGGTAACGGATATTTGTTCTTTATTGTGATTGCGTTGAGACCCCTGTAATCTATGCAGGGACGCAAATCACCATCTTTCTTCCGAACAAAGAAAAACCCAGCTCCCGTGGGAGAGACAGACTTACGAATGAACCCCTTCTCTAAACTCTCTCTTATGTAGGTCGACATGGCCTCAGACTCAGGTATTGACAGAGGGTAAACCCTGCCCTTAGGTGGAACCGAACCTGGGATAAGGTCTATGGCGCAGTCATACGGCCTATGGGGTGGAAGAATCTCAGCACCCTGTTTGGAGAACACATCAGCGAAATCCAAATAGGGTGTTGGTAAAGGAGAGAGATCGGTCGATGCAGTCGCAATGACTTTAGGGGGTGAGAGGAAACATCGAGACTGACAGTTCGAACCCCATCTGATGACATTGTCAGACTCCCAGTCAATCAACGGAGCATGCTTCCGAAGCCAAGGAAGCCCTAGGAGTACATCGTCAAGACCCTCAGGCAAAACGAGAAAAGAAATATCCTCCACATGGTCATGGAACAGAATAACGCGCAAAGGTACTGTCCTCAATGTAATGGAATCAGGCAACATGGTTCCATTTACAACACGGACAGGAATGGGCGCCTCCAACATAATAGAGGGAATATTATGCTGTTTAACGAAACCAGAGGAAATAAAGATACCATCAGCCCCAGAATCAATAAAAGCCTTGATAGGCACCGTAGTCCCGGAGAACGAGAGCTGACCTGTAAAACTACACTTGGAGGGTGCAGACGGCGTACCTAGTAACCCCCCTCCTATAGATACTAGGGTTGGGAGTTTCCCTGGCGGCTGGGACACTTGTTAGCGTAGTGACCCGCACGACGACACACGTAACATATAGGAGGACCAGACTTGCGTAGCCTGGAGGACGTATGACCTAACTCCACAGGAGTAGGAGATGTCTCAGATGCTGAGGAAGATGGTGTTGGACCTTCAACAACTGGAATAGCCCGATGCTTAGGGCGTGAGGAAGAGACCTCAAGTCTACGTTCCTTATTGCATACGCCGATCCTTGTTGCTACAGTGATTAAGTCCTCCAGAGAAGCAGGGACCTCACGAGTAGCAAGGGCATCCTTGACATAGCCTGGCAACCCTCTCCAGAAGATAGGAATCAAGACCTTTTCTGGCCAATCTAGTTCTGCCACCAGAGTTCTAAAAGCAATGGCATAAGAACTAGTGGATAACGAACCCTGAGATAGATCTAACAGTCTCAGGGCCGCATCATTGGTAACCTGCGGACCCATGAATACCGCTTTAAGAGCTTCAAGAAAGTCTTGATGTCTCAGAGTAACCACATCAGAGCGCTCCCATAGGGGAGTCGCCCATTCTAAAGCTTTGTCCTGAAGTAAGGATATAATAAAGCCTACTCTGGACCTCTCCATAGAGAAGCTAGAAGAGTTGACCTCTAGGTGTATCTGACACTGACTAATGAAACCACGACATGATTTGGCATCGCCAGAATACCTGTTTGGCAGAGCAAGTCGAGGATCATGTGCAGATGTCACCATGGTCTGAGGTTTATCCTCTACAGTCTTGAGCCGCGACTCAAGTACTTGTATATAATGGTGTAACTGCTGATATTCTGCCATAACTGCCAGACCCTTGGCTCCGTCCTAATGTTACGGGGGCTGTCTGTTTATAAAAACCAAAGAGATATCAGACAGTCAGGGTCCACCGTGCAAAGTCTCTGCTGCAGACTATGGCAGAGGATAAGGGGTATCTTGTACCACGAAAGCAGTACTGACACTGATACGTCTCAGTGACACTAGAGCCAATCACGGCGTGTACTGTTAAAGTCACAGCGACTACCGTATTTAGCATTAACGTAAAAGGGATATGTTAATGAGTGAGGAAGAGTATATAAGTGTGCCGCTGTAAATAGTAGTAGCACAAGTACAGATTGCAATACCGTATTTAGCATTAACGTAAAAGGGATATGTTAATGAGTGAGGAAGAGTATATAAGTGTGCCGCTGTAAATAGTAGTAGCACAAGTACAGATTGCAATACCTCTGTTAAACTCACAGAGGAATATAGTTAGGAAATAAAGCAATTCCTCCCTTACTCGGAGGGTGTGTGGTATGGTCTCTGTTAATGGTCACAGAGACAAAAGCAGTGAGTGTGAAATGGCACCTACCTAGGTCAGCTCCTCTAGCGGTGCCAGGAGACGGGCAGCAGCGTAAGCCTACAAAGCTCCTACCTGCGTTCGCTCCACTAGTGTGCGAGGACACGAACCACTAGATATGGCACCTGCCTAGGTCCGCTCCACTAGTGGTGCAAAAGAGACGGACAGCAGCACAAGCTGCACAAAGCTCCTACCTATGTTCGCTCCCCTAGTGTGCGAGGATACGAACAACTGCTAGACACAGTATAAGGAACGTTACCCTAGCGGCAACGTCCACCTACGAGTAGAATCACAAGGCCCAGCCTGACCATGTGCTTCAGGCACCTGCCTATGTCCGCTCCAATAAGATGCAAGGATACGGACCGCAGCCGAAGCTGTAAGGTACAAGAACGCTACCCTGCCGGTAGCGCTCACCTAGCATAGACAGAGAGATGCCTAGAGGGACGTGCACAGAGCGTCTACTCTCATGCATGAACCAAGAGGACTGAGCGCCGAGCAGTGTGCGTCAGGGGCTTATATAGACTCTGTGCCTTATCCAAGATGGAGGACACCAGAGCCAATCCGCTGCCAGAACAGCAATGACGTCACGCTGGCATATCACCGAGCAAGGCGTCACAAGCACATGACCAGTGACCAATCGGCTTAGAAGGTGTCAGAGACATGTGACCTAGTGTCACAAGCACATGAACAGCGGCCAATCAGCTTAGAAGGTGTCAGAGACATGTGACCTCATGTCAGTGATGATGTCACTTGCACATGTGCAATGGCTCCAAGATAGGACTTAGTTTCCAGCGCTCGCACATGTGCAGTAGCAAGAAATCCGAACACACAGCACAGCAAAGAGGAAGGAGACACGCAGATACCCAGAAACGGCAACCGTAACAATAGTCTGGTTAGTTCATTCGACCAGTCCATTGGTGTCCGGATGGTAGGACGAGGAGATGTTCAGTTCTATCTGTAATAAATTACAGAGATCACGCCAGAACTGGGAAGCGAATTGTGGACCCATATCACAAACGATACGGTCAGGCATCCCATGCAGTCTGAAGAAGTGTTTAATGAACAGTTTGGCCATCATCCTCGAGGACGGAATCTTCCGCAAAGGAAGCAGATGAACCATCTGGGAAAAATGGTCAGTAAGAACCCAGACAAACCGATGACCTTGTGAACAGGGAAGATCCCCCACGAAATCCATGCCTACGACCTCCCAAGGTCTGTCAGGCACAGGCAAAGGATGTAAGAGACCAGCAGGTCTGTCATGAGGGACGGTTGCGTGCACAAGAGAAACAGGAGCGAACGTATCTCCTGACATGGTTAGCCAACTGAGGCCACCAATACCACCTCTCAAGTAATTCCTGCGTACGTCTTACACCAAAATGCCCACCTAACTTAGAAGTGTGGGCCCAGGACAGAATATCATTTTGCTGTGCCGGAGGAACAAACGTCCTTCCTGGAGGTATCTTGTCTAGAGTCACAGGAGAGAGCGTATGAAAACTCCAAGATGGCAGGATTAGGCGAGGTGCTTCGTTCTCCTCCTGAGTAGACTACATGGACCGAGAGAGAGCGTCTGCCTTGTTATTCTTATTCCCAGACAGGTAATGCACTGAGAAATTAGAACAAGAGAAAAACAAGGACCAACGTGCCTGACGGGGGTTCAGATGCTGTGCAGTCTGAAGGTACGTGAGATTCTTATGGTCAGTGTGAACCTGAAAGGGATGTCTAGCCCCCTCAAGCAGATGATGCCACTCCTCTAACGCCAACTTCATGGCCAGAAGCTCTCTATCTCCAATGGTGTAATTCTTTTCAGTGGGGGAGAAGGTTTTAGCAAAGAAGAAAAACGGTCTCTTTCTGCCGTTGCTATCCTTCTGGTATAACACCACTCCGGCTCCCACAGAGGACGCATCCACCTCCAATATAAAGGACTTGTTCTCATCTGGTCTCTGGAGAACAGGCGCACCGGAAAAATGCGCCTTAACTGCCTCAAAAGCCTGAGTAGTCTCTGCAGACCAAGCCTTAGGATTTGCTGCTTTCTTGGTCAAAGCCACTAATGGAGATACCAGGGTGGAGAAATGTGGAATAAACTGCCAGTAGTAATTGATGAAGCCTAGGAATCGTTGCTTTTAAAGAGCGTGGTTCAGACCTCTCCAATACCGCTGAAAGTTTAGCAGGATCCATTGCCAAGCCTTCATGAGAAATGATATAGCCCAAAAAGGGTAGAGACGACTGCTCAAAAACGCATTTCTCGAGCTTGGCAAACAGTGAATGTTCCCTTAGACGAGAGAGAACTTGAATAACATCCTGTTGGTGTGTTTCGAGATCTGGTGAGAAAACCAGTATGTCATCCAAATAAAGCACTACAGAAGACAATAACAGATCTCTAAATACGTCGTTTACAAAGTCTTGAAACACTGCGGGAGCATTACATAACCCGAAAGGCATGAAGAGGTATTCATAGTGATCGTCTCTGGTGTTAAATGCGGTCTTCCATTCGTCACCCTCTCGGATACGCACCAGGTTATAAGCTCCCCGTAGGTCCAACTTTGTAATAAGAAATAAGGGGTAAAGGGTACTTATTTTTTATGGTAAGAGCATTAAGTCCCCTATAATCAATGCAGGGACGCAAATCCCCCTCTTTTTTGCGCACAAAAAAGAAACCAGCCCCAGCAGGAGAAACGGACTTGCGAATAAAGCCCTTCTCCAAACTCTCTTTGATGTAGGTGGCCATCGCTTCAGTCTCAGGTATGGACAAAGGATAAACTCTGCCTTTAGGTGGAACAGAACCCGGGATGAGATCAATGGCGCAATCATAGGGCCTATGTGGAGGAAGCTTCTCTGTGCCCTGTTTAGAAAAGACATCTACAAAGTCTAAAAAAGGAGTCGGTAAAGGAGACAGATCATGAATCGTGGTGGAAGCGACTGTCTTGGGTGCAACAGAAGGACAGTGACATGTTGCACCCAATGACACTTAGAACCCCATCTTATGATACTGTCAGACTCCCAATCTATTATTGGAGCATGTGTGCGAAGCCATGGTAGACCCAAGAGTATGTCATCTATACCCTCAGGCAAAACTAGAAAAGAAATCTCCTATAAATGATTGTGAGGCAAGGAAAGCTGTTAGGGAATAGTCCTCAACATAAGTGACTCTGATAAAACAGTCCCATTGACAACCCGCACTGGAATAGGATTTGCTAAAATAATAAAAGGAATATTGTGTTTCGTGACAAAAGCAGAAGAAACAAAATTCCCATCTGCCCCAGAGTCAACAAAAGCCTTAATTGGCAAGGCGGTAGAGGAAAAAGATAGCTTTCCTTGAAAGAAACATTTGGAGGGTGATGAGGATGTATCTGTGACGCCCTGGCCTATCAGGTCATCACAAGGGTACTGTGCAACCTGCCCTTATGTATGGTACCTGCTCCTTCTTGGTTACGGGTCCTGTCCCTTTGGGGTTGCTAAGAACAGGTATACACAAAACCTGAGGAACACTCTGCACCACACCCTCCAGACACCCATTGGGCAGCCTGAGGGGAATAGGGCCGCCCAGATGGAGGGATGGTAGAAGGAGGGCCAGAAGTGTCAGTAGTCAGTGAGAGTAAGTAGCCAGCAGTGATAGTGAAAGGTCACGCTGCGGAGCTGGGCTCCTGTACCCGTCCCAGGTGCCGGACGTTGGCCTGGTCTGGAAGGAGCTGGAATCCCGGTTGCAGGGGGGTAGTGGCAAGGAGCACGGTACTGCAACGGAGGGCAGTTCGGCGGCCTTGTGCTAGAACCGGGCAGGGGCCAGGGCACGATGGAGTACGCGGACCATATGCTGTGAAGTAGCTTCACGCAGCCCAGGAATTTACGACGAGGACGGAGTCTTCATGAGCCAGTCTCCACCCGCTCTAAAATCGGGGTACTAGCGCAATGAGGGGGATAGGACTTCCCAAAATCGTCCAGAAAATCCCAAGCATGAACCCTGAGAGCAAGCTCACTCCATTAGCCACATGGGTGAGCAGGACCCGAGTAGTCTCAGGCAAAAGGGATCCACACAGAGTAAACACAGTGCCAAGGGACAAGGCTTCAGACCAACCAGCAATGCCAAACGGGCATGGACCCAGCGTGCTCCAACAACATCTACAGGGCATTCAGGACTTTGGTTTACCCATTGTTAGTGTCAGAATTCCTGGACAGTGTGAGTATGTTTTACTCCTCTCTTCCCGTCGGGTCCCCATCCTTCCACTACCGAGCCCCGGGACACCTTCCCCCTGCCCACGGAGGGGTTAACATCATAGACTGCCATCCCATCACTCCCAGGCGCTCCCCCAAAAGCAGCAGCGGTGGTATCCCACATTACCACGACCCATGGGTGGCGTCACGAACTTTGTCTTTTCACCCGCCCTTTTGTAAATATTTTCCCCATTTTTCATTTAGAGAGGCCGCGCGACCCCGCCTCGGGCTCGGAGACCCCTCGAGCCACTGCGGATCCGAGCAGCCCGCTGGCTGTTGCGGGGGGCGGCACATGTCTAGTAACTCCTATCTTATAGTTACTACACAGGGGATTTTCCCTGACAAATTGGACATCTATTGACATAATGTCCCACACGACGATATACAAAACAGATAGGAGGCGTAGCCTTACGGGACATAGGAGAAGTACGTCCTAACTCCATAGGAGTAGGTAAGTTCTCTGATGCAGAGCAAGATGCCTGAGAGGCCGAAAAGTCAGGGACGAATTTCATCTTAGGATGAGATGGTGTAGACTCAAGCTTATGCTCCTTATGACGCACGTCAATTCTCGTTGCCACTGTACTGAGTTCCTCCAAGGTAGGAGGAACCTCTCTAATAGCAAGAGCGTCCTTAACATAACCCGCTAAACCTCTCCAAAACTGGGTATCAGAACCCTCTCTGGCCAGTCTAACTCAGAAGCCAGGGTACGAAAGCTTATGGCATACAAGCTAGTAGACGAGGAACCTTGTACCAGGTCCAATAATTTCCGAGCCACATCATGGGTAACTTGAGGCCCTAAGAACACTGCCTTTAGTGCCATAAAGAAGGACGTGGCAGTCTGAGTCACTACATCATTACGCTCCCACAAGGGAGTTGCCCATTCCATGGCTTTATCTTGGAGTAATGAGATTAAAAAGCCTACTTTCGCCTTCTCAGTAGGAAAGTGAGAGGCATTCACTTCCAAGTGTATTTGGAATTGATTCACGAAGTCTCAACACGACTTAGCATCGCCCGAGTACCTATTGGGCAGGGCGAGCGGGGGTCATGAGTCGATGTCACCCCAGTAACCTGTGGTTTATCCTCAACAGTCTTGAGCCTAGCCTCAAGCTGCTGTATGTAGCACTGTAAGTGTTGGAATTCTGCCATACCAGCCAGACCCTTGGCTCAGTCATAATGTTATGGAACTGCCTATTAAAAGGTGCACCTAGGATTTCACTGTCTTGAGCGCCCTTGTTGGCTGCTGGCAGTGTTTTCTCTTGCTGGTCTCCCAGAGATCAGTGATTGTTTTGTCTGGTTGGTCTACTAGGCATTGCTTCCACCTGGCCAGAATCCTACTCCATACTGATGAGGGGCAATACCCCGAAACAGCTGTCTGTGGATGGATACCTGGCCTTGGTAATTCCCTTGTCATATCTTTAAACTTGTCAAAGAGTTGGATATTTACTAAAAGGGCCACTTAATATGGTGATTATGGTGGTTTCCTAAAAAGAGCCACTCCTTGGCTAGGTCCTTCCCGGAGGGATATCTGGCTAGTTTTCTGTGTTGAGACTCCTAACAGAGGCTCCACAGACTTTTTTCATTTTAATAAAAGGTGGAAGCAGGCTATCAGGCAGTCAGGGTCCATTGTGCAGAAGAAACCTGCTGCTGGTGATGGCAGAAGGTATAGGGAAATCTGTACCACAAAAGTGGTACTTGTCGCTGTTATTTCACAGTGGCCCTAGGACCAACTGCGGTACTCCCTGTTAACTCACAGCAACTACCGAATTAGCATAAACGTAAATGAGGGAATGCTAATAGGCTTATGGCGAGTGCCTAAATAATATTAGAGGTGGACTTGTAGTTCCTGTCCAATCACAGAAATTACTATACGTGTACGGATGGTTTCCCCAACCATAAGTCCACTAACTAGCACCTATATTGCCTCACAGAGGTAAAGTAATATATATAGTAACACGTGTGTTAATATTCATACACTGTATGAATGCAGGTAGGAAATCCATTACAGGTCACGGAGTTCCCTGCACGCTAACCTCTATTAACGTCATAGACTGAGAAGCGTGTACCTAAAGTGTAGGTGCGAGCAGTACTTCCCGTACTGCCTAGGCTCAATGTACAATCCCTGCCTCAGCTCCTTGTGCTTGCCGCACGGTAAGGAGTCAGGGAGCACTCTATGCTAGCCGCACAGAAGAACCAGAGAGTCACCTGAGAGCACAGTGAGTGAGATCCCTGCCTAAGCCCGGTTCCACTAAGGTGCGAGGAAGTGGGCACTAGCGATACTCTAGTAGGTAGAGAGCGCTTAACCAGCGGGTGATCACTGGTTTGTGACTGTAAGTATAGGCTAGGTAATAGGAGAGGTCACGCATGAGGCGGCTACCCCATGCATGCACCAAGAAGGACTGAGCGCCGAGCAGCGTGCTGCAGGACCCTATATAGACAAAGCACCTCCCACAAGATGGAGGCGCTCCGGGCTCAATCGACTCTCAGCCAATAGGAATCGAGAACGTCAGCGATGATGTCACCTACGGCCAATTAGGAACCAGTGCATCATAGTCATGTGATCCCACATCATTGGTGACGTCACCCATGGCCAATCAATGACTGCCAAGTGGTGAGCATGCTCAGAACAAGCCAAAGCTGACAGTGCAGAAAGCAGCTTGTCTACTCGCGCATGCGCAGAAGCCTCATTTCAGGACTTAAGGGTGCTTTACATGCTGCGACATTGCTAGCGATTGCTAGTGATATCGAGCGCCATAGCACATTATCGCTACAGCAGCGTCACACGCACATACCTTGTCCGCAACGTCGCTGTGACGGCCGAACAATCCCTCCCTCAAGGGGGAGGTGCGTTCGGCGTCATAGCGATGTCACTGCGGCGTCACTAAGCGGCTGGCCAATAGAAGCGGAGGGGCGGAGATGAGCGGCACGTAACATCCCGCCCACCTCCTTCCTCGGTGGACGCAGGTAAGGAGATGTTCGTCGTTCCTGCGGTGTCACAGACAGCGATGTGTGATGCCGCAGGGACGACAAACAACATCGTTCCGGTGGCTGCAACGATATTAAGGAAATGAGCGACGTGTCAACGATCACCGTCTTTGAACGATTTTGTGCTCGTTGATCGTCGCTCATTTGTGTCACACGCTACAATGTCGGTAATGGCGCCGGATGTGCGTCACTACCGACGTGACCCCGACGATATATCGTTACCGATATCGCAGCGTGTAAAGTACCATTTAGCTTCAGCAGCTAGGATGTTCTCAGGCGGGTAGAACGCCATGGCAGAGAACCAGAGGGAGAAGAAGGAGAACGCGGACCCGCAGACCCATGACCCTTAACACCCTGTTTCCATTACACATCATGTACCCCCCTTAGCTCTTGTGGTGGGTTTTAATAATTTTTGTTCTTGTTTGTGATTGTTAGTGGCTCAGTGGTTAGCACTGCAGTCTTGCAGCGCTGGGGTCCTGAGTTCAAATCCCACCAAGGACACCATCTGCAAGGAGTTTGTATGTTCTCCCTGTTTTTACGTGGGTTTCCTCCGGGTTCTCCGGTTTCCTCCCACACTCCAAAGACATACAGATAGGGACTCTAGATTGTGAGCCCCAATGGGGACAGTGTTGCCACAGTATGTAAAGCGCTGTGGAATTAATAGCGCTATATAAATGAATAAAATTATCAATTAATTAATAATTATTTCATATTTTTGCACAAATACTCTGGTCCTCTTGTTTTTGATAACATTTTAATTTTGTATCTCTCTTTGAGAGCAATCAATCATTTTTCAACTGGCTAACATGGTACCAAAACCTTTTTCTTTTAACTAAAGATTCTTTATAATATGCTAAAGAGGCCAGGGACTAGTCACATTGGCGTTACTTCCCCCGACTAGTCTGCCCTCTTACCATGGTAGCACGCCTACAGAGATGTACTAAAATGCTCCTCAATGCAGCATCACCAGTAGTGACGTGTGTACCTATGTCCGCTGTCTCCGCTATTCAGAAGTCCCTGCCACTTCCGGTCATTCACAGTATGAAGCCAGTTGTACGCGTCTCGCCTTCAGCAAGGTCTAGTGCTCATGACCATTAGTGCAATGGACTTCTAAACAGCGGAGATAGCAGACGCAGGTACGCACATCACCGCTGGTGATGCTGCATTGAGTAGCATGTTAGCACGCCCCTGTGGGCATGCTACCATGTTAAGAGGGTGGACTAGTCGGGGGAAGTAATAATTTATTCATTTATATAGCGCTATTAATTCCATAGCGCTTTACATACATTGGGAACACTGTCCCCATTGGGGCTCACAATCTAAATTCTCTATCTGTATGTCTTTGGAGTGTGGGAGGAAACCCACGCAAACACAGGGAGAACATACAAACTCCTTGCAGATGGTGTCCTTGGTGGGAATTGAATCCAGGACCTCAGCGCTGCAAGACTGAAGTGCTAACTACTGAGCCACCGTGCCGCCCACGCCCTTGCAACTAGTCCCTGGCCTCATTAGCATATGATAAAAGATCTTTAGACATACTTTTTCTAAAGATCTCTTTATCTATGCTACTAGATACAGGCACGGTTAGCAAGATGCACGCAGAACTGCTCGTGGTTCTGGGTGCATATTGTACCTGACAGGTTCCCTTTAAGTTTTGATTTTGAGAGACCTTTATGTCAGAAAATCCCCCAAAGTAATACCATTTAAAAAAAAAAACCCGTACCCCTCAAAGTATCCAAAAATTAATTCAGAAAGTTTGTTAACCCTTTTGGTGCTTCACAGGAATTCATGCAAAGTTAATGAAAAAAATTACACATTTTTTCAAATAAAATGTTACTTTGGCCTCAAATTTTTAATTCTCATAACCTGTAATGAGAGAGAATGCACCCCCAAAAAAATGTTAAGCAATTTCTTCTAAATGCCCCATCTGTGGTTAGACTATACTGTTTGGGCGCACGGCACAAAATGGAAGGTGCACTATTTGACTTTTGGAGCACAATTTTGGCTAAAATAGATTGTGGAAACTATGTCACATTTGCAGTGCTCCCAAGGTGCCAAAACAACATACACTTCCCACAAATTAGCACATTTTGGAAAATACATCCTATAAGAAACTCATTTAGGGGTGGAATTTTGCACCCATAGGTGCTTCACAAAAGTGTTTTTAACATTGAGAATTGAAAATTAACATTTTCATGGAAAAAAATATATATTTTTTCATAGTCTAAGAGCTGTAACTTTTGTATTTTTCTACCAAAAGAGCTGTCAGGAATTGCTTTTTGCGGGATGAGCTGAAGTTATTTTTCATACCAATCTGGTTTACACAATTTTTGATAAACAAATCGTGTCAGTTGCTTACCCGATGTAGCTGCAATTAGCAAAGCAAGATATGGTCTCAAAAGTGACGTGGTAACAATTTAAAATATAACTTTTAATAGTTTATGATAAAAGAAATTTTTGACCACACAACATAAAAGGTTGTAAAACCAACCTAAATGATTAGGGCCCGAAACAGGCTCCTACTATTACCAAATTAGGACACAGGCACGGTAGGAAAGTAACCCACCATAACCGTAAAAATAAGGTGACCAGACAAGGTTGTCACCCTAATATGCACACCAAGATATACCACACTTCAATAAACAGTGCTTAATACAGTCACTAGGACCAATAGTTAGGTCCTGCTATGGTACATAAATGATGCAAAAGGTTGTCCAATAGAGGGGGGGGCAGACTCTTCAGCCACACAATACCCCTCAAATGGCAACACTCTGACCTTAGTTCGTGCTTAGACCTCCCAACGCGTTTCTTAATTCACTTAAGCTTTATGCCATGCCCTACACACCATGCAGGAAGTCTGCTTCATACTGAAGCCCTTGGTTTCTTGACCACAGTCCCCTGGTCACCTTATTTTTACGGTTACGGTGGGTTACTTTTCTACCGTGCCTGTGTCCTAATTTGGTAATAGTAGGAGCCTGTTTCGGGCCCTAATCATTTAGGTTGGTTTTACAACCTTTTATGTTGTGTGGTCAAAAATTTCTTTTATCATAAACTATTAAAAGTTATATTTTAAATTGTTACCACGTCACTTTTGAGACCATATCTTGCTTTACACAATTTTTGGTCAACTATTTTCAATGCTTGGGTAGCAGAGTGAAGAAAAAACAGCAATTCATAAAATGTTATTATTTTTCTCAAACTTTTCCCCTTAAAAGTAATAAGAAAATGTTATTCTTTTGGTCAGAATCATCACAGTAATATCACATTTCTAAAGGTTTTTAATGCTTTGCTACACTTGCTAACTAATAACTATTTTTTATAAACATTTAGCAGGTGCACACAGTGCCTTTTTCGCGGCGTTTTTGCGCATTTTTCAGGTGCGTTTTTGGGCTCAAAACTGCATGACTTTGTTTCCTTCCCCAGCAATGTCTAAGAGTTTTCATTTTTGCTGACCGCACACAACTTTTTATTTAAGCTGCGGTTTTGAGTTTAAAAAAAAAATGGACATGTCAATTTTTTCCTGCGTTTTTCCAACCATGCAATGCACTGGAAAAACGCAGAAAAACCCAGAGATCAAAAACGCAGCAAAACGTGGTAAAAACGTATGCGTTTTTACCGGTGCATTTTTTGTGCGCTTTTGTCGCGGGTGCGTTTCTATGCATTTTTGTGCATTTTTAGCGGCCAAACACGCACAAAAACGCAGCGGGAAAAAACGCAGCGTGCGCACATTGCCTTTAGCAGACAAACAGATAAGGTAGGACATGGTAGCAGGCCCAAAATCAAAAGAGCAAATGTCAAGAATTCCAGGTCTGAACCAGCACATAGATGTAGCTGGGAAAAATTGCATAATGTGAATCATCTCACTTGCTCTTTATGATGTTTCTTTAAAGGGAACCTGGCAGGTGTAATATGCGCCCAGAACCACCAACAGTTCTGGGTGCATATTGCTAATCCCTGCCTAGCAGTCCCAGCCTATAGCAGCAAAGATAAAGGGATCTTTAGAAAAAGTATTTCTAAAGATCCCATATGATATGCTAATGAGGCCAGCGACTAGTCGCAATGGCGTTAGTTCCCTTGCCTAGTCGGCCTCCTAAGCATGTAAGTACGGCACTGTGCTTTGGATCAGTGCACATGATCCCGGACTTTTCACTCATGCGCACTATCAAGCCGGGTGTACATGTCCTGACTTCATACTTGTGTAGTGCGCAGGAGCAAAAGTCCAGGATCATGCACACTGAGCAGAACTCCCGCGTCAGACGCGATGGCAGCAGAGAGGTGAGCGCGACCATCCTCTAACGCTGCACATTTATTACCATGTTAGTACACCCACACTGGCATGATTACATGCTAAGGGGGCCTACTAGTATATAAAGCTGAGTGTATGTATGTGTGTAAGTATGTCCACTAAAAGAATCCGCACTGTCGCATTTACAATCACGAAATTTTGCAGAGACACCCCATTTGACTCAGGGAACATCATAGACTACATTTTGAGGAGAAAATTTAGCCCCGCGCTTTAGTAATTCACAAAAGAACCTGCTTACATTAAAGTCAATGGAGCTGGAAGCTACAAGTCATTAATAGGAGGAGCTCTGATTGGTTGCTATATGCAATGAAGGACATTGTTAGTATAAGAAGCTTATGTGTGAGGAAATAAGAATTTGGTGGACAGGTAGATAGAGAGACAGAGAGACAGAAAGACAGAGAAACACAGACAGAGAGATAGAGACAGAGGAACAGACAAACAGAGAGAGAGACAGAGAGACAGACAGAGACTGAGAGACAGAGGAACAGACAGAGACAGAGAGCAAGACAGAGACAGACAGAGAGACAGACAGAAACAGAGACAAAGAGACAGGTAGATAGGGGGAGAGAGAGAGACAAAGAGACAGACTGAGAGACAGAGATGGATAGAGAGAAACAAAGAGAGACAGACAGAGAGAAAGACAGGGAGAGAGACAGAGAGAGAGACAGACAGAGGGAGAGTTGGAGTGAGACAGAGAGACACTTAGTTACGATCCCAGGCAATGCCGGGTACTATAGCTAGTAATACATAAAGCTGAGTGTATGTATGTGATATGTGTATGTCTGCTAAAAAAATCTGCCCTGTCGCATTTACAATCACGACATTTTGCACAGCCACCTCATTTGACTCACAGAATGTCATAGGCTTTTGAGAGGAAAATGTAACCCCACACTTTAGTTATTCGCCAAAAAACCTGCTTACATTAAAGTCAATGGAGCTGGGAATGGATCTGTTATGGACTCTTATTATGGACAGAGAAAGAGACAGACAATTATGGACAGAGAAAGACAGACAAAGAGATACACACACACACACACACACACACAGAAAGAGACACATAAAGAGACACACATACAGAGAGAGACACATAAAGAGACATGTACGGAAAGAGACACATAGACACAGCTCTACTTCAATTTTGCTACAGGTCATTAATAGGAGCTCTGATTGGTTGAGACAGCTTATGTGTCAGTTAATATGATTTCAGTGGAGAGATGGATAGAGAGAGAAAGACAGAGCCAGAAAGAGACAGAGAGAGAAACAGAGAGATAGAGAGACAGACATAGAGACACACAATAATAGAGACAAACAGAGAGACAGACAGAGACAGATAAAGAGAGAGACGTAGACAGACAGACAGAGAAACAGAGAGAAACAAAGACAGAGAGATAGAGAGACACAGTGAGACAGACAGAGGCAAAGAGACTGACAGAGAGAGGCAGACAGAGAGACAGATAAAGACAGACAGAGAGACAGAGAGAGAAACAGAGAGACAGAGAGAGAGACAGAGAGAGAGACAGAAAGAGAGACACAGATAAAGACGGATAGAGAGACAGAGACAGACAGACAGACAAACAGAGATCCATAGAGACAGACAGAGAGAGACATAGAGAGAGAGACAGAGAGAGATGGATAGAGAGACAGACAGATAGAAATGGATAGAGACAGAGACAAAGAGACAGAGAGACAGAAAGAGAAACAGAGAGATAGAGAAAGACAGAGAGACAGAAAGAGGATCAGAGAGATAGAGAAAGACAGAGAGATAGAGAGAGACAGAGACAGATAGAGAGAGACAGAGAGAGAAACAGACAGGGAGAGAGAGACAGAGAGACAGACAGGGACAGACAGAGAGACACACAGAGAGATAGAGAGAGAGAGAGAGAATCAGACAGGAAGCGAGATTGTCTCTCTAACTGAGAGCATGAGACAGAGAGAAAGATGGATAGACAGACAGAGAGAGAAACAGACAAAGAGACAGAGAGAGAGAGGGAGAGGGAGAGGGAGAGATGTATAGAGAGAAATAAGACAAAAGACAGACAGAGTGAGACACAGAGAAAGAGGCAGAGAGAGAGAAAGAGAGAAAGACAGAAAGAAACAAAGAGACAGACAGAGAAGGAGACAGACAGAGAGGGAGACAGACAGAGAGGGAGACAGACAGAGAGGGAGAGAGGGAGACTGGGAGAGAGACAGAGAGACACTTAGTTACTATCCCGGGCAACGGGGCAACGCTAGGTACTACAGCTAATACAGAGATATATATATACTGTATATATATCTATATATATATATATATATACACAGTATATATATATATATATATATATATATATATATATATATATATATATATATCAGACTTGAGTACCGCCCTCACATTTTTGAAAATATTTTATTATATCTTTTTGTGGAACAACACTGAATATATGACACTTTGTTACAATGTAAAGTGTTCAGTGTAATTAACTCCTTATTAATTGCCACCGCACCAGGGCAATCGGGAAGAGCCTTTTAAAGTGCTGGAATTATCACATCTAATGGATGTGGCAATTCTGGGCGTCTGCAGGTTGCTATTTTTAAGGTGGGGGAGACCTATGGGTCTCTCCAGCTTGAGAATACCAGCCTCCAGCTGTCGGACTTTACGTGGCTGGATATCAAATCTGGGGGGGACCGCGTGTAATTTTTAAAAATTATTTATCTAAATATTTTTTATTAAAAAAAAATGCGATTCCTCTTTGATACAGAGCCAAGATAAGTACATGCCTGGGTATTGCAGCCGTATGCTTTATCTGTGCTGGGTATCACAATCTGGGAGACCCTATGCCAATTTTTTTTGGGGACACTGGCTGACTACAACCAATCACAGACACCGGTGGGCGGGGGAAGCAGTGAATATGTATGACACTAATGAGCGGCCCTGGAAGCAGAATGATCGACCATGGGAGCAGTTATTACAGCCGGTGACTCGGTAAGTATAGCATGCTCACTCCTACCCCTTTTTACCACCATTTTTAAGTGCCGGATTCTGGTCCCCATAGACTTATATGGGGACCAGCATCTGACCAGATCCCAGGGATCAATCCTGGGCCAGACCTTTTTTCTTTAATAGCTAAAATGTGAGTGCTGTCAGTTTTTTTTTTTCACTGATACATAGATTTGCATTGCCAAATTTGATCTGACAAGCCTCACAGCTCCGTGCTGACACACTTCCTGTAAACTGGAACAAACAGGTCTGGTCCAGTCTGGTCAAGTGAGAGGGAGGAAGCACTGTAATGGACAGCATTACATGAAGCATTATATGAAGATACCCCAAAAAAAACTGTACTCAAAATGGTGCATGGACTGTGTATCGCACCCATGTCTGTGCTCAGACATGGGACTTTTTGATCATAAGACTCTTGTTATTCATGCTGATTTAGCTTAATATAAAATGATGAAATACATATACATACACAGTATCACTCAGTGTAAGCTCTTTTTGCTGCTTGACTCCCGCAATAAATCAGTTATCCCTCTACTTGGACCCGTGATCATTTCTGATCTCTGTAGACTAATATTGCATGCATGCCTGACATTCAACCCGTGAGCTAAACCTGCAGACGTTTAAAACATGAATACGTGATTGAATTGCATTCTTCGAAATTCCCCCTTATCAACCCTACTGCTCCCAGAATATCAATTCCAGTGCTGAGGGAACATCTTTCTCTCCATATAATCGCCTCCAGAAAGGAGTGTAATGTCCTACAGCCAGGAGAGATAAGGCAGAACACAATCTTTCCTGAAAACTGATTTTCTATCTGCTTCCTGCCTGAAGCAGTGTGACGTGACTTCCACGCTACAAACTTTTTCTGCCCTACCTGCTACAGTAGGGAACAATAGAGCCAAAATCGTGAGTAGCTCCATACCACTAGTGTGTTGCCATGGGAAGTGAACCTATCAAGGTACCTCTGTGATGCCCTGGCCTATCAGGTCATCACAGGGTATTGTGCAATCTGCCCTTCTGCATGATATCCATCCCCTCCTTGGTTACGGGTCCCTGACCTTTGGTGTTGCTAAGAACAAGCTAATCAAAACCCTAGGAACACTCTGCACCACACCCATCAGACACACCAGTGGACAGCCTGAAGGGAATAGGGCTGGCCACTTGGGGGTTTGGTAAAGGGGAGGTCAGGAGTGTTAGGAGACAGTTAGTTGAGTGGTAACTCTCAAGAGGAGAAGTCAGGAGCTGGGCTCCTCGTTTACTAGGTGGCAGACGTTGGGGATCGTGACAAGGGGCACGGACTGTCTAGAAGGACAGCCGGCGGCCTTGTGCCATCAACGGGCAGGGGCCAGGGCACAGCGGGGTACGTGGAACCCAGGCCAGGAAGTAGCTTCAGGCGTCCTGGTAATTCACTCGACGAGGACGGAGTCTTCAAGATCCATTCTCCACCCGCTCCAAAATCGGGGTACTAGCGCAACGAGGGGGATAGGACTTTTCCACTGCCTAGTCCAGAAAATCTGAAGCGTGAACCCTGAGAGCAAGCTCACTCCGTTTGCCATACGGGTGAGCGGGACCCATTTAGTTTTAAGCTGAAAGGGACCAACTATAGAAAAGAGGTGCCAAAGTCAAGGTCACAGGCTAAAAAAGGATAAATGATAAGCTAAAAGCTAGATTTAGAAAAAACAGACAATGAGGTCAAAAAATGTGCAAAATTTGCTAAAGTGCCAGTGGATAAATAAGTTATTGCATTAAATATGTATTTATATATAAATTATGAGTAAGAGGTATAGTACCGTAAATGAAAAAATCAAATAATGTAAAAAAATAGCTCATATATGAATAAATAAATAATTTAGAAAGTGAAATAAATAAATAGAATGAATACACTGGCCAAAGATTTATATACGGTATTTACTACAGAAGAATAAAGTGCAAAAATTGCAATTTGTCTGGTTAAATATCTAGTATTGTGGTGTTCAGACTGGCTAGAGACAAGTAATTATATGTAAACAGGTAACGCCAAGCCAGCTGAGCACACAAAATGACAAGGTGTAAAAATAGTTAGATAAACTTTTTGTGTGCTAACACAGCTGGGTATATGCATACTCCACACAATTAGGCAAGCCTAAACAATAGGTGAAAGCATGGACTAAAGCTAGTTTCACACATCCGGCTTTTCGCCGGTTTGCCGGATTCGGCGCACGCCAGTACTGTGTATACAGTACAATGGCAGCGCCGCAACTTCTGGGTCAAAAAGCTCCAGTCACATGACAGCATGTGACTGGCGCTTGTTGTGCTGCCATTGTACTGTATACGCTGTACTGGCGTGCGCCCAATCCGGCTAGCCGGCGAAAAGCCGGATATGTGAAACTAGCCTAAGGTGCAAAGCAAACTGTTAGCACACTTACAATTAAGTGAATATAAATGATCCCTGTCTGGTCCAGCCATCTCAACGCACGTTTTGTGGCCTCACTTCTTCAGGAGACGTGCATTGTGAGGACTGTATCCATTTTTTATAGATCAAATGACCAATCATTAGTGATATGCAAGCTATGGCACAAGTTGTTGTATAAGAGAGACATACCAGACACCAATTTCCCCATGCCAGTGATGGATACTGTACCTTAATTAATATGCAGTACCCTGTGGTGACCAAAAGCCTCAGGCGCACCACACTACCATCTGCTTCTAGTGGAACAACAGTGGAACAACAGTGGAGCAACATCTGACGCCTCATCCATGGCTCACCACACTAGAATTCTATAGAATGTGTAAAATCATATTTTTATGCACAACTATTTACATTATAGGAGGCTAGAATGACTTTTTATTATGAACTGCTATGAACTGAGCAAGAGAGAGTGTTGGGGGAATTCCAAGCCCCTCAGTGTCATTAGAGATCAGCGTTAGTGCGAAGCGTGGGGGGAAAAAAGAGAAAAAGCTCACACATTCATTGCTACGGAGCGCGATAGCCCATTTATAGCTATGGAGGGCAGAAGCGCTTGCTATTTCGCATGTACGTAGATTTAATCCCAGTGATGACCCTTTAACTGCAACTATAGGGGATGATGATATGAACGGAAAAGATGACGAGGGAGCTGTGAAAGAGGGATGATTGAAAGGGGAAACACAAGAGGCCCCATTGTGGAAGAAATATAAACCATGAGTCTGAAGATGGAGTAGTTTGATGTATGTGAAACAGAGGGAAAGGTACTGGAGAAGGAGGATAGGTAAATGGCTTTAATTGGATTTGAGAAATAGTCATACTTTCTGTTTAGAGAATTGAAGGAAAGCAGGAAAAAAAATAGGACAGCAATTATCACAGATGGCAGTGGAGCACGGAAATATTTACTGGGAACTATACATTTGTTAAAAAACTATGCTAAAAAGAGCAAGCTTTATTAAAGAGTGGTTTAGAATTCATAAAATGAATAACAATAAAATAAGGGTCAGCGCTAGACCCAATGTTGCAATGGTTCTGCAGCTAATTTTTCTAGGCTAAAAACCCTTTAATGCCTAGAAATAAATTCATCTGTATAATATAGAATTACCTATATGTAAAAATTTGCGCTGAACCACAACAATACATTGAGGAATAATGTTTTATTTTGTTTTATTCTCCACTCACACCAAAAAAATATATATAGAACCTCTACTAAAACATCACATAACATAAAGGACAAATATACAAGTACTTGATTATAATTTAAAACTACTGAATATAAATCTCAAGAAAGGGTTTTATATGAATCTTTACAAAATACACAAAAGCCCATAATACAGATGAATAATAATTTATGTTACTACACCAGAGTCCTCAAATGTCACTTTGAGTCACGCACTTCACATAAGCTGCAGTTGTCTTTATAGGGTTAAATATTAACACCACATCTAGCGCATTACCGCTAGATGTGTCCAAAATGTAACAATTCAGCAGGCAATGAAAGTCTCTGCACTATATGGCTATGTGCGCACAGTGCGTTTTTCGCGGCGTTTTTGCGCGTTTTTCGGGTGCGTTTTTGGCCTCAAAACTGCAGGACTTTGCTTCCCCAGCAAAGTCTATGAGTTTTCATTTTTGCTGTCCGCACACATCTGTTTTTTTTCAGCTGCGTTTTTGTGGTGCCACAAAAACGCAGCATGTCAATTATTCCCGCGTTTTTCACTGCGCTTTTCATCCATTGAGTTCAATGGGATGTTGAAAGACGCAATGAGAAACGCAAGTAGCTGCGTTTTGGTGCGTTTCTAAGACCAAAAACGCAGCTATAAACGCAGGAGGTGGGTAGTAAAGTGACGTGTACAGGAAGAGGATTCCTTCTGTCAGTATATACAGAAGCGTGAATCCTCCCGGTACCGTCACCGCCGCTTCCACCTCCCGTCCTGGGCATTTATGCTGCCGTGCGGCGCCATGTCTGGGCGGGAGATGGAAGCGGCTGCGAAAACAAAAGTTAACAGTAGAAAAAAAAAAAAAGTTATACTCACCTGTCTGCAGCCTCCCGGTGCCATGCCCGCTCCCATCTCCTCTCACGGTATCGCCACCCCCGCTCCGGCTGTGTGCAGACGGCCGGGAAACCTCCGATGGATGCAGGACCTGGCGATGGATCACCTGATGCAGTCACCTGACGCATCAGCTGATCGTAAGTATCGCGGTGACGCGGGCGCCCGGCCGGTATCAGCGGATGCGTCAGGAGACTTCATCCCTGATTACCGGCAGCTGCTGCAGCGATCGGATAGGATCAGACTCCCGCCCCAACGCTGCAGGAGCTGCCGGTAATCAGCACATAAGTGAGTATTATTTTTTTTTTTTTTTTTTTGCACCGATGCATCTGCTGATTGTATAAACGGCTTTTATACAATCAGCTGATGTGTGATGTGATTCAGGCACTTGATCCTGACACATCATCTGATCGCTTTGCCTTCCAGCAAACCGATCAGATGATATTGGATCCGGATTGGACGGCGCGGGACCCTAACCCAGGATTACTGCGGAGGGGGGGTTCTTTATTTCAATAAAGATGGAGTCACTAATTGTGTTGTGTTTTATTTCTAATAAAAATATATTTTTCTGTGTGTTGTGTTTTTTTTTTATCTTTACTAGAAATTCATGGTGGCCATGTCTAATATTGGCGTGACACCATGAATTTCGGGCTTAGGGCCAGCTATACAGCTAGCCCTAACCCCATAATTACCCGGCGAGCCACCCGGCATCAGGGCAGCTGGAAGAGTTGGATACAGCGCCAGAAGATGGCGCTTCTATGAAAGCGCCATTTTCTGGGGTGGCTGCGGGACTGCAATTCACAGCGGGGGTGCCCAGAAAGCATGGGCACCCTGCACTGTGGATTCCAATCCCCAGCTGCCTAGTTGTACCCGCCTGGACTCAAAAATTGGGCGAAGCTCACGTCATTTTTTTTTTTAAATTATTTCATGAAATTCATGAAATAATTTAAAAAAAAAAGGGCTTCCCTATATTTTTGGTTCCCAGCCGGGTACAAATAGGCAGCTGGGGGTTGGGGGCAGCCCGTACCTGCCTGCTGTACCTGGCTAGCATGCAAAAATATGGCGAAGCCCACGTCATTTTTTTTGTTTGGGGGGGCAAAGAAATCCTGCATACAGTCCTGGAAGGAGGATGCATGCTGAGCCTTGTAGTTCGTCAGCTGTTGTCTGCTCTCCTGCATACACTATTGGATGGAGGATGCTGAGCCTTGTAGGTCTGCTCCCCCTGACTCTCCCTCAAGCATACAGTCCTGGATGGAGCATGCTGAGCCTTGTAGTTCTGCAGCTGCTGTCTGCTCTCCTGCATACACTATTGGATGGAGTATGCTGAGCCTTGTAGTTCTGCAGCTGTCTGCTCTTCTGCATACACTAGTGGAGAATGAAGAACACATTGAAGAAGGAAATGACATCAGACCTTTTTTTTTTTGTTCACTGATAAAAAACGCATAAGGACGCAGTGAGCAAAAACGCAGCAAAACGCAGCAAAAAAACGCACCAAATCGCGGCAAAACGCGTGCGGTTTTTGCCACGTTTTTTCGACGCAGGTGCGTTTTTAGCGGCCAAAAACGCACAAAAACGCAGCGTCAAAAAAACGCAGTGTGCGCACATAGCCTATGTTTGTTTCTTCAGTGCAAGGCTCCAGCAGATTAAAGACAACTTTTGCTCTGTGGATTTCAAAGTGTGCCTGAATACAAGTTTACAACGGGACACCGCAGATTCTTCCTTTGCAGGCTCCTGGATTCCTAGAAAGCAGATAACACTTGAGTGTTTAAATAACCACTTGAATACACAGGCTTCGGCAGATTAAAGGAATTTCTGCGCTGCCGGTTTTTAAATGTGCCTGATTGCAGGTCCACAGCAGGGCACTGTAAACTTCTCCTGTGCGGGCTCCTGGATTCCTAGAAAGCAGACACCGCTTGATTAACAACCACGGGACTCCAGGATACAAATGCCTTCCCGGGTAAGAAGTTTGAATGAAGGACACAGTCCACTTATTCTGCCACGGGTAAATTAACACTTGGACAGGTAGACAAGTCTCTGTATTGTGGGTTATTATTAAAGGTACCTGATCGCAGAATTTTCAGCGGGGATGCAGTGGTTCCTCCCCTATGTAGGCTCCTGCGTTCCTGTAGTGGAGATACCACCAAGGCTTTTAGTTTGCAGCAGAGCTCCAAGGTACAAAGTCCTTCTAGATTCCGAAGAATTGTTTAGGGCATTCACTCTTTCCAGCAAAGTTAAACTTTGGTGGTTTGAATCCACACAATCCGGCTGTTCTGCCGTAGAAAGAAAGTAGGTGCAAATGAGCTTGATCCGACGCGTGCGTTTCGGGGGCGTTACCGATCCACTTCCTCAAGGATAGCCCAACCACCACCTGTGACCCTATTTATACTCTGGTTCATTAAAATGCATTAGACTGAACCACAAGGACATACATTTAAATAGTATAAAAACATGGATTTAACTAATCAGTTATTTGCAACCTAAAAAATAACTACTCATTTAATAAATATAATACAATATACACATGAAATAATTTAGTTTAAAATTCTATTAATAAAGGTTAAAAAATATGTACATATATCTACCTATATTTATCTATAACATATACATCATACCAAAACGGAGACCGATTCTCTATTACCATTAGGAGGGAACCGCAAAGATAGCCATAAATAACAATAATTATAAAAAATAAAAAATAAAAATCTATATATAAATTAAAAATATATTAAAAATTGTGTATATCAAAAAGGAATATTTATCCATAAAAAAGAGGGGAGGTTAGTTTAGGTAAGGGCATGAATGAATATAAATTTTTTATATTTATTTTATAATTATTGTTATTTATGGCTATCTTTGCGGTTCCCTCCTAATGGTATCCTGGAGTCCCGTGGTTGTTAATCAAGCGGTGTCTGCTTTCTAGGAATCCAGGAGCCCGCACAGGAGAAGTTTACAGTGCCCTGCTGTGGACCTGCAATCAGGCACATTTAAAAACCGGCAGCGCAGAAATTCCTTTAATCTGCCGAAGCCTGTGTATTCAAGTGGTTATTTAAACACTCAAGTGTTATCTGCTTTCTAGGAATCCAGGAGCCTGCAAAGGAAGAATCTGCGGTGTCCCGTTGTAAACTTGTATTCAGGCACACTTTGAAATCCACAGAGCAAGGCTAGGTTCGCACACTGCGTCTTTTTGACGCTGCGTTTTTGTGCGTTTTTGGCCGCTAAAAACGCACAAAAACGCACCAGCGTCGAAAAAACGCATAAAAAACGCATGCGTTTTTGCCGCGATTTGGTGAGTTTTTGGCTGCGTTTTTGATCTCTGCGTTTTGCTGCGTTTTTCCAATGCATTGCATGGGGGGAAAACGCAGAAAAATGCAGGAAAGAACTGACATGTCCATTTTTTTTTTTTAACTCAAAAACGCAGGTAAAAAAACAGATGTGTGGGGACAGCAAAAATGAAAACTCATAGACTTTGCTGGGGAAGCAAAGTCCTGCAGTTTTGAGGCCAAAAACGCACCCGAAAAACGCGCAAAAACGCTGCGATAAACGCACTGTGCGCACATAGCCCAAAAGATGTCTTTAATCTGCTGGAGCCTTGCACTGAAGAAACAAACATATAGTGCAGAGACTTTCATTGCCTGCTGAATTGTTACATTTTGGACACATCTAGCGGTAATGCGCTAGATGTGGTGTTAATATTTAACCCTATAAAGACAACTGCAGCTTATGTGAAGTGCGTGACTCAAAGTGACATTTGAGGACTCTGGTGTAGTAACATAAATTATTATTCATCTGTATTATGGGCTGTTGTGTATTTTGTAAAGATTCATATAAAACCCTTTCTTGAGATTTATATTCAGTAGTTTTAAATTATAATCAAGTACTTGTATATTTGTCCTTTATGTTATGTGATGTTTTAGTAGAGGTTCTATATATATTTTTTTGGTGTGAGTGGAGAATAAAACAAAATAAAACATTATTCCTCAATGTATTGTTGTGGTTCAGCGCAAATTTTTACATATAGAATTCATAAAAGAAATTGATGGTCATTGAAGGGAACAGGACGTATAAGTGGAAATTGAATGGATGTATGATGTAATATTATTATTGAGTTATTGGGATTCAATGATTACATATACCAAAGTGAACCAACTGCAAAGTAAACAAAAGTAAATAACTGAATGAACATCCTCAGAGCCAGGTGATTCCATAATGTTTGCCAGAAGTTGTATTATGGACTAAAATATTGAAAGATTAATTATGAAAAATATATAGGGTAGAACTAAGTGAAATTGTGGTGGATGAAGTATAGGAAAATGAAACATATGTATGTATGAAATCAATCATTTTAATAAATTATTTGAAAACATTGTTAGAATATATTTCTAATAAATAATTTATAAAATGTATATTTATATAAAACATTTAAAATATGTCATTTGTAATAAAGGGAATCAATTTTTAGCAAAATATTTTATATAAATACATTTTTTTAAGATCATTTCTACAAAATGAATTAATGTAGGTAAGCAATATTAATATATGACAATGAATAAAAATGAAAATTATAAGAATGCTTTAAAAACAAGAAGTGAAACTCACATGATGGGTTATTCAGTAGCTATAAATTATTATATACAATAGATTATAATAATAATCTAATATATAAAGCTAAGTGTATGTGTGTGTGTGTGTGTGTGTATGTCCGCTAAAGGAATCCGCACTGTCGCATTTACAATCACGAAATTTTGCACAGACGCCTCACGTGATCCAGGGAGTGTCGTAGACTATGTTTTGACAGAAAAATTTAACCCCGTGCTCTACAGTTAGTCTCTAAAGAAGGGAATTTTGTTACTTACCGTAAATTCCTTTTCTTCTAGCTCTTATTGGGAGACCCAGACGATTGGGGTATAGCTACTGCCCTCTGGAGGCCACACAAAGCACTACATTAAAAGTGCAAGGCCCCTCCCCCTCTGGCTATACCCCCCCCGTGGTATCACGGGTTCTCCAGTTTTAGTGCCAAAGCAAGAAGGAGGAAGCCAATAACTGGTTTAAACAAATTAACTCCGAATAACATCGGAGAACTGAAAAACCGTTCAACATGAACAACATGTGTACCCGCAAACAACAAAAAAACATCCCGAAGGACAACAGGGCGGGTGCTGGGTCTCCCAATAAGAGCTAGAAGAAAAGGAATTTACGGTAAGTAACAAAATTCCCTTCTTCTTCAGCGCTCTATTGGGAGACCCAGACGATTGGGACGTCCAAAAGCTGTCCCTGGGTGGGTAAATAAATACCTCATGTTAGAGCTGCAAAACAGCCCTCCCCTACGGGGGTGTCACTGCCGCCTGCAGGACTCTTCTACCTAAGCTGGCATCCGCCGAAGCATAGGTATGCACCTGATAATGCTTGGTGAAAGTGTGCAGACTGGACCAGGTAGCCGCCTGGCACACCTGTTGAGCCGAAGCCTGGTGACGTAATGCCCAGGACGCACCCACGGCTCTGGTGGAGTGGGCTTTTAGCCCTGAAGGAACCGGAAGCCCCGCAGAACGGTAGGCCTCTAGAATTGGTTCTTTGATCCATCGAGCCAGGGTGGCTTTAGAAGCCTGCAACCCCTTGCGCGGACCAGCGACAAGGACGAAAAGTGCATCGGCACGGCGTATGGGCGCCGTGCGGGAAATGTAGATTCTGAGTGCTCTCACCAGATCTAGCAAACGTAAGGCCTTTTCATACCGGTGAACCGGATGAGGGCAAAAAGAAGGCAAGGAAATATCCTGATTAAGATGAAAAGAGGATACGACCTTAGGAAGAAACTCCGGAATGGGGCGCAGCACAACCTTGTCCTGGTGGAACACCAGGAAGGGAGCCTTAGATGACAGAGCTGCCAGCTCAGACACTCGCCGAAGCGATGTGATCGCAACAAGAAACGCCACTTTCTGCGACAGCCGAGAAAAGGAAACTTCCTTCAGAGGCTCGAAGGGCGGCTTCTGGAGAGCAACTAGTACCCTGTTCAGATCCCATGGATCTAACGGTCGCTTGTACGGGGGCACAATATGACAGACCCCCTGCAGGAACGTGCGCACCTTAGGAAGACGTGCTAGACGCTTCTGAAAAAACACGGATAGTGCCGAAACTTGCCCTTTAAGGGAGCTGAGCGACAAGCCCTTTTCTAACCCCGATTGCAGGAAGGAAAGAAACTTGGGCAATGCAAATGGCCAGGGAGACACTCCCTGAGCAGAGCACCAGGACAAGAAAATCTTCCACGTTCTGTGGTAGATCTTAGCCGAATTCGACTTTCTAGCTTGTCTCATTGTGGCAACGACTCCCTGAGATAATCCAGCAGATGCTAGGATCCAGGACTCAATGGCCACACAGTCAGGTTCAGGGCCGCAGAATTCTGATGGAAAAACGGCCCTTGGGACAGTAAGTCTGGTCGGTCTGGCAGTGACCACGGTCGACCGATCGTGAGATGCCACAGATCCGGATACCACGACCTCCTCGGCCAGTCTGGAGCGACTAGTATGACGCGGCTGCACTCGGATCTGATCTTGCGTAGCACTCTGGGCAAGAGCGCCAGAGGCGGAAACACGTATGGGAGCTGAAACTGCGACCAATCTTGAACCAAGGCGTCTGCCGCCAGAGCTCTTTGATCGCGCGACCTCGCCATGAATGCCGGGACCTTGTTGTTGTGCCGGGATGCCATTAGGTCGACGTCCGGCACTCCCCAGCGGCGACAGATTTCCTGAAACACGTCCGGGTGAAGGGACCATTCCCCTGCGTCCATGCCCTGGCGACTGAGGAAGTCTGCTTCCCAGTTTTCTACGCCTGGGATGTGAACCGCGGATATGGTGGATGCTCTGTCCTCCACCCACATTAGAATGCGCCTGACTTCTTGGAAGGCTTGCCGACTGCGCGTCCCTCCTTGGTGGTTGATGTATGCCACCGCTGTGGAGTTGTCCGATTGGATTCGGATCTGCTTTCCTTCCAGCCACTGTTGGAAGGCCAGTAGAGCAAGATACACTGCTCTGATCTCCAGAACATTGATCTGAAGGGTGGACTCCTGCGGAGTCCACGTCCCCTGAGCCCTGTGGTGGAGAAATACTGCTCCCCACCCTGACAGACTCGCATCTGTCGTGACTACTGCCCAGGATGGGGGCAGGAAGGATCTTCCCTGAGACAATGAGGTGGGAAGGAGCCACCATTGTAGAGAGTCTTTGGCCGTCTGGGAAAGCGAGACTTTCCTGTCCAGGGACGTTGACTTCCCGTCCCATTGGCGGAGAATGTCCCATTGAAGTGGACGCAGATGAAACTGCGCAAAGGGAACTGCTTCCATGGCTGCCACCATCTTCCCTAGGAAATGCATGAGGCGCCGCAAGGGATGCAACTGGCCCTGCAGAAGAGATTGCACCCCTGTCTGTAGTGACCGCTGCTTGTCCAGCGGAAGCTTCACTATCGCTGCTAGAGTATGAAACTCCATGCCAAGATACGTTAGTGACTGAGTCGGTGATAGGATCGACTTTGGAAAGTTGATGATCCATCCGAAAGACTGTAGAGTCTCCAGCGTAGCATTCAGGCTGTGCTGACATGCCTCCTGAGAGGGAGCTTTGACCAATAAGTCGTCTAGGTAAGGGATCACCGAGTGTCCCTGAGAGTGCAAGACTGCTACCACCGCCGCCATGACCTTGGTGAAGACCCGTGGGGCTGTCGCCAGACCAAATGGAAGAGCTACGAACTGAAAATGGTCGTCTCCTATCACAAAACGTAGAAAACGTTGATGTTCTGTAGCAATTGGCACGTGGAGATAAGCATCTTTGATGTCTATTGAGGCAAGGAAGTCTCCTCTGGACATTGAGGCAATGACAGAGCGGAGGGTTTCCATCCGGAACCTCCTGGCGTGCACATGTTTGTTGAGCCGTTTTAGGTCCAGAACAGGACGGAACGAGCCGTCCTTTTTTGGAACCACAAAGAGATTGGAGTAAAACCCTTGCCCTTGTTCCTGAGGAGGGACTGGGATAACCACTCCTTCCGCTTTTAGGGAATCCACCGCCTGCAGCAGAGCATCTGCTCGGTCTGGACGTGGGGAGGTTCTGAAGAACCGAGCTGGAGGACGAGAATTGAACTCGATTCTGTACCCGCGAGACAAAATGTCCGTCACCCACCGGTCTTTGACCTGTGACATCCAAATGCCGGAAAAGCGGGAGAGCCTGCCCCCGACCGGCGATGCGGAGGGGGGGGGGCTGGAAGTCATGAGGTAGCCGCTTTGGAAGCGGTACCTCCATTTGCTTTCTTGGGGCGTGTGTGAGTCCGCCACGAATCTGAGTTTCTTTGCGTCCTCTGAGTCCCTTTGGACGAGGTAAATGGTGTCTTGCCCGAACCTCGAAAGGACTGAAACCTCTGCTGCCACTTTTTCTGCTGAGGTTTGGATGTTCTGGGTTGTGGTAAAGAGGAGTCTTTACCCTTGGACTGCTTAATGATGTCAGCCAATGGCTCGCCAAACAGTCTATCTCTAGACAAAGGCAAACTGGTTAAACATTTTTTGGAACCAGCATCTGCTTGCCAGTCCTTTAACCACAAGGCTCTGCGCAAAACTACCGAATTGGCGGACGCCATTGAGGTGCGACTGGTAGATTCTAGGACCGCATTGATAGCGTAAGACGCAAACGCCGACATCTGCGTGGTAAGGTGCGCCACTTGCGGCACTGCTGGATGCATGATAGCATCCACTTTTGCTAAGCCAGCTGAAATAGCCTGGAGTGCCCATACGGCTGCGAATGCCGGAGCAAACGACGCGCCGATAGCTTCATAGACAGATTTTAACCAAAGGTCCATCTGTCTGTCATTGGCATCTTTAAGTGAAGCGCCATCCTCCACTGCAACTATGGATCTAGCTGCAAGTTTGGAAATCGGGGGGTCTACCTTTGGACACTGTGTCCAGCGCTTGACCACCTCAGGGGGGAAAGGGAAACGCGTATCTTTAGATCGTTTAGAGAAACGCCTTTCTGGGTGAGCGTCGTGCTTCTGGATTGATTCTCTGAAGTCAGAGTGATCTAACAAAGCACTCAATTTACGCTTGGGATAAAGGAAACGAAACTTTTCCTGCTCCGCAGCCGCCTCTTCTGCTGAAGGGGCTGGGGGAGAAATATCCAACAGCCTATTGATGGCTGAGATAAGGTCGTTTACCATGGCATCCCCATCCGGGGTATCCAGGTTGAGAGGGGTTCCAGGAGTGGATTCCTGATCACTCTCATCAGACACATCACAGGGAGACTGATTGCGCTGAGACCCTGAGCAGTGTGAAGACGTCGAGGGTCTTTCCCAGCGAGCTCGCTTAGGGTGGCTGGGGCCATCATCTGAGTCATAATCCTCGGCCTGTGAAGCCGGGGACCCCCCTGTGGGCTGGATACATTCCAAGTAAGGGGGACCTGAGGACAGAGGCCTCGCCGTGCCCAGGGACTGAGTCCCATGCATAGATTGCAAGGTTTCAAGGATTTTTGCCATAGATACAGACATGTTATCTGCAAAAACTGCAAAGTCCGTCCCTGTCACCGGGGCAGAACTTACAGGCGTCTCAGCCTGGGTCACTACCTCTCCCGACTCCGGCTGGCGAAGCAGCACCGGGTCGGAGCATTGCACACAATGGGGGTCATCGGAGCCTGCTGGTAGATTAGCCCCACATGCAGCACACGCAGTATACACAGCCCTTTTTGCCTTGGCCGCCTTGCGTTTTGAGGATGACATGTTGCTGCTTCCACAGAGCGATCTGGGATATGCAGCCAGAAGCGCACCTCACAGTGCAAGAAATACAATATCTATATATCTGTACCCAGTACACTAATACACAGTGAGGCACTAGAGGGACCAGCACAGAAAAATCGCTTACCGCCCGCTTAAAAAGCGGGTGTGTGGTCGCCAGATAGCCCCTAGTCCAGGTCTCCCAGAGCCTTGCGTCCTTCCTCCAGCCAGGCATGCATGTAATGGCTGCCGGCGTCTCGAGAGAGGAAGGGGGGCGGGCCCTGGGCGTTCCTGGCCAAGAGCGGGAAGCCTGCTTCCCTCTGTGCCAAGTGAGAGGGCTGGAGCATGTAAAACAGGCTCCAGCCCTCGTCGCTGCTAGCGAACAGCGTCTCTCCCCTACCCTGAATGACAGGGTGGGGGCGGGAACGAAACGGAGCTGCCGGCGTCCTAGGCCCAAAAAGCCGGGGACTAAATTTATAACCGCCGCCGCCGTAAAAGCGCGGACGGCGGATCCCCGGCGCACCACAAGTCACAGCAGCGCCGCCCGGTCCAGAGGGGGTCGGCGCTGCGTTCCCAAACACAAACAATCCCCCAGTAATCTGTAGGGACACCAACTCCACGTTGCGGTCCCCGGCGCACTACAACACCCAGCCAGCCCGGAGTGTGTCTGTGCCTGCCGGGGACACAGAGTACCTGTATGATGCAGGGCCTGTCCCTGATCGTACTCCTGCTCCGTCTCCATCAGGTTCTAATGGGTCTGTGGATGGAGCCCGGCATCAGAGCTGAGAGGCCGGCAGGATCCCACTTCCACAGAGCCCTACCAGGGGATGTGGAAGGAAAACAGCATGTCAGGCTCCAGCCCTGTACCAGCAATAGGTACCTCAACCTTACAACACCATCCAGGGGTGAGAAGGGAGCATGCTGGGGACACTATATGTGTCCTCTTTTCTTCCATCCGAAATAGTCAGCAGCTACTGCTGACTAAAATCTGTGGAGCTATGCATGGAATGTCTGACCTCCTTCGCACACAAAGCTAAAACTGGAGAACCCGTGATACCACGGGGGGGGTATAGCCAGAGGGGGAGGGGCCTTGCACTTTTAATGTAGTGCTTTGTGTGGCCTCCAGAGGGCAGTAGCTATACCCCAATCGTCTGGGTCTCCCAATAGAGCGCTGAAGAAATCCTGCTGCCATTACACTGAATGGAAGTGGAAGCTATAGGTTATTAATAGCAACTGTCAGAGGTTGCTATAGGAACAAAATAAACTGTTAGTTGAAGCTTATGCGTGAGGTTATATGATGTCGGTGGAGAAACAGAAAAAGACAGACAGAGAGACAGAGACAGATGGGGAAATAGACAGACAGACAGGGAAAGAGACAGCCCTGGAAAGAGACAGCCCTGGAAAGAGACAGACGGGCAAAGATACAACCCTGGAAAGAGACAACCCTGGAAAGAGACAGACGGGCAAAGAGACAGACGGGCAAAGAGACAGACGGGCAAAGAGACAGACGGGCAAAGAGACAGACGGATGAAGAGACAGACGGAGGAAGAGACAGACGGAAGAGACAGCCCTGGAAAGAAACAACCCTGTTGTAATGCCTGCCTGGATCCACAGACTCAGATGGGCTGTAAAGGGGAGGCTAGAGGGAAGCCACTCACCAAGTAGGACCCCCAGAACCCTGAAACCCTTTAACCCCTATACAGGGATTTGGAATTACACAGGGAACTGGAGATCACTACCTGTGGAAGGCAGCAGTCTGAGAGAGTAGTTGTCAGGCAGGGACAAACCAGGAATTGCGGAACAGGGACAGAATCGGCAGGCCGTGACATAGTCAGCAAACGTAGCAGAGGTCAGATCCGGGTCGGGCAGCAAGGTACAAAAACAGTAGGCAGAAGGGTAGTCAAAAACACGCAGAAGTCAACACACAGGAATCACCAACAGAATAGGACGTAACAGGAGCCAGGAAAATCAGAACTATATCTGGCAGTAATCATGTGACAGGAGGGGAAATAAGAAGGGTGTGGTGTCTTCCCATTGACTGTAGTTGAACGCTGGCAACTTCAGCTGGAAGACACATGCCACCCACAGTCAGCCAGCGGTACTGCAGATCCCAAGCTAACCCAGCCCAGTGGATAATCGGAGCCTGCGCCCACTGGTGCCGCTGGCATTGACTTCTCTCCCATCACCAGCACCATCCACGGCAGAAACACGGCGTCGCCTGGCGATCGGAGCAGAAGTCGCTGGAGCAGACTCCGGCGGTGACATAACAGTACCCCCGCCTCCACGAGGGGCCTCCAGACCCTCAAAACCCGGCTTCCCAGGAAATTGAAGGTGAAACCGTCGGACCAGACCCCTAGCATGAACATCGCTCGCAGGGACCCATGACCTCTCCTCGGGGCCGTAACCCCTCCAATGCACCAAATACTGTACCGCCCCTCTGACAATACGGGAATCAAGTATTCTCTGTACCTCATACTCCAAGTTACCTTCCACCAAAACAGGAGGAGGAAGGTCACTGACTGAGTGAATGGGGACACGATATAACTTGAGGAGGGACTTATGGAACACATTCGATATCTTGAAGGATGAGGGGAGTTGCAGGCGGAAAGCTGTGGGATTAATTACCTCGATTATCTCGTAAGGTCCAATAAATTTTGGACCCAGCTTAGCAGAAGGGACCTTGAGTTTAATATTCTGTGTGGATAACCATACCTTGTCCCCAACTCCAAGGCTAGGGCCCTTGGAACGTCTCTTGTTAGCAGAGGAGGCTTGACCAACCTTTGCCTTCTTCAGGTTCTCTTTCACCTCAGACCAGATAGCCTTCAATTTGTCCACACTTGATTCAGCCTCAGGAGTATCCACCACAGAGGAAGAAAAAGAACCAAAACGTGGATGCAACCCTAAATTGCAGAAAAAGGGGGTAGTCTTGATGGATTCCTGATAATGATTATTGATGGCGAACTCAGCTAGCAGCAGATATTCCACCCAGACAGACACATAACACCGGAGATATTGTTCAAGGGTTTGATTGGAACGTTCGGTCTGACCATTGGTCTCTGGGTGGTAGGCAGATGAAAAAGATAGCTCTATATGGATCTTTTTACAAAATGCCCTCCAGAATTTTGAGACGAACTGTGTTCCTCGGTCAGAAACAATATTTTCCGGAACCCCGTGCAACCGCACAATATGCCTAATAAACAACTTGCCAAGCGTTTCAGAATTGGGTAATCCGGACAGAGGAACAAAATGACACTGTTTGCTGAATCTATCCACCACTACCCAGATACAAGTCTTCCCTTCTGAGGGTGGAAGGTCAGTGATGAAGTCCATGGAGAGATGTGTCCAAGGGCTTACTGGAGTAGGTAGGGACTGGAGAAATCTGGCAGGGCGGGTACGGGGTGTCTTGGCCCGAGCACAAGTTTCACAAGCCAGTACATATTCCTTACAATCTTTCGCTATGGTTGGCCACCAAAAATTCCTGGTTACTAATCGGAGGGTATTGCCAATACCAGGGTGACCTGCCAGGACAAAATTGTGGGATTCCTGGAGTACCCGTAGGCACAGTGAGGGGGCGACAAACAGTTTATGGACAGGGGTGGTTTCAGGAGCTTGGTCTTGGGTATTATGGACCTCTTCTATCAAATCTAAGGAAACCGATGACATAATAATGCCTTTAGCTAGAATATGCACTGGTTCAGAGTCTTCGGACTGAGAGGGACAGAAGCTACAGGAAAGTGCATCAGCTCTGGTGTTCTAGGTACCGGGCCGGAATGTTACCACAAAATCAAATCTGGAGAAGAACAATGCCCACCTAGCTTGCCTAGGATTGAGTCTCTTAGCAGATTCCAGATAAGTGAGGTTCTTATGGTCCGTGATGACTGTGACCTTATGTTTGGCACCTTCGAGGAAGTGGCGCCATTCCTCAAAGGCCCATTTAATAGCCAACAGCTCACGATTACCAATGTCATAATTTCTCTCTGTGGGAGAAAACTTGCGGGAAAAGAAGGCACAAGGACGAAGCTGAGTGAGAGACGGAGTACCTTGTGATAGCACCGCTCCCACTCCAACCTCGGAAGCATCAACTTCCACAAAAAACGGACGCATAAGGTCAGGCTGAACCAGAATTGGGTCTGAGGAGAAACATCCTTTTAATTTTGAGAAGGCATGGATCGCCTCTGGCTTCCAATTAACCACATCAGCCCCCTTTTTAGTCAAATCGGTGAGAGGTTTGGCAATTTTGGGAAAATCTCTAATGAATTTGCGATAATAATTAGCGAATCCAAGGAAACGCTGCAAGGCTTTCAGAGACTTGGGTTGCACCCACTCCTTAATCGGTTGAAGCTTAGAGGGATCCATGTGGAAGCCTTCTGCAGACAATATATAACCCAGGAAATTAACCTCTGCCTCAAAAAAAACACATTTCTCATATTTAGCAAATAGGGAATTCTCCCTGAGTCTCTGGAGTACAGTGCATACATGTTGGACATGTGACGTAGCATCAGGAGAATAAATCAGGATGTCATCCAGATAGACCACCACATATTGACCACAAATATCTCTGAAAATGTCATTAACAAAGTTCTGGAGCACAGCCGGCGCATTACTTAATCCAAAAGGCATTACTAGGTACCGTATATACTGGCGTATAAGACGACTTTTTACCCCCTTAAAATAATGGCTACAGTGGGGGGTCGTCTTATACGCCAGATATACAGCGGTGACTACAATATGTTACCAAAAACCGCAGATTCGGGGAGGAGGGGACCTGTTCCTGACCTTAGGAGGGGTGGTGCCTCCTCCCCGGACCTACGGAGGCTGTGATTGGCTGACGAACGCCGCTCAACCAATCACAGCCACTGTAATGTTCCAGCCATTTAAAATGACTGAAACATTAAAATCCAGCCCTGGCCAGTGCAGCTGTAGCACTGGCCATTGGCTGGAGCTGGGTGACCTCACTGGATCACCCTCCCCCAGCTCCAATGCTCTGATTGGAGAGATCGGCCTTGTGACCGATTTCTCCAATCACAGTGGACCTGTTGCCGGTGACCGCCCCCGTCACCGTCCCTGCAGCACGCCAGCACACACAGTGAGTGTACACAGTGCACTTCAGCCCAGATCGAGCATCAGCTAGATCATGCACAGCGCATAAAATCATTACAGAATCAGTGTAATCAATGACATTCCAGAATCTGATGCACACACTGCGTTATTTGTGATCGTACAGGTGGTAACTCAGGATCAGTAATGTATTCTACTCCAGAGCTACACTCACTATTCTGCTGGTGCAGTCACTGTGTACATACATTACTTATCCTGTATTATACTCCAGAGCTGCACTCACTATTCTGCTGGTGCAGTCACTGTGTACATACATTACATTACTGATCCTGAGTTACATCCTGTATTATACTCCAGAGCTGCACTCACTATTCTGCTGGTGCAGTCACTGTGTACATACATTACTGATCCTGAGTTACCACCTGTATTATACTCCAGAGCTGCACTCACTATTCTGCTGGTGCAGTCACTGTGTACATACATTACATGACATCCTGTATTATACCACAGTGCAATGGCAGGGCGACAAGATCCGGTCCCATGCTGTTATGAGACCGGAGCATGGGACCCGGAAGTTGCCGCGCTGCAATTGCACTGTACGAAAAGCATCCCGATCCGCCGCCGCCGCTGCCCTCCGCGATCTGCCACCTGTCTCCCCGATCTCCTGCCCGCACCCTCACCCCCACACCTCCCGATCCGCTGCCGCCCTCCATCTGCCACAGTGCCACCGCTCCCCCCAATCTGCTGCCCGGCCCCTCACCTCCGTGCAGCAGATCGGAGGGAGCGGTGGCACTATGACAGATGGACAGTGAGTATATCCCAAATTCTATATTTTTAGGGCAGAAGTTGGGGGTCGTCTTATACGCCCAGTCGTCTTATACGCCGGCATATACGGTACTCATAATGTCCCTCTGGAGTATTAAATGCAGTTTTCCACTCATCCCCTTCTCTGATACGGATAAGGTTATATGCTCCCCTGAGATCAAGCTTGGTGAACCACCGGGCTCCTATGAGCTGGTTAAACAGATTGGGGATGAGTGGCAGAGGGTACTGATTCTTTACAGTAATAGCATTCAGTTCACGGTAGTCAATACAAGGTCTGAGGCCACCATCTTTCTTATCAACAAAAAAGAATCCAGCGCCGACTGGTGACCTGGATAGTCTGATGAACCCTCTCTGCAGACTGTCTGCTATATAATCTTTCATGGCCTGACGCTCTGGACCAGAAAGATTATACATTTTACCCTTGGGGAGTCGGGAATTGGGGACCAAATCTATGGGGCAGTCATAATCTCTGTGCGGAGGTAATTTTTCAGATTCAGATACAGAAAACACATCAGCAAATTCCCTGAATGAAGATAGGTTCAGCTCTAGTCAGGTTCACAGATAAAGACATACACGTCTCCTGAAACTCAGGGCTCCAGCGCACAATCTCACCCTGGTGACAGTCTATGACCGGGTTATGTTTACGCAGCCAAGGCATGCCCAATACCACTGCTGACATCAGATTCTCAAGAACAAAAAATGACACAGATTATACATGCAGAGCACCAACAAGCATGGAGATCTCTGGAGTTACAAAAGTAACCACACCCTGGGTGAGAGGTGTACTATCGATAGCAGATATTCTAATAGGTGCATTTAACCTGAGCAAACTCAAATCCATCTCTTTTGCTACAATAGTATCTATAAAATTAGCAGCAGAGCCACAATCAACAAAGGCCTACAGCCGTACAGATTTTCCCTGGTGAGACAATGAGACAGGTAACATTAACCTCATAGGGTCTGCAGGAAGTACCTGGGCACCTGAGCGGGTATCCTGGGGTCCGCTCAGGTGTTGCTGCTGCCTTGGAAGCGATTGCCTCTCTGATCCAGGAACTCCACCACGTGATCTGCTCCCTTGCAGTCGACGGGACTCTGGACATGCTGAGGTAGGTACTGCAGCGGGGGCTTGGACCTGAGCATACCTGAGGTCCTGCACTTGCTGTGTCAGTCCATGTACAAGCCCAGAAAGGGTGTGCACCTGATTTAGCACAGCATGGAGAGAATCCCTTTTTTTTCTCTCCTGGTTAGAAGGCCAGATATAATGTAACGCCTGCCTGGATCCACAGACTCAGATGGGCTGTAAAGGGGAGGTTAGAGGGAAGCCACTCACCAAGTAGGACCCCCAGAACCCTGAAACCCTTTAACCCCTATACAGGGATTTGGAATTACACAGGGAACTGGAGATCACACTACCTGTGGAAGGCTGCAGTCCGATGAGAGTAGTAGTCAGGCAGGGTCAAACCAGGAATTGCGGAACAGGGACAGAATCGGCAGGCAGTGACGTAGTCAGCAAACGTAGCAGAGGTCAGATCCGGGTCGGGCAGCAAGGTACAAAAACAGTAGGCAGAAGGGTAGTCAAAAACACGCAGGAATCACCAACAGAATAGGACGTAACAGGAGCCAGGAAAATCAGAACTATATCTGGCAGTAATCATGTGACAGGAGGGGAAATAAGAAGGGTGTGGTGTCTTCCCATTGGCTGTAGCTGAACGCTAGCAACTTCAGCTGGAAGACACATGCCACCCACAGTCAGCCAGCGGTACTGCTGATCCCTAGTTAACCCAGCCCAGTGGATGATCGGAGCCTGCGCCCACTGGTGCCGCTGGCATTGACTTCTCTCCCATCACCAGCACCATCCACGGCAGGAACACGGCGTCACCTGGCGATCGGAGTAGAAGTCGCTGGAGCAGACTCCGGCGGTGATGTAACACCTGGAAAGAGACAGCCCAGGAAAGAGACAGCCCAGGAAAGAGACAGACGGGGAAAGAGACAGACGGGGAAAGAGACAGCCCTGGAAAGAGACAGCTCTGGAAAGAGACAGCCCTGGAAAGAGACAGCCCTGGAAAGAGACAGATGGGGAAATAGACAGACGGGCAAAGAGACAGTCCTGGAAAGAGTCAGACGGGGAAAGAGAGTCCTGGAAAGAGACAGACGGGCAAAGAGACAGTCCTGGAAAGAGTCAGACGGGGAAAGAGACAGACGGGGAAAGAGACAGACCTGGAAAGAGACAGACCAAGACAGACGGAAAAGAGACAGACCGAGATAGAGAGAGACAGACAGAGACAGAGATGGAGACTGATAGACTGATACAAATACAGACAGATAGAGATAGTCAGACAGAGACATAGGCACAGACAAGGAAAGAGACAGACAGAGAGACAGACAGACAGCGACACACAGACAGAGACTGGGAGAGAGACAGATAGACAATTACTATCCTGGCCAACGCCCGGGTACTACAGCTAGTAATAATAATCTTTATTTCTATAGCGCCAACATATTCCGCAGTGCTTTACAATTCTGGAGGATCATATACAAACAAGTAACAGTTATAGAAAATACAATATTTAGAGGGGAAAAGACAACCCTACTCATGAGCGCTTACAATCTACAATGAGATGGGGGGGACAAGGTACAAGTGCTTATTTACAATGACAATCCAGCCATCTCAAGGAAATGGGGGATAGATAATGGCTGCCTGGGCCAGTTGGCTAGAACCTTGAGATGCATTTGGGTGCCATGGAGTTTGACCTGGGGTGATTTTCTGAGAAGTTGTGGAGGGACTATGTGAGTTTAGTTCGGCTTGGGAGTGTGATAGGCCGCCCTAAAAAGATGCATTTTTAGGGTGCGTCTGAAGCTGAGTAAGTTGTGATTCATCCTAACTTCTTGGGGTAGAGCGTTCCAGAGGATTGGTGCAGCTCGGAAGAAGTCTTGGATCCGGGAGTGGGAGGTTCAAATTAGTGTGGATGTTAGTCGAAAGTCATTTGAAGAGCGTAGAGAACGTGTGGGGTGATAGACAGAGAGGAGGGTGGAGATGTAGGGGGGTGCCGCACTGTGGAGAGCTTTGTGAGTGAGTACAAGCAGTTTGAATTGGATCCTGTCCACTACTTCAGTTTGAAGCCAGGATGCATACACCCGGTTTCATAATGCGCATGACCCAATCTCCGGGGTCATGCGCACTGAGCCGAAATCCCCCGTCAGACGCGATGGCAGCTGAGAGGTGAGTGAGATCATCCTCTGACGCTGCATATTCATTAGCATGATAGCACACCCACAGGGGTGTACTAACATGCTAATAGGGGCGACTGGTTGGGGAACTAACGCCCAGGGACTGGTGCCCTCGTTCATTAGCATACGGTAAAAGATCTTTAGAAATACTTTTTCTAAACATCTCTTTATCTATGCTAGTGTATACAGGGATGGTTAGGCAGGGATTAGCAATATGCACCCGGAACTGCTCTTGGTTCTTGGTGTATATTGCACCTGACAGGTTCACTTTAAGGTTAGTAGCAAAAGGGTAACAATGTTTTGAACTATTGATCCTTACCATCCACTACAGCTTCGAGTGTGAGATTCCCTTAATTTAATAGACAATCATCTTAGCTATCTCATACATAGATTTGACTTACAACTATTTAGCATATGATTAGTTATGCAGATTCTTGTCATGTTATTGCATTGTTACTGTTTTGCTCCTGGTGAGATAGGAGAAGAAATAATTTAATGACAATGAAATAAGCTGTTGGATTGGCCCCCCACAGTCACCAGACCTCAACCCAATCGAACACTTGTGAGTAGAGTTGAAAAAAAAAGCTGTATACATACTAAAGTGAGTTGTTCTGTATGCACCAACATTTGGACTGTGTAGAAGAGACCTGCATTTGTTAGAGATGAACATGGCCAAATCTAAAAAAATAATGTTAGCTGGGTTTATGGAGGGTGAGAATGGCATACCCCAGTTAATGGAGATGAAGTCATGCATGAAAGTATATGTCATTTTTGGAACTGCATAGGTGGAAAATAGGTCTTCTGTGTAGCTGTAAATATATATCACCATACTCCCTATGTAGGTGCTACTTTTTATTAAATGATCTTCAAACACCCCATGTAGTGGTGTGCGCATGTCAGCGCCACCTTCAATCCCATTGAAGTCCCACAAATTTGATGATAATCATCAAATTTGCAGAACTGCAATGGGTTTGAAGGTGGCACCCACATACGCAAACCTCTTCGTGGGAGTGTTCGAAGTTCATGTCATCTACAATAGCAGCTACACGGGAAGTTTAGTGATATTTTAAGGGTACAAAGATTTCCTATTTTTCATCTGGGACAGCTCCAAAAATGACATACGTACCGGTTGTGAATGTCGTCTGCGTGGGTGCTGTTTTGGAGCTCCCTCTGGTGGCCAGGAATGGCAGTGAAGCTGAGTCTGAATCCGTGACTCAGACAGGTGTCGGCGTTAATTGGGCATTAAGGAAGTCCTATTGCAGACAAGCCTGGTGTGTATAGGAGAGCACTTTTTGCCTTGCTGGCACCAGTGATAGTTTAATTTTCCTCAGTCTCTGAACCTGGAGTTCTGCCCTTCCCTGTTTTCTTGTGCAAGACCTCTGCAGATAAGTTTGAAACTTTTGCTTTGCTTCCTGATTTACACCTTAGGGTGTTTGTTTTTCTTTGTTTTGTTTGTAATCTGTTTTCTTCCAGGTGAAAATTTGCTTTTCTAGTTTGGTGAGCAGGGGGTTCCCCCTTTGATAGCTCTTCTGCAAGAAAAGGGAGATTTTCCCTGTCAAACTTGATTATTTACACTTTTGTATTTTTTGTGTTCTTTTTGGTATTTTATTTCTCCCATTATTTACAAGAGTACCTGATATAGTGGGGGTGAGGTCGTTTGACCTCCAGGGCCATTTTTACTATCAGGAGATTGGTATTTTTCTGGAGGTTTTTTTGAACTGACCGCAATCAGTTTAGTTTTCTTTCGTTTGTATCTAAGTAGTCGGGCCTCGCCTTTGCTAAATCTATTTTTCCTATCTGTGTATCGTGTTTTCCTACATCACCGTAATCTCTATATGTCGGGAGCTGGCTATTCCTTTGGGGACTTCTCTGAGGCAAGGTAGATTTCCTCATTTCTACCTGTGAGGTGTAGCTAGTTTCTCCAGCTGTGACGTGGCATCTAGGTGTTTAGGAACACTCCACGGCTATTTCTAGTGTGGTCTGATAGCTAGGGGATTGTGGTCAGCTCAGGTTCCAACTACTCTTGTTTTTCTTGTTGTTTTTCTACCTATGGGATTTTTTTGTAATCTTCCACGGTTATCAGATCATGACACATACCTTCATCAATGATCTCAACTCCAATAAGATGGGTATGTCATTCTCATCCTCCATAAATCCAGTATTATTTTTTTTTACATCTGACCATATTCGTCTCTAACAACTGCATCTGCACAAGAACCTTTTTTTAAAAAGTGGGTGCTAACAGTTGTATGCAATTTAATAGTGGTCACTATACTTAATGGCTAAAAAAAATTCCACAGAATTAATTTAAAAGCATGTGAAAAAACTCCACATTAGATTCTGATTTTTTTTAATCCAGACAGAAATCCTACAAGAAAGGTTGACAACTCAAAAATATACTGAAGAATTAAGAGGGCATTTCAAAAAGAGCACCCACCCGTTAGATCACCCAGCATTAAAACTATTTTGGCTCCCAGTCTGTTAAATTAATGAAGAAAAGCATGTTCTAGAGGTAAAAAAATGCCTGACATTCATACGTATTCAAACAGGGGATGAGAAGGGGCTAATGCCGCGCATCAGCCAAATGAAAATATAGAGTTGTTGATAAATTAATATCTTTTTTATTCCATAGGTCTACGCGTTTCGAGGTAGAAACCTCTTCCTCAGGACCAGAATATCAACAAAGTCTTAGCTTTGTTGATATTCTCATCCTGAGGAAGAGGTTTCAACCTCAAAACGCGTAGACCTATGGAATAAAAAAGATATTAATTTATCAACAACGCTACATTTTCATTTGGCTGATGCGTGGCGTTAACCCCTTCTCCTCTCCTGTTTGAATACACATCCACGTGGGGCTGCGGCAGACGCCATTATCTTATGCTTGGCAGTGGTTGTGACTTTCACAACCACATTAGGTGAATGTATATACTTTAATATATTACTCCTGTTTATCTGGTAATACCCTATGAGCGCTTCTTTTTCTAGTTTTATCACTGACATTCATACGGGCATTTATAGATGAAATATGAGAAATTTGCATTACATCATAAGCCATGGAATCACCAATTTGGCTTCCACCATGACGGGTGTAGCAATGGCATCCCTGCAGGGACGTCGACTTACAGTTGTTTCCTCCCCACTGCCCAGCGGCCGTGTTCCTGCTTCCTCCTCCTCCCGAGGCCTGTGCACATAGCTCAGGTCACCCAGGAGTGTGCTTAGAGCATGCGTGAGCACTGGCCCTCCTCTTAAAAGGACAGTGCGCTATTTTCAGGAAATGCCTTTCATAGAGGCACTAGGTATTTTATGCAAAGGAAAAAGTCTAGCTCACCTGTTCCCTTGAGTGCAATGGATAAAAGGTTCCAGTAATAGAGAAAAAAAATCCAGGGAAAATCCAGCTCTTCAAAAAAGGGACCGGCTTTTATTGTATAAAAAAACATCCTATATACAAAAGACAAAGAGATGGGTAGTAAAAATATACCCCAATGTGGTTTACGAGTTTCAAGGCTACATTCTTTTTAATCATAACCATGATTAAGAAGCATGTAGCCTTGAAACGCGCAAACCGCATTGGGGTATATTTTTACTACCCATATCTTTGTCTTTTGTATATGTGATTTTTTTATACAATAAAAGCCTATCCCTTTTTTGAAGAACAGGATTTTCTCTGGATTTTTTTTCACTAGGTATTTTAGACACCCTCCTATTAGGGGAGGTGCCTGCGTAACGCCTTCAGTTAATCAGTCTAGCTCCTGTCCCACTATTAATTGTGTCCGTCACCTATACCTGCCTTCCCATACCTATCTGTCCCTGCCATGCCCACCATATCTGTCCATACCCACCTACCTGTTTGCTCAGTCAACCTCACTGTACCTGCCTGCATCTTATGGGGGTCAGCTGCCACAGTCCCGGTCACTGACCTGGGAGTCTTTCCTGGCGTCCACCTCGTGGTAAGTGCTTAGTTAAGCCTCTTTGACTATAGGGTAAGCCCATGCCCTCCTGTGGTTCAGTGGGTCCACTAATAAAAATTATATGTCAGTTGTCCTTATTAAACAACACACACACTTCAAGCTATACAGATACCAGCAAACCCAACCACTTATATTTGGTTAGATACGAAGTGAAAGCGTATACAAGTATTTTTTTAAAAATATAGAAAACTTTATTGATAACATTAATTTACAATAACAATTAAAAAACAGGAAAAACCCACTGAACCCATACAGCTTCTTGTTGCCCTATTGATGTCAAAATACCTTATAAACCTGCCTATAAAATTTTTATATAGCAGGTAAGATCAATTCAGACATCAGTAGTTACAACACCAACAGGGCAACAATATTAACCTCACATTTCGGATTAAACCATATAGAAACCGCAGCAGAAAGTGAGCTCATATCCCATCCAGAACACCCCAAGCTGTAACTATTTGAACAACTATATGTAATATGCAATAAGATTTTCCGCAGGAAATTCTGGAGGGACAAGTAGTTCACCCATAAGCTACAATTTAATTAGCGACAAAAATGTGAGCAGTTTAAATTAAGAGATATTTACTGTATGGAAATTCTCAGATCACCTGGCCATGTATTCCACCACCCCTGATGCCGTTTCGCCTCGCTTCTTCAAAAGTGACATGAGCTCACTTTCTGCTGCGGTTTCTATATGGTTTAATACTAAATGTGATGTTAATATTGTTGCCCTGTTGGTGTTGTAACTGATGTCTGAATTGATCTTACCTGCTATATAAAAATGTAATAGGCAGGTTTGTAAGGTATTTTGACATCAATAGGGCAACAAGAAGCTGTATGGGTTATTGATAGAAACATTGTGTTTTACAACAAATAAGGGTTAAACTGAGTTTTCAAAATTTAAGATCTGGATAATTGCCTTATGGATTAATTTTACACTATAATATTTTTCTATGAATATTTCTGACTGAGAATTAATCTTTTCGGATGCTACCCTGGGATCATGTGTTCTGCTCAGTGGGTTTTTCCTGCTTTTTATTTGATTATTGTAAATTAATGTTATCAATAAAGTTTTCTATTTTTTTAAAAAATACTTGTATACGCTTTCACTTCGTATCTAACCAAATATAAGTGGTTGGGTTTGTTGGTACCACTAATACCAATGCCTACCCCTACACTGGCCGAGAGCGTTACAGTTTGTGCAGACCATGGACTACGCTGACTTAGACACCTCTTCACTGCCAGAGCTGTACCAGGAGATGTCGCTAATGCAGGAACAGCAAGAACAAATACTGCCCATTCTACGGACCGTTAACACTTGTCTGAATGACTTGGGTCCGACTGGTTCCTCGGCACCCATCCAGCCTGCAGCCCTGGCACCGGCAGAATCCTGGCCCTGTTTGTCTGCTCCACCACGTTTTGACAGTGATCCCAAGCAATGCTGAGGATTTGTTAACTAGTGCTCCTTGCACTTTGAACATTTGCCACATCAGTTCCCTACTGAGGTGGCCAAAGTGGCATTCCTGATGTCACACTGTGTGAGGGTGAAAACGTATTAGTGACCTTTATCCATGCTGCAAAATGCTTATTTACTGTTCATTGTATGCATTGTTACTGACCAGCCACAAGAGGCCGCTGTTTTGCATCTGCATTCGACTGTTTGGCTAGTATAGCAACATCTCAACGGACTTCTCCACTGGACTTCGAGGGCTGAGGAGGTGGTGTGTGTGAGCTGCAGGGAAAGCGTAGGTGTGCGTAACGGAAAGGAGCCACGTCACAAACACTTAAGTGAATTGGGAGAAGATTCATTTTGGAGTTTAGCGAGGAGGACCGCGACGTATGTGAGCAGTATCCTGTGCCGGAGATTCACCATTCTGCAGTTGCTGGCTATACTGGTTCACTGTGAGAGGATCTCCAAGTCTCTTATTATGGTACATGGGTACGATAGGCTGGGCCCAGAACCACATGCACGCTACATTTTATGTTTTGACACCAAAACACCTATCTGTTCTGATTAGGCCTGCTATAGACACATACAGTAAGACTTGCCGACTCTGCTGTGTCAGTTTACAGATACATTTAAAAATCTTAAGGGGACAGCACCACTTGATGGCATTGACTGTTGTTGCTCTATAAGATTTCCAGGACTGTGTTGCTGAGCTGTGTGGTTTGCCTTCCCACTATAAGCATCTGCCCTCTCTGTGAGCATTCAGCAATTAAGGGTATTCAGGGGGTTTATGGGATTTGTTTATGTTTAGGTGGATAAGTTGTAAACTCTTGTGCTGCACCATTGGTAGGGCGTGTTTACGCACACATAATTACTCTTGCTTCCCAGAGGGATTAGTAGCTGTTAGGCGACTGTTCAGACAGTCCCTTGGTTAGGTAAAGGTTGGTGAGAAGGCAACATAAATCGCTGTTACGGGCGGCGCAGCACAGGGGTGTCGGCCTTCGGCCTTGTATTTATATTTTTCTGTTTTATGGATGGCTTTCTGCTTTTGTAAAGTAAAGCAATCATTTATCAATTCAACTGCCTAAAGTCATTTTCCTGGTGCGTGGTTTTGCTGTATACTGGGGAGCCCATCCTGTACACGGGTTACAACACCTCAGCGGGAAGGTTCTCGCTTGGATCAATATCCTGTGGGAGAGATGAGGTCCAGTCATCTCAGACATCCTAGACTTTCAGGAAGACTTTTGGAAGGTTTTCAACAAACTCGGTATTGTCGCCGCAGCTGCGTCTTCCCTCCTGCAGTTACGTCATGGTGCACAGACTGTCAGCCAATATGGGATTCAGTGCGAGCGACTTCTGATAATGGTCAAAGAGCCTCATTGAAGCCAGGAAGCATACACCCGCCATCAAAGAAGCTGAAAGCTGATGGGTATCTTGCTACCATAACGTTGGCTGTTATAAAGTATGTTAGGACGCCCACAGGAGCGTGCTAACATGCTAATGTGACGCCCTGGCAAAACCATGTAGTCACAAATAGGTCCCGCATAACACCATCCCTCACACAGGTGACACAAAGCCAACCTGAAACCCTAGTCACCCCCCCTTAGGGAAAGATGGACACATCAGTGGGCAGGATCAGGCGGTTGGACACGCCCACCCCGGGGTCTAGACAGCTCGGGGCGGGAAAACAAACAGTTCAGTTTTAGAGTTCAAGTTGAGAGGAGTGTGGGCTGGAGCTAGGTGTAGCTCCAGCAGAGGAGGTTCAAGTTGAACAGTACCAGGGTTGGAGCCCTGGTGCCTTGGCTAGGTGGCAGATGGTGGTCTCCGTCAGCAGGAGACGGGAAGACGGCTCGGCAGAACCGAGGTGGACCGGGACAGGGTTGTAGCCCGCCGGTACTGACACGGGGAACCGACCCGGAAACTGTAGCACAGAGGGGGTACTCGGACCCTGAAGCCAGGACCAAAACCAGCGGCCTAGCTAATTAACCGATTGAGGGCAGGATTATAGGTCCTGTCCCACCTAAAGTCCCTCATAGAAGACAACAGCTCACCATTAGGGATAGAAGGCTACCACCAGGGCCCATAGTTCCCACGGACCAGCGTCTGCGGGCACGGCTCCTCAGGCTACATCCAGACGGGAGCGGACTCCTGAGTTCCAGACCAGACAGTCCACCATACACAAACAAGTGCAGAAGAAAAGGACAGTGACCACCAGCCTGGGTGGGAGACCCGAATGCAACCGGCCGCGGCGGCCGGCCACCAGCACCTTGGTTTACGAAAAGATTTGTGTGGTTCATTTACTGTGAGTAACCAAATATCCCCCCGCATGTCCGGGCGCACCGGCCCTTGCCATCGGTACACCCTGCACAAAGACACTGGGTCCCGGGGCAACCATCCCTTCCCACGGAGGGGTTAACATCCAGCTGTCACTACATCTCCCCCGGGTGCCCCATAACAGCAGCGGTTGTGTCCCACTTCACCACACACCGTGGGTGGCGTCACAAACCTAATACAGCTTAGCCCGTACTTCTACGTCCCCCCCCTTTTATTCGGCGTGTCTGCGAGACAACCGGGTCCGGAGACCCTCGAGCCACCCACTGGAAGGACCGGGCCTGAGCAGCGGCGGCAGCTAGCACGGGGGTGGCACACTAAGAGGGTCGACTAGCCAGGGAACTAATGCCCCTGCGACTAGTCACAGCCCTCATTAGCATCTCATAAAGATCTGTTTATGTATGTTAGTAAATGCTGAGACAGTTAGGCAGGGAATCTAGATCTACACGCAGAGCTGCTTGCAGTTTTGAGTGCATTGGGGATCTTACAGGTTCCATTTAATAGCAGACAGATGTGTTTGCCCCAGCCACCGCCTTCCTGCAGCAGCTGTGGAGATCTTGTGTCTGCTATTGTACCGCCCCGCGGCCTCGTCTGTGACCACCGAGCCGCTCGGTGTGTTGGTGGCTCGAGCGCCTCCAGACCCGGGGGTCACGTCGCTCTGGAAGGATGTAGTGGTGGTGCATGCAGGGGTGGTGGGGTGGTTGTGTTGGGAAAGTTCGTGACGCCACCCACGGGTTGTGGTGATGGTGGACACCACCGCTGCGGTGTAGGTACGGGGTATCCCGGGAGCGGTGTAGGGGCGCAGCTAGGTGTTGACCCCTCCGTGGGTAGGGGTTGTTGGTCCCGGGGCCCGGTGGTGAAGGCCGGGGTGCAGGGGCAGTGCTGCGGTGCAGCGCGGTGCGGTGCCTGATGGCACTGGTGTACTCACGATTAAACCACACAGAGTCACTGGTAAACCAAACGGAGGGATGAACGGGGCCTGCAGCCGGCTGCAGCTTCCTAGTCGGGTTGGCAATGTCCGCCTTTCTCCTGCACCTGTGTTTGTAGTGTGACCACTGTGCTTGGGCAATGGTAGTCCGCTCCCCGGCGTGTATTTGTCGTAGGAGCCCCTTTTGCCCGCAGACGTTGGCCCTTGGATCTTTGGCCTCTGGCAGTGGCTCTTATCCGGACGGGTTGGGCTGTTGCCTTCAATCGGGACTTTGGTGGGAATGAACCCGAGAGCCAGACCGCAATCAGTTAATTCGACTATGGTGGTGGCTTATAGCCTAGTTCGGGGTCTGAGTACCCTGCCTGGTGCTCCGGTATCCTGTTGGCTCCCCGGTTCAGTTCCGGCGGGCTGCTACCCTGTCCCGGTCCCTACGGTTCCACCGGTCGTATTCCCTGTCTACTGCAGGCGGCCACTGCCGTCTGCCTGCCTGACTGTTTGGAAGGTTGGGGGTCCTAGGCTCCAACCCAGGCCCCGCTGAGAACCGTACTCCACTACTCTCCACTCCACTGTACTGAACTGAACTGAACTGTTGTGTTTTTCTCTGTGTTCCTGCCTCAGGCCAGCAGACTCCTCGGGGGGCGTGTCTTTCCGCCTGCTCCACCCACCTGGTGTGCCTGTCTGACTCCGAGGGAGGCAATCAGGTCTTTGTGGTTAACTGATGGTACCTTTCTAGTGTGGGGGGGTGTGTGGTGAGTGTATTAACCTGTGACCCCTGGGGTCCAGGGCGTCACACTATTAAAGGTAATGGTTCCTGTTGTGCTCCTGTGTTCCTCCCAACATCCTATGTCACACATATTCCCTACGACTGCTGTGACCTCAGGTGTGCACGGTGATCTGCCTGTGTGCCATTACCATGTGTCATCACACTGCACACCCAAAATTCTGACTCCCTGAGCGCTTCCCTCTGCAACCTATTACCGTGGAGGTAGTGGCTCATACAGTGAACTTCTGCATACGCACCACTATGTGCTGTCTCAGCACAATACATAGCAGCACAGCACATTTCCTTTGCGAAGAGCTGGGTTCCAGTCTGCGTTGTGATCTTCTCCTGTGTTCCACTGCACTAGTGTATAGTAGTAAGCTGGCATATAATAGCACAAAGAAGATCCTAGCACCAACCAGAACCCAGTTCTTCTTAAAGGAGATTTGCTGAGCTGCTATGTATCGCACTGAGCTGACAAGGAGTGGCTAGTCAAACTACTGGTGTGCAGTATGATGCCAGGGAAATGGCACACAGGCAGATCACTGTGCACACCCGAGGTCGCAGTGACCGCTAGGGACTTGTGTGAAGTACGATGTTGGGATATCATAAAAGGACATCGATCTGTGTTGGAGCGGAGGGAAGGTGAGAATAATTGTTCATTTTTTTTATATATATGGCATAACATGAAGCATATACAGTGGGGAAAAAAGTATTTAGTCAGCCACCAATTGTGCAAATTCTCCCACTTAAAAAGATGAGAGAGGCCTGTAATTGACATCATAAGTAGACCATAACTATAAAAGACAAAATGAGAAAACAAACCCACATTTGGCAAGATTTTATTTGCAAATTATGATGGAAAATAAGTATTTGGTCAACAGCAAAAGTTCATCTCAATATTTTGTTATATATCCTTTGTTTTTTATGGGGTTGAGATCTGTAGACTGGCTAGGCCACTCCAGGACCTTCATATGCTTTTTACGAAGCCACTCCTCTGTTGCTCTGGCGGTGTGCTTGGGATCATTATCATGCTGAAAGACCCAGTCACGTTTCATCTTCAATGCCCGTGCTGATGGAAGGAGGTTTGCACTCAAAATCTCATGATACATGGCGCCATTCATTCTTTCATGTACACGGATCAATCGTAATGGTCCCTTTGCAGAGAAACAGCCCTAAAGCATTATGTTGCCACCCCCAGGCTTCACATTAAGTATGATGTTCTATGGATGCAACTCAGAATTCTGTCTCCTCCAAACACGACGAGTTGTGTTTCTACCAAACAGTTCTACTTTGGTTTCATCAGACCATATGATATTCTCCCAATACTCTTCTGGATAATCCAAATGCTTTCTAGAAAACTTCAGACGGGCCCGAACATGCACTTGCTTAAGCAGGGGAACACGTCTAGCACTGCAGGATCTGAGCCCCTGGCGGCGTAGTGTGCTACTGATGGTAGCCTTTGTAATGATGGTCCCAGCTCTATGCAGGCCATTCACTTGGTCCTCCCGTGTGGTTTTGGGATTTTATCTCACCGTTCTTGTGATCATTTTGACCCCACGGGGTGAGATCTTGTGTGAAGCCCCAGATCGAGGAAGATTATCAGTGGTCCTGTATGTCTTCTATTTTCTTATTATTGCTCCTACAGTTGATTCTATCACACCAAGCTGCTTGACTATTGCAGATTCAGTCTTCCCAGCCTGGTTCAGGGCTACAATTTTGCTTCTAGTGTCCTTTGACAGCTCTTTAGTATTCACCATAGTGGAGTTTGAAGTATGACTGTTTGAGGTTGTGGACAGGTGTCTTTTATACTGATAACAAGTTTAAACAGCTGCCATTATTACAGGTAATGAGTGGACGACAGAGGAGTCTCTTAAAGAAGAAATTACAAGTCTGTGAGAGCCAGAAATCTTGCATGTGTTTAAATGACTACATACTTATTTTCCACCATAATATGCAAATAAAATCTTGCAAAATCAGACAAGCTGATTTTCTGGATTTATTTTCTCATTTTGGCTCTCCTAGTTTTGGTCTACTTGTGATGTCAATTACAGGCCTCTCTCATCTTTTTAAGTGGGAGAACTTGCACAATTGGTGGCTGACTAAATACTTTTTTCCCCACTGTATACCAGGATGGGCCCATGATCGGGAACATACATACCAGGATGGAGGACATATATAGCAGGATGGAGCCCAATAATATGGGTGATAAAGGTAATTCTTTGGGATGCACAAAATATAATAGGGTAATTCAGTGTTGATGTGACTATTGGCACGGAGAAACCTTGTGTTGATGTTACTAAGGGGAACAGATGCAAAGAACAACCACTGTGTAGGTACTATAAACTTAGGGTGAGGACTGTCTGCTGTGAGCATTATTGCTTACTACAAAGCTTCTCTACATTACTCTTGCTCTGGAACAAAAAAAAGATCTGTGAATTGAAACAACAGATTTGCACCGATCAACTAGATCTGATCTTTAATAAATGGGCTAATACAACTTTGATATCGATTTTAAATTAGCATAGGTTATTGAGAGCTCCTATAATATGCTTTAATGTTTCAATAAAGCATCACTTACTTGTCGAACTGCAAAATTCCCTGGTGATCCAGAAAACCTTTCAATCAGCATAGGCTTTAAATCAGTTTTCCACATTTGAGAAATGTCTGTTTGGGATAGAACACGCCGCACATCAGCTGTGCGCAAAACCAAAGGGCGATGTGAATTCTGCAAAAAAAAGAAGAATTAAAAAATAAAATTAATAATTTATTAGGCTATTTATTAGGCTGGAGTCACACTAACATACAACTTGTGCGACGATCGTATCGCAGTGCCTGGACAGGCCATCGGTTCTCCTGAATTGAGCATGCCAGCTTTATGTTTATCTATGAAGCTGACACACTCGGTTAAGGAAAATGAAAGATCTGTCCAGTCAATGTGATGAGATCCTCACACAAGTCATACGGTCAAGTGACTCTAGCCTAAAGCGGGCTTTACACACTGCGACATCGCTAATGCGGAGTCGTTGGGGTCACGGAATTTGTGACGCACATCCGGCCGCATTAGCGATGCCGTTGCGTGTGACACCGATAAGCGATTTTGCATCGTTGCAAAAAACGTGCAAAATCGCTAATCGGCGACAAGGGGGTCCATTCTTAAAAATCGTTACTGCAGCAGTAACGAAGTTGTTCCTCGTTCCTGCGGCAGCACACATCGCTGCGTGTGACACCGCAGGAACGAGGAAGCTCCCCTTACCTGCCTCCCGGCCGCTAAGCGGAAGGAAGGAGGTGGGCGGGATGTTACGCCCCTCCGCTGCTATTGGGCGGCGGTTCAGTGACGCTTCAGTGACGTCGCTGTGACACCGCACGGACCGCCCCCTTAGAAAGGAGGCGGTTCGCCCGTCACAGCGACGTCGCCGGACAGGTAAGTATGTGTGACGGCTGTTGTGCGACACGGGCAGCGATTTGCCCGTGTCGCGCAACAGATGGGGGTGGGTACCCACACTAGCGATATCGGGACCGATATCGCAGTGTGTAAAGGAGCCTTTAGGGTACGGTTCCACTTGCGTTTTTCACGGACGAGTGCAATCCGATAAAACATCGGATTACTCTCACTCTAGTGCAAAACTATGGAGCAGTGTTGATCTGTGATTGATTTCTCATGCCATAATGGCATGCAAAAGGAGTTGCAGCTTGCTGCATTTGTGAGCAAGTCTCAGCTCATGCACCCCCATACAAGTCTATAGGTGCATATGAAACACTGCACTGCACTCGCATGTAATCTGACTGCAGTGCGATGACCGCAGAGACAGGCAGGGGAGGAGATGGGGAGAAAGTGCTCCCTCCCTCTTCTCCACAGCTATGATACGATCGCAAGATCGCATCACAGTTGCATGACTCTCGGCTGATGCTTGCAGCAGAGGGTCATTAGCATATGAAGCTGTGCGCAAGTGGAACCGTAGCCTTAGTCAATTACAACAATCAAAACTTTTGCCTTCAGCATCTAAACTCTATACACCAACCCATTCATACAATTATTAACTTATCGTTAGTTAAGTAGGAACCGGTCAAGTCCAATATGCACCCAGAACCAAGAGCAGTTCTGGGTGCATATTTCTAATCCCTGCCTAACTGTCCTATCATCTAGTAGCATACATAAAGATATTTTTAGAAAAAGATTTGTTCCCCTGACTAGCTCACCCTCTTAGCATGTTAGCACACCCACAGGGGTGTGTTAACATGCTATAAAATGCCCATTGTCCAGCGCCATTATCAGTGACATGCGTACTTGTGTCCGTTGTCACCGTCTCAGACGCTGGGTTTAGGTTCAGTGTGCATGATCAGAAGTCACCGCACTTCCGGTCATGTGCACTATAAAGCCGGGTGTACGTGTCCCACCTTCAGAGAGGTCTAGTGTGAATGACTGGAAGTTGTCCTTGAGAACTACTCCCTGCGCTCATTAGCATATCATAAAGGGTCTTTTGAAATACTTTTTCTAAAGATCTCTTTATGTATGCTACTAGATGCTGGGAGAGTTAGGCGTGGATTAGAACTACGCACCCAGAACTACTTGTGGTTCTGGGTGCATATTGGACCTGAGAGGTTCCCTTTAACAAACTTTTCCTAAACTGAAAGAACAAGCATAAATGCATTGCTCACTGACGTCACATGGAAGTGGAGAAAAATAGACAAAGAGATGGCACACAGATGAAAAATGTAAAAAAATTGTTAGCGTTTTTTGGATTTATCTTACACGCTCATCTGCAGCTACCTTAAAGCTTAAGATATTGGGTACTTAAAGGGACTCGGTCAGCACAGGATGACTGTTAAAACCAAATACAGGTGTTTGGTGCACCATGTTATGGCTAAACTTGTGATTGCACCTTCTCACCTCCTTCTTTTCAATTTATCGTCACCTTTCTCTGACTCTATGAAGCCAGAGCTGTCAATTAAACAGGGAAGGGTAGGGATAGAGCGAAAACAGGCATGTGGAAAGGTGCATTTAAATGTTTGGTCAATGAGCGCCTGTACTACGTTTGAACAATTTTCTGTGCTGACAGTTCCTTTAACCTCTTCCCGACATATGATGTACCCAGTACATGATGTTGAGTCAGCAGTTCCTGACCGACGTATTAGGTTCGTCATGGCGATCATACGGGCACAGGAGCGATCACCACCAGGACTTCGGCTTATCTGACAGCTGAGATGCGGCCCTCACAGCCAGGAGTAGTGCCTAATAGTAATCACAGCATTTAGAGGCTGGGAGGAGTGCTCTCCCTCTTCCAGGTGATCAGCACCTGGGAGATTTGATCATGGGGGCCCGTTTATTGCCATGGCAACCCAAAGTCGTCATGACAACCTCTGGGTCACACTGCTACGGCAAGCCTCTGGGATCATGGCAAGAGCATGATCGCAGAGGCTTCTGTCAGTGCAGCACAGACAGGTATAATGTATTGAAATGCTGGTGCATTGCAATACGTTATACCAGTGATCAATGTAACAAAAGTTAATTTCCAATATATCTGTTCTCAAAATAGGCTATAGTCAGCAGTGGGGTACCGCAGGGATCTGTGCTAGGACCAATTCTTTTTAATCTCTTTATTAATGACCTTGAGGATGGGATTGATAGTAAAGTGTCAGTCTTTGCTGACAACACCAAACTATGTAGGACATTAAAAACGGACCTTGATAGTACAATAGTACAAAACGATGACGCTAAGATGTCAGAATGGGCAGACACTTGGCAAATGAGATTTAATGTTGATAAATATAAAGTAATGCACCTAGGACGGAGTAATCCTATAGCTGCATATACTTTAAATGGAAGTGAACTCAGAACTACAGAACATTAGAAGGACTTGTGTATTCTGGTTACAAATAAGCTGAGCAGCAGCACTCAATGTCAGTCAGCAGCTGCAAAAGCAAACAAGATTTCAGGGTGTGTAAAAAGAGAGATTAGATCCTGTGATTCCAATGTATTGTTACCCCTCTATAAATCACTTGTAAGGCCACATCTAGAGTATGGGATCCAGTTTTGGGCTCCACATTTTAAAAAGGACATTCAGAAGTTAGAGTCAGTTCAAAGGCAGGCAACTAGATTATTGCAATGAATGGAAGGCCTCCCATATGATGAGAGGTTGAGAAAGTTGGATTTCTTTAGCTTAGAAAAAAGGCGTCTCAGAGGAGATCTCATTTATATGTATAAATACATGTGTGGTCAATATAAAGGACTGGCTCATGACTTATTCCTTCCAATAACAATACTAAAGACTAGGGGGCATACACTGCGAGTGGAAGAAAAGCGATTCCGGCAGCTAAATAGGAAAGGGTTCTTTACAGTTAGAGCAGTCAGACTGTGGAATGCCCTACCACAAGAGGTAGTAATGGCAGATACTATAACAGTTTTTAAAAAAGGGCTGGATGATTTCCTCAGTACACATAACATTGTCGGTTATAAATGACTTAATGACAAAATGTATAATTGGTGGCGGAAGGTTGAACTAGATGGACCTAGGTCTTTTTTCAACCTATGTAACTATGTGTAAATCTCTGAAAAACGTGATTCAGACAAAATTACCAAAGGAAAATTCACTGTAATGTGCCATGTGGAGTCACTTTGGTCTTTCGTCTAGCCTGTGGGCGGGTGGTTTCGATCTCTTTATGCGCCTTAGACATGCACCAAAGTGCGGTCAATAACAGTTTTATGTACCTGTGAAAAGAAGAACACGGCTGAACAGAGGTCAAACAGGGTCCAAAGTACCTCTGCTCCTCAGTAATCCAATAATGTAATGCTAGAGATCTCTTATTCATTGTTAGCATTTTAGCGTGCAGCTGTATGTGTTTTGTAGTTATGTGTTTTCAGCTAGCACCTGTTCACACCTGTTGGTTGTGCGGGTCAGTCTTTTTGATATACTGTATTTGTAGTGCATTTCTTTCTGATTGAGCACTCTGCCCTGTAACCAGGCTGTGTTCATACCCCATAACACTATAAATCCCAGGAATTTCGAGCTCCTTAGGGTTCCAATGGTAGAAATGTCAAATGACCCCTCTCTGGGACTTCTAGTGTTAAGGGCTCATTCGCATGTACCTGCTGAATTTTCTGCAGCGATTTGACAGAACATGTGCGCTTCAAATCGCTGCAGAAACACTGCATAATGGATGCAGTTTTTCTGTACAAAAAAAGCCGATTTCATGCGCTATGGCTGCTGCCCCCACCATAGACAGAGTGGGAGCTGCATCCATAGCGCATGGAATAATTGACATGCTCATTTTATAAACGCACGGATTTGGGTCAAAATTTTAGCACCCAAATCGCTGCGTTTGTGATGCCCTGGCCTATCAGGTCGTCACAGGGTATTGTGCAATCTGCCCTTCACACAATATCCTCATCCTCTTGGTTACGGATCCTTGTCTATTGGTGTTGCTAAGAGCCAAGCCAGTCAAAATCCTAAGAACACTTTGCACCACACCCACCACACACGCCATTGGGGGGCCTGAAGGGAATAGGGCCACCCACTTGGGGGGTTGGTAAGGAGAAATCTCAAAAGAAAGAAAAAGACAGATGGGGAAAGAGACAGACAGACGGGGAAAGAGACAGCTCTGGAAAAAGACAGCCGGGCAAAGAGACAGCCCTGGAAAGAGACAGCTGGGGAAAGAGACAGCCGGGGAAAGAGACAGCCGGGCAAAGAGACAGCCGGGCAAAGAGACAGCTGGGCAAAGAGACAGCCGGGGAAAGAGACAGCTGGGGAAAAAGACAGCTGGGGAAAGAGACAGCCGGGGAAAGAGACAGCCTGGGAAGGAGACATACCTGGAAAGAGACAGACCTGGAAAGAGACAGACCTGGAAAGAGACAGACCAAGACAGACGGAAAAGAGACAGACGGGGAAAGAGACAGACAGACACACACATAGAGACAGAGATAGAGAGAGACAGATGTCGCGGGCGGAGGAGGGGACGCTGAGCTCTCCCACTACTCGGGTCCGGCTGCTGCTGCCGCTGCTCGGTGGTGGCTCGAGCGGTGGGCCGGATCCCGGGGACTCGAGCGGCGTTCCTCGCCCGTGAGTGAAAAGGGTGGGGATTGATTGTGGGGATTAGATATTGTCCGTGACGCCACCCACGGTTGTGGTGAGATTGGTGACACCACCGCTGCTCTGGACGGGGGATCCCGGGAGCGATGACAGGGAGCAGCCTGGATGTTAGTTCTCCCCTCCGTGGGTAGGGGGTTGGTTGTCCCGGGGCCCGATGATGGGGTAGGGATGGATGTCAGGTGGATTACGGGGCCTGGTGAGGTGCAGGGTCGCGGGGGCAGCGCTGTACCGCACGGCACGGTGGTACTCACTCAGCCAATGATGAGGACACAGTTCTCGGTAAAACACACGGCTGGATGGACGGGTCCCACAGATGGCTGCGGTGTTGTTTCTCCCGGCAGGTTGATGGTGACTGCCTTTCCCTGCACCTATGTAGTGTAACGGTTCCAATGGGTTCCCACCGTTAACCCGCTCCCCAGCTTGGATGGGTGCTGAAGGAGCCCCTTTTGCCCGCAGGCTCTGCCCCTGGGAACTTTAGCCTTGGCGGTGACTGTGTTTCCCTCTCTCGGTTGGACGGTTGCCTTCTGTCGGGACTTGGCTGCTGGGAAACCCAGGAGGTTCCCTTCGCTAACTTATTTGGCAAATTCACGGCGACTCCTAGCCTTGCCAGGGTCCGTAAGCCCCTGCCGGATGGTGCTGGCTTCTCTTTGCGTACCGGTCCGGTACCGCTGGGCCACCGCCCGTCCACGGTCCTTACGGCTAGCTCCAATAGGCCACTCCTGCAGACGGTCACCACCGTCTGCCAACCTTGCTGATCCGTCCGGGCCACACACCCGGACCAACTTCAGGCTGCTTAACTGCCACTTTACTCCTCTCTCAACTCTACTGAAAACTGATCTGCCTGGTTTTCCCGCCTCCAGGACTGTGAACTCCTCGGTGGGCGGGGCCAACCGCCGGGGCCACCCCCCTGGTGTGAACATCAGCCCCTGGAGGAAGGCAACAAGGGTTTGTGTCTGACTTCGGTGTGCCTGACCGGGAGTGTGGTGTGTGTAGGTGTTGTTATCTGTGGCCCCTGGCTTGTCCAGGGCGCCACACAGACAGACACAGAGATGGAGATCGATAGACTGATACATATACAGACAGAGATAGAAATAGTCAGACAGACATAGATACAGACAGACAAGGAAAGAGACAGACAGAGAGACAGACAGACAGCGACACACAGACAGAGACTGGGAGAGAGACAGAGACAGTCATTATCCCGGGCAACGCCCGGGTACTACAGCTAATGTACCATAAAGAAAAGACTTCATGAGAGCAAATACAGAGGGTTCACCACAAGAAGCAAACCATTAACCCATTTGCGACATTGAAAGTAGCTTGCACATCTTAATGGCCAGTGTGTTCCTGACCAAGGAATTCAAGGGACATCCTCCCTTTCATGTGATCACTGTGACTGCAGCGAAAAGTGATCACATGAAGATGCCTGTTGTTTTTGTCAGCAGGGCACCTGCCACCTGCTTTTGAGACCATGGGGGAGGAGGGGTTGTCACAGCCCTTCCCTCTCCCCGCAACAACGATTGTGAAGATTGGATTTTTTTTAATCCCAAACAGCCAATCACAGCGATTCTAGTGTTTCAGGCTATGAAATAGCCTAAAACATTGAGGTTCAGCTATGATCGGTGCAGTAAAAGCAGCATAGATTGGAGCTGGACATCAGTAGCGTCACCAGCCCCAGCGTTGATTGGAGCGATCATGCAATGACATGAGATCGCTTCTATCAGAGAGCATAGACGCAGTCTGACCTCCCAGTGACTACTCTGCTCAGCCTCATTCCAGCTTGGAGATGTGTGGAGAGCGGTCACTGTGGTGTTCTGCTGCTGATCTGCTGGGCTTTGTGGTACCACAAGCTATTTTAGGCCTGTACCACCACTGCTGCTGGTGTTGCTGACTGAAGAAAGATTTTTTTTTTCCTCTTCCTGACTAGTTCCTTTTCTCTTTTCCAGTCTACCCCAATTCCTCTATCACCCCTCCCCCCCCCTCCCCTCTCCCTAACCCCTTCCCCATCCCCTCTTCTGCCGCTAAGCGCTGAACAGTACTTGATCGCTGATCAGAACTTGATCGCTTATTTTTTGTCAGATTTTTTTTCCACCCCCTCTGTGCGTGTGTCCTGCAGCTACCGAGCACTGATGAGTCATGCATATCACTGATCGGCATCCATGTTTGCTTTTGGCCAGGACTTTTTTTTTTCCTGTCCATTTTTCTCTCCCCTTTTTCCCACCTCTATGAGTGTGTTCTGCAGCCATGAAGCCACTGGTCAGTGATGCACATCACTGATTGGCATCTGTGCTTGGTTTTGGCCAGGATTTTTTTTTCCCCCCTCTTCTTTCTCCCCCCCCCCATCTGTGAGTGCCTTCTGCAGCCATTGAGCGCTGATCGGTGATGCATGCTGTTGTTAGGGGGATTTTTTTCAACAAGTGTAAAAAAAAAAACAAGATAAAAAGTAAAAGAAAACTATTTTAGATTAGTTGATAGGGCTAGATAAGGGACAGTAAAAATATGCTGAATTAATCGCCGTTTGCTACCATATTTTTTTATAAATAAAGTCAGGGTTAGTGTCAGATTAGTTGATAGGACTAGATTAGGGACAATAAAAATATACTTTAGTACAGCATTTTTTACTGAATATGAGTCAAGACACCAGCATCAGTCAGTTGTAGGCGCTCAGTAATTATTTTTTTTTACCAATGTCCATTTAGTAATTGTAGGTTCAGATTTGTAGTGGAAAAATCTTGTAGTACTTTTAGTTTGTTTTACTCCATAGAGTAACGTTTAGCTGCGGGTGCTCAGTAACTTTTTTAGTTGATGTCCATTTATTAATTGTAATTTGTTTTTTTTACTGCATAGAATAACAGTTAGGCTGGAAACACATCTATGCGAGTAAAATCGGTCCGACTGGGCTGCAAAAAACTCGGCTGATTTTAGTTCACGTTAGGTCCGAGTGCAACGCAAGTGCGATGATTTTTCTGAATAAATTAATGATTTTACTAGCGTGTGTAATGCGTGTGTAATGCGTATTTTTTACTATGTCATCTGCCATTCAGCTCTGCTACATGGCCGCTGACAGCAGACACAGACAGCCATGTAGCAGAGCTGAATGGCAGATGACAGCAGACACAGACAGAGCCGCACGATCAGAATGAACTCGGGTGAACTTGACCCGACTTCATTGTCATGCTGCGGCTCTGTCTGTGCCGCGTCCTGATTAGCGGTCACCTGTGAAGGGCTCACCGGTGACCGCTAAACTCCTGAGTGACTGAAGTTAGCAGCCCTCTCTCATACTCACCGATCCCCGATCCCCGGCGCGGCGCTGCACGGCGTTCACACTGCCCTGGCGGCTTTTACTATTTTGAAAAAGCCGGCCGCTCATTAAACAATCTCGTATTCCCTGCTTTCCCCGCCCACAGGCGCCTATGATTGGTTGCAGTGAGACACGCCCCCACGCTGAGTGACAGGTGTCTCACTGCACCCAATCACAGCAGCTTCAGGCAACCCAACAATTCATCTGAGGAGAACGGAGCCTTTATGATCTGTTCCCACCCACTCCAGAATCGGGGCATTAGCACAATGAGGGGAATAGGACTTTCCAAACCAAAACGGTCCAGAAAATCCCAAGCGTGAGCCCTGAGAGCAAGCTCCCACATTTAGCCACAGTGGGGAGCGGAGCCCGGCAAGTTCCATATTACTGGGCCACCACGTTGAAGTTAAACTTAGTGCCAGGAGGCAAGTCACGGATCACCAGGAAACACTATAGGGGACGGGACCCGGACAAGCTCCCCTCAGCAGCAGCGGCACCCAGAGAGTTGGTTTACCCAGTTGTCAGCGTCTGCTTATTGACTGAGTGAGTACGAGAGTGACCCCTGCATCCCACGGCACCCCACATCGAGTCCCGGGGCATCCCCCCTACCCGTGGAGGGCTACGACACCATGCTGCCTCACTTCATCACCCCGGGTACTCCCAACGGCAGTGGCGGTACTTCCAAATTACCATACACCACGGGTGGCATCACAAATTATATCAATTCCCCTGTAAATACCCCCTTTCATTTGAGTTGCCACACGGAGACCCTCGAGCCACAGCGGACCCGGATCCGAGCAGCTTGGCTGCTTCCACGGGGATGGCACATTTGCTTTACTGAACATGCCCAGAAACCACCCTGGCATGATCACAGAGTCTCTCTCTCTCTCTCAACCCTCAACCCTCACCCTTCCACAGCGGCATGAGCATTTGCAGGCTGTCAGGTTGAGTTCCACTGACTCCCGATCACATGACTCTAATGCCCGCCCATAAACTGCAAGTTAAAGTATCCCGTCAAATAACAATTGCCTTTGCATGCGTTCAACAGGATCCAGTCATATGCGGTTTGAGTTTTTTTGATGTACGTCAAAAGCATGTTAAAAAAAATGTAGTGTGAAAGTACCCTTATCAACCTCACACCAGAAAATTATGAGCTGCAGATTCCTGATTTTGTGGCCCATAAAGGAATCCAATTTGACACTGCTGGCCTCACAGAAATTGACTTTTTCAGTCTTTTTCTCCTAAGATTTTGTAAATTTTATGGTGTTTCAAACAAATTTGTGTGCCCAACAATTTCTTGTCAAGACTGCACTTCATAATTTGCTAATTGGACTCCCATTGAGGCCTAAAACACACTTCCGCAAAAAAAAGTCTGTGTCTCACGGTCCGTTTTTCGGGTCTGTGTTCCGTTTTTTAGGGGCGTTTCTCCAGTACGTATGGCATCCGTGTGATGGCATATGCGAGCCGTGTGTGCGTGTGTAATGTCCGTATTGACATAAAATACGTACGTGTGCTGTCCGTGTGCTGTCCGTTTTTAAAGGCCCGCATTCTTACCCAATTAACGTTGTTAATCATTCATCATGAGATACTGGTGTTTTTGTTTACCATCAATTTACCTGATAGATTGGTAACAAGTGTTTCAGATTTTGTGATTAAAAACGGACACGGACGATACGTGCTGAACATGGACATACTCCGTGTGCGGTCCGTGCAGGCACGGACCCATAGACTAAAGCGGGTCCGTGCCTGCGTGCTGCCGGCCAAAAACGGACATGTCGTCCGTGTAGAAAAGCGCACACACGTACTTACCACATGGACACACATTCCGTGTGATTTTACGTGTGTGTGCCATCTACCATTGAATAACATGGGTCTCCGTGTATCCGTGTCTCCGGTACGTGCAAATACGTACCGCACACGTACAAAAAAACGGATGTGTGTTGCGGGTCTGACACAGTAGAAATGATGAAGTTTTGGGGCCTTGCTCTTTACATGGGGTTAGAGAAGAAACCAGAACTTTGGCAATATTGATGTGTAGATGTTTTATATAACACTCCAGTATTCCGCATGACTATGCCCTGACAAATGTTTACATTACAAGGATAATGGACAGTGTCCACCCCACGAAGACCACAACTTTGACAAACTTTTCAAAGTGAGGTCAGTCATTGATCACTTCAGCAACAAATTTGCTGAAGTGTACATTCCCCAAAGGGAAATCTGTGTAAATGAGTCCCTAATCCATTTCAAGAGCAGGGTCAAATTCTGGCAATACCTACCCAGTAAGAGGGCCAGGTATGAAATTGAACTCTACAGTCATGGCCAAAAGTTTTGAGAATGCTACAAATATTAATTTTTACAAAGTCTACTGCTTAAGTTTTCCTAATGGCAATTTGCATATACTCCAGAATGTCATAAAGAGGGATCAGCTTAACAGCAATTACTTGCAAAGTCAATATTGGCTAAGAAAATGAACTTTAACCCCCAAAGCACATTTCAACATCATTGCATTTCTGCCTTAAAAGGAGCAGCTAACATTGTTTTAGTGATTGTTCCATTAACACAGGTGTGGGTGTTGATGAGGACAAGGCTGGAGATCAATCAGTCATGATTAAGTAAGAATGACACCACTGGACACTCTAAAAGGTGGCTGGTGCTTGGTATCATTGTTTCTCTTCAGTTAACCATGGTTATCTCTAAAGAAACACGTGCAGCCATCATTGCTCTTGTTACGCTCACCGAGGAGCGGCGAGCGTCCGGAGGTGGACCCACTGGACCGTGCACCGGACTCCCCTGAGAAGGCGACCAGCAGCGAACCCCTATACAGGGACTGTGCGGCACCTCCCCAGAAGGCCTAAATGCACGGCAGCCAGGAACCGGTAGTAAGAGTCTCTGTAGGGCCAGGTGTAGCAAGGTCGTGACGTCCACAGCCGGCAGGACACGGAAACTGCACCGGAGATGTTCACAGCAGGTGACGTCCGCAGCAGGTACGGCACGGATAATGTCCACGGCAGGTAGGGCACGGTGACGTCCACTGTCGGTATGAGCGGTGACGTCCACAGCAGGTACGGTACAGATAATGTCCAGGTAGGGCACGGTGACGTCCACTGTCGGTATGAGCGGTGACGTCCACAGCCGGAATGGTACGGATGGCACTACGGTGAGACAAGGGATTAGAACCAGGTATCAAGCACAGAAAACAGATAACAGCACAAGGGGTCTGGACACTGGCAAGGCTCTAATGGAAGCGTTGCTCGGGCGCCTGCTGCTGGGGGAGGTGAACCTAAATACCCATTAGGTAACAGGTGACCTCTGAAGTCACTTCCAGAAAACGGGGCATACCGCTTTAAGAAAGGGGGCGTGGCCTCGCGCGCAGCCTAGAGTCACTTACTGCAGCTCTGTGTAAGGAAGGGAGACAGGAAGAGGCTGCAGCATGCCTGGGAGCAGGACGTACATCAGGACCCGGAGTAGGAGCAGCGCCTGCAGAGCCATGGGACCGGTAACAGGAAGGCCGTCGCTGCCTGGGGCTATGACTGGGACTGGGCACATGTGAGGGAGCGCGCCCCCCACGGGGTCTGGTGGGACCAGGCGCTACAGTACCCCCCCCGAAGACACCCCCTCCTCAGGAAGCTCCGGAGGAGACGAGGAGCATCCACGTCCTCCGCAGGTACCCACGTCCTCTCCTCAGGACCGAACCCCTTCCAGTCTACCAGATAGTAGGTTCTACCTCGGACCTCCTTAGCCGCAAGGATGGCTTTTACCTCATAGACGTCGTCATCACCAACAGGAGGAGGCGTATTACCAGGATCACTGTGGAAACGGCTCAGGACCACCGGCTTGAGGAGGGACACATGGAAGGAGTTCGGGATGCGAAGTGTAGACGGCAGCTTCAACTTGTAGGACACCTCATTGATCCGTCGGAGCACTTCAAAGGGACCAATAAAGCGGGGACCCAGCTTGTAGGATGGCATCTTCAGGTGGACATACTTGGATGAGAGCCAGACTTTATCTCCGGGTTGAAAGAAAGGAACATCCAGACGGTTCTTGTCGGCGTGTTTCTTCATGCGGATGGAGGAACGTTCCAGAGTCGACTTGGTCTCAGCCCAGATGGCGGAGAAGGACCTCACGAGGTCATCAGCTGCAGGGATGCCTGAAGAACATGTCACAGGACACGGCACTTTAGGTCGCTGTCCATAAATCACATGGAACGGAGATTTAGCAGAGGACTCACTTTCATGGTTGTTATAGGAGAACTCGGCCCATGGAAGCAGTTTGACCCAGTTGCTGTGGTGTTCGTCCACGAAGTGGCGGAGATAGTTAGTCAAGACTTGGTTAATGCGCTCCACTTGCCCATTGGACTGAGGGTGGTAGGCAGAAGAAAAGTCCAATTGAACATCCATCATTTTGCAGACTGCTCTCCAAAACCGAGCGGTGAACTGGACCCCTCTGTCGGACACGATATGGAGAGGCAAGCCGTGAAGCCGGAAGATATGTTAAATGAATAATTCAGCAAGAACCGGAGCGGACGGTAGCCCGGAGAGTGGTGTGAAGTGGGCCATCTTGGAGAACCGGTCCACCACCACCCAGATGACTGTGCAGCCAGACGATTTTGGCAGGTCCGTGATGAAATCCATGCCGATATGTTGCCAGGGAGCGGATGGTACGGGTAAAGGAAGCAAAGGGCCCGCTGGAAGAGTCTTCGGGACCTTGTTCCGGGCACAGGAGGAACTGGATGAAACAAAGTCCTGGACGTCTTGACGTAGCCCTGGCCACCAGTAATATCAGGATATCAATTGCAGAGATTTCTTTTGACCCACATGACCTGCTATTCGGGAAGAGTGTCCCCACCGGAGTACGCGTTCCCTATCGACCTCAGCAACAAACGTCTTACCGGGAGGAAGGTGGTGCATGTCAACTGGTGCCGCCATTAGCTTGGAAGGTTCAATGATGTGCCGAGGTTCATCTTCCTGATCCTCTAACAGGAATGATCGAGACAGCGCATCGGCCTTCAGGTTCTTCTCGGCTGGACGGAAATGCAGAACAAAATCAAAGCGGGCAAAGAATAATGACCATCGGGCCTGTCGGGGGTTTAGCCTGTTGGCTGTCTGGAGATATGCCAGATTCTTGTGGTCAGTATAGATGGTAACTGGATGTAATGACCCTTCCAGCAGGTATCGCCACTCTTCCAGGGCCAGCTTGATTGCCAGCAACTCACGGTCTCCGATTGAGTAGTTTCGTTCTGCTGGGGAGAAAGCCTTAGAAAAGAAGCCACAGCTTACTGTCTTACCCTCTGACGTTTTCTGTGTAAGAACCGCACCGGCTCCGGATGAGGAGGCATCTACCTCAAGGATAAACGGCTTGTTAGTGTCGGGTCTGTGTAAGGCTGCAGCAGAAGCGAAGGCTCGTTTAAGGGACATGAATGATTCTTCAGCTTCCAGGGTCCATTTCTTAGGGTTCTCCCCTTTGCGAGTGAGAGAGGATATGGGACGCACCAGAGACGAGAAGTGTGGAATGAATTGCCGGTAATAGTTGGCGAATCCCAGGAATCGCTGGATAGCCTTCAACCCTTCCGGACGGGACCAATTCAGTACGGCTGATACCTTATCGGGGTCCATCTTTAGGCCAGTATCAGAGACTATGTGGCCAAGGAAGGGTAGCGAGGTCTGCTCAAACAGGCATTTCTCGAGTTTGGCGTAAAGGCGATTCTCTCTCAATCTCCGCAGGACAAGACGGACATGTCTTCGGTGGGTATGCAAGTCCGGAGAGAAGATAAGGATGTCGTCTAAATACACAACCACACAGGTGTATAGAAGGTCACGGAAGATGTCATTCACGAACTCCTGGAAGACCGCTGGAGCGTTACTGAGCCCGAAGGGCATCACTCGATATTTATAGTGCCCGTCCCGAGTGTTGAATGCAGTCTTCCATTCGTCTCCCGACCGAATGCGGACCAGATTGTACGCACCCCGGAGATCTAATTTGGAGAAGATCTTGGCACCTTGAAAGCGGTCAAACAGTTCCGGTATCAGGGGTAGCGGGTATCTGTTCTTAAGCGTGATCTTATTCAATCCGCGGTAGTCAATGCAAGGCCGTAGACCCCCGTCCTTTTTCCCCACAAAGAAGAAGCCCGCTCCGGCAGGAGAGGAGGATTTTTGGATGAAGCCTCGTGCTAGATTTTCCTTTATGTAATCAGGCATGACTTGGGTCTCTTCTCGGGACAGAGGGTAGATGCGCCCACGCGGAGGGGTTGCCCCGGGGAGCAGGTCGATGGGACAATCGTAGGGTCTGCGTGGCGGCAACGTCTCAGCCTCCCTCTTGTCAAAGACATCGGCATAGGCCCAACAGGCAGGGGGTAACCCGGGAAGGGTGACCGGTTCAACGGGTCGGTGCGGAGGATGCACTGGTTTCAGGCAGTTGCTGTGGCAAGACGCACCCCATTGCAGGATGTCTCCAGAATCCCAGTCCAGTACTGGCTTGTGCGACCGAAGCCAGGGTATTCCCAGTAGTAGGGCATGCGTCATGCCAGGGAGTACGTGGAAGGCGATGGTTTCAGAGTGTAGCAACCCCACTTGCATAGTACAGTTCTCCGTGATGTACCGGATGGGTTCGGATAGCGGTTTTCCATCCACGGAAGAAAGACTGATCGGGGTAGCAAGACATCGGACGGGAATCTGGTGTAGGTCCACCACGGATTGTTGGATAAAGTTCCCGGCAGAGCCTGAATGTAGGAACGCATGCTCTGACAACCGGATGGAACCACAGGACAGGGATACAGGTACATGGAGAAAAGGAGAGGACTTGGCAGGACCTAGGGTGGCCTCTCCGATGGACCCTAGGCTCTGTAGCTTCCCGGCTTTACTGGACAGTCCTGAATCAGATGTTTGGCACTTCCGCAGTAGAAGCACTCTTCTGCCATTCTCCGATTCCTCTATCGCAGTCTGGACTCACTGACGCGATCGACCTCCATGGGCTCATGCGGAGCAGTAGGCCGGGTAGAGGGAGGTGACATCGGCCTTTGGAAGGTGGGCGCAAGGCGCGGGGTTCTTCTCGCCCGGGTGACTTCTCTGGCATGCTCTTGGAAACGGAGATCAATACGGGTAGCCAGAGAGATCAGCTCTTCCAGGGTGGTAGGTACATCCCGGCCGGCCAGTTCATCCTTGATTTTACCGGATAACCCTTCCCAGAAGGCAGCTATCAAGGCGTCATTGTTCCACTTGAGTTCGGAGGACAGAGTGCGGAATTCGATTGCATACTGTCCCACGGTGAGATTCCCCTGGTGGATTCTCATGAGCGAAGAGGCAGTAGACGAGAGACGGCCTGGCTCATCGAACACCTTACGGAAGGTGGTCAGAAAGACGGACAGGACTTGAACAACGGGTCATTCCTCTCCCAGAGCGGATTCATCCAAGCCAGAGCCTGACCAGTCAGATGAGACATGATAAATGCGATTTTCGAGCGATCAGTCGCTTGCTGCAGCGGCGACAGCTCAAAGTGCAGGGAGCACTGGTTTAAGAAACCGCGACACAAACGGGGATCCCCTCCATACATGGGTGGGGAGGCCAGGCGGGAAGGAGACATGCATGTCGATAATCCCGCAGAGTCGGGGGTTGTTGAGGAGGCCGGATTCTGCAGGGCGTATAGATGGGAATCCACGGACGCCATATATTCGGCCATGCGTCTCTTGGCCTCATGCTGGCGGGACAGTTCCTTCTGTAGTTCACTTAACTGGGAGCCGTCGGAGGATCCGGAGGTTTGCATGGATGCCAGACGGGATTCCACAGACTTCATGTGAGCCACTAATCTTGCTTGGGTCTCGCGTTGGCGGGAGAGCTCCTGTTGCAGGTCAGTCAGCGGGTTAACCTTGATCCCGGCGGAGTCCATGGCCCGAGCAAACTGTTACGCTCACCGAGGAGCGGCGAGCGTCCGGAGGTGGACCCACTGGACCGTGCATCATGAGATACTGGTGTTTTTGTTTACCATCAATTGACCTGATAGATTGGTAACAAGTGTTTCAGATTTTGTGATTAAAAACGGACACGGACGATACGTGCTGAACATGGACATACTCCGTGTGCGGTCCGTGCAGGCACGGACCCATAGACTAAAGCGGGTCCGTGCCTGCGTGCTGCCGGCCAAAAACGGACATGTCGTCCGTGTAGAAAAGCGCACACACATACTTACCACATGGACACACGTTCCGTGTGATTTTACGTGTGTGTGCCATCTACCATTGAATAACATGGGTCTCCATGTATCCGTGTCTCCGGTACGTGCAAATACGTACCGCACACGTACAAAAAAACGGATGTGTGTTGCGGGTCTGACACAGTAGAAATGATGAAGTTTTGGGGCCTTGCTCTTTACATGGGGTTAGAGAAGAAACCAGAACTTTGGCAATATTGATGTGTAGATGTTTTATATAACACTCCAGTATTCCGCATGACTATGCCCTGACAAATGTTTACATTACAAGGATAATGGACAGTGTCCACCCCACGAAGACCACAACTTTGACAAACTTTTCAAAGTGAGGTCAGTCATTGATCACTTCAGCAACAAATTTGCTGAAGTGTACATTCCCCAAAGGGAAATCTGTGTAAATGAGTCCCTAATCCATTTCAAGAGCAGGGTCAAATTCTGGCAATACCTACCCAGTAAGAGGGCCAGGTATGAAATTGAACTCTACAGTCATGGCCAAAAGTTTTGAGAATGCTACAAATATTAATTTTTACAAAGTCTACTGCTTAAGTTTTTCTAATGGCAATTTGCATATACTCCAGAATGTCATAAAGAGGGATCAGCTTAACAGCAATTACTTGCAAAGTCAATATTGGCTAAGAAAATGAACTTTAACCCCCAAAGCACATTTCAACATCATTGCATTTCTGCCTTAAAAGGAGCAGCTAACATTGTTTTAGTGATTGTTCCATTAACACAGGTGTGGGTGTTGATGAGGACAGGGCTGGAGATCAATCAGTCATGATTAAGTAAGAATGACACCACTGGACACTCTAAAAGGTGGCTGGTGCTTGGTATCATTGTTTCTCTTCAGTTAACCATGGTTATCTCTAAAGAAACACGTGCAGCCATCATTGCTCTTGTTACGCTCACCGAGGAGCGGCGAGCGTCCGGAGGTGGACCCACTGGACCGTGCACCGGACTCCCCTGAGAAGGCGCCAGCAGCGAACCCCTATACAGGGACTGTGCGGAGCCTCCCCAGAAGGCCTAAATGCATGGCAGCCAGGAACCGGTAGTAGGAGTCTCTGTAGGGCCAGGTGTAGCAAGGTCGTAACGTCCACAGCCGGCAGGACACGGAAACTGCACCGGAGATGTTCACAGCAGGTGACGTCCGCAGCAGGAACGGCACGGATAATGTCCACGGCAGGTAGGGCACGGTGACGTCCACTGTCGGTATGAGCGGTGATGTCCACAGCAGGTACGGCACAGATAATGTCCACGGTAGGTAGGGCACGGTGACGTCCACTGTCGGTATTAGCGGTGACGTCCACAGCCGGAATGGTACGGATGGCACTACGGTGAGACAAGGGATTAGAACCAGGTATCAAGCACAGAAAACAGATAACAGCACAAGGGGTCTGGACACTGGCAAGGCGCTAATGGAAGCGTTGCTCGGGCGCCTGCTGCTGGGGGAGGTGAACCTAAATACCCATTAGGTAACAAGTGACCTCTGAGGTCACTTCCAGAAAACGGGGCATACCGCTTTAAGAAAGGGGGCGTGGCCTCGCACGCAGCCTAGAGTCACTTACTGCAGCTCTGTGTAAGGAAGGGAGACAGGAAGAGGCTGCAGCATGCCTGGGAGCAGGACGTACATCAGGACCCGGAGCAAGAGCAGCGCCTGCAGAGCCATGGGACCGGTAAGAGGAAGGCCGTCGCTGCCTGGGGCTATGACTGGGACTGGGCACATGTGAGGGAGCGCGCCCCCCACGGGGTCTGGTGGGACCAGGCGCTACAGCTCTGCACAAAAATGGCCTAACAGGGAAGAGTATCGCAGCTACAAAGATTGCACTTCAGTCAACAATCTATCGCATCATCAAGAACTTCAAGGAGAGAGCTTCCATTGTTGCCAAAAAGGCTCCAGGGCGCCCAAGAAGGACCAGCAAACGCCAGGACCGTATCTTAAAACTGTTTCAGCTGCGGGATCGGACTACCAGCAGTGCCGAGCTAACTCAGCAATGGCAGCAGGCTGGTGTGAGTGCTTCTGCATGCACTGTGAGGCGGAGACTGCTTGAGCAAGGCCTGGTTTCAAGGAGGGCAGCAAAGAAGCCACTTCTCTCCAGAAAAAACATCAGGGACCGACTGATATTCTGCAAAAGGTACAAGGAGTGGACTGCTGAGGACTGTGGTAAAGTCATTTTCTCAGATGAATCCCCTTTTCGATTGTTTGGGACATCTGGAAAACAGCTTATTAGATGAAGAAGAGGTGAGCGCTACCACCAGTCTTGTCTCATGCCAACTGTTAAGCATCCTGAAACGATTCATGTGTGGAGTTGCTTCTCAGCCAAGGGAATCGGTTCACTCACAGTCTTGCCTAAAAACACAGCCATGAATAAAGAATGGTACTAGAATGTCCTCCAAGAGCAACTTCTCCCAACTGTCCAAGAGCAGTTTGGCGCTCAACGATGCCTTTTCCAGCATGATGGAGCACCTTGCCATAAAGCAAAGGTGATCACTAAATGGCTCATAGAACAAAACATAGAGATTTTGGGTCCATGGCCTGGAAACTCCCCAGATCTTAATCCCATTGAGAACTTGTGGGCAATCATCAAGAGACGGGTGGACAAACAAAAACCAACAAATTCTGGCAAAATGCAAGCATTCTTTATGCAAGAATGGACAGCTATCAGTCAGGATTTGATCCAGAAGTTGATTGAGAGCATTCCTGGGAGAATTGCAGAGGTCCTGAAGAAGAAGTGTCAACACTGCAAATATTGACTTGCTGCATTAACTCATTCTAACTGTCAATATAACCTTTTGGTACTCATAATATGATTGCAATTATATTTCTGTATGTGATGTAAACATCAGACAAACACAATTAAAAACCAGAGGGCAACAGATCATGTGAAAATATAATTTTGGTGTCATTCTCAAAACTTTTGGCCATGACTGTACAAGCTGTGCAAGAGTACCTCAGAGTACACCCACAGGTTTAGGGCTTATGAAGGAAAAGACACCCAGCTTCAACCGCTGAATGTTCCCCTGTCCTGGGAGTGAGTGGAAAAAATTGGGTGGCATTTGGTGCACCCACTGCTGGATCAGGGTTATCACCTGTACAAAGACAACTTTTGCACCAGCATCCCACTGTCCAAAGCCCTCTCTACCAGAGCTACCCCACCTTGCGGTACTGTGTGCAAAAATCAGAGCGGACTTCCTAGGATGCTAAGTGGGCAGCTGCGCAGAAAGGTCGAGATCAGAGACCAATGTAACGACACCATGCTTGTGGTCAGTACAAGGGCAAGAGGGATGTCCTTTTATTGACCACAATCTATAATGATGGCAGCAACAACACCACTGCACGGGGTTCTTCAACACATGTACACAAACCAAACAGTGTCCTGGGGGTAAATAAAAACATGGGGGGATTTGATCTCTCTGATCAAGTCCTCCAGCCCTACAGTGCCATGCGAAAAGCTAATGTGTGGTACAAGAAGCTGGCCGTGAACACTGTACATATGGCACTGAATAATGCTTATGTGCTATCACAATGTGCAGGCCAGACTGGTACTTTTTCCTTCAGTTCCACGGGGAAGTGATCAAGGCACTGATATTTTTAAATCAGGAAGGAGCGGGCCCCAATAGTTCTGGAACTGAATGTGTTTGTGTTGTACCAGGGCAACATTTCCCAAGTGAGATACCGTGTTTTTCCAAAAATAAGCCCTCCTTCAAAAATAAGCCCTAGTGAGAATTTTCAGCATTTTCGGAGCAAGGCTTAAATATAAGCCCTCCCCCAAAAATAAGCCCGAATCACGGTTCAATAATGAAGTGTCCTGCAGCTAAAAAAGTTACAGACACTGCAGGACACTTCATTATAGACAGCGAGACACCCCGTAATCATACTCCTCAGATGCCGAGCAGAGGACCTGTAGTGATCGCACACCTACACACATCAGATCTCACCTCCACACACATCCGATTTCACACCCACACACATCCCATCTCACACACAAACATCGGATCACACACACAAACATCGGATCGCACACACAATTAGATCACACACATAATCAAATCGCACACATAATCAGATCACGCGCACACACATTGGATTGCACACATACTCACCACATCCAGTGACACCGATTTCTTCTCGTCAGCAGAATCCTGAGAGGCTGTGCAGTGGAGCACAAGGACCTGCCGCAATGCTTTCTTACAGGACCTGCGGGACACATGTGACTTCCTCCCATCATTCCCTGCGGCCGGAGTATTCTTTAACGCTGGATGTGATTAGTGTGTGTGTGTGTCAGCGTCAGCGATCTGCTGTGTGTGAGTGTGTGTATGTATATGTCACCGATCTACTGTGTGTCAGCGATCTGCTGTGTGCGTGTGTGTATGTGTCAGCGTTCTCCTGTGTGTGTGTGTCAGCGATCTGCTGTGTGTGAGTGTATGTATGTGTCAACGATCTGCTGTGTGTGCCGCCCCTGCAGTAGTCGAACTGCTAGGATTCGGGGTCGCTGTGGCTCGAGGGTCTCCGGACCCGGCGGCTTGCGGCCACTTCGAAGTGTAAAAGGGGGGATATTTACAAGGGAGAGTTCGTGACGCCCCCCATGGTTCGCGGTAAGGTGCGTACCGCCGCTGCCGATGAGAGTACCCGGGGGAGATGAAGCGGGGCAGCCAGGTGATGTTCCCTCCACGGGTAGGGGAGATCCCGGGACTCTAGAGGATAGGTGGAGGATGGCGTGGTGAGGACTGTGTGGGCAGGCAGGACGCAGGGAGAGCAGTGTACTCACTCGAGCTTTGTGGATGTTGGTGCAAAATATATATATGACCCTTAAAAAGTTCAATTTTTATTAATTTACGCTAAAATCCAAACCCAGTGTATATCAAAAATTTAGAAAAAGAGAAAGGGAGGAGGGTAAAGTTCTCACCCTAAAATGCACCTCCCTCCTGTCCACTACCTACCGCGGAGGTCGGCACCCTAAATCTGATACGAATGTGGCGCCCCCACTCAACGGTGGCTGTCCCTGTAGAAGCCCTAATAGGCCCTTGCACCAGTCATGAAAATCAAGGACAGATAGGCAGGATATGCTTTGTATATATAGTGGACAGGCTAGACAGAAACACACACATATCCCTCCAATATTACAGATGTCGAATGAAGGATAATAGGTATATATAGAGGGGTCCTAAACTGTACATAGTCAGACAGGACCTCATCCTTTCTTTCAATCCGGTGAGGGGTCAGATCTTATGGATAAAGGTTCTGATACCCCAAGTGTGAACTAACCTCTGGTTGCAACCCTCTATCCTCTAGATCAAGAGGTCTGAGAGAAAAAAAAACAAAAAAAAAAACTATCACAGTAGTAAGCAAATGATTACACCTATAAGATAAAGTGCCAAGTGCATGATGCAAAAATGCTACTGTAATGTAATGTACAAGAGTCCCAACTCGCATCTCATGCAGAAAAAGTGCAATTGTGTACTAAAGTGCAAATGCTAGCATATAAAGTGCTGATACATATCGTGCAATGGGACTCTGAGCAACCATTTGGTAGGAATAGAGGTAGTCATAAAATACTTATCTTATGGAGGTAACATGCATGTTTCAGCGATGCCTCTATAGTGCCTCAACGCGTTTCCCCATCAGTGGATCATCAGGAGGCTTGATAGGTGATGTGTCAGGCGTCAGCAGGATAGCATGATATCATGATAGAAGGGGGGAACCCGATGGATGTTGGTGCAACCATGAAGCAGACTCTGACACAGAAGTAAACCAAGTCTCTGGGTGCCGCTGCCACTCTGGGGAGCTCATCTGGGAATCCGTCCCCACTGGTACTGTCTGGTGGAATGGAACCTGCACATGTATATAGATGTTTCTGAGTGACCCCTCAGCCTGAAGCTGTCGGGGTCACGCTCTCTATATTTAAATAGGGGAGCTGTGCTCTCGATGGCTGACACTTGGGATTTCTGTAGGCCGCATAAGCTGGAAAGCCCTATTCCCCTCGATGTGTTGGTGCCTTCGATCTCTGAGCTCTTGGGGAAAAAGTTCATAAAGAGACAATCCTCCACAGGTGAATTACCAAGTTGCGTGAAGCTACGCCCTGATCTAGGTTCCTGTACCCTGCCGTGCTCGGTACCGGTTCGGTTACTGGACTACCGGTGCTGACCGTTCTCCAAAACTAAGTCGAAAAGGCACCCTTTTCGAATACCCTGCAACCGGGCAGCTCCTCACTCTCAGAGAGCTACTACTCGACTGACTATGTCCCTCTCACCAGTCTGCCTGACCCCTAGGCGGGTGGCCATTTTCCAGCTAGACCACCAATTGGTGTGCCTGACAGGGTGTGGTGTGAGGTGTGGCTAGGATTTGAGTGCTGATGGAAGACAATACCAGAGTTAGGATCCCAGAACCATGGAGGATGACCTCTGCACCATAAGAGAAAGGAGTGCAGTTCCCTGTGACACCCTGATGAGGTGAGGGGTGTCACATGTGTGTGTGTGTGTGTGTGTGTGTGTGTCAGCGATCTGCTGTGTGTGAGTGTCTGTATGTGTCAGCAATCTGCTGTGTGTGTTTGTGTGTGTGTGTGTGTATGTGTCAGCGATCTGCTGTGTGTGTGTATGTGTCAGCGATCTGCTGAGTGTGAGTGTGTGTATGTGTCAGCGATCTGCTGTGTGTGAGTGTGTGTCAGCAATCTGCTGTGTGTGAGTGTGTGTCAGTGATCTGCTGTGTGTGAGTGTGTGTGTCAGTGATCTGCTGTGTGTGAGTGTGTCAGCCAGAAGCAGGAGAGGACGGCGTGCAGCACCCACCAGAGATCACAGGGAGGACCTGGGAGCCATGCAGACATTTGGGTCTGGTAAGTATGAGTCTCCTGGGCAGTGGGGGTCTGCTTTTTTGGGGGGTAAACTTACCCCCCAACCGTGTTTCTCCAAGAATAAGACTTCCTCCAAAAATAAGCCCTAGTGCTTTTTTGGGGGGCAAAATAAATATAAGACAGTGTCTTATTTTTGGAAAAACACGGTACCTCAAACAGCAAAGAAAGGAAGGTCGCAAAAAAAAATGCCGAATGTGCTACAGAAGGGGGATAAGAAAATACACCACTTGGCAATGTGACACCTGCCCTGACAAACCCGGCCTCTGTATAAAACAGTGTTTCAAAGTCTACAACACATCCATGAACTACTAAATTTATTTCTAAACAACTCATATTTGCCAACCTGACGTGCTCTACGCAACTCACATTTGCCAATCTGACATACACTACACAACTCAGTTATGCCAAGCTGACAGGAGAAATTATACAACAAGTTTTGGGGTCCATTCTCCTGCTACCCTTGTAAAAATGAAATATTTTGGAGCTCAAACAACATTTTTGTGGGAAAGAATAAATTGTTTAATTTTTACAGTTCAATATTGTAAAATTCTGTGAAGCACCTGGGGGTTCAGGGTGCTCACCACACATCTAGATATGTTTCTTGAGGGGTTTAGATTCCAAAATGGGGTCACTTGTGGGAGGTTGCCACTGATTAGGCACATCAGAGGCTCTTCGAACACAACATGGCAACAACTAATGATTCCAGTCAATTTTAAGCTTGAAAAGTCAATTGGCATTTCTTCTCTTCCGAGCCCTGACATGACCCAAACAGTAGTTTTCCCTCACATATAGGGTATCGGTATAGTTAGGTGAAATTGCACAACATATTGTATGGCGCAGTTTTTTCTGTTACCCTTGGGAGAATAAAAATGTTAGAGCTAAAAGAACATTTTTGAGGGAAAAATGTGATTATTTTTATTTTCACGGCTCAACATTCTAAAATTCTGTGACGCGCGTGGGGGTTCAAGGTGCTAACCACACATCTAGATAAGTTCCTTGAGAGTTCTAGTCTATTAATACTATTTAGGCACATTAGGGGCTCTCCAAATGCAACATGGCGTCCACTAACGATTCCAGCCATTTTTGCGTTTGAAAAGTCAAATGTCGCTCCTTCTCTTTCAAGCCCTGAAATACACCCAAACAGTAGTTTTCCACCACATATGAGGTATGCAAGTGAAAGGATTTTATCGGTGTGGGGGATCCAGATGTAATGTGTGTCCTTTTGCCCAAAATGGAAAAACTGTGATTTCACTTCCTTCTGGTAAGGCGCATACGATAAAATTCTTTCATCAATTGTGATACAGACCATGCGATTGATTGTGCTGAATGTGCAACATGTGAATTGCGTTATGTCGGATATACTTCTCGTAAAATAAAAAAACGTGTGGCTGAACACATTGCAAACATTAGTAATGGCAATGCTTCACACTCAGGAGCTGCCAAACACTTTATAACTGCACATAGGAGAAGGTTGGACAGCTCCTCTTTTTTGCTACTGAAAAGAAGGGAATTTTGTTACTTACCGTAAATTCCTTTTCTTCTAGCTCCTATTGGGAGACCCAGACGATTGGGTGTATAGCTACTGCCTCCGGAGGCCACACAAAGCATTACACTAAAAAGTGTAAGGCCCCTCCCCTTCTGGCTATACACCCCCAGTGGGATCACTGGCTCACCAGTTTTAGTGCAAAAGCAAGAAGGAGGAAAGCCAATAACTTGGTTAAACAAATTCACTCCGAGTAACATCGGAGAACTGAAAAACCGTTCAACATGAACAACATGTGTACCCGAAAAAACCCAAAAATCCCGAAGGACAACAGGGCGGGTGCTGGGTCTCCCAATAGGAGCTAGAAGAAAAGGAATTTACGGTAAGTAACAAAATTCCCTTCTTCTTCGTCGCTCCATTGGGAGACCCAGACGATTGGGACGTCCAAAAGCTGTCCCTGGGTGGGTAAATTAATACCTCAAGTCAGAGCTGCAAAACAGCTCTCCCCTACGAGGAGGCAACCGCCGCCTGCAGGACTCTTCTACCTAGGCTGGCGTCCGCCGAAGCGTAGGTATGCACCTGATAATGTTTGGTGAAAGTGTGCAGACTCGACCAGGTAGCTGCCTGGCACACCTGTTGAGCCGTAGCCTGGTGTCGTAATGCCCAGGACGCACCCACGGCTCTGGTAGAATGGGCCTTCAGCCCTGATGGAACCGGAAGCCCAGCAGAACGGTAGGCCTCAAGAATTGGTTCTTTGATCCATCGAGCCAGGGTGGCTTTGGAAGCCTGCGACCCTTTGCGCTTACCAGCGACAAGGACAAAGAGTGCATCGGAGCGGCGCAGGGGCGCCGTGCGGGAAATGTAGATTCTGAGTGCTCTCACCAGATCTAACAAATGTAAATTCTTCTCATACCGATGAACTGCATGAGGACAAAAAGAAGGCAAAGAGATATCCTGATTAAGATGAAAAGAGGATACCACCTTCGGGAGAAACTCCTGAATGGGGCGCAGCACTACCTTGTCCTGGTGGAAGACCAGGAAAGGAGCCTTGGATGACAGCGCTGCTAGCTCAGACACTCTCCGAAGAGATGTGATCGCTACCAGAAAAGCCACTTTCTGTGATAGTCTAGAAAGTGAAACCTCCCTCAGAGGCTCGAAGGGCGGCTTCTGGAGGGCAACTAGTACCCTGTTCAGATCCCATGGATCTAACGGCCGCTTGTACGGGGGTACAATATGACAAACCCCCTGCAGGAACATGCGCACCTTAGGAAGCCGTGCTAGACGCTTTTGAAAAAAGACGGATAGCGCCGAGACTTGCCCTTTAAGGGAGCCGAGCGACAAACCTTTTTCTAACCCAGATTGCAGGAAAGAAAGAAAGGTAGGCAATGCAAAAGGCCAGGGAGACACTCCCTGAGCAGAGCACCAGGATAAGAATATCTTCCACGTTCTGTGGTAGATCTTAGCGGACGTGGGCTTCCTAGCCTGTCTCATGGTGGCAACGACCCCTTGGGATAATCCTGAAGACCCTAGGATCCAGGACTCAATGGTCACACAGTCAGGTTCAGGGCCGCAGAATTCCGATGGAAAAAACGGCCCTTGGGACAGTAAGTCTGGTCGGTCTGGTAGTGCCGACGGTTGGCCGACCGTGAGATGCCACAGATCCGGATACCACGCCCTACTTGGCCAGTCTGGGGCGACGAGTATGACGCGGCTGCAGTCGGATCTGATCTTGCGTAGCACTCTGGGCCAGAGTGCCAGAGGTGGAAACACATAAGGGAGCCGGAACTGCGACCAATCTTGCACTAAGGCGTCTGCCGCCAGAGTTCTGTGATCGCGAGACCGTGCTATGAAGGTTGGGACCTTGTTGTTGTGCCTGGACGCCATTAGGTCGACGTCCGGCCTTCCCCAGCGGCTACAGATTTCCTGAAACACGTCCGGGTGAAGGGACCATTCCCCTGCGTCCATGCCCTGGCGGCTGAGGAAGTCTGCTTCCCAGTTTTCTACGCCGGGGATGTGAACTGCGGATACGGTGGAGGCCGTGGCTTCCACCCACGTCAGAATCCGCCGGACTTCCTGGAAGGCTTGCCGACTGCGTGTCCCTCCTTGGTGATTGATGTATGCCACCGCTGTGGAGTTGTCCGACTGAATTCGGATCTGCTTTCCTTCCAGCCACTGCTGGAAGGCTAGTAGGGCAAGATACACTGCTCTGATTTCCAGAACATGGATCTGAAGGGTGGACTCCTGCTGAGTCCACGTACCCTGAGCCCTGTGGTGGAGAAAAACTGCTCCCCACCCTGACAGACTCGCGTCTGTCGTGACTACCGCCCAAGACGGTGGTAGGAAGGATCTTCCCTGTGATAATGAGGTGGGAAGAAGCCACCATTGCAGAGAGTCCTTCCGAAAAGGATACTTTCCTGTTCAGGGATGTTGACTTCCCGTCCCATTGGCGGAGAATGTCCCAATAAGAGGACGCAGATGAAACTGCGCAAACGGAACCGCCTCCATTGCCGCCACCATCTTCCCGAGGAAGTGCATGAGGCGTCTTAAGGAGTGCAACTGACCTTGACGGAGAGTCTGCACCCCAGTCTGTAGTGACCGCTGCCTGTCCAGCGGAAGCTTCACTAGCGCTGACAGGGTATGAAACTCCATGCCAAGATACGTTAGTGATTGGGTCGGTGACAGGTTTGACTTTGAGAAGTCGATGATCCACCCGAACGTCTGGAGAGTCTCCAGCGCAACATTCAGGCTGAGTTGGCATGCCTCTTGAGAGGGTGCCTTGACAAGTAGATCGTCCAAGTAAGGGATCACAGAGTGTCCCTGTGAGTGCAAGACTGCTACCACTGCCGCCATGACCTTGGTGAACACCCGTGGGGTTGTCGCCAGACCGAATGGCAGAGCTACGAACTGAAGATGGGCGTCTCCCATCACGAAACGTAGAAAACATTGGTGCTCTGTAGCAATCGGCACGTGGAGATAAGCATCTTTGATGTCTATTGATGCTAGGAAATATCCTTGAGACATTGAGGCAATGACGGAGCGGAGGGTTTCATCCGGAACCGCCTGGCCTCCACGTGCTTGTTGAGCAGTTTTAGGTCCAGAACGGAACGGAAAGAGCCATCCTTTTTTGGCACCACAACCAGATTGGAGGAAAACCGTGTCTTGTTCCTGAAGAGGAACAGGGATTACCACTCCTTCTGCCTGCAGAAGAGCATCGGCTCGGTGGGGAGGTGGGGACGTTCTGAAGAATCGAGTCGGAGGACGAGAACAGAACTCTGTCCTGTGCACGTGGGCACAATGTCCCTCACCCACCGGTCTGTGACCTGTGGCAGCTAAATGTCGCCAAAGGCGAGCGAGTCTGCCATCAACCGCGGATGCGGAGAGATGAGAGAGCTGAGAGTCATGAGGAGACCGCCTTGGTAGCGGTTCCTCCGGCTGCTTTCCTTGGGCGTGATTGAGCCCCCGGAAACTGAGCCCCTCTGAGGCTTTTCAGCACTTCTGGACGAGGACAATTGGGACCTGCCCGAGCTTGGGAAGGACCGAAACCTCGACTGTCCTTCCAGGACAGCATTAATAGGGTAAGTCGCAATGCAGACATTGCGAGGTTACGGACGCCCCTGCGGCACAAATTTACATATGCTCAAGACCAGCTGTGCAAGAACAGCTGAAAAGCTTAGGGTGCCCATACGGCTGTAAATGCCGGAGCAACCGACACGCCGATAGCCTCATAGACAGATTTCAACCAGAGTCCATCTGTCTGGCATCTTTAAGTGAAGTCCCATCTCCACTGCAACTATAGCTCTAGCCGCAAGCCTGGAGATTGGAGAATCCACCTTTGGACCCTGGGTCCCGCGCTTGACCAAGTCAGGGGGAAAAGGATAACGTGTATCCTTAATACGTTTGGAGAAAACGCTTATCTGGTAAGCGTGGTGTTCCTGGACTGCTTCTCTGAAGTCAGCGTGGCCAGAAAAATACTCAATATACGTTTGAGCTACTGAAATGGGACTTCTCCTGCTGTGAAGCTGACTCCTCCGCTGGGGGAGCTGAGGGAGAAAGATCCAACATTCCATTGATGGACGCTATAGGATCCTTCCTTATGGCGTCACCATCCGGTGTATCCGGATTGAGAGCGTTGTCAGGATCAAAGTCCTGATGAGCTACGTCTGCCTCATCATACAGAGAGCCTCCTGGGACCCCCCCCGGGGAACCGATTTTATTCCCAATGAGGGTGGCCAGGGAGCAATGATTTGCCCATGGCCTGTCCGGACTGCAAGTCTCTATCCCATTGCAACTCCATCCCTGTCCTTGGACAGGGTTGACAGGTGGTTCCTTTGGCCACGTCTAGTAGAGACCCCGGCTGACCAAGTGCTCCAGGGGAGCATTGCACACAATGGGGTTCAGTGCCGTGGAACAGTAAAAACAGCATCGAAAGCCTGTGTTGCTTATATGCTGCTGCCGACTAGCCATCTAGGACATAGAGCCAATAATGGCGACCGTACAATGCAATGTATAGCATACAAGCATAAAGTACAATGAACACTGCAGCACATGCAATACAAGCAGCATAGAAAGCCTGTGCCTTGGCACCCCTGCTTTTCTGCCGCTGTAGACTAGCCATCTAGGGGAATATAGCCCAGAATATCGACCATACAGTGCAATGTATAGCATACAAGCATAAGTACAAATGAACACTGCAACCCCTGCAATACAAGCAGCATAGAAAAAACCTGTGCCTCAGCACCCCTGCTTTTCTGCTGCTGTAGTCTAGTCATTCTAGGCGAAAATAGCCCAGACTAGCGACCGTACAGTGCAGTGTATAGCATACAAGCATAAATACACATGAACACTTCAGTACGTGCAATACAAGCAGCATAGAAAGCCTGTGCCTTAGCACCCCAGCTTTCCTGCTGCTGATGTGTCGCCATCTAAGAGGGCATATAGCCAAAGATAGCGACCTATGCAGTGTAAGCATAAAAATACAAATGGACAACTGCGGTATTTAGTGGGGTCAGCACTTCAGGTGCCGCTTACCGCCCGCCTATAAGCGGGTGTGTGGTCGCCCTAGTCCTGTGCCTGGTTGCCCAGAGTCCGATCTCTCAGCTCGGACTGCAGGAATGGCCGCCGGCGTCTTCTCCAGCTCGTGTGAGTAGGGGCGGGCCGTGGGCGTGCCCCCAAGTCAGAGCGGGAAACCGGCGTCCCACAGTGTCCAGTGAGAGGGCTGGAGCATGTAAATAAGGCTCCAGCCCTCGGCGCTGCTGATTGTACAGCGTCTCTCCCCTACCCTGATTGACAGGGTGGGGGCGGGAACGAAGCGGAGCTAGGCCGCAAAAGCCGGGGACTGGATTTATAAGCGCCGCCGCCGTAAAAGCGCGGTCGGCGCTAAGTCCCCGGCGCACTACAAGTCCCAGCCGCGCCGCCGCTCCCGGAGCATCCGGCGCGGTAGTTCCCCATACATAAAGTCACTCAGCTAGGCTGCAGTGACTGTAACCCTTTACTGTCCCCGGCGCACTAGCACACCCAGCAAGTCTGGAGTGTGCTGTGCCTGTGTGTACGGGGACACAGAGTACCTGAATGGTGCAGGGCCATGTCCCTGAACGGTACCCAGCTCCGTATCCAGCAGGTTCAATGGGTCTGTGGATGGAGCCTGGCCTCAGGGCTTTGGGGCCGGTAAGATCCCACTTCCTCAGAGCCCCTCAGGGGGATGTGGAAGGAAAACAGCATGTGGGCTCCAGCCGCCGTACCAGCAATAGGTACCTCAACCTTACAAACCACCAGCGGGGTGAGAAGGGAGCATGCTGGGGGCCCTATATGGGCCCTCTTTTCTTCCATCCGATATAGTCAGCAGCTACTGCTGACTAAACAGTGGAGCTATGCGTGGATGTCTGACCTCCTTCGCACAAAGCAGAAAACTGGTGAGCCAGTGATCCCACTGGGGGTGTATAGCCAGAAGGGGAGGGGCCTTACACTTTTTAGTGTAATGCTTTGTGTGGCCTCCGGAGGCAGTAGCTATACACCCAATCGTCTGGGCCTCCCAATGGAGCGACGAAGAAAGTCAATGCATCCACTAGAGGTGGTAACAGGATGAAAAATCTAGCTTTGAGAGAAGCTTATTGGATCCTTACACTAAAAAACAAATTTCCAGAAGGTATGAACTATAGAAATTATTTATATTATATATATTAACTAAAAAGAAAAGAGAAAAAAATTCCCTTTTTTTTTTTTCTCCTCACACAGTTCAATGCAATTCTAATGAGATTAAATATGACTTGCTCTATGTCGTTGCTGAAATAATATTAATGGTACTTTATATGAGATACTCTATACTAAGGTGTTTCACAATCCCTTCCCCCTTACTTTTCTCCAATCCTACTTTTTTGTTTAAAGTGTGTGATTTTAATCATGTGTTACTAATTGTCTCTAACTATATTGTTGATCTTTGCCTATAAATGTCTACAGCTTACTAAAAATGTTAGCCTATGATTAACCCCTTAATGACTGCCGATACGCCTTTTAACAGCGGTAATTAAGGGTACTTCTTCCGATCCGCCGCTTTTTTACGGCGGTCGGAAAAAAGGGTATAGCGCCCCCCAGAGTCAGAAAATCTCAGGGATTTCAGCTACCGGGGGTAGCTGAGCCCTGGAGATCATGATTCAGGCCGGTTTTTCCGGTCTCCGCTCACGTGATCACCGGTATACACTGTATACTGATGATCACGTTACAGTAAATGACAGCGCCGGTAAAAAATGATTTATCTCCCATCTGGCATGATCAAACATGTCAGCTGGGAGATAAATCTCCTCCCCGGTCCACTCCGGTCCCCCGGTGTCGCCAAAGTGCCCCGCCCGACCCCCAACCCCCTCCCAAAAATCCAAGATGGCCGCGCGCACAGCAGCGCACCGGCCGCATTTACCCTTTTCCTCTGATTTCTGTCGCATGTGCCATGACACAAGCGACAGAAAACTGCTCCCCAGGCACTGCCAGGTCACCCCCTATCCCCCCCGGTGTTCCCCGGTGTCCCCCGTACCTTTTACAGCCTTCATCCCCCGCGATCCCTCCTCCTTCACAGTGCATGTTGGTCACATGTGCAGAGCAGCTGACAGCCAGCTTCCTGCTTTGCTTTCAGAGACGCTGGCTGCTGCTCGCACACTGCAGCTGTGACCCGGGGAGGGTAGGTGCAGATTCTTTGCACCCACTCTCCTCAAATGGAGGGTCTGCACTCCTAGAAAATGGGGGATACGTTCCCTGAACGTGCCCCCCATATTCTAGAAGGTCCAGAATCGTTGTGGGACCTCCAAAATGGATTACTGCGGACCGGATTTTTTTTTTTCTCAATAAATTGGTGAAAGAGGGAATGTTTTGGGGAGTGTTTTTTCAAATATTTTTTTTTTTTTGTTGTCAATTTTTTTTTTTTTATTACTGTCAATTAGTTATGTCTGGTATCAAATAGACGCCGTGACATCACTAACTGCTGGGCTTAATGCCAGGTGACATTACACATCTGGTATGAACCCCGTATATTACCCCGTTTGCCACCACACCAGGGCAACGGGATGACTTGGGGCAAAGTGCCAGGATTGGCGCATCGAATGGATGCGCCACTTCTGGGGCGGCTGCGGCCTGCTATTTTTAGGCTGGAAAGAGACCAATAACCATGGCTCTTCCCACCCTGAGAACACCAGACCCCAGCTGTCAGCTTCACCTTGGCTGGTGATCTAATTTGGGGGGACCCAGCGTTTGTTTGTTTTTTAATTATTTATTTCTAAATAAAAAAAAAACAGCTTGGGGAGCCCTCCAAATTTATCACCAGACAAGATGAAGCTGTCAGCTGTGGTTTGCAGGCTACAGCTGTCTGCTTTTCCCAAGCTGGCTATCAAAAATAGGGGGGACCCCACGTCATTTATTTTAATTCTTTTTTTTTTTGGGCTAAATAGAATTCTAGGCACCCTTTAGTGCCACATGAAAGGCACTAAAGGGCGCCAGCATTGAATATGCAGGGGGCGGGACGTTTTATATGTTTGACATCTATCCATTCATCTATTGTAGCATTTTAGGCTATGTGCCTACAATCAGGGTTTGCAGCGTTTTGGACGCAGAGTGTTTTCCCTGCATCCATAACGCTGCGTTGTACAGTAGAAGCGCAGTGGAAGGATTTTTAGAAATCCCATGCCCACTGTGCTTCTGTTCTCCGCAGCATGAACTGACCTGCGGCACGGCTTCCTGAGCCTCAGCATGTCAATTTATGCTGCGGAGACAAGAGTGTTCTCTGCAGGTAGAAAAGCGCTAAAGTCCACAGCAGCCTGAACCCAGATCGTGGGCATGGGCAGCTGCGTTCACCCGTGGACAACACTCACATCTCTGCAGGAAGGCTGACACTGTGTACTAGACGCCGTGTTGCTGGATCATGGCCACATAGCCTAACAGTGAGAATATTGTTGCTACAGCAACATTTTTGTAAAGTACTTGTGGATTCAAAATGCTTACTATACTCCTGAATAAAATCCTTGAGGGGTCCAGTTTCCAAAATGGGGTCACTTGTGGGGGGTTTCTGATGTATAGGTACCCAAGAGGCCCTGCTAATGTGACATGATGCGCGCAATTTATTTAAACTTTTCCAAAATTCAAATGGTGCTCCTTCCATTCTAAGCCCTCCCATTTATCCAAACAGAGGTGTTTGGCCACATGTGGGGTATCCCTGCGCTCACAATAAATTGGATAACAACCTGTGGGGTCCACGTTTTGTTGTTGCCTCTTGAAAAAGTGTTTTTGTGAAAAAAAATGAAAATTTTCAATATGGCAACCTAAGCTTATCAAATTCTGTGAAGTATTCGTGGATTCAAAATGCTCACCATACACCTAGATAAATGCCTTGAGGTGTCTTGTTTCCAGAATGGGGTCACTTCTGGGGGACCTCCACTGTTTAGGCACCTTAGAGGCTTTCCAAATGCGACATAACGTCCGCTAATTATTCCAGGCAATTGTTCAGTCAAATGGCACTCCTTCCCTTCTGAGTTGATTTCCACCACACATAAGGTATCAGCATACTCAGCATACTCAGGAGAAATTGCACAATAAATTTTATCTTTTTACTCTGGTTAAAAAAAAAGCTATCTGGTTGAACTAACAATTTTGTGGTAAAAATGTATTTTTTTTTATTTTCACAGCTCAACATTATAAACTTCTGTGAAGCACCTGGGGGTTCAGGGTACTCACCAAATATCTAGATAAATTCCTTGAGAGGTCTATTTTCCAGAATAGGGTCACTTGTGGGAGACCTCTACTGTTTAGGCACCTCAGGGGCTCTCCTAATGCAACATGGCGTCCGCTATTGATTCCAGCCAATTTTGCAGTCAAATGGCACTCCTTCCATTCCGAGCCCTGCCGTGTGCCCAAACAGTTGATTTCCACCACATATGAGATATCACCAAACTTAGTAGAAATTGCACAATAAATTTCATGGTGATTTTTTTCCTGTTACCCTTGTGAAAAAAAGCTACCTGGTTGAAGTAACAATTTTGTGGTAAAATTTTATTTTTTTATTTTCATGGCTCAACATTATAAACTTCTGTGAAGCACCTGGGGTTCAGGGTACTCACCAAACATCTAGATAAATTCCTTGAGAGGCCTAGTTTCAATTATGGGGTCACTTGTGGTGTTTTTTTTGCTGTTTACGTACCTTAGCGGTCTTCTAAATGCGGCATGGTGCTCGCAATCTTTTTCAGCCAAATTTCCTTTCGAAAATTCAAATATTGCTCCTTCCGTTCCAATCCCTCCCATTTCTCCAACCAAAGGTCTCAGACCACATGTGAGGTATCACCGCGCTCATAAAAAGTGGGTAAGAAACATTTGGGTCAAATTTTTGGAATTGCCTCTTGAAAAAGTGAAAAAATTGATGCTAAAGTAACATTTTTGAGGGAAAAAAAGACAATTTTCAATATGACAACGTAACGTTATCAAACTCTGTGAAGTACCTGTGGGTCCAAAATGCTCAATATACTCCTAGATAGAAGCCTTAAGGGGTCTAGTTTCCAAAATGGGGTCACTTGAGGGGGGTTTCTGCTGTTTAGGTACCTTAGGGGATCTGTAAATGCAACATGGTGCCCACAATCTGTTTCAGCCAAATTTGCTTTCCAAAATTCAAGTATTGCTCTTTTCGTTCAAAGCCCTCCCATTTGCCCAAACAAAGGTTTCTGACCACATGTGGGGTATCGGCGCGCTCATAAGAAAGTGGATAACAAAGTGTGATGTCCAATTTTTGGTGTTACCTCTTGAAAAAGTAAGAAAATTAGTGCTAAAGCAACATTTTTAGGTAAAATGTTAATTTTTATTTTTTTTCATTCCACATTACTTTAGTTCCTGTGAAGCACCTGAAGGGTTAATAAACTTCTTTGATGTGACTTTGAGTACCTTGAGGGGTGCAGATTTTAGAATGGTGTCACTTTTGGGTATTTTCTGTCACCCAGGCCTCTCAAAGTCACTTCAAATGTGATGTGGTCCCTAAAAAAATGGTTTTGTAAATTTTGTTGAAAAAATGGGAAATTGCTGATGAACTTTGAACCCTTCTAACTTCCTAAAATTTTGTTTCAAAAATTGCTCTGATGTAAAGTAGACAAGTGGGAAATGTTATTTATTAACTATTTTGTGTGACATAACTCTCTGGTTTATGGGCATAAAAATTAAAAGTTTGAAAATTGCAAAATTTTTAATTTTTTTGTCAAATTTCAGATTTTTTTCACAAATAAAATAAAAAATTATCATCCTAAATTTACCTCTAACATTAAGCCCAATATGTCACGAAAAAACAGTCTCAGAATCACTGGGATCCATTGAAGCGTTCCAGAGTTATAACCTTATAAAGTGACACTGGTCAAAATTACAAAAAATGGCCTGGGCAGTAAGTACAAAACTGGCTTCGTCCTTAAGGGGTTAAGGACGATCTTTTGCGTCGAAAACGCATCAGGGTCTTCTAAATTTGGATGGACTTTTTTAATACCATGTGACAATAAAGAAAGAAATTATTTTATGTTGTGGCGATATCTTTTCCCTTTTCCTTCTATTAAAAATAGTGGTATGTACTTGAAGATCAAATGGGATTTATTCTAAATATGTCTACAGCTATAAACCCTAGAAGTATGTTTTTGAGCCTGCAACTCAGCTCTGAGTGGTCTGGTGGGAGAGCAATCTTGTCTTTGGATGCTGCCAAGGCCTTTGACAGTGTTCAATGTGATTTTCTGTAGGCTGTTTTGGCACAAGATTTATTGGATTGCTCAAACTATTCCAACAGCAAATTTTAGGGTTAATGCATGTGTCTCTGAACCCTTTCATTTGGGAAGGGATACTTGGCAGAGGTGTCTCCGTTCACTCACCCCTTTATTAATTGCTGCAATTGAACCATTGGTGGTCTTGATTAGATCATCTAATGAAATTAGGGGTCATAAATCTGGATCTATAGAACAAAGAATATCTCTATATGCAGAACACCTGCTCCTCTATTTGGTAGAGGAGAAGTCATCGATAATACCGGTAATAGATATAATTAAGGAATTTGAGAGATATTCCTGGCTTCTAATCAACGGGTCCAAGAAAGCTTTGCTGCCAGCATATCCTCTTCTACTAAAATTGTCTGCTCTACAAAATTCAAATTCCAATTGTTCATAAGTTGAAATAATTGTGGTTAGTTGTGAGTACAAGGCCAAAAGATTATCAAGTTCTTAATTTAGGCCCCTTGCTGATTCAGTGCAAGGCAAAGGATAACACCTGGTGCTGACTCCCTTTATCGGTTATTGGAAGGACCAATTTAATTAAAATGGTATTGAGGCCATAACTTTGTACTTTCTCCATAATGCTCCAGCTTGGACTCAGATACAATTATTTATTAATACTTTGTGCAGGAAATTTATTTGGAGAAAGCAACATGCAAGAATTTAGTTAGAAATAACAAAGGGGTAAGAGGGGTGGTGGTTTGGTGGTACCTATTCCTTGTTTATACTATATTGCTTCTCAGGTGCAACATTTTAGGGGTTGAGGAAAAGATAGGATTTACGATTTAGGTGGCAGGCTGGTAAGAGGGGGTATAGGATGGAGATATCTGGTGAACTCTCTGAAAGTGGGGCATCTTCAAGTAAACTGAGTGAAACACCCATATATATATCAATCAATATATCCTATCAATATATTTACATAAATTTCCCTTGAAGGTTATTGGTAAATGAGAAAGAGATCTTGGTCCCCTGAAGGATGCTCAGTGGACGGATATTCTGGAGCAGACCTCTAGATTGGCTGTTTCTGAGAGTCAGAGGTTGTCCCAGCTTTTTCCCCTTCATAGAGTCTATAGGACGCACCGCCTGTTATATATGATAGGAATCAGATACGATGTACTGTTTCCTAGATGTGGTCAGGAGGATGCTCACCTTATGCGTAAAATGTGAGAATGTGGGGACATTGAGGAATACTGAACTGAAACTTTCTGTATTATAGAATATAATATTGGATACAGCTAAATCCAGGTGTCTGTATTTTGGGTCTTCAGGAGTAAAGGACTGATTCAAATTTTCCAGAGCTTCTGGGTATAGTACGTATCTTATATCAAGCCAAGAAACTACTGCCATTTCATTGATTGGACGTTGCTCCCCCAACTATCAGAGAGCTCAAAAACAAAATTAATAACACAATTCAAATGATGCATTTGGATACCACCGCTGAACTAAAGCCCGCTTTACACGCTACAAGATATCTTATGATGTGTCGGCGGGGTCACGTCGTAAGTGACGCACATCCGGCATCGTAAGGTATGTTGTAGCGTGTGACAGCGACGTGCAATTGCGATTGAACGAAAAACCGTTCATCGCATGCACGTCATTCATTCCTGACGAATTGAACGTCAGATTGTTCATCGTACCCGGGGTAGCGCACATTGCAGTGTGTGACACCCCGGGAACGATGAACAGATCTCACCTGCCTCCTGCGGCTCCCGGCCCACAATGCGGAAGGAAGGTGGTGGGCGGGATGTTTACGTCCCGCTCAGCTCCTCCCCTCTGCTTCTATTGGCCGGCTGCCGCGTGACGTCGATGTGACGCCAAACGTCCCTCCCACTCCAGGAAGTGAGCATTCGCCGCCCACATCGAGGTCGTATGGTAGGTAAGTATGTGTGACGGGGGTTAATCGTATGTGCGGCACGTTCAACAAATTGAACGTGCTGCACATACGATGGGGGCGTTGCAAATCTCATATGATATCGTATGCGAAATTGCAACGTGTAAAGCAGGCTTTAGATGTGTCCTCGTCCTGCCTCCTGTGACTCCAATGCTACTGTGGTATTACTGTATATGATACAAGTGAGCAGACAATCGCAGGTTCTAGTCCACTAAGGGAAATAAAAAATACAGTGACAAGTAAACAAAAAAACTAGTTCTAATCACCCCCCCTTTTCAAAACCTCATTAAGAATGAAGATAATAAAAAATACACACATGTGGTAATGTCATTTCTAGAAAAGTCCGATCTATCAAAAATAAAAATAATGCGATTGGGATTGGTAAACATTTCATATCTGTCCCAAAATGGTAACAATAAAACTGTTGTCTTGCCCTACAAAAAAACATACCTGCACACATCTGTGTCAAGTTAAAAAACTAAAAAGTTATCTGTCTCGGAAAATAACACAAAACTGTACAAGTTTGATATTACAATAATTGTACTGATAAGAATCATATTGTCATTTTGTTTTTACAACACAATGTACGTCATAACAATAATTCCCAAAAAACAAAGTCAGAATTGCGGGCTCTTTTCTTTCACCACATTTGTAATTTTTTCCCCCATTTTCCAGTATACTATGCCTGTTGGTCTACCTCCCAACTTTCACATGGAAAGAAGGCAACCAATGAGACAAAGAGAACACAGGTGTAAATCACTTAATCACCTGTGATTACACTCACCAACCAGAGAGAGGGGTGGCATGCACGCCAGGACTCCATTCAAGGTAGCGCTGTAGATGTGCGGACATTGCAACTGCAGCTCCTAATAGACCGGATGTCAGGGAGCGCTTCCTCTTCCAGGTTAAAATCCTGGAACGCAGGCGTGGAACGCACAGCGTAGTAGTAGGTGATGTCATACCTGCGTAATAACACGACACTAACACACGCCTACTATTTCCATGGTAACGCCCGTGGTTTCGTCGGTAGCCGCATCATCACATGACGCGGGTACATGCCCATCTTCCCCATGGTAACCCAAATAGCAACGCCAACAAGAATTACCACAGTGACACCAGTATTTATTTTATAGCACGGATTACAAATCGACAAAACAACATGACATTGATCCAGACTCAAAAAGGGGGCCCATGAATATAAACCCACCCCATACAGATATAAATGCCAACTATAATGTACTTTCATAACCAACAGAACCTATCAAACGTCCCTCTTTTCAGAGCCAAACACGGCTTGACGATTACATATAATATAATAAAAGGCATTGGTCAGTAACATAAAAGGGAAGGAAGGGAGTGGGGGTTACCTGTTGTTATTAATAAGGAAGTTCTGGTGAGTACTATGAATCTTAGTATAATAGAATGTTTGAGATATATACTAATATGGACGGAAAAAGAGGTTAGTATGCCATATAGGTCCTCCATATTAGATAACATTTGAATGGAAGGGCCACAACAGGACCCATCAGAATTATGTCCTAGGTTATTTAAGCAGATTAAAAATCAAATGGAAAAAGGACAGAGAATCGATCCTAGAAAGAAAAAAATGTACCATGAACAACAAAAAATACTAGATAGTCCCATAGTAGAGATGTAGAAATAAATAACAGTCCTCATAAAAAAATTCAAATTTTCTCTCCAGGACAGGAGACAAACTCTATCGCAGCGCCACCTATTGGAAGTAGCGATCCTAAAAGTTAAATGTGGATTTTTAACAATCCTTTACAAATAACTTAGGATATATATGCCAGATCAGAATCCCAATTTGCAGACACGGTGTTTCGGGGTGCTTGCCCCTCGTCAGTGCAAAGTATGGGGTGTCTGATCTGGCTATGAGAAGCTTTGTGGGACCACGGGGGAACACTATTCTCCTTATGGAGACTTTGCAAGCCAGTCTGACTGGATGCTAGTAAGGGGACTTATAGCTGCCATGCCCCTCTGCAAAATATTCAAATTTTCTCTCCAGGACAGGAGACAAACTCTAGCGCAGCGCCACCTATTGGAAGTAGCGATCCTAAAAGTTAAATGTGGATTTTTAACAATCCTTTACAAATAACTTAGGATATATATGCCAGATCAGAATCCCAATTTGCAGACACGGTGTTTCGGGGTGCTTGCCCCTCGTCAGTGCAAAGTATGGGGTGTCTGATCTGGCTATGAGAAGCTTTGTGGGACCACGGGGGAACACTATTCTCCTTATGGAGACTTTGCAAGCCAGTCTGACTGGATGCTAGTAAGGGGACTTATAGCTGCCATGCCCCTCTGCAAAATATTCAAATTTTCTCTCCAGGACAGGAGACAAACTCTAGCGCAGCGCCACCTATTGGAAGTAGTGATCCTAAAAGTTAAATATGGATTTTTAACAATCCTTTACAAATAATTTAGGATATATATGCCAGATCAGAATCCCAATTTGCAAACACGGTGTTTCGGGGTGCTTGCCCCTCGTCAGTGCAAAGTATGGGGTGTCTGATCTGGCTATGAGAAGCTTTGTGGGACCACGGGGGAACACTATTCTCCTTATGGAGACTTTGCAAGCCAGTCTGACTGGATGCTAGTAAGGGGACTTATAGCTGCCATGCCCCTCTGCAAAAAATTTAAATTTTCTCTCCAGGACAGGAGACAAACTCTAGCGCAGCGCCACCTATTGGAAGTAGCGATCCTAGTAGTTGGAAGTAGCAGTCCTCATAAAAAGCAGCCATAGTTAATCTGCTCATTAAGGCCCTTAGGCGCCACTGTATCCAGCTTAAAGATCCACCTTGTCTCATGCTCCAAGACAAGGCAGTCCAAGACACCGGCTCTGGGGGTTGTTCAACCTTATCAATGCACACAAAGGATAATACAGTTTTCCTGCCTCCTTGTACATTGTTCACATGATGAGCCAATGAGGTTTACCTTTTGCACTCTATGCTACATGTGCAGCAGCCCTTTACGTCCAATTTTAGCTATGTAGATTGTTTCGGTGCACTGAAATGGCTGTGATCGAGCCTATCCTCAATTGACTTTCCCTTTTTATAGGTGACATGAGGGTTTTTGCCAATTTTAGACTCAACATCTTTATCCATCCAAAGGATAGGCCAATGTTTATCCAGAATTTTTTTACCCAACGTGACCCATTTGAGAAAGTTGTGATGAATCTGATTGTTCCATCACCACTCTCCTTAGGGACAGGAATCAACAAATCCGAGCTGTTCTTCACCCTCGTTTCCTGGGCCTTTTTCAGTACCCTCTTAGGATAGCCCCTCTCTAAAAACCTTGTTCTGAGATCATCAGCTTGTTGTTTAAAGGATCTCTCATCAGAAAAATTCCTTCACATCCTGAGGTATTGGCACCGCGGTATCCCCCTTTTTAGGGGTAATGAATGGTTGCTTTTCCACCTCAGGAGCGAATTTGTGGAGGTTGGTTTCCTAAAATTGCATGTTCTGAGGGTACCCACTTCTGTTTTGTTGACCAAAATATCCAAGAATGGCAGAGTCGAGTGATTCATTTCATATGTGAACTGCAGACCTATGGAGTTGTCATTTAGCTTGGTGACAAAGCTCTCCAGGGTGTCCTCTAGGCCACGCCACACAACGAAAATGTCATCAATGTAGCGCGCCGAAAGTTTTAACCTAGCAGTCTCTTCCATCTTGTTCTCCCCGGCAAATACCATGGTCTCCTCCCATCAACCCAGGAGCAAGTTGGCATACAAGGGGGCACAAGGGCTCCCCATCACAGTACCCCTTAGCTGGTGGAAGAATCTGCTGTTCAAAATAAAGACATTTTTGGTCAAACAGAATTCAAGTGCCTTCAGTATGAAGGCATTGTGGCGTGAAAATTGACACCCCCGGGTAGACAGGAAGTATTGAACGGTCTGCAGGCCCTTCTCATGCGGTATAGAGGAGTAAAGTGCTTTCACATCTATACTCGCTAGGATGCACTCGTCATCAACTGAGATATTTTAGATTTTTCGTAAGAAGTCCGTGGTGTCCCTGGTGTAAGACTGTAAGAATAAAACAAACGGTCACAAAATTAAATCAAGGTATTGACCCAGATTCTGGCAAATGCTGTTAATTCCTGAAAAATGGGTCTGCCTTTAAGTGTATCAAATCCTTTATAACTTTAGGTAGTCCATAGAAAGAAACCTCCCAACTTTGTAAAAACAGAAAGAGGAACACACTGTGCGGCAACTGTAGTATGCCGGGGCAAATTTTGACCATGCCCCTAGCAACACCGCAAGTCACACCCATTTGCCATTATTTCTTTCTATCCTGGCAGCAGTTGTCTGAGGGGCAGTGGTAGCGAGTGACATTCGACAGATGCCCAAGACTGCAGGTGTCTGCACCAACCTACAGAATAACGATCTTCTATGATTATTGCATTGTAGCTGCATTGATGCAGCTGAACTGTGTAGTTTCGGTGTTGTTTTCCCTACAGGCCTCTATGTGCAACCTTAAAAAAACGCAGATTTAAAAAAACGCCATTTTTAACAGCAAAATCAAAGGTTTTCTGTAGCATTAAAAATACAGATACACATCTGCATCAAAAACACATCAAATAAAGAGGAAAATACATAAAAGAAAGGCAGCAAACACTCAATCAGTGAAGAGTGTTTTTGTGTCGTGTGGTACAGAAACCAACAGTAAATATGCAGTAAAAAAAGCAGTAGAAAAAAGCAGCAATTACGTTACATGTGCCTCAGCGGTACATTTTCAGTATTTTTTATGGGTTTAATTAGAGAAAAATAATGAATCACGACATGTTTTTACGCCATTTACAGATCACCGTAATCTGATTGATGTGTTGCCTGGGTCGTAAATATTGCAAAGAAATCAAATATGTCTGCTATTTGTTGATTTGTGATGTTTATTAATTTAAAAAAATGCATTAAAAATCTCATGTTTTAGTTGCTTTTTACAGGATGAAAAGAAATCTCTCTTTTATTCTGTCTTTAGAATACAGGGACACTGTATCTGTGGCACCCCAGTGGTCATGGGAGTCACAGTGGCGTTGTTCTTCTAACCAGAGCACAATGCTATGCCTGGAAGCAGCGGGGAGACCTCTATGCCAGGTACAATCACACATACAACACTTCCTAATCCAGGCCAGAAGGGGGAGCTCAAGTCCGGTTTGGGGCGAGCTTCTCTGTGCATTCTGGGCTGGGGAGGGGTTAGAGAGAGAGGAACAGAAAGAGAAAACTCAGAACTCTAGTAGCAGTGAAAGAGAATGGTCGCTGTTAAAGAGCTGTCTCAAGCTTTCCAAGACCGAGCGCTGAATCAGATCACCGGGATCCTCGACTGTCGGGTACTAATACTAATAGCCCAGCCGTAAACCCGGAGGGCAGGAGGTTCCACATCGCCTGGCCCAAGGCGCAGTAGCATAATAGAGCTCGGGGCCGCAGAAATACCGGCGGGCCCTACATCCGGTTCCCGCTGCCCGCCACAAGGGATAAGGAAAATCCCCTCTAGGAAGAGGGACGCTGTGCTGCTCCAGGCCATAGTGACCTACAGTCAGAGCGCACTAAAGAAGGCCTCCAAAGTACCTGGCAGAGAAGTGATCCTTCACTGCTTCCCGGCTGACCGGACCACTGCAACCTGGGACCATAACAACTGACCAGTAAAAGGTAAAGGAAACTACTAGCCTGTGTCATCTAGTTATTGTCGGCGTCCTCAGACCCGCTCCCCAGTGTACAACACCATAGACTACCACCCTATCACCATCCCTGGGGCCCGCTCCACCTGTGGGGAGCTAAACAATTCCAGCTGCAACACCATCCGCCCCAGAGGACAGCACCCGCAGCACAAGACAAGCAACCATCATCATCCTCCCTTTTATTGTACACCTCGGGGCCACAAAGCCGGGCAGGGCCACCAGTGACATCCCAGACCCGACATCACCGACCCGGCTACGAGTAAAGTTAACCCCTTGCCCTGTGGGTGCTACAACTTAGCGTCACAAACGGGATTGCGTGCCCGCGACAAACGGGTACTGTGCGCCTTATAGAACTGTGTATAACATAGTCTTCAAAGGCGGTGGTCGCCATTAGCTGTGTCACGTGGAAAGAAAAGGCGCGAAGAGAGACCCCACCGCTAGAGCAGCTGAGAGTTAACCCCCGATTCCCCAAGTGAGACGTGGAACCTAGCTGAGGTTCACCAAGGGGGAAAAGATGTCCAACCAGGAAGGGGACCCGGCTGCCATGGTAGCCACAACACCGGTAATGCCATTATTCATGCCTTATGTACCAGGAGCGACATGGCTGCCGCAATATTCAGGAGAGTCGCGTATCTTGAGCGACTTCCAAGGGAGACTGAGCAGGTTATTTGATGTGTATCCCTTGACGGAAAGCCAGAAAGTGAGCATACTAATTGGTCAGTTAACCGGTGTAGCCCAGCGAGAGGCCAAGTCCTGGCTGGACGCCGACAGAGGGACTGTGGAGCAAGCTCTGGCTCGGCTGAAGGACACTTTTGACACCCGCTCGGCAGCAGAGATAAAAGTGCAATTCTTCTGGTGTAAGCAGATATGCTTTAAACTTTCAAGAGGCGCTGATGGCTGTGAAACAAGTGGATCCTGGGAGTGTGCCTGATGGGGACCGACTGCTGACCGAGCAGTTCATCGAGGGGCTCTTCTCCGGCGCCCACCGGACCAAGCTGCGCATACTGGCCTTACAGAACCCTGACTTAGACTTTTACCACTTCAAGGACCAAGCCGTCCAGGTGCAGCGTGACTCGACCCCGGATGGCGCTACACCAAACTGGCTCCTCGCCATCACATACCCAGAGGTGGCGCCCTCCGCCCATACCACCGTGGATAGTCTTTTAAGGAAAGAACAGGGGTCATCGCCGCGCTAATCACCAATGCCAGTAAGGGATTATTGATCCAGGTCCTTTATTGCATGAACATATACAAGTCTACACGTTTCAGGGGTCTCTGCCCCCTTCCTCAGGACAGTATATAACAGACTGGAACAATAACAGAGTCTTTAGCAGCCTTGAAATCCGCTAACTATTTCTCTACCCTAGATCTCACCAGTGGGTACTGGCAGGTTCCCGTGGCAGAGGCAGACAAGTAGAAGACCACGTTCACGACACCCATGGGCCTCTGCGAGTTCTACTGTATGCCCTTTGGACTCCGCAATGCACTGGGAACATTTCAGCGGCTAATGGAGTGCTGCCTGGGGCATAAGAACTTTGAAACCGTCCTGTTGTACCTGAATGATGTCATAGTGTACTCGAAGACTTGAAGATCATCTGCAGCACCTGGCTAAAGTGGGTGAGGCCCTGTCTGGGTTTGGCCTAAAGGTGAAGCCGTCCAAATGTCACCTACTGAAGCCAAAGGTACAGTACCTGGGTCATATGGTGAGCGCTGAAGGTGTGGCCCCCGATCCAGAAAATGTCACTGTCATCCGTGACTGGCAGAGACCCACCACCACCAAAGAAGTGCGGCAGTTCCTCAGCCTGGTAGGCTTTTACCAAAGGTTCATCAGGGGGTTCACCAAGATGGTGTCGCCTCTCCAAGACCTCCTGGTGGGCCGAGCCAAGAACCGGGGACCCCATTCGAGTGGGCCAATCACAAAGAAGAGGCCTATATCCAGCTGAAGTTGGCTCTAACTGAAGAAGAAATCCTGACCTACACAGACAACGGGCAGCCCTTAGTCCTCTACACCGACGCCAGCAATGTGGAACTGGGAGCTGTGCTGTCCCAGATACAAGGGGGCAGAGAGAAGGTGATAGCCTATGTCAGCAGAAAGCTTCGGCCTACTGAATGGAACCGGGAAAACTACAGTTCTTTCAAGCTAGAGTTCCTTGCTGTGGTCTGAGCAGTCACTGAACGTTTTAAACACTACCTGGCATCGGCGAAATTCTTGATATACACGGATAACAACCCACTGACCCATCTAGAAACAGCAAAGCTGGGGGCATTGGAATAGAGGTGGACAACCTGGCTGTCTAACTACGACCTCACAATCAAATATTGGGTGGGGCGGAAGAACGCAAACGCAGATGCCCTGTCCCGGATGCCTCATCTACCAGAAGCTGGAGAAGATTTGGATGAGATGGAGGAGGTGGAGATGACAGCCATCTACCGACACTGTGTCTCTCAATGTTTGCACCAGGTGAAGAAGAAGCAAGCACCGGAGCAAGTAGCACCTCTTAACCCGCTGTCCCACCATAACTGGGAGGAGACACAAGACAGCGATCCAGCTGTCCGTTTAGTCAAGGAACTGTTAACTCAAGCTAATTCATATCCTGGCCCATATGCTCCCCAGAAGCATGACAGCTGTGGAAGGAGAAGGGCAAACTCTTCATCTACAAGAATAAGCTGTGTAGAAAACACCTTGATCCCCGAACCAATGGGCTAGCCTGGCATATAATCGTTCCGAGGAGGGATGCCCCAATGGTATTGGGGACTTACCATGATGTGGTGGGGCACTTCAGATGTAAGAAGCTGGAGGCCCTGCTACACACCCGCTTCTACTGGATCGGTATGAGACCGGCAATTGAGAAATGGTGTCAAGACTGTGGACCATGTAGCTTGAGACGGAGGGACTGCGAAAGCCAGAGAGCTCCCCTGCGACCCATTGTCACAAAGCAGCCACTTGACCTGGTGGTCCTGGATCATGAAACATTTTTCTTGCCTCCTTGTACATTGTTCACATGATGAGCCAATGAGGTTTACCTTTTGCACTCTATGCTAGATGTGTAGCAGACCTTTACGTCCAATTTTAGCCATGTAGATTGTTTCGGTACACTGAAATGGCTGTGAACAAGCCTATCCTCAATTGACTTTCCCTTTTTATAGGTGACATGAGGGTTTTTGCCAATTTTAGACTTCAGATCTTTATCCATCCAAAGGATAGGCCAATGTTTATCCAGAATGTTTTAACCCAACGTGACCCATTTGAGAAAGTTGTGATGAATCTGATTGTGCCATCACCACTCTCCTTAGGGACAGGAATCAACAAATCCGATCTGTTCTTCGCCCTCGTTTCCTGGTAGGCCTTTTTTAGTACCCTCTTAGGATAGCCCCTCTCTAGAAACCTTGTTCTGAGATCATCAGCTTGTTGTTTAAAGGATCTCTCATCAGAAAAATTCCTTCACATCCTGAGGTATTGGCACCGTGGTATCCCCCTTTTTAGGGGTAATGAACGGTTGCTTTCCCACCTCAGGAGCGAATTTGTGGAGGTTGGTTTCCTAAAACTGCATGTTCTGAGGGTACCCACTTCTGTTTTGTTGACCAAAATATCCAAGAATGGCAGAGTCGAGTGATTCATTTCATATGTGAATTGCAGACCTATGGAGTTGTCATTTAGCTTGGTGACAAAGCTCTCCAGGGTGTCCTCTAGGCCATGCCACACAACGAAAATGTCATCAATGTAGCGCGCCAAAAGTTTTAACCTAGCAGTCTCTTCCATCTTGTTCTCCCCGGCAAATACCATGGTCTCCTCCCATCAACCCAGGAGCAAGTTGGCATACAAGGGGGCACAAGGACTCCCCATCACAGTACCCCTTAGCTGGTGGAGGAATCTGCTGTTCAAAATAAAGACATTTTTGGTCAAACAGAATTCAAGTGCCTTCAGTATGAAGGCATTGTGTTGTGAAAATTGACACCCTCGGGTAGACAGGAAGTATTGAATGGTCTGCAGGCCCTTCACAAAATGAAATCAAGGTATTGACCCAGATTCTGGCAAATGCTGTTAATTCCTGAAAAATGGGTCTGCCTTTAAGTGTATCAAATCCTTTATAAACTTTAGGTAGTCCATAGAAAGAAACCTCCCAACTTTGTAAAAACAGAAAGAGGAACACACTGTGCGGCAACTGTAGTATGCCGGGGCAAATTTTGACCACGCCCCTAGCAACACCGCAAATCACACCCATTTGCCATTATTTCTTTCTATCCTGGCAGCAGTTGTCTGAGGGGCAGTGGTAGCGAGTGACATTCGGCAGATGCCCAGGACTGCAGGTGTCTGTACCAACCTACAGAATAACGATCTTCTATGATTATTGCATTGTAGCTGCATTGATGCAGCTGAACTGTGTGGTTTCGGTGTTGTTTTCCCTACAGGCCTCTATGTGCAACCTTAAAAAAAACGCAGATTAAAAAAAACACCATTTTTAACAGCAAAATCAAAGGTTTTCTGTAGCATTAAAAATACAGATACACAATGGAATAAAGATGGCCGCCGGAGAGACCAGACACACATGAGGGAGCTCCATACTCAGAGAAGTTAATCTGTGCCATCCACCCACAGGAGTGCCTTACTACAAACCCTGCTCTACTCTAATAGATCCTCCTCATGCGTCTAATCCTGATCGGTGGTGTCCTGCTCCGCGCTCCTCCCATCTATTTCCTGCCTCAGAGCAAGATGGCAAAGAGGTAACGTGGGGTCAGCAGGCCCGCACTTGCGCAGAACGGTGGAGGCAGAGGGGGAAAGCGCGGTCACGCGATTATGGGCGGTTACTTGGTAATGAAAATCAAAGCGCCGCCCATAATCTAAAGCCTGCGCACACGTCACCAGCGGTGACACTGGGCACAGTGCTCATCCACGAGAGATAGGTACTGGGCATGCACGGGGACCTCTGGAGCACTGGGCGGCGTCCACAGCTATGGAAATGAGCGATGGGGGACGGCCTAAAGCGACAGGAGGCAGAATAACGGACACCAGGCAGCCCGCCCCCGTGTCCCATTTACAGTATCTGAATACAAAAAGGTACCACTTTATAAAGTATTTATTTTGCTCAGAAAGGGGGCACAAGAACAACAGGAACATTGCTAGAATGCAGCCCAGGAGCTGCAGAGGGGGAAACTTTTATGTTTAGTGCAAAATTTCTGCTGACAGGTTCCCTTTAAGACTCTGCAGGAAATCTGACACTCCAGCTTGAGCAGCACTGTTTCCTCACTGATAGTGGCCTGAGGAGTCTGATAAGATTTATCAATAAACACATATATCTGCAGCTGGCATTCAGATATAAGACATAGGTCCTGGACACAAATTGAAATAACTGGCAGCCTGGTGGTCTCTCCTACAAGCCTGCTTGTTTCAGGTGGATTATTAACCACTGTATAAGAGACATTCCTTTACTGGTGGACAAGGACATTAATCTTATTTATTGCTCACATACTCCTGCTATCTGTCTTCATCATCTGCCCTCTGGTGGTCAAAGGCTGAAATTACACTTTAGTCTACACTAAGCTCTCTAATGCCCCGTGTGGGGGCTCCTAATATAGCCTGAGCCCTATACTTCCTCACTGACTGAAAATGATGTAATCACAGACACGGTTGGGGCTAACGTGGGATGCCGGCCTCCTGATGTCTATTTAACACATTGCCATCTGTAAGTGGAATGCCATGGAAACGCCAGCTTGTCACCGCAGACTTGCTACCTTCTTCTCCCCACATTACACGGGAAGTCTCCAAAACAATAGGACATTACTTCAAACCGGCGCCTACAGCAAAGGCTATCTCACATCTGAAGGCAAAAACATCAATGCCTAACTCGACACAAGTTACTAAAGGCACCTCAAGGAAAAACAGACACCCCTAAAAGGCTGCCCTCCACCTCTCACTCGGAGCATTCTCCGCCATCGACATCTAAAGACACCTCTCTAGATTCCCACACACAAGACGCCTCTAATTCCTCTTCACAAAAAATTCTGCTTTCCCACGACATGGATCCTTCATATACTAGGTCAGCTCATGTGCAGGCTAATTTAGACTTTCAAGCGCTGAAGGACTTGATTCAGGCTCTCCCCACTAAACAAGACCTCGCTGATCTTGCCGAAAGAATTGAAACATCCCATCAGCAGGTTATAGACAATATTAAGGGAGAGGTTGCGGAGCTCACAAATAGGACATCAGCGACTGAGGTCTCGCTTAAAGACATTTCGGTTCAAGTCCTCGCTCTCTCTGAGAAACAAGATACAATGCACTCAAGATTGCAAGAAATGGCTCTCCTCCTCGATGATCAAGAAAATAGAGGTAGGAGAAACAACATTCGGATAAAGGGACTCCCTGAAGAAGAAGGAAGAGAGAACTTACAATCTAAAGTGCAGAAACTTTTCCAAAGTGTGACCAATCGAGCTCTAGAAGACCGCTATCAGTTTGATAGAGTGCATCGTGTCACAAGGAGAAGCCCATTAGATCCTGCCAAGCCGAGAGACTTCTTGTGTAGACTCCATTATTTTATAGACAAAGAAGACATTCTACGGGAGGCTTGGAAGTCTGACCAGACCGTTGTCAATGACTCTCCTATTAAGATATTTCCAGATGACTCCACTCGCACTCTGTACCTGAGGCGCCTTCTTCATCCCCTCTTGGTGAAGATATTAGATGCCGGAGCAACATACCGGTGGGGACACCCATTCCACCTCATCGTCCGAAAAGAAGACACCATGTTCTACCTTCATACACCGGACGATCTCCCTGCACTGTTTGATCTTCTCAATGTGGTGCCAGTCCCGATTCCAGACTGGCTGTCATTGGAGGGCTTCCGTACACCTCAGCAGAAGCCGAGAAGAGGAGCACGTCGCCACCATCAGCCTTCGCAGAAGGATAAGATTTCTACATCTCCCTGATGCGCTATCCATCAAGCGCAGTCTGATTTGAGATTTTGCTCTTTAATTTGTGTCTCCCATACTGACTCCTCCCACATGTACCATGAGAGGCGATAGGAGGAGGGGCATATATGACCCAGTGGTAACCATTTTGGGATCCCTCCCACATGTTTCCTGAAGGTGACAAGAGGAGGGCCATAAATGACTCAGTAGTAACCATTTCGGGGATCCACATATATGGTATACACAGACCAAATGGGAGACACTTATTTTGCTGTTTAATATCTATTTTGTTCTTTAGATGGCAATGATAAGGTTAATGCTTTAGCATAGATTAAGCAGGGAGGAGCTGCTGGCCATCTTAATGGCCTTTTAGACTTGGTCATCGTCCTTCCCCTGTTACACCAGGGAGGACGATGTTATTCAACCTGGCAACAGTACATTTTCACTCCTCTTTGCTTTCAGGGGGTTGTGGCACCCACGGCCATGTCCCCCCCATGTGTGTTAATTATCTTTATTGTTTTTAACCTTCTGATTCCCCAATGCTCCGCTTTTTGGAGCTTGCCTAAGAATTTTCTTGGGTACACTGCGTTAGCTTTCTTACACATTACTCTTTTCTCTTTCCTCCTCAACATATTACTGTCTTTGTTTCTTTACTTCTTACTCTATCCCCTTGAGACTCCCTAACACTTTACTGTCCGGAGCCGACTTGAGATTTGTACCTCAGCATTTAACGTTAGTTTCTCAAATCCTTCTTCTTTCTCCCTTCTTTTTTCTTCTCTAGTAAGCTACACCCTTACTCGTCTTTTTTCCACTACATTACCTTCTTGCCATCCCCATTTTCCCTTTTCCCGCTCCCTCCCCTAAGATATCTTGACACAGACGTGCACTATCTACCACAAACAATTATCACAATGGTATCAAACCCATACTCAGAAGTGAGGGTAGGCTCATTAAACATAAAGGGGCTGCATAGCCCAGGAAAACGGTCTATCCTCCTAAATCTTCTGCATAAAAGGAAGTTAGATATTGCCTTCCTTCAGGAAACTCATTACTGTCTAACTAAACCTTTTAAGCTTTATGATTCCAGGTTTACTGCAGCATATCATAGTCCTTCACCGGATCCGAAATCTAGAGGCTCGAGCATAGTCATTTCTAAAGCGATCCCCTGGGAGTTCCTTGAATCTCACACAGATGGAGAGGGCCGCTTTCTGGTGGTCAAGAGACATATTGCTTCCCAAAAGGTAACACTGGCATCTTTGTACCTCCCAAATACGAGGCAGAATAGGGCGCTTCACACATACTTAGAGTTGTTGGACTCACTAACGGAGGGCCTTTTGATCCTGGGCGGAGATTTCAATATGATTCTGGACCCTGCCTTGGATAACTCCAGAGGCATCTCTTCCACACCTCCTTCCGTTCAAAAGCGCGTGACTTCCTGCATCCGTAACCACCAATTGCTCGATACATGGCGACTAATGCACCCATCAGATAGGGATTTTTCATACTATCCTGCTCCCCATGACACGTACACGAGGATCGATTACTTTTTCATTAAACACCAAGACGTTTCCCTTCTCCGTAGCGCTGATATTGATAACATAATAATTTCCGATCATTCACTTGTCAGTATCTCCATACTCTTGCCGATGTTTAGACCAAAGCAATGTCTTTGGAGATTGAACGTGTCGCTTTTAGATGACCCTGTCGTAACAACAGAAATTCAAGAAACTTTAAATTGATTCTTTGCCACCAATATGAAAGGGGACACAGATCCTTGGTCAGTCTGGGAAGCACACAAATGCGTGATCAGGGGAATTTTTATCAAACATGGGGCACGGGTGAAGAGGGAACGTGGAGAGGAGATATCTAATTTACTAAAAGAAATAAATCACTTGGCGAGCTCTCACAAAAAATCCCCCGATGAGGCCCTGAGAAAAACCCTGTTTGCCAGGCGAGAATCCCTACGTTCTATACTGACCCACAAAGCAAAGACAATATTTACCAAGTATCGTCGCTTCTATTATGAACATGACAATAAAAGTGGCAAAGCACTAGCAAGAGCACTGAGAGCCCAACGGTCCAATACGTACATACCAACTATAGTAGATCAGTCAGGGCAACATACTCAGACACTTTCGGGCATAGCGGATGCCTTTAAACACTATTACGAGGCACTTTACTCAATAGATAAGGGTAAGGAGGAGACATAAGGAGATGATTTAAAGACCAAATTCAAAAATACATTAAGGAATCGGGCATGCCAGCGTTGTCAGGTGACGAGGCAGTGGCCATGGAACAGCCCTTCTCAGAAGAGGAGCTCTCCATGAAAATTAAGAACACTAAACCAGGGAAGGCCCCGGGTCCTGACGGTCTTACACTCCCCTATTACAGACTATTTCTGAAGTCCCTGTCTCCACACCTTATCAGGTGCCTGAACTCTATCCCTGGGGGGTCGAGACTGCCAGTAGACTCTTTGAGAGCCCACATTTCGGTCATACATAAAATAGGTAAAGACCCTGCCCTCTGTTCCCATTACAGGCCGATATCACTTCTCAACGTAGATATCAAACTATTTGTGAAAATGATAGCATCTAGATTGGCTCCTTCTTTACCATCACTCATTCACCCTGATCAGGCAGGCTTCGTGAGTGGTAGAGAAGCTAGAGATAACACAACTAAGGCTCTAAACCTTATTTACAGAGCAAAGCTGAAATCTCTGCCCCTGACGCTGCTTGCTACTGACGCAGAGAAGGCGTTCGACAGGGTGAATTGGACATTTATGTTCGAGACACTTTGTCGAATTGGCCTCAGACCTAACATGCTCGCCTGGATCTCAGCTTTATATTCAAAACCGTCGGCCAAGGTGAAAGTGAATGGATTCTTGTCCTCTGATTTTTCTATATTTAACGGAACAAGGCAGGGGTGCCCACTTTCCCCTTTGATTTTCATACTATCGATAGAACCATTCCAGCGGAAGATCAGAAATAACACTAACATACAAGGCCCCATGATTAAAGGTGCACCATACAAAATTGCCGCTTATGCAGACGATTTATTTTTTTTTATCAGCAACCCCTTATCTACTCATGACTCAGCTCTCATGACTGAATTTGAATTGTATAGCAAGCTATCCAATTTTAAAATTAACCTAACGAAATCAGAGGCATTAAACATTAATTCAGCTCACACTGCCTTGGCACCATTGAAGAGGTCTTACAAGTTTCACTGGGCGAACTCTTCGATCAAGTACCTAGGCACTGTGCTCCCGAGGGACACCCGCCATACCTTCTCCCTAAATTTTCCTAAGATACTACAGGAAGTCCAAAATGATTGCTCGAGGTGGAGGAAGAACACTTTCACATGGTTTGGGAGGATTGCAATTTTTAAAATGAACATCCTTCCCAGGATATTATATATCCTTCAAGCCCTCACAATTATGGTCCCTTCATCATTCTTTAAAAGCCTCACATCAATCCAAACTAAATTCATCTGTGGAGACAAACCACCACGAATTAGCAGAAAGATCCTGCACTGCTCCAAGACGGCTGGAGGGACCGCACTTCCTAATTTCAAATCATATTACTTAGCTACTCATCTTTCCAGAATTCTGGACTGGTGTAGGAACGGTGAGATGAAGGCCTGGGTAGGAGTGGAACAAGACTTCACAGATGTATATTTACCGGGCATTCCATGGGTGGGTTCCAGCAGAGTAAAACATCTGAGAGATCACCCCACAATCGGGGCTACTTTGGCATGTTGCGATAATTCATTCATTAGATCACACATACTCCCCCAATCTTCGTCATTGTTTCCGGTTTTGGGAAATCCGCTTTTTCCACCTGGGGTGGAAGACTGGATTTTCCGGTCAATCATGAGAGAGGGCTACCACAGAGTGCTACACTTTGGTAGTGGAAACGCCTGGCCAACAAAGGACCAACTTATGAGCTCCCAAACTCCCCGTGCCCTCGATGTATGGAGATCCAACCAATTGACACATTTCTTGAAAACCCTTCCTCCTAGATCCCATTTTCCTAACTCTTTGACACCTTTTGAAAAGGCATGTATGAGCACGGGTCCCATTAGACATACCCTTTCTATGGCATATAATCTTATTAACACACCCACTGGGAACATTAAAACCAAATTTCAATCACAATGGGAGGACGATCTTCAAATCCAGTTCTCTGAGGCCCAATGGGAAAAGATATGTTCTCTGACCCATCGATCCTCTATCTCGTCCCGTGATCAGGAAGCGAGTTTTAAGTTGCTCACCAGATGGTACAGAGTTCCTACTAGACTGCACTCAATCTTCCCAGAAGTGAGCCCACTCTGTTGGAGATGTGATGAGGAGGATGGTAGTCTGATGCATATTTTCTGGTCATGTAGGCACCTTGCCCCATTTTGGGAGAATGTACAAACAGTTATACATAAAGTTACTAGCTTGACCACCGCTCTGGATCCAGCCCTTGTCCTTTTACATCATTATGACATCTCAACGAAAAAGTACAAGAATTCCTTACTACGACACTTAATCATGGCAGCCAGAGCTTGCATACCTCTCTTGTGGAAAAAAGATAACTCTCCTACGATGGCAATGTGGTTCGCCAGGATAAGCGAGACGATGTTGCTCGAAGACCTCACTTCCATAATTCACAACTGTCAAGACCGGTTTGTTAGAACCTGGTATAACTGGACAGAGTTTAAGGGATCTGATGATTACATTTCACTGTTGGAGACAGGTTGAATTTGCACTTCCAGTGTCTGGAACCTCACCCCCCCACCTCCCCCTCCATCCTGACAAATTCACCTACCCTTTTTGACCCCAATCCTCCCACCTTTTTCTTCTCTGACTTTCTTTTCTCTCTTTTTCTTTCTTGTTCATGTTTTACTCAGTATCTTCTATCCTGCCAACTCACACTTGAGTTACGGCCCCGGTTTTGTTCACTCCTCTAAGGTGGCCTTGTTATATAGTATAAAAAGTTGTTATGTTGATCCTCCGACAGTAGTTGGCTACAGTTCTCATCGTTGTTTATACAGTCTTGAGTTTTGTATCTCCCCATATTTTAGGAATTGATCTGCTAACAATTCCTCGATACAATGCTTGTGTTCTGACATTGTGCTTTACTCTGTACAATACGGTGTTTCCTGTGTTATTGATAATGTTAATAAAAGTTAAATTTATAAAAAAAAAATACAGATACACATCTGCATCAAAACACATCAAATAAAGAGGAAAACACAGAAAAGAAAAGCAGCAAACACAGAATCAGTGAAGTGTTTTTGCGTCGTGTGGTACAGAAACCAACAGTACATATGCAGTAAAAAAGCAGTAGAAAAAAGCAGCAATTACGTTACATGTGCCTCAGCGGTACATTTTCAGTATTTTTTATGGGTTTAATTAGAGAAAAATAATGAATCACGACATGTTTTTACACCATCTACAGATCACTGTAATCTGATTGATGTGTTGCCTGGGTCGTAAATATTACAAAGAAACCAAATATGTCTGCTATTTGTTGATTTGTGATGTTTATTAATTTAAAAAAATGCATTAAAAATCTCATGTTTTAGTTGCTTTTTACAGGATGAAAAGAAATCTCTCTTTTATTCTGTCTTTAGAATACAGGGACACTGTATCTGTGGCACCCCAGTGGTCATGGGAGTCACAGTGGCGTTGTTCTCCTAACCAGAGCGCAATGCTATGCCTGGAAGCAGCGGGGAGACCTCTATGCCAGGTACAATCACACACACAACACTTCCTAATCCAGGTCAGAAGGGGGAGCTCAAGTCCGGTTTGGGGCGAACTTCTCTGTGCATTCTGGGCTGGGGAGGGGTTAGAGAAAGAGGAACAGAAAGAGAAAACTCAGAACTCTAGTAGCAGTGAAAGAGAACGGTCAATGTAAGAGAGCTGTTTAAAGCTTTCCAGGACCGAGCGCTGAATCAGGACACCGGGATCCTCGACTGTCGGGTACTAATACTAATAGCCCAGCCGTAAACCCGGAGGGCAGGAGGTTCTACATCGCCTGGCCCAAGGCGCAGTAGCATAATAGAGCTCGGGGCCGCAGAAATACCAGCGGGCCCTACATCCGGTTCGCGCTGCCCGCCACAAGGGATGCATTCTTGTAATGCCTGCCTGGATCCACAGACTCAGACGGGCTATAATGGACAGGCTAGAGTGAAGCCACTTACCAAGCAGGACCCCCAGAACCCTGAAACCCTTTAACCCCTATGCAGGGATTTGGAATTACACAGGGCCCTGGAGATCACTACCTGTGGAAGGCTGCAGTCTGAGAGAGTAGTTGTCAGGCAGGGTCAAACCAGGAATTGAGGAACAGGGACAGAATCGGCAGGCAAGGACGTAATCAAAAACAAGCAGAGGTCAAAACCGGATCGGGCAGCGAGGTACAAAAACAGCAGGCAGGTGGGTAGTCAGGAAACAAGCGGTAATCAGCACACGAAATTACAGAACGAAACAGGAGCCAGAATTTTCAGAACTATCTCTGGCAGAGGTCTGCAGACAGGAGGGGCACTAAAAAGGGTGTGGTGTCTTCCCATAGGCTGTAGCTGAATGATGGTACTTCAGCTGGGAGACACCCGCCACCTACAGTCAGCCAGTGGCACTGCAGATCCCCAGGAAACCCGGACCAGTGGATGAGCGGAATCTGCGCCCACTGGCGCCGCTTGGCATCGACTCCTCTCCGATCAACAGCACTATCCACGGCACGAACACAGCGTCGCCTGGCGATCGGAATAGAAGTCGATGGAGCGGACTCTGGTGGTGACGTACCAATTCTGGGCTGGGGAGGGGTTAGAGAGAGAGGAACAGAAAGAGAAAACTCAGAACTCTAGTAGCAGTGATTCCCCAAGTGAGACGCGGAACCTACCTGAGGTTCACCAAGGGGGAAAAGATGTCCAACCAGGAAGGGGACCCAGCTGCCATGGTAGCCACAGCATCGGTAATGCCACTATTCATGCCTTATGTACCAGGAGCGACATGGCTGCTGCAATATTCAGGAGAGTCACATATCTTGAGCGACTTCCAATGAGAGACTGAGCAGTTTATTTGATGTGTATCTCTTGACGGAAAGCCAGAAAATGAGCATACTAATTGGTCAGTTAACCGGTGCAGCCCAGCAAGAGGCCAAGTCCTGGCCGGACGCCGACAGAGGGACTGTGGAGCAAGCTCTGGCTCGGCTGAAGGACACCTTTGACACCCGCACGGCAGCAGAGATAAAAGTGCAATTCTTCTGGTGTAAGCAGAGGGTGCAGGACAGTGTACGGGAATATGCATTAAACTTTCAAGAGGCGCTGATGGCTGTGAAACAAGTGGATCCTGGGAGTGTGCCTGATGGGGACCGACTGCTGATCGAGCAGTTCATCGAGGGGCCCTTCTCCGGCGCCCACCGGACCAAGCTGCGCATACTGGCCCTACAGACCCTGACTTAGACTTTTCCCACTTCAAGGACCAAGCCGTCCAGGTGCTGCGTGACTCGACCTCAGATGGCGCTACACCAACCTGGCTCCTCGCCATCACATACCCAGAGGTAGCGCCTTCCGCCCAGACCACCGTGGATAGTCTTTTCAGGAAAGAACAGGGGACATCGCCACGCTAATCAGCAATGCCAGTAAGGGATTATTAATCCAGGTCCTTTATTGCATGATCATATACAAGTCTACGCGTTTCAGGGGTCTCTGCCCCCTTCCTCAGGACAGTATATAACAGACAGGAACAATAAAAGAGTCTTTAGCAGCCTTGAAATCCGCTATTTCTCTACCCTAGATCCCACCAGTGGGTACTGGCAAGTTCCCGTGGCAAAGGCAGACAAGTAGTAGACCGCGTACACGACACCCATGGGCCTCTGCAAGTTCAACTGTATGCCCTTCGGACTCTGCAATGCACTGGGAACATTTCAGCGGCTAATGAAGTGCTGCCTGGGGCATAAGAACTTTGAAACCATCCTGTTGTACCTAGATGATGTCATAGTGTACTCGAAGACTTGAAGATCATCTGCAACACCTGGCTGAAGTGGTTGAGGCCCTGTCCAGGTTTGGCCTAAAGGTGAAGCCGTCCAAATGTCACCTACTGAAGCCAAAGGCACAGTACCTGGGTCATATGGTGAGCGCTGAAGGTGTGGCCCCCGATCCAGAAGTCATCCGTGACTGGCCGAGACCCACCACTACCAAGGAAGTGCGGCAGTTCCTCGGCCTAGTAGGCTATTACCAAAGGTTCATCAGGGGGTTCACCAAGATGGCGTCGCCTCTCCAAGACCTCCTAGTGGGCCGAGCCAAGAACCGGGGACCCCCATTCGAGTGGGCCAATCACAAAGAAGAGGCCTATATCCGGCTGAAGTGGGCCCTTACTGAAGAAGAAATCCTGACCTACACGGACGACAGGCAGCCCTGGGATCTCTACACCGACGCCAGCAATGTGGAACTGGAAGCTGTGCTGTACCAGATACAAGGGGGCAGAGAGAAGGTGATAGCCTATGCCAGCAGAAAGCTTTGGTAACTGAATGGAATCTGGAAAACTACAGTTCTTTCAAGCTAGAGTTCCTTCTTCCACTTCAGATGGAAGAAGCTGGAGGCCCTGCTACGCACCCGCTTCTACTGGATCGGTATGAAACCAGCAATTGAGAAATGGTGTCAAGAGTGTGGACCATGTAGCTTGAGACAGAGGGACTGCGAAAGCCAGAGAGCTCCCCTGCGACCCATTGTCACAAAGCAGCCACTTGACCTGGTGGCCCTGGATCATGAAAAGTTGGCTCCGAGTGGATCTGGCTACGTCTACACCCTCACCATCGTGAACCATTACTCCCGTTTCCTGGTGGTGGTCCCAGTTAAAGACCAGACGGCCAAGACTGCAGCCAAGGCGTTCCAGGAATACTTCTGTCTGCCCCATAGCTACCCGGAGCAAGTACTCACTGACCAAGGCCCAGCCTTTGAGGCCGAAGTGTTTCAAAAATTATGTCACCTGTACAGTTATAAGAAGATAACAAACACACCATACCATCCCCAAACTAAAAGGCTGTGTGAAAAGATGAACCAGGTGGTGCTAGATCTGCTTAAGACCCTGCCCTTGGAAGAGAGAAACTTGTGGCCAGAGAAGCTGCCCGACCTGGTAGACATGTACAACTACATCCCGGTGAAGTCCACTAACTGTACTCCAGCTTATCTGATGCGGGCAAGACCTGGACATGGGAGTCTTGGTGCCTGAAGCAGCTCCACCGGATACTGACTGGGACACTGCACGACAGCAACAGTATCGAAAGGTCCAAGTGTGTGTAGAAGAGAGTTTATCCCAGGCCAGACTGAGACATGAGAAGTATTACAATCAAGCGGCCTCAGCCACCCCCCTAGCACCTGGGGAGCAAGTCTTAAAAAGGTGCCACAGGGTACAGCAATCCTTACCAAGGGTGCATGCCCCCCCCCTGGTTCCAGGTTCCTAAGAAATGGGTGTCACTACCATCAGCACAAATCCCAATCACATCTCACATCATGACCTGTCAGACACACCAGTGGGTTGGATAAGCAAAATAAGCCCACTCAACAAGGGGACAGGCAGACTGGTGGAAGGGAAGAAGAGAGAGTTCAGTGGCAGCCCTCAAAGAGGAGCTGGAGTGGTAGCTCCAGGGGAGCTAGACCGAGGTTGGGTCGCAGACGGTGGTCCATGACCAGAGGAGTCGGAGACCGGTGGCAGTGACATTGGAAGGGTGCGATGGACAAATTCTAGGAGGACTTCTGGCATCAGAAACCCAAAAGAACTGACCGGTACTGAGCACGACGGGGTACAGGACCCTAGGTCAGAAGCAGATTCATCCGACCTGATAATTAACCTGGTAGAGAGAGTCTCTTTATGAACTTCCCCAGGAGCTCAGAGATTGAAGGCGACAGCACACCGCGGGAGATAGGCCTTTCCAGTAACGCGGCCCACTAAAATCCCAAGTGCCAGCCATCAAAAGCACAGCTACACTACAAATATAGTGAGCGGGGCTCCAACAGTTTCACGCCAAGGGGCCACAACAGAGAACTAACTTGTGCATGGAGGCGGCTCCGGATTACCCATTGACACCGGTGGGAGCGGACACCTGGATGGGCTCCCCTGTAAAGACTGTGATGCACAGAGTCTTTGGTTTACCTTCAGTGTGAGTGTCTGCTTTATAATCCTCATCCTGCACCATGACTACCCACAGTGAGTACCCTGGTTCCCCTGCACTCCCAAAGATCCCACCAAAAACCCCAGAGGCTGGGACCTTCCCTACCTGCGGAGGGACTGACACCTTGCTGCTCCACACCATCTGCCCTGGTACTCCTTCCAGCAGCGGCGGTACTCCCATTATCGCAATCCGCAGGTGGCGTCACGAATGTCTCCCCTGTAAATAATCCCCCTTTCAAGGATCGGAGCGAGTGCCGATCCTGGGTCCGGACCCCTCGAGCCACAACCATCCCGGATCCAAGCATCCCGGTCTGCTTTGGGGCGGCACAGGACCATAACGACTGACCAGTAAAAGGTAAAGGAAACTACCAGCCTGTGTTGTCTAGTTACTGTCGGCGTCCTCAGCCCTGCTCCCCAGTGTACAACACCATAGACCGCCCCTGGGGCCCGCTCCACCTGTGGGGAGCTAAACCATTCCAGCTGTGACACCAACCACCCCAGAGGACAGTACCCACGGCGGCTGCTAATCCCTGGCCGCACACCACAGGTGGCGTCCCGAGACAAACAACCATCATCATCCTCCCTTTTATTGTACACCTCGGAGCCACGAAGTCGAGCAGGGCCATCCGTGACAACCCTGACCCGACATCACAAACCCGGCGACGAGTAAAGTTAACCCCTTGCCCTGTGGATGCTACAACTATGCTGTATCTCTATGTACTAAAGTTTACTAAACTCTCCCATTGACTTCAAATAGCTTGTGGGTTCAAGTACCAGGGACAATCACAAAAAGAGAGAAAATGACATGCTAGCAATTAGAAAGAAATTGGCATATTTTAAAATTATTTTTCAGCAATTTTATAGGGACAAAACAATCTGATTATTTTTTGGCCTCTAGAATACAGGCAAACAGAAATAAAGGGCCTCGGTTCCACTTGCATTTTACATGGACGAGTGCAATCTGATAAAACATCGGATTGCACTCGCATCAGTGTAAAACTAAGAGGCACTGTGCATCTGCTATTTTTTTTCATGCCATAACGGCATGAGAAAAGAATCGCAGCACGCTATGTTTGGTAGCAAGTCTCGGTTGACACGCACCCATACAGGTTAGTGGCTGCCTGTGAAACATCGCACTGCACTCGGATGACATGCAGCGACAGGCAGCGGAGGAGAGATCACTGTTTCCCTCTTCTCTGCAGATGTGATCCTATCAGATCACTTGCATGACACTCATCTTGCAGCAGAGCCTGAGCCGAGGATTGTTAGCATATCGCATCTGATGCTCTCACATCGGAAGTGATATGCAAGTGGAACCAAGGCCTTATATAGAGATACACTGCTTTGTACAGATGCATTTCTATATAATCTGTATAATCTGCTTCTGGATTCACTGACTGTAATACAACTCAAGATAACCGAATTCTCTTATGTTCTTGTGTGCGCAATAGCCATCTAAAGAGCTGCTGCCTGTGAATAGGGAGGTCAGAAGCTCAAGTCTTGGGGAGACCAGAAAAGAGAATTGTTTATTTAAATTACATACAGAGATGCCGGCCCTGCCCCCCCAAAGAGGAGGAGATACGGAGCCGGCGAAGAAAATGAAAGTCGTGACTGAGCTCTCAAATCGGGACAGTGCTGCTGAATCTGGGACAGTAATAAAAAAAATAGTCCTGGGGGTGTGGCCAGAAGCTGAGGAGAGTGGATGCACCTGAGTGAGCTCCGACTCCAGAGCAAGCAAGCTGGACAGGGTAAGAACTATTTAGCACTGGGACCACCTTCCCTACCACCACTAAGGCAAGAGTATTTTTTAAGCAATTTTCTTGTGGTAGTATCCCATCCCCGCACTTTGAGGCCTACTTCCTGGCTTGTGACAGCAGCTTTTTCTGTGGATCTCGGCGGACAGCTGGGCCCAGGACAGCCTTCCTTCCCTCCAGCTGGGGAACATCCTCCTGAAGGTATGGGACCCTTGGAATGGGAACTCCTCAAACATCTATTCTCTCTGCAGCTTGATGAGGAGAGGGTGTCATGGGTGTGTCACAGGTGGTTTATGGCAATAGAAGGTCACAGTGTTTGGCTGTGCAAAATGCTCCCTGACTTTCTCTTATTCCTGTGTCAGCATTCATTATAATAGGTAGCTTTCCTGCTGGATTTTCATTTCTCCCCTTTTGGACCCAGCTGTTACGTCACCACCGGAGTCCGCTCCATCGACATCTACTCTGATCGCCAGGCGACGCCGTGTTCCTGCCCTGGATAGAGCTGGAGATGGGAGAGGAGTCGATGTTAGCGGCGATGGTGGGCGCAGGCTCTGCTCATCCACTGGTCTGGGTTTCCTGGGGATCTGCAGTGCCACTGGCTGACTGTAGATGGCGGGTGTCTCCCAGCTGGAGTACCATCATTGAGCTACAGCTTATGGGAAGACACCACACCCTTTATAATGCCCCTCCTGTCTGCTGACTTCTGCCAGAGATAGTTCTGAAAATTCTGGCTCCTGTTTCGTCCTGTGATTTCGTGTGCTGATTACCGCTTGTTTCCTAACTACCCACCTGCCTGCTGTTTTTGTACCTCGCTGCCCGATCCGGTTTTGACCTCTGCTTGTTTTTGATTACGTCCTTGCCTGCTGATTCTGTCCCTGTTCCGCAATTCCTGGCTTGACCCTGCCTGACGACTACTCTCTCAGACTGCAGCCTTCCATCGGTAGTGATCTCCAGGGCCCTGTGTAATTCCAAATCCCTGCATAGGGGTTAAAGGGTTTCAGGGTTCTGGGGGTCACGCTTGGTAAGTGGCTTCACTCTAGCCTGTCCATTATAGCCCGTCTGAGTCTGTGGATCCAGGCAGGCATTACACCAGCAAGAGCTTGTCTTCTACCCAGCTGCTGATCATCAGTATTCTCTTATTGCTTAAATACTCCCTTCTTCCCTGGACTGGTGCTGGTGATATTATTCAGTTCATTCTAGCTCTGGTTGCAAGCAGATGGATTGCTCTCATCTGTACTATTGTTGCTGAAGCTGGCTGAACTCTTGCCTGTGTTGTCTGTGGAAACGTAGTTCATGCTTTTTTCCCTCATTTGTCCCCCTTGTATCTTGCTTTAGCGTTTAGTGGGGTTGACGAAGAGCTCACCCCACCCATTCCCTATTTAGTGTCCACCACTAGGGATAGGTATCCGGCTCGGTGCGTAGGTGCAGAACCTCTCTAGGGTGGTGAGGTACCCCAGGGACCAGCTGTAGGTTTGGTCAGGGGTCACCATCTCCCCCTTCCCTAGACGCAGGGGTCCCCTTCCCTTCTCTTTCACTGCTTGCTTGGTACTTCCACGTGCCTAGCGTGACAAAGGGTCGGCAGCTTTGTAAGCTCTAGGAGTGTGGGTGCGCTCGGCCAAGGGGGTTTTTCCTTCTTTGAGCTCTCATACAGTGATATTTTGAGCCGGCCTTAACTTCGGTTATCCTATGGGCCACCCCAGTGTACTGATACTCAATAATCCTGTAGATCCTCTAATACTCTGCCTTAAATTAAGGGGTTCAGAGTTCAAAAAACCTTTTTTGTTCAAATCAAAGTTTATTAGAATAGAAGAAGATAATCAAACAATTGCACAGCGCGCAGGCAGAGGGTATATATCCAAGCTAGCTGCTAAAAACACAACAGTTCTTTGACTACACCTGCGCCACTGGCGACCAAAAATAACAAGTACAATTCGTATGTGTTTGAAATAGGAAGAACAAGTTGAAAAAAAAGAGATAAAGAAGAGGAGGTGGAAGAAGAATTTAGAGACAGTAAAGACAACAGAAACGTGGGAAAGTAAGATGAAAGGGGAAGGGTACAAAGAGTTCCCACCCGAGTGGACGCGCCCTCCTACATCAAAACCACATTTTCAAGGCTAACCTTCTAGGTACAGAAATAAGAGAATGGAAAATTACCTACATACCTGCCCCCCCGTGAATCCATAGACCCATATCCGGTGAGTCCCTGAACATGATCCACGGGGCCCACGTAGCATCAACTTTGTCCTTGTTGCCGAGTGTCTGACCTATCAAGGTTTCCATCCTGAAGATCTCGTTGCACTCTGCTATGAATTCATCCCGTGATGGGATTCTAGTTTGCTTCCAATATCTTGGAATTAGGTTTCTGGCAGCTGTTAAAAAATGTCTTAATAAACCTTTCCTAAACCCTGAAGCAGAAACATTCCCGAGGGACAGGAGAGCTAACTCTTTTGTGGGCCGGATCTGCCTCAAGGAGAGTTTATTGAGTAACTAGAAAATGCTCTCCCAGAATGATCTCACCGGGGGACATGACCACCAGATATGAGTGAGGGTTCCCCTCTCCTTTTGGCATCTCCAGCACACATCAGAGGCTGATGGAAAGGCAGCATGGATACTCACAGGACACCTATACCACCTAGATAGGATCTTGTAGCACCTCTCCTGTGATATCACATTCAGCGAAGTTTTACCAATAAAGAGAAGGATTTTGGTCCGCTCCTCAGCCGAGAATGACCTCCCCCACTCTCTCTCCCATTTCCCAAAGTACCCAGGCAAGACGTCCCTCGCACCTCTGCATCTGAGAAACAAGTCATACAAGGTCGAAATGGTATGGCCTGGAGGATCCTTCGATAGGCAAAGGGCCTCAAAGGGTGTGAGTGCCCTATAGATGTCTACCCTCCTAGCCATAGACACTATAAAACTTTTCAGCTGTTCGAAGAAGAACCACATATCTTGAGATTTGGTGATATCTGAAGAGTAATTATCTAGGGGTGTAATACCTGTGTCTGAGATAAAGTCACGAATAATAGGATGGTCACTCTTCCTTTTATGGAGGAATGTTGATCTATGGAAACCCGCCTGAAAATCTGAATTACTATGGACCGGTGTCAATGGGCCTGGAATGGAGGACAAGTCAAGATATTTATTACCTCGGGACATAAAATTCCGCAATTGCTTTGTGATAAAGGGTACTGTGATAGAGCTGGAGCTGGGTGGTGCTCTGGTCCAAATAACTACCTTCGGATCAACATCAGATTGCACGCTTTCGGCTTCCACCCATCTTTTCGTTTCACCTGAGTTAAATAGATCCAGAACGCACGTCCCTAAAGAGGCGTAGCTATACAAAAGGAGATTAGGGAGTCCAGTTCCTCCCATATCCCTTGATCTACTCAATATTTTGTGGGAAATACGTGGGCGTTTATGTGCCCAGACAAATTTGGTTATGCTAGATTTCAGACGTGAGAAAAAAGAGGCCGGCAATACTAAGGGGATGGTTTGGAAGTAATAAAGCAGCTTCGGTAACAGGTCCATTTTGATCGCATTTATCCTCCCAAACCATGAAAGCTGGAGTTTGTTCCAGTTATTGAGGTCTAATTCTAACTTCCTGGAAATGTGGCGGTGATTTGATTTAAAGAGGTCAAGGAGATCTGCCGTCAGTTTAATTCCTAGGTATGTCAATGAATCCACCTGCCATTTGAAGGGGAGAGAGGCTTTGAGCTGAGTCACCAGCATTGGAGGAAGAGATATATTCAGTATTTCGGATTTATGAGTATTTATTTTAAAATTACTCAGAGATCCGAACCTCCGCAATTCAGCCATTATGTTGGGTAGACTAATGAGTGGAGAGGTAACGTACAGGAGCAGATCATCTGCGAATAAAGCTAATTTATGGTCCTGTTTGTGAAATGTAACCCCTTTAATTGATATATTGCTCCTCAATGCCACCGCCAGATGTTCCATGGTCAGAATATATAATAATGGGGAAAGGGGGCACCCTTGTCTTGTTCCATTACATATTGTAAAGGAATCTGAGAGGGAGCCATTTATTTTGATTTGTGCTGTGGGCGAAGAGTAGAGTGCTGTAACTCTGTTCATCATGTGCTCTCCCAACCCTATGTTTTTAAGGACCTGAAACATGAAACCCCAGTGCACCCTGTCAAACGCCTTCTCTGCATCTACCGACAGGATGCACATGGGGATCCTGTGACGTCTTGCGCCGTCAATCAGGGAGATGGTCCTCAGGGTGTTGTCCCTGGCTTCTCTTCTGAGCACGAAACCCACCTGGTCTGGATTTACCAGTCTGGGAAGAAGGTCTCGTAACCTATTTGATATCATTTTAGAATAAAGCTTGATATCTAGATTTATGAGCGAGATCGGTCTATAGTTGCAGCAAAGAGATGCGTCCTTCCCTGGTTTTGGTATAACTGTGATGTGGGCCATCAACGCCTGGGCAGGGAACGCACCCCCTGCAGATATATATCTACAGACCGATAGGAACAGAGATTTAGAAGTTCTGAAAATTGTTTATAGAAACCCGCTGAGAACCCGTCTGGACCTGGGCTTTTCCCTGACTTCAAATCTGAGACTACCGCATTGACCTCCTCCAGGGAGAAGTCCTCTTCCAGCTCCAGTAAGGTATCATTTGAGATGGAAGGGAGATTATGGGATTTCAGGTAAGCTTTAACATCATCTTGAGTCCCATATGTCGCTATGTGTCCCGATTGTCCCCTAATATCATAAAGCGCCTTGTAGTATGTGCGGAAGCCTGCTAAAATGTCCTGGTTGCTATGCAAATGACCATCACTTCCTGGGTCTTTTATGAAAGGGATGTAAGTATTCATGGAGCGGGGATGGAGGGCCCTTGCAAGAAGCTTCCCACTTCTATTTCCCAGTTGATAAAAGCGGCTTTTGAGACGTTCTCTTAAGCCCCTGGATTTCTGGTCTAATACCTCTAGTAATTTATGTCTGGTTGTAGAGAGTTGTGCGTAGGTTGTAGGAGATGAGTCCCGTTTGTGTTTGCTTTCTAGTGAGGCAATCTGGTTAGATAACTGCGTTATTTCAATGGCTCTTTCTTTTTTCAGGCGGGTACCATGTGAGATCAAAATGCCCCTTAATACACATTTCAGTGATTCCCACTGGATTGCAGGAGAAGTGGTATCACATTCATGATCTCTAATAAAGTTATGAATTGACTGGGTAAGGTCCGCTTTGCATAACTGATCCTGTAATAGGTTTTCATTCAGTCGCCAGGTGAAATTTGATTTGACACGAGGCCCTAACTGAATCGATAAGTAAATGGGAGCGTGGTCTGACCATATTATATTACCTATGGTCGCTTCTACTGTCATGTCTAGGAGGGCATGAGAAATGTGGAAGGAGTCAATTCTGCTATAGACAGAATGGACCGAGGAATAGAAGCTGTAATCTTTGGTGTCCGGATGAAGAATCCTCCATATGTCCACCAATCTCAGACCATGCATGTGCTTTTTGACCCTTTGTATGACTGAGGCCGGATAGGACGACTTACCCGAGGACACATCGAGGGCCGGGTTCATTGGTAGATTAAAATCGCCTCCTAATATCACCGGAGAGGAGTCCGCAAAATCTTCCAGAATTTTCCTCCCGTCTGCACAGAATCTGTCCTGCCCCTGGTTAGGAAAGTACATGTTAGCAATAACAAAGATATTGGTTTTCCAAGAAAGCTTTAAGAAAATATATCTTCCCTTGGGGTCGATACAGGAGTCTAACACCTCTGGTATGAAGGACCTATGAAATGCCACGGAAACCCCCTTAGACTTAGCATCAGGATTCGAGCTATGGTGCCAAATCGGGTAGTAAGCCGAGGAACACTTAGGAATTGCATCTGACCTAAAGTGAGTTTCCTGAAGCATCAAGATGGCCACCCGTTGCTTATGACAGGAATATGCTATCTGTTTTCTTTTTTCAGGGACATTCAAACCTTTAACGTTGAAGGAGCAAAACTTGACACTATCCATAATGCAGGTCAGCTGGAAGCATGATGTGGTATCTGGGGGCTGGTCCAGTCAGGTGAGAGGGAAGGATAGAGAAGAAAGAAAGACAGAGAAAAGAAATAGCAAGGTTTAGGTCAAAGGACCTAAATGGTGGGTAAGGAACCCTAGTATTAAGTGGTGCAAAATTTCCATGGCAATGGATTGCCATTTGCACTAAGGGGGGTTAGAGGAAGCCAAGAACGGCAGCGAGTCCGTTCCTTACCCCCCGCCTCTAATACAATATGATATATCATTATAAAGCGCACTAACTATATGCTCCCGCTAAAACTTTATCATCTAAAGAATCAGCATTCCCGGTAGGTAAGCAAAGTGTTCAGATCAGGGACAAGATTCTAGTAATTGTAAAAAACAAGAAAATCACATGGGTCTCCCGGGCTTATTTCTCAAAAGGCCCAAATCTTCGCCTCTAGACGGTCCAGCCCCACAGGGTCCAGTCAGTAAAGGCTAGGGGAAGACACTCCAAACCAGGTCCACCAGGTGGAGGGTCCAAGTGGATGTATAACACAAACAGTTTACTGCTTCCTCCTATGAGGTTTAAGTAGTACTTGACCCAATGTCAGAACCTCTGATAACACCTGTGAAATAACACAATGCTAGTCTGGAAAGAAGCAATATTAGGTGACAGGAGAAAGACTTTCAACAAATCACAGTAACTTGCAACGATGCCTTTGATGCAGTTTCATGGTAAGGCCCTCCCCTGTGGCTCCAGGGATAATTGGCTATCATGCCGGAAGGGCCCATGAAGGTTATCCCCAGTAGGAAACAGGGGTGCTACACAGGACCGCTACCCTGTCGGATTGCTCTTGTCAGGACCTCTTTGTCTCCCATGGCGACGGACTGGCTGCTATACTGGGGGTTCCACAGGGAGTTGGGGGCCTGAGGGCCAATCCGGCAGTGCTACCATAGGAAGCTCGAAAGTCCCCAAGAACTTAGCCAGATCTCCGAGTTTGCGAAAGATTGCTGATTTCCCATCCTTATGCGCTGTCAGGTGGAAGGGGAAACCCCATCTATATGGAATGTTTCTGTCCTGGAGGTGTTGGAGCAGGGGTTTTAATGCTCTTCGCAGCTGCAGAGTGCGTCTAGCCAGATCCGGTAATATCTGGACCTGGGACCCCTGGTAGTTGATGGATCCTGCCTGCCGCACCGCGGACATGATGGAGTCCTTTACCTTATAAAAGTGGACTCTACATATTATGTCCCTTGGACGTGAATCTGGAGGGGATTTGGGACCCAGGGCCCTATGTATGCGGTCTAACTCAATCGGCCCAGAGCTTTGTTCTCCCAGAATTTGAGCAAAGAGCTTCTGTGCCATGGCCTCCAGTTCAGGCGTGCCAATACTTTCAGGGATGCCACGGATACGGACATTATTTCGCCGATTGCGGTTCTCTAAGTCCTCTTGCCCTGAAGTGAGCTCATCAATCTTTGCTGAGTGGCTAAGTAATATTTTCCTTTGTAGGGACAACTCAGCAGTGATGGCTTCCTGGGACTTCTCCACTTCCTCTACCCTGTATGTGAATTCAGATTTCAGTGCCTGCAGCTCTTTCTTATAAGTATTCTCAAGCCTGCTAGCAAATCTGTCCAAATCTTTTTTTGTAGGCAAAGCCTTGATAGATTTACTTATCTCATGTAGATTAGGCAGATCTCCCTCATTGTCCTCCTCGCTGGAGAAGTCCTGCTGTGATTTCCCCAGCTCCTGCTGTATCTGTGTTTGACTTTCCCGGGGCTGTGAGTTTTCCATGAGGGAGGCAGACGCCATCATTGATCTAGTGTTCCTGATGGCTGCTGAGGTGCTCTGGCTGAGGAAACGATCCATGCTGCTCACTGTCTCCTTTATCTCACCTCGGTGTCTGGTGACTTTCCTGGATCTGCCCATAAGCAGGGAGATGTTAATGTGCTCTAATAGAGGCTAATGGGGAAGTTCAGGACAGAGCTCCCAGCAAGTGCAGCTCACTCGGCCATCAGCAAGCCACGCCCCCCTCAAAAAACCTTTTTATCCACACTGCAGTAGAATAGTTGATTAATGCATGATAGGGGCTAAAAACTGTGGAAAACTCCATTTTATTAAATCTAATTTCTACAACCTGCTACTGAGTTCATAACACTCTACTGACATCTGGTGGCTATTTGTTGAGCTGAGTAAGACTTTCCATAAAATAAACAATTCAGAGCATTTTACCATCTACCAGTCAAATTGGAATTTAAATAGCCCTGTACTTCTAATAATTACCTGTCTAAGGCCTTCTTCATACCTTCATGTCTCTATTACGTGTGGTGTCCATTTTTACATATAGCAGAGACACCTTAACATGCATACTAATAAGTCAATGGAGATCTTCACACCTGCATGTTTTCACAGGGACTATATGTCCCTGTGAAACACCTGCATGTCTCTGATTCTCAAGGAGACAAGTCCATTTTTTTCCAGCAGCAAAGGTCAAATACGGACATCACATGTGTGACATGTACTGGGAAAAAAGTTTGATACTAAACTGAATGCTTTTTTACGTGCAAAAAATGTGCAAAGCTGGTTTTTCACTCAGCAAAGCTACAAAATACAGCAACTTGGATGGACCTTAGCCTTTATTGAACAAAAGAGAGCACAAGAGGACTCCGTCTGGATCATTTCGGTACCAAAATTATCTAAATCGGGCTCTCCTAGCCTGAGATATCACAGATTATAGCAGGCACTATCACAGCACAGAGGGACCGAGGAACAGTGGACACAACAAGCACTGGTGAGTGCATATAAACCTGGGCCAGGGGTGCACCGTTTATCACACTAGGCCTGATTCAGGGGATATAACTGTTAACACAGTGGGAGACATAACTGGGCTGAGCAGCAGCCTTTTCCCCACAGCTCCAGCCCTACACCTCCACTTCTCTCAGACTGCAAGGGACAGTTTCTGCAGCATTGCATATGCTAATTAACCCCTGTGGTGAAGTTGCTTATTCTTGCTGGAGCTGAACTTTAACAACAAATAAATCAACAAGCCACTAAGTGGTGAAGGCAGGGCTGCCCTGACTTTATATCACCCTGTAAATAGGAGATTCTCCTATATAATAACCTATGCAGCTGCTTTTAAAACTTATTCTACTGCAAAGCAACCCTGTGCAGCATTCAGCCTGCAACTCACTGTATAATACCCTACTGTGACAAAGGTCTTGCTGCCAACTATTTGTGAGATCAAACCACCATAAACAAAGATTAATAACAGATTTTGAGTGATCTGGAAGAGGGGAACGAGCAGGAGCCCTGGAAGCAGCAGTGAAGGGCAGCAGTGTAGGGTCCTGAGCAGGGTAAAGAAGAGCTGCGGTGCAGTAATCTGCCGTCCTGGCCTGGGGGCCTGAGTGTGGTCTTGTGGCAGTGCAGGGAGAGGGGCACTCCGACCCCCCTCTTCCCTGATATAAGTGAGATAAGGAAGAAAACTCGTAGCAGTCCCACAGAAGTGTTTTTCAGAGCCTTCCATTTCTATATATAAAAACTCACTCCCTGCATCATACTCTACTGCCATCTAGTGGTCATTGGAACAATAGCTTGCTGTAAAGAGATTTGTACAGGAGGGAGCCATGAAAGGGATATACACCCCTGTATAATGTCTGCGTAGAGGGGAGGCTCGCCTTACCGCCCATATAGAGGACATGAGTCGACAGCTACAATTTTAATGATATTGCATTAATAAATAATATTGAAAGGAAATATAATACACGGCACAGACTAGGTGACGATCTGGCTGGGCTGAGGAGGAGAAGAGGTCCAGGCTGGTCATACAGATTAAGAAAGGGGCAGCCGTTTGTGACCCCTCTGGACAAGTTTCTTACTAAGAGAGACTGTGTTGCGAATGACCCCATGCCACCAAAGTCACAACGACAATCAACCCATAAAGGTACTCAAGCGAAAAATAAAACTGCGTGGTCGGATCCATCGGATATGGACCTAGACTCTGCGCCCTCACTATCTGCTCTAGTGTCTCAGCAGGAGGACGGAGGAGGGTCACGTGACTCCCCATCAGAGGCTGAGTCGGGAGATATGGAACACCATTTTGACTATAGAAAATTAAAAAAGTATCTGGATCTCCTTCCTACCAAGGAAGACTTCAAATCCCTGATCTCAGAGGTGAAAGAAACCTGTAAGTCAGAAATTAATTCCATCCGCCAAGATGTTGGGCTATTAGCAGATAGAGTGGACTCAGTTGAAAGGGATCACGATGCCACTAGACAGTACATCATCAAATTACAGAAAAATGTGACTTCCTATGCTCAGGCCCTGAGTGAAGCTAACAAACATCTGGAAGACCTAGATAACAGAGGACGCCGTAATAATATCCGAGTGAGAGGCGTCCCTGAGGCTACAGGTAATGAGGATGTCCATGCCATTCTTGAAACCATATTTAACACTGTGCTGGAGCGCCCTATAACTCAAGGATAAAATTGGACAGAGCGCATAGAGCATTACGCCCCAGGGGGCCTCAAAACCAATCTCGTGACATTATTTGCTGCGTCCACGACTTCCAACTAAAAGAGTCCATTATGGCTAAAGCCCGTACCTCAAAGAGAATTGAATACCAAGGGACTCGGATCCAATTATTCCCTGATCTTTCTTGGATCACCTTACAGAAAAGAAGACACCTGCAGCCACTTCTTGCATCCTTAAAAGATAAGGGCATCCAATACCGCTGGGGGTACCCGTTTGCCCTCATAGCCTCAAAAGATGGTCGTACGGCTGTGCTACGCTCAACTCAGGACCTCCCGGCTTTCTGCACTGACCTGGGAGTCCCTTCACCCTCCCTGGTGGACTGGGAATTGGAGATGCCATCCAGTCCACCCCGTCCAATCTGGCAGCAAGTGGACTCTAAGGGGGGATCTCCCTCATCACGGCCTAAGGCACGACCAGCTCCAACCTGAGATGACAATTTTTATTTATTTTGTTTTTCTTCTGGGAACTGGAGCCCCTTGTTTACATCTATGGTGTCAAGCTGAAGCCCCCTTGGGGGTATTGGGGGGGGTTTCATGCCCTCCCTCGTTTATTACAGGGACTTTGGTTGGTCCTTTCTTTCATAAGTAGCTGTTCACTTTTTCCTTTCCTCTTCTGATATTAATATATCTGGTTATGACTCCTCATACTATTTGCATTGGTTTGCTACTAGGGCGGTGAGAATTGAATACTCCCCTCTTGTAGATGTTTTGAATTTAGCTGCCGATACTGACTGCGATAGCAGAGTGTCCGTAGCTACAAACCCCCTTTAAGGGTTAGAGTTACCCTGGTTCCTCCTACGGAAGAGTTGGTAAAGGAGGTTAGGGTTTATATACTGGTAAAGTTATGCCAATTTTTTCTTCTTTGACCCTGGCCGGAGAGGACGGTGGCGGAGGTAAAGGATTTTGCCCATGGCTTCACTCCTCTCCGGTAACATTTGTGACATGTAAATGTTATGATCTATGTGTTATGTGTTTTGTCATTGTGCTTTCCCATCCCCTATGTGTCTACCCTAATTGTGGTGAGGGAATCCTCTGTACCCCATTGAGAACCACTCAGCATGGGCCCTTAGGCAATTTTGAGATGGGCAATACCCGGTTAGCCTTCGTATGTAATGCTAATTTTTCTTTATACTACTACAGCTTAAAATATGGTTAAAATTTTAACGTTAAATGTTAAGGGTCTAAACTCAAACATTAAGAGGCGTATGGCACTTGGTGAGATGCGGACCCAGCGAGCTGATGTGGTTTTCTTGCAGGAAACGCACTTGAACCTCAATGGGAACTGCAATTTCGCTAAACACCTTTACCCCACGATTTTTCTAGCCTCCCAGGAAAGGAAAAAAGCCGGTGTGGCGATTTTGATATCAAGAACCTGTCCCATTCAAGTTACTACCTCCCTGGCAGACCCACAGGGTAGATACCTTATCCTACAAGGGACATATAAGGAAGTTCCAATCCTTTTGTGTAACATTTATGCCCCTAACACCTCCCAGATCCTCTTTTTGAACCGGGTATTCCTCAAACTCACACGCCTTCCCTCCTCAGCGTGGATTGTGGGTGGAGATTTTAACACTATTTTCTCTGACTCTTTAGACAGGTTGACCATTAACAATCAATTGTCGAGCCCGTCTCAGCGTAAATTGACAGCTGCCTTTCGAAGACTGATCCGCAGGTTTGCCTTATTTGATTTGTGGCGAGTTAAACATCCCTCAGAAAAAACCTTTACCTTCTACTCTCCCCCTCATGGTACACACACCAGGATCGATTTCTTCTTTGGCAACGTTCAAGCCCTTAGATTGACGAGCAGTGTAGATATTGGTGCAATAACGTGGTCAGACCACGCGCCAATGACTCTCACCCTAGATCAGACAACTTCACGTACAAGAGTCTGCCACTGGAGGCTCAATGAGTCCCTCCTCAAGAGAACTCCCTACAGAGACAAACTGGAAGCAGGGCTGATAGAATACTTCGAGAACAATGAGGGGTCAGTGCCTAATTTTTCCACTGTTTGGGAAGCCCATAAGGCCGTCTTTAGAGGGCAATGCATAGCATTAAGCTCCCGTATCAAAAAAGATAAACTTTATCAGAGAGATCAGCTCCTTAAAAGTCTCAGAGACTTAGAAAATAGGATGACCCTTAACCCATCAATACGTACCCTTAGAGGTATAGTAAAGACTCGTGCCCAACTGAAGGACCTAGAGGTCAATATAACAGAAAAATTACTACTCTATAGCAGGCATAAATACTATGACAAAGGAAATAAATCTCACTCTCTTTTGGCCCGCCAACTTAGAGAGGATAGGGGGAACTCATCCGTTTATGCCTTGAGAGATTCGGGGGGGAATATTTTTTATGACCCCACTAAAGTTGCAAAGATCTTTCAGGATTATCTGTCGAGACTGTATTCTTTGTCTAGCCCTCTTCCTGCAGACCCAGGAAGACAGAGGGAGCTAATCCACTCCTTTCTTGAGCAGTGTAAGCTGCCTACTCTTACTAAGAATGCTGTAAACACACTGAATAAAGAAATCACGTGTGAAGAGGTAGGAGAGGTGCTTAAATTACTTCCTAATGGAAAATCACCGGGTCCAGACGGTCTGACATATTTTTACTACAAGGCATTTGCGGATCGACTTACCCCTTATTTGGTTAAATTATTTAATAGCTTCCTCACGGGCTCCCCTATACCCACAAGTATGTTACATTCATATATTACGCTTATACCCAAACCTGGGAAGGATGCTATGGAATGTGCCAATTACAGGCCCATAGCACTCCTTAATGCTGATTTGAAAATCTTTACTAAACTACTGGCTCTACGTCTTTCAGTCCTGCTCCCTCACCTAATACACAAAGACCAGGTGGGTTTTGTCCCATGTAGGCAAGGGGGGGACAACACCAGGAAGATCATTGACTTAGTAGAAGTTGTTAATAAGACAGAGAGTGAAGCACTCCTTCTTAGTTTGGATGCGGAGAAGGCGTTTGACCGTCTGGGGTGGCCATTCATGTTCGAAACATTGCATCATTTTGGAATTTCGGGTGCATTCATTACTGCCCTGAAAAGTCTATATTCATGCCCCTCAGCTTCGGTCAAGCTTCCTTATGCCACATCTCAACCCTTTCAAATACACAATGGCACTCGTCAGGGATGCCCTTTGTCCCCCCTTCTCTTTGTTATGTGTATTGAGCCATTGGCTGCTGCTATTCGCATTGACCCTAATATACGTGGAGTAATGGTGAGAGACAAGGAGTTTAAGCTATCCTTATATGCGGATGATGTCCTATTGATTTTGTCCCAACCACATATCACCCTCCCGAATTTGCATTCCTTATTACTACAATTTGGAAGGTTGTCAGGGTATAAGGTCAATCAGAGCAAAACGGAAGCTCTGCCTCTTAATATTCCACAGGTGCGGGTCTCCTCCTTACAGGAAAACTACAACTATAAATGGAAAAACATATCCTTGACATACCTGGGGATACAATTAACATCTAAGTATAAGCTCTTGTACCAGCAGAACTATCCTAGTTTATTTACTGAGATAAAAAGGCTCCTGCTCAATTGGAATAAGCTCCCATTGTCTCTGTTTGGAAGAATCTCTGCAGTCAAAATGTCTGTCCTGCCGAAGCTACTTTACCTATTTCAGACCCTTCCGGTGTGTGTACCATACAAAGAGTTGCGCAACATTCAGTCTGTTATACTTCAATTCATTTGGGCCCACAAGAGACATAGAATTAAGAAAGCGACTTTGTTTGACAGTAAACTGAGAGGAGGCCTGGGGGTCCCTGATATTACTAAGTACTATTGGGCAGTACACTTACGTCACATCCCTGCATGGTCTAATCGCAGTGCCTTCTCTAGATGGATGGAAATAGAGAAGTTATGGCTCGCCCCAATACACCCCAATTCCTACCTCTGGGGCACCTCATCAAACAAGCCTGACCCACATACCCTGGGCCCTATAGCCTTCACGAAGAGGATATGGGACTGTTGTGTCAAGAAGTTTCCACTTAAATCTGAACACTCTCCCTTGACTTCTTTTCTTTTTAATCCCAAAATGCCAGACGGTATGCAGGGTACAGCGACTAAAACGTGGTTTGACAGGAAACTCTTTTGCTTTGCTGACATGGTAGACGCACACTCCAGAGTCCTTCTCCCATACGCCACCATAGCTGATAAATTTAATCTCCCTGGCAATTCCCAATATCGCTATTTACAAGTTAGACACCTGATGCACTCCCTTTTTACCTCCCTAGAAGTCTCCACCCCTACACTTTTTGAGAGATTATGCAGAGCTGGGGTCTCTACTAAAGGCCTCATCTCAGATATATATCGTATTTTAATTACCCCCTGCCCAGAAGACAAGCCAAATCATACATATATGAGGAAATGGGAAGATTTCCTTGGTGAGTCCATTCCCTTGTGTATGTGGAAACGGATCTGGGATACTGCCTCTAAGACATCCTCATGCTATGTCTATAAGGAAAATCAGTATAAATTACTTATGTATTGGTATCACACCCCAGCACTACTACATAAACTAAACCCAGCTATACCTGACAATTGTTGGAGGTGTGGAGCCACAGGAGGAGACATACCGCACATATTCTGGGTATGCCCCAATATCCAGCGTTTCTGGAGGTTGGTGCAATCCCTTATATATAAAGTAACTGACCTTCGGGTTTCCCTGGATCCTAAATTCTATCTATTAAATATACCACTTGTTCAGCTGGGGAAAAGAGTGAAGCGGTTATTGTTACATATAACTACAGCTAGCTGATTGCCTGATTGCCCGCAACTGGAAGTTAGCTCATCCACCCTCACTTACCGATCTCCAATCTCAGATCCAAGATGTGAGAAGGATGGAGTGTCTATCTGCCTTGTCAAATAACACAGTAGATCATTTTGAGAGTGTTTGGTCACTTTGGGACACTTATTGGGCCAATAAAGAATAATAGTGAGGTATGGTCTTGATGGAAGCCTGATATATTCACCCTCCCCACTCCACCCCCCCTTCCTTAAACTTCCCTGTTTAGTCTTGTATTGTTTGTCTTGTCACATCCCCTGTTTTTATTGTATCAGTGGATAATAAGATATGTATACTGATTTTTGGTTTACAGTTATTGCTCACATGCTTGTGAGACATACCTATGCATCCATGTACTTTTTCCATGTCTGTTAAAAAATTTAATAAAACATTCAGTTATAAAAAAAAAAAAATGTGCAAAGCTAGAAAAATTATAGAAAAATGCTAGATAGATAGATAGTTGTATAGCTAGTTAGCAGAATAAATAATTTGTGAAAAAAATGGTATGGGGTTCCCCCTAATTTTAATAACCAGCACAGGTACAGCAGCAGTTGTGTACTGCAATCCTCAGCTGTCAGCTGTACCTTGGCTGGTTTTGAAAAGTAATGGGGATTACACTGATTTTTTTTTTTAATTATTTGAAAAAATAACTTTAAAAAATGGATTGGGGTTTCCTCCATTTTTTAAAAACCTGACAAGGGACAGCAGACAACTGATGGCTGATAGTATTAGGGTGGGAAGGGCCATGGTTATTTGGCCCTTACCTGCCTAAAAATAGCAGCCGCTCCAGAAGTGGCGCATCCATTAGATAAGCCAATTTTGGTGCTGTGCTCGGCTCATCCCATTTCCATGGTGCAGTGGCAAATGGGGTAATACATTGTGTTGGTGCCAGCTGTGAATTAATAGCTGGCATCAAACCCTGGTATTAGTAATAGGTGGGCATCTAGCAGACACCCTCTTTAAAATGCAGTAGTTATAAATTGTAAAAAATTTAAAAAAAATATTTATAATAAAAAACCCCAACACCAGCCTTCATTCACCAATTTATTATAAAAAATGTAAATCCTATAAGTTCCACTATAATCCACAAGGAGGTCCAATGACGTTCCTCCAAAGTAAACCTGAAAGGCATAAAAAGAGAATTATTAAAGGAAAAAAGAAATGAGACACACTCATTTACCAATTTATGACCCATCAAAACCCTAATCCAGTCCACTGTTATCCATATGGAGGTCCCACGATGTTCCCAGACTCACTGTCCCAGCATATAAAAAACAGAACCACGGCACTGAACTGCGATGACCTCATGAGGTCACCACATGTGGGTCACACTGTAGCGTGTCAACCACCGCGGGCAGTGACGGGCACTGATGTTATGAGTTCACTGCAGTTCTTTGCCATGGTTCTCACACAAAGTATTGCTAGAGCCGACTGCTGTGACGTGCAGCAACGTCATGAGTCACCCTAGTTCATATTGTCTGTTAAAACACACCCCGCCCACATTTTGACAAAACAATATTATATCATTCTAAGATGTCAGGGGGCGTAGCTTTTCCCGATTTCAGATCTTATTATATAACCTCCCACCTTTCTAAAATCCTGAACTGGATGTAGAATGAAAGCCTATGTTTGAATCGAAAGGCATTACAAATATCCCTTTGATGGCTACTTTGTTGGCTACTCCTTGCCTGAACTTGTCCTTGGCGAATGTTCGTACAACTGATCCCACAATTGGAGCTGCTTTTGTCTGCTTTATTCATCCCACAGTCCATTCTCATATCTTACCGCTATAGCCTCTATGTTCTCTATTTTGGGATATCCACTTTTCAGCTAAGTTGCCATGTCGGGGCTCGTAACTCTGTACCCCAGAAGCTCAATGACCTGAGATCCGCCCTTCAAGAAGAGTGGAATGCCATGCCTCAGCAAACAATAACTTTACTTGTATACAGCATGAGATGTAGTTGTCAAGCTGTAATTGATGCTCAAGGCCACATAACACGTTATTGAGACATTGACATTTTTCGGGGGGTATACCCACCACAGTCAGTGTTTTTTTTTAATAAATTGTGTGAGATGAGAAAATCACCATTGCATGCGTCTACCTACATGCACTACTTTTATGATAAAATATCAATGTATTGTGAGCTCTTTATTTTTTAAATACATTTCACCCAAAAGCTAGGTATCTCTAACTTTTTGTGAGTAGTGTGAATCTTAACAAGGGTAGTGTTTAGTGATTCTATTTCTTCTTCTATTTATAAATTTATTAAAGATAAAAAAACCTAAAAAAAAGTCCTGGATAATCCTCTTAAAAGGAATCTGTTGGCAGGTCTTTTATGTAATTTGAGAACATGATATAGGTTCCAAACAAATTTTAATAATCGGATACAGGTAAAATACATCTTTGTACCGTGTTAGCCACTAGAGATAAAAAAAATTAACCACTGAGTTGTCCTCAGTGGTTGAAACCTTTTAATAGATAACTGAAAAGATGGTAATATATAGCAAGCTTTTGAGACTACTCAGGTCTCTTCATCAGGCTCAATATAACACAAAATCTGAAGAGTCACATATTTATACACAACAGGACATAGAATGGAGTAGTAAATAAGACAAATTATGTGAAGCAGAACTATCAGCATAGCAAGGGGACAAACAGTTGTGGCAGTAAATATTACAGCAGTTCATAGATAAGGAGTGTGAAAGTTTTATTGACCTCTGATTGAGGTCTGGTCCAGAGTTGTGATGCCCCCAAATGCTCTGAGGAGCACATTTCTTAAAAAAAGACATAGATTCATGTGATACATTCATTCCTGCTCTGAATGTGTCAAAGGTCATCATGAGTTTGCATTCCCAGACTCTTCTGTCTCTCTGGGATATGATGTTGCCTTTCAATACCAGCAATTTCATGTCCATGATGCTGTGGTCTGGATTACAAAAATGTTTGGCCACAGGTAGATCTATCCGTTTTCTCTAATTGTGTGGCGATGAGAATTCATTCTTGTTCTGAGCTGTTCACCTGTCTCTCCTACATACAGACCCCCAGTTGGACATTTTGTGCATATAATTAAGTACACCACATTGGTTGTGGTGCAGCTGAAAGTGTTCCTAATTATATGTAGTAAGGAAAAATGAAAACTTAACTTTTTCCCACAAAAATGTTACTTTTCACAAGGGTAATGAGAAAATACACCACACAATCTGCAATTTCTCCTGAGTACACCAATACTTCACAAGTAGTGGAAATCTACAGTTTTGGCGCAGAACAGGGATCAGAAGGGAAGGAGCGCCATTTGAATTTTGAACACAAAACTAGCTTGAATCATTAGCGGCTGCCATGTCGCATTTGGTGAGCCCCTAATGTGCCTAAACAGTGAAGCTACCCCACAAGTTACCCCATTTTGGAAACTAGACCCCTCAAAGAATTTAGATGTTTGTTGAGAAACTGGAACTCCGAGGTGCTTCATGGAATTTTATATTGTTGAGCTGTAAAAATGAAAAAATACCTAAAAAATGTTGCTTTAGCCCCAAATTTCCAATTTACACAAGGGAAATAAATAAAAAAGACACCATAATGTGTTACACAATTTCTTCTGAATGTGGAAATACCCACATATTTGACTGTACAATACTTTTTGACCGCACCACAGGGTTTGGGAGGGAAGGAGCGTCATTTGATTTTTGGAGCACAGATTTTCCTGGAATAGTTTGCGGACTCCATTTGCAGAGCCCCTAAATGCCAGAACAGAAGACATCCCCTCAAGTTACCAAATTTCGGAAATTACACCCCTATGGCAAATCATTTATGTAGTGACGATTTAGTCTCTGGAAAACACCCATGTTATCAAACGCAATGAATGTTGCAGAATTAAAAATTGCAAATAAGTTCTTGTTGTGCCCAGTACATTGTAGTGCCCGAACATTGTGCCCAGCTTGTGCTTTTGGAAGGCTGCACCCCGGCTCTCCTCACTATAAAAATGCCAAATATGTGGACACTAACTGTGATTTAGGCACATTGTGGGGCTCAGAAGAGAGAGGGGAGCATTTGGATTTGGGAGAGCCAATTTTGCTGGATTTCTTTTTTGAGGGGGTGAAGTCATCGCATTTTTCCAGAGCCTTTGTGCTATCAGTAACTTGGAAGCCCCATATGTTTCCATTAACCCCTTCACCTCCAGGCGATTTTCCGTTTTTCCGTTTTGTTTTGGTTTTTTTGCTCCCCTCCCTTTATTTCCGAGATCTGAAACTTTTTTATTTTTGCCATATAGGCTTATTTTTGCGAGACAAGTTGTACTTTTAAATGAAACCATGAGTTTTACCATATAGTGTGTGGGAAAACGGCAAAATTCCAAGTGTGCAAAAATTGCAAAAAAATGTGATCGCACAATTGTTTTTCGGATATTTTATTTACTGTGTTCACTATATGGTAAAACTGATGTGTAGGTGTGATGCCTCAGGTTGGTACGAGTTTGTATACACCAAAAATGTAAAGCTTTACTTTTATCTAAGGGGTTTAAAAAAATTCACAAGTGTGTCCAAAAAAAGTGGCGATTTTATTGCGCCATTTTCCAAAACCCATATCGTTCTCATTTTTTGGGATCTGGAGCTAAGTGATGGCTTATTTTTTGTGTCTAGAGCTGACATTTTTAACGGTACAATTTTTGCGCAGATGCTATGTTTTGATCGCCTGTTATTGCATTTTGCGCAAACTTTGCAGTGACAAAAAAATGTAATTTTGGCCTTTAGAATTTTTTGCAGCTACACAGTTTACCAATCAGGTCAATTGAGTTTATATTTTGATAAATCGGGCATTTCTGAATGCGTCAATACCAAATATATGTATATTTTTTATTTTTTTAACCCTTTCATTTTCAATAGGGTGAGTGGGGTGTGATTTGAACTTTTAGGTTTTTTATTTTTTTAAATTTTTGAAAACATTTTTCTTAACTTTTTTTTTTTTTATTTTATTAGTCCCTTTAGGGGACTATAAGGATGATCAGTCTGATCGCTCATTCATTTCTGTAGATCACAGCTACACCGCTGAGATCTGCTGAAATTCTGCTGCCCTCTCACACACTGCAGTCTGCCGGTAGTAAGAGGAAGTGACTCATGATAGATACAGGAGTCATCACATAACCTTGTGCTACCATGACAACCATCAGCTCCACGTGATCACATCACGTGATGTCCGATGGTGGCCGGTGAGTACTCGCTAACAGCGCCGGGCATGTACATTGGGCTGTCACAGTTTGACAGTCCGATTTAAGGGGTTAACAGACATGGGTGGATAGCGGATCCACTCGTGCCTGGGAGGAACACATGTCAGCTGTTCAAATTAGCTGACATAAGTGGGGATCTCCGCCAGCTGTCTGCGGCAGCCGGCGTTTATTACCCTGACACAATCCATGATGTGCCCAGTAAGTTATGTTTCGTGAATAGGTTAACAGATGGCGGACCTGAGTGGGGACTTGTATTTTCGTGGGATGAGTTGGATGCTATTTGGTGACTATTTTGATATGGAACATTTTGGATCAGTTCACATTTATCTTAGGTTCTATGCTGAGCACTTACATCAGGGTTTCTAGCTACATCTCCAAAATACATGGCTCAGGTGAAGCCCACGGCGGAGCAGAGTTAGTCCGGACTCTAGCCTCTGATCAGCGATGTCCATGTTTTCAAAGGTGAACAAAACTGTTGATGGAGACACTTTCTCTCACACCTGAAAGGACGTGTAAAAAGATGGACACTGCCGAACCACAGGCCAGACGTGAGATTAAAGTGATTCCCTTTGCGTCATTACAGTGAATTTTCTGTTGGGAATTTTGTCTGAATTACGTTTTTCAAAGATTTAGGGTATATGTGCACGATCTGCAAACGCTGTGTTCTGGATGCAGCGTGTCTTCTCCTGTGGAGATGCAGGTGTTCCTGCAGCTGCCCGTGCCCACGATCATTGTTTGGGGTGCTGTGGACTTTCACTCTGTTATCACCGCGGAGAACACTCACATCTCCACAAGCATAAATTGACAGGACGGGAAGCCACGCCGCATGTCAGTTTACGCTGAGGAGAAAAGATGCACAGTGGTCATGGGATTTTTATAAATCCCATCCAGTGTGCTTGTACTGTAAAATGCTACATTTTTTAATGCAATGAAAACACACTGCATCTAAAACGCTGCTAACAGTAATTATGGGCATGCACCCTTAGGCTATGTGCGCACGTGTGCGCTCTGCACCGCACACAAAAGGTCCGCTTAAGAGCGCAGCTGAAAAGCTCCGTTCTGAAGCGCCTGGTGCCTGCAGAATTTGTGCGCTCTGCATGCTTCCTCTCCCTATAGACAGCATGCAAAGCGCACGAAAGAAGTGACATATCACTTCTTAGAACGCACGCTTCGGGCACCAGCCGAATCGCTGCGTTCTAATACGCCACATGCGCACGTCTCATGCACAATCTTCACAGATTGTGCTGGGGACGCAGGACGCATGCAGTTACGCTGCGGTGCATATTGCAGCGTAACTGCATGCAATATGCACACGTGCGCACATAGTCTTACACCTAATCCTAAACCCAGGATATGTATGAGCAGTGCCTTACTGATAAGAGATAAGTGCAGGATATGTATGAGCAGTGCCTTACTGCAATCTTTTAGAGGCAGAATGAACAAATCAATAGCACTTGAAGAACTGGCTTTATTTATTTATTTTTTACTCTGTTCACCTTGCGGTATAAGTGATTAGGCGGCTTTATTCCTCAGGTCAGTACGATTACAGCGATACCAGATTTATAGTGATTTTTTTACACTAAAAACGCTTTTTACAAAATAAAGGTTTTTTGCATCACTGAATTTTGAAGGCTATAGTTTTTATATTTCTGCTGATGGAGTTATGTGAGGCCTTGTTTTTTGCGGGATGAGTTAGGAGTTTTTATTGCTACGATTTTTGGCCACCTAATATGTCTTGATCACTTTTTATTCTGCTATTTGTGAGGCGAAATCAAGAAAAAACAGCAAATAAGAAATAGTTGGGGTTTTTTGGGGTGGGGTTTACGCTGTTCACCGTGCTGTAAAAGTGATAAAACAGTTGTCTTCTTCCTGTCAGATTACAGTGAAACTACATTTTTGTATTTCTTTTATGTTTTGCCACTTTTACACCATAAAAACTATTTTGTAGGGAAAAAAAACAGTTTTTACATTGCTGTTTCCTGAGAGCAATAACTTTTTTTTTTATTTTTGTACTGAAGGAGCTGTATGGCAGCTTGTTTTTTGTGGACCAAGATGACGTTTTCAGCGGTACTATTTTTAGTTATATATGACTTTTTGTTCGTATTTTATTACACTTTTTTTGTCAGTTGTATGATGAAAAGACAGTTTTTGCTACGTTTTTTCATTCATTATTCTACGGTGTTCACTAAAGGGGTTGACTAGTGTGATAGTTTTATAGATCAAGTTGTTACGGACGTGGCAATACCAAATATGTGTACTTATTATTGTTTATATTTTTTATACAAATATAACTATTTATTGGAATATTTTTTTTCTTTAAGGTTTTTTTTTCAAACTTCTTACTTTTTTAAATTTTTCTATACTTTTTCTCCTAGTCCCTTTATGGGACATTACATTATGATGCTCTGATTGCAGCTAAAATGTTCTGCAGTACTCGATCACTACAGAATATTGCATCTATCAGAGCTGCACTGAGAAAGCCTGAGTGATCATGACCTCAGGACACCATGACAATGATCGGGCCCTCACAATTACATTGCAGGGGCACCAACCATAGGGGAGAGGGAGCGTGTTCCCACTCCCAATTCCTTAAGTGCTGCGATCGATATGGATCGTGGCATTTAGGGGGTTAAAAAGCCAGGGATGGCGCAGGGACTGTTCCTAGCTTTGAGGGCCGGAGCTCGGCTGTTGTATTAGAGTCCCCAGCAGCGATTGCGGGGGCACAGCGCCCTGTGCCCCAATGATTGTTGGACGTACTGGTATGTCCAAGGTCCCAAAAAATAGGACATACCAGTACGTCCAAAGTCGTGAAAGGGTTAAATACCTGTGGAAGAATTAATTAGACTAAAAAGGAACTGCAGCTCAGATGAAGTGCTTGAAATGGAGTCCGATCATGTGTGAGAATACAATATATTTTTCTAGATGCTTTTCTATAACTAAGCTTTATTTTCTATATTTAACAAGATACAGCCGGTCTTCTGATTATTGCAGCGTATCAGGAAATCAAGTGTGTGTACACCAAAGCCTGCAGCTGATGTCTAATACAAGGAAACAGAATGAAGATGTTGATAATGATGATTGGCTGCATCTGCGCAAGTTGGGATCCATGACTGTGAGCTACGTGACAAGGACCCTGCGAGTTTTGGTGGGTCCGAAAAAAGGAAGGGATGGAGAGGAAATCCCAAATATGGAAAAACATCACATGCTTTCTTCATATGCTTTTAATATAACCAATGGCATACTTATGAATTTTGCTAAGAGATTAACCTACTATTGCTCTATAAAAAGGCTTGTAACAATAAAGCACGTGATGTGTGCACCTTCTTTTTACTGAGCAAGGAATTCATACCAGCAATCTCTGTGTGGTCTGAATTTCTCTTGCTGGCGCTCAGTGACCTTCGATTTGAGACTCAGCAGACATTCACTAGAAGGAGATTTCCCAAAACTGTGGAATTTTCCATAACAGTTGGTGCCGTGACTCGAATCGCTACAGAGAGGATCGGAGACTTAGGAGACAGACATCGGATGTCCCTGTGGTGACAGGATATCCCGGATGTCCGCTGCCACTGCCACTGCTGATACGGATTACCCTAGGCATCTCCTGCATATGTCCTTCCTCTCACCTCTATCTCCTGTTCCATTTCCACACCACCATCCTGATAACTCTTTACTGCAAAATGTGAAGCACCTTGTCCACTTTCACAGACGGTCGTCCGATGTGACCAGCGCAATCTTAATATTTTTGCATTACGCAACAACCTGAGAAATTTGAGAAAGGCGTAAAAGCCGAAACGTTGGTGTTGCACTTGTCAAAGTTCACTTTTTGCAGTCTATCAATAAATTCACTTGCATTCCAAAATTTCTCCTTATTTTCTTTGAGTGCTTCGGTTTTACTTATATGACTGGATTTTCATTGTGAATTGGGTAGATCAGTACAGTTGATTGGTAATAAGTGACAGACTTAAATGTCATAAGGCCTGGCTAAGGCATACGCCCTTGCTACAGATTTTGGGCTAGCCATCTTCTGAGTAGTGGGAAAAGGCCAATCAAGGTCCTGGTTGGGTGTCCCCCTGAGTGGACACAGTGTTAGGTACTGTCTCAGGAATCACAACCGGTCGTAAAATTCCCCAACTGTCACGTCTCCAGGGCCTGCTCCTGTGACGTCTTCCCTGGTCACCAGGCGCCGCTCTACTATTACATCTCCACCAGGGCCTGCTCCGGTGACGTCTGCCCCGGTCACCAGGCACTGCTCTACTGTCACGTCTCCACCAGGGCTTGCTCCAGTGATGTCTGCTCCGGTCACCAGGCGCTGCTCTACTGTCACGTCTCCTACAGAGCCTGCTCCGGTGATGTCTGCCCCGGTCACCAGGCGCTGCTCTACTGTCACGTCTCCACCAGGGCCTTCTCCGGTGACGTCTGCCCCGGTCACCAGGTGCTGCTCTGCTCACACTGCAGGCTGTGCTGGTGATGGGGGAGAAGTCAGTTACAGTGGCTCTGGTGGGCAGAATCGCTGTACATTCACGAAGCTTGGTCTGGCTGGAACTTGCAGTACTGCTGACTGACTGTGCCTTCCAGCTAGTATCAGCTCCTACTTTAGCCTATGGGAAAGCACCACATCCTTTTATATCCTTCAGTGTCCTTGGTTCCTTGCCATAGATAGTCTTGTGTTGCTTTGAGCCACATCCTTCCTGGTACTGTGCACCTTGCTTTATGTCTCATATGATCTCGGCTTTGTTTATTGACATCCCTCCTGTCTGCTTTTTTGTACCTCACCTGACATCTTGGTTTGAACTCAGCCTGTCGACTATCCCCATCTCTGCACTGCAGCCTACCATATGCAGTGAACCCCTGGACACTGCAGTAATTCCTGATCCCTGTATAGGGGTTAAAGGGTCTCAGGGTACCTCGGGGTCCTGCTTAGTGGGTGGCTTGCCATTACACCAACAAATGGATGACTTTAACTCCATTTTTAAGTCCGATGGTGGCTTAACCCCCGGGCACATGAAAGCCCATGATTTGGTTAACCACCGGCAGGGCAAGAAACATGTGGAAAAAATGAATAAGTTAATGTTAATTTGCAGTATGCCAGAATGTTGTTGATTACAACATGAACAATGGAATAAATAATTAAAAGAACAGAAGGGAACTTTGGAAGATGAAGGATTACTTGGGACAGCCTAAGTTTGGTATAGAGTAGCCTGCGCAATTGTAAAAGAAGGTTATGTGGATCAAGAAGTACGCGATAAGAAAGACAATGTATTGTGTTATGCTTACTATAAGTCTCCTCCACAATCACGGCCATATAATGGTGCTGAAGGTCCACATTGTTGGACCTGTCTACACTGTGCCCAGCAAAACCTCCCACTGCCATGTACTGTGCTTCTTGTGGGGCGGCCCACCCCTCGCCCACACCACACTGTAGTTCCACAGTCTCCACCCCGCTAATGTCACACTGCGTTCACTCAGTGATGCAGTTAACCATGTAGCAAGCTTATCCCCAGATGGCCATCTTGATACACCCTATGTGCCGAGTACACCCAGTCCCAGCCCTGTTCCCCTATACCATTACTGGCAGCTGATGGAAGTTACTACATTCCTCCGGAACAACGTAGCAGCCCTGTTGAAAAAAAAACAAAACAAAAAAACGAAGATATTATCCTAAGTAACCCTGTCACTATCCTTGCCCCACATAATTTCAAGGCTTTCCTTGAACAAAGTCAGCAGAAGAATATCTCCTCACAAAGGCATACACGACTCCAGTGCGTCTTGCTCCTGCCCTGCAATGTTACGCTCCAGCACAGTACTACCCTCAATCCATCGACTCTGCTTCCTTTTTTAAGGAGGGAATACATCTCTACATAGGATATCCGCTCCAGGCCTATGGACATTGACTATGAACACCCGGACACCGAGGAATATGATTGCCTTGAACTTATGCGATCTGGGTGCTCCCACCTGCCCACAATTACAGAGACACCATTGCCAGATGCTGATCTGACCTTCTTTATGGATGGTTCACACTACGCGGATGAGACAGGACAGATTCACACAAGTTACTCTATTGTGGCACCTCTTGACATCATTATTGCGGAACCATTGCCTCCACACAAGTCAGCAAAGGAAACCGAACTCATGACTATCACTAAAGCCTGCAAACTGGTAGAAGGAAAGATGGATAATATCTACATGGACTCCAGATACGCGTCTTTGTTGGCACTACGATGCTACAAAACAGCTAGTGGTACACCCATAAAGAACTCTGAAGCTGTTGAGGCATTGATCACAGCTCTCAAACATAAAAACTAAAGCACACAGGAAACTAAACTCAGGGATAGACTTAGGGAATCAGATAGAAAAATAGTTTAGGGAGGACTGTGAGCATACAATATATTTTTCTATATGCTTTTCTATAACTAAGCTTTATTTTCTATATGAGTAACAAGATACAGCCTGTCTTCTGATTATTGATGCGTATCAGGAAACCAAGTGCGTGTACACCAAAGCCTGCAGCTGATTTCTAATACAAGGGAATATAATGAACATGCTGATATTGATGACGTTCTGCATCTTCGCAAGTTCGGATCCATGACTGTGAGCGATGTGACAAGCACCATGCGCATTATGGTGGGTCAGAAAACAGGAAGGGCTAGAGAGGAAATCCCAAATATAGACAAACATCACATGCTTTCTGCATATGCTTTTAATATAACCAACAGCATACTTGGGAATTTTGCTAAGAGATTAACCCACTATTGCTCTATCTACAAAAAGGCTTGTAACAATAAAGCACGTGATGTGTACACCTTCTTTTCACTGAGAAAGGAATTTATACCAGCAATCTCTGTGTGGACTGAATTTCTCTTGCCGGCGCTCAGTAACCTTCAATTTGAGATTCAGCAGACATTCACTAGAAGGAGATTTCCTGAAACTGTGGAATTTTCCTTAACACATGTATAACAAATATTGGGTGCTAGAGGATAGCCCAGATGGATCCTTAACAGATCCAGTCATATATTAGTAAGCTAAATATAAAAAAAATGCAAAAATATAACTATAAACCCACCTTTAGGGCTCATGTACACAAGCGTATAAATCAAACAAGAACAAGCTCTATCTGATTTTTTTTATCGGATAGCACGATGATACGTTATTCAATGGGGAAGTGCAGATGACCAATTTTTTTCACGAACAGTATCTGCTATCCTCTATATGATTTATCACTGCTTCTGTAAAAAACAAATTGCACACGGATGACAAGTTAAAAAAAATCGTCCCATTTTTCTGTATGAAAATTGGACCGACTTTTTATACACTCATGTGATCCTGGTCTAAAGGTATATGCATATGTTAAAGCGTGCCGCCCCAGCAGCAGTCAAACTGCTCGGATCCAGGGTTGCTGTGACTCGAGGGTCTCCGGACCCGGGTGCTTGCGTCCACTTCAAATGTAATGGGATATTTACAGGGGATGAGTGATCGTGACGCCACCTGCGAGTTGCGGTAAAGGGGAGTACCGCCACTGACGATGGGAGTACCGGGGCAGATGGTGAGGGGCAGCCAGATGTCAGTCCCTCCGCAGGTAGGGAAGGCCCCGGATAGTGGGGATTTGGTGCACGGGTAGTTTGCTTGGCCTTGGGAAGCAGGGGTTAGGTTACTCACTGCAGTAGTCATGGTGTTGGATCTGGTGGATTAAGCAGACACTCACACAGATGGTAAACCACAGTCTCTAGGCACTGCAGTCTCTACGAGGGGAGCTCAAGCAGGTCCCCCTCTCTCCAGTGTCACTTGGTAAGTCCGGAGCCCTGCCTCCATGCACAAATTGTTTGACAGTTGTGGCCCCTTGGCATGAAGCTTTCGGGGCCCCACTACCCGTGTGTATGGCAGCTGTGCTCTTGGTGGCTGGCACTTGGGATTTCAGTTGGTTGTGTGTTTTGGAGAACCCTATCCCCCGCGTTGTGCTGACGGCTCCAATCTCTGAGCTCTTGGGGAAACTTCATAAAGAGACTATCCTCCACAGGTTAATTATCAGGTTGCTTGAAGCTACTCCCCGATCTAGGGTCCTGTACCCCGCCGTGCTCGGTACCGGTAAGGTGGCTGGGCTTTCTGGTGCCAACAGTCCTCCTAGACTGTGTCCGTTACACTCCTGTCCAGTGTTCCTAATACCGGTCCCCGACTCCTGTGGTCCCGGACCACCGTTTGCGACCCAACCTGTTGCCTCCCTGGGAGCTCCAACTCCCCTGCTCCTCACTCTGAGGGCTACCACTGAACTCCCTCTCACTTTTGAGAGCTAACTACAAATTGACTTCCTACCTCCCATCAGTCTGCCTGACCCCTAGGTGGGCGGCCGTGCTCCAACTTGACCAACCCACTGGTGTGTCTATCCAGCCTTGGTGTGAGGTGTGGTTGGGATTTGAAGTGCGGATGTCAGTGACACTGTTGATGGGAACCTGGAACCATGGGGGGGTAAGCCCTGCAACCTGAAGTACAGGATGCAGTTCCCTGTAGCACCCTGATACAGTAAGGGGTGCTACAAAAGCACTCTGATCACCAGGATTTTCCTATATAACCTAAAGCCAGTGCTATTGAAGCGATGGACTGAGGGCCCTCCGCTCTGCAGAGCAAGTCACGGGATCAGACGGATTAACGGGTAAACCAAGGAGAAGATTTATTTATAAGAGCTAACAAACGTAAGCTGCAGGGCAGCGGGAGAGGGAACAAAGGGGAATAGTCGGGGAAAAACAACTCAATATACAACACTATATACTTTAGCCGAGGCGAAGAGCCCGGATTACCACAACTAGTATAGCAAACAATCCAAGTTCAATAGCAATACAGCGATATGCACATATTCATCATTAACCGACCCTGCTCTGTCCACTATCCTAGCTGGTCTCCTCTAAAGGAACGTTACGGATACCACACTCTGACTATGGAGGCCTATATGGTTCTCTAATCGCTGTACCCGGGCACTCACTCATGGCTCTGTTCACAGGACCAGTCCACTCTGGGGCTTGTAGGTACGGAGGTGCACTTTTCACTACTGGGGGGGCGATGCAGGGCCTCTCTTACATGGTTCCCCAGACAGCTGGGCTCATCAGGCGAGGAACTCTGGCAGGCCGGATGCCGACTCTCCTCTCTGCGTACTTCTGTGTCTCCTGGAACTCTCTCAAGCAGCTACTTCCTGCTTCTCTCTCCACTTTCTCAGGGCAGACCACACACACCCACAGTAGCAGGGGAGATCCAGGACATTCCATTGTGCTCTGCAGGGGAGCCAGTCTCCAAAAGTCACAGTGCAACACAGTCTTAAAGCCACAGTAACACAACTTCCTTAGTAGAAGCTCTTCCCTAAGAAAGAAAAACCAGCAAAATATGCATTCTCAAATCCAAATGCCCCCTTTCCTTCACCAAAAAGTGCCTAAACCACAGTTATCTTCCACGTTTGGCATTGTTGTAGTTAGGAGAGCCCGCTTAATTTACAGGTTGTAGGTTTTCAGAAGCATGGGCTGGGCACAATGTACGCCCAAAAGCGTTAAACTGCAGTAAAGTGATGACAGAAGATGGCATGCACCAGACTACGGATGGGGCACATTACTACAGGATGGACCAGGTTGGGGCACAATACTACAAGATGGACCAGGCTGGGGCACATTACTACAAGGGGTGACAAGGATAGGGCACATTACTACAGGGCACAAAGATGGGCACATTACTACAAGGCACAAGGATGGGCACATTACTACAAGGGGGGATAAGGATGGGGCACATTACTACAGGGCACAAGGACGGGCCACATTACATTTTGTCGGTATCTATTTTTATTTTTGAAATTTACCAGTAGCTGCTACATTTCCCACACTAGGCTTATATTCGAGTCAATAAGGTGTCACAGTTTTTAGTGATAAAATTAGGGACCTCGGCTTATACTCGAGTATATATGATATATTTTGAAGTATGATCCCTTTGAGATCCCAACTTGAATTTTGTCACAGATGTGGCTAGGAGCATAGGAGACACGTGAATTTTTTGAAAATGTTATATCATGTAGATTTTTGGAAATGTTTATCAAAATTTTGCGTTTGAGTCTGCATGGGTAAAATATTAACAAAGATACTCTTGTGTCATATCGGGTGGAAGCCTGTGCAGTTCTGAGCGGAATAGTGTTTTTTTTGTTTCTCTATCATGGCTCTATTAGGGTACTGTGCACCAGGCTCAATAAGTGTATTGTGCACCAGGCTCTGTTAGGGCACCCTGCACTAGGCCCCATTAGGGCACTCTGCACCAGGCTCTATTAGGGTATTGTGCACCGGACTGAATTAGGGCACTCTGCACCAGACTTCTTTTCCACCATAATTTGCAAAAAAATCTTGCCAAATCAAACAAGATGATTTTGTGGATTTGTTTTCTCATTTTGTACCTATGATGACAATTACAGGCCTCTCTCATCTTTATAAGTCTGCTTTCACACCTCCGTTTTTTCCTGTGCGGCACAATCTGGCGCTTTGCAGAAAAACCGCAAACGTTTTTTTTTTGCCGCCGGTTGCGTTTTTTTTGCATAGACTTTAATTAGTGCCGGATTGTGTCGCATGGGCTTGCGTTCAGTCCGTTTTTTGCCGCATGCGGCAGATTTAGCCGATGCGGCGGCCGGATGGAACGCTGCCTGGCACATTTTTTTGTCCGGCAAAAAAAAACGCATCACGCCGCATCCGTCCGATGTGTAGCGCGATTTGCAATGCATGCCTATGGATGCCTCATGCGGCGTCCTGCGGCAAACACCGCATCCGGCTGCCGCATGCGTTTTTTTCCACTGTGCATGCTCAGTAGCGTGCTGCAAGCGGCAAAAACCGGACGGGCCACATGTCAAAAACTTATGCAAAGGATGCGGTATTGTCGTCGCATCCGTTGCATAGGTTTTAGAGCCGCATTGGTCGGCTCTGCTAAAACCGGAGGTGTGAAAGCAGCCTAAGTGGGAGAACTTGCACAATTGGTGGCTAACTAAATACTTTTTCTTCCCCACTGTACATGTAGAATCTCCAACGTTAGGAGTCTGTGACTGCTGCTGGTGCTGCACAGCTAACTTGAGGTCTGCAACCTCCATGGACAGACTATGCAGACGCTGAGCTAAGGCAGCAACAGGATCCATGAGGGGGACAAAAGACCAAAAAAATTTTTTTTACTATTTTTTTTTAAGAAAGAAAAAAAACACAACTGTCAGTTTGGTTTTGGTTTTGTGTCCAGTTGGTGATAATGTCACAGGCAAGTACCAAGCGCACAATTCTCAGGAGACCAAATGGAGCAAGCAGCGGCGATAAAAGATGAAGCAGCAGGAACGTGAATATAATACAGGAGTCAGGGAACTTACATTTAAGAGATCACTCCAGTGGACTTGTGCTTTAAAAAAATGATATTGAAAAAGAGGGAAACCAACAGGTGGCACCGCAACACAAAAAGTATGTGTAGCTGGAGGAAATGTACAGTATGAATTTAACCCCAAAACAATTTTTCTGTTTTTCTTTTTTATGTTAGTTTTTCGTAATCCATAATAGCCAAATACAGAGACAAAAGTGATGGAAAGAAGTTTAAAGATATATGTATGAATACAATTAGTAATATGCAATATACAATTATAAATACATAGATTGTCACAAAATGGCTGAATGCATAGGGGACCGCATAGTAATAATACCTCCTGCAGGGTGTGGGGCTATGCATTCCCCTTTTGTTTACATTATTTCCTTTTTTGTGATTATATTCCACATTAGCCAATTTGTGACAATCTGTGTATTTATAATTATATATTGGATATTACTAATTGTATTCATACATATCATTTTATATTTCTCTGCATTACCTTTGTCTCTATATTTGGATGTTATGGATTGCTACAACCTAATCTAAAAAAAATAAACAGGAAAAAAAATTGCTTTGGGCTTAAATTAATCCTGTACATTTCCTCCTGCTCCACGGATTTTGAGTTGTGGTGCCACCTATTTGTTGCCTGCTTTTGAAATATCACTTTTTTTACAATATGTCTATTGTACATCCAAACAAAGCAATCCTTCTTAGATTATGCTCCCAGGTAGGTCACTTTCTTTGTTTTTGTTTTGTTTTTTCTTTAACCCAATATAGGTTTCCAGCTATACGGACCTTTTTATGGAGTGCTATTGTTGTGGGCTTCTACATAGAAGTGTTGCTGACAGGATTCTCTAAAATCATATGGTGGATTTAAAAAAGCATAATACTCAGAAAGCAAGAGCTGACAGTCTATGGCCAGCTAACTATGGCTACATATCTTCTCCATACACGTTCCAGACATGAAGGAAATGTGCCATTGCTTCAGGTGGAGCAACACAAGCAGATGTGTCTGTGTTGTCAGCCAAGTCCAGAAAGAATAAAAAGTAATTCCATGTAAAGGCTGAAGGGATCCTGGCATCTACTAATGTACTGAATGGCTGCTATACTGCACCGTGGGGACCATCCGTGGAGATGTATTACCCCAGTTACATTTGGCACCCTCTACAACACTTTTTACATACTGGAAGCAGTGCACTAGCTACCAAGAAATGCCTCCATTATTCAGCTCCAGCAACATGTCTCCTGTACGCCGTGCCTGCAGGGCTGAGTCAGGACATGATCATCCATACAGTCATGAGCGCAGACACATCATCCATACAGTCATGAGCGCAGACACAGAGCCTTGCCCATCATCTCCTGCCCGATATGACCAGACAGGAGCTACATACAAGGCATTGGCGGCTTTCACCGTGCTAATCGGCAGCAGCATGACATACTCAGAGATGCACTTACTTTCTCTGCGGTCCATTGAGGCTTTCCGCTTTGTCCACTGACCAGAGCCCACAGGTATAAGGTGCCCAGGAGGCAGAGTGACATGGCTCCGGGTCAGGCAGTTTCCCCCGCAGGCTTCAATGCTCCGAACAGCAGGAGGGAAGAAGTCACATATGGGCGGGCAGATGTCGGACGTGTGTGGCGGAAATAACAGGGGGAATGAGGGACGTCATCCTGAGATAAACCGTGAGGAACATCATCCTGAGGAAAACATGAGGGACGTCATCCTGAGGAAAACCGTGGTGTGGCTTCTGGGAAGAGAAAGCTGGAACCTAGGGGACTCCGAGCCTGGCTGTATGGCTGATGGAGAAGCAGACAAGTCCTGTCATCAGGGCATATCACTCACATGCCACAGCCCTCACCTAAAGGGGGAAAACGGCCAAATTCTACACTAAATAAGACCATGTTCACACATTTCTTTTTTTTACAGCATTTTTTACACATTTTTTTATGTATTTGTTTGAATTAGTAGAAAAAACAAGAACACTGAAGCATTGACATGCTACAGATTAAAAAAAATGCACTGTATGAATGAGATTTTAGAAAACTGTTTTATTTTGCTGCCACAGTAAAACGCTGCAATTTTTTACCCACACAAAAAAGATGCAGCACAGGAGCTATGTGTGAACAAGTGCTGACATCACGACTTCAGCGGACCTCATCACCGCAGCTAATGAACTCAGCTAACCTCATGATGTCAGCACTCGTCATCCCCTATGGTGACCTGGGCTGACATATTGATGTTAGCTCAGGTCACTGCACTGCTCTCTCAGCCAATGGGGAACATTCTGTTCTTCATTCACTGGGACAGTGAATATGGATCGTCGTGGAACCTCCAAAATGGATTACGCCGGACTCGGATTTGTTTTTTCTTTCAAATAAATTGGTAAAAGGGGAAATGTGTTGGGAAGTTGTTTTTTTTTTCAAATAAAACATTTTTTTGCATCTATTTTCTTTTTATTACTCCCTTAGTTAGTGATGTTGGGTATGTAATAGACGCCATGATATCAATAATGCCTGGGCTTGATGCCAGGTGACATTACACAGCTGATATCAACCCCATATATTACCCAATTTGCTACTGCACCAGGGCAACAGGATGACCCACTATCAATGCGCCACTTCTGGGGTGGCTGCAGCCTGCTATCTTTAGGCTGGGGAGGGTCCAATAACCGTGGACCTCCCTAGTCTGAGAATACCAGACCACAGCAGTTCGCTTCACCTTGGCTGGTGATCCAATTTGGGGGGTACCCCACATTTGTTGTTTTAAATAAGTTATATAATTTAAAATAAAAGTGTGGGGTGCCCTCTGTTTTGGATTAGGTGAAGCTGCCATCTGCGGTCTGTAGGCTGCCACTGTCTGCTTCACCTTAGCTGGCTACAAAAAATAGGGGGTACCCCACATTGTTTTTTTAGGGGACAGTAATGAATTTGTAGCTAAAAACAAGGCTAAACACCCTTTAGTGCCACATGAAAGGCAAGATTACACAAGGCAGGGGAGTGAGACATTATACAGTGGAACCTTGGTTTACGAGAATAATCCAAGGATAAACAAAGATATTTGTCAGAAGTGAGGGTTCACACATAAGAGATCAAATTGAAGCCCAGAACTTAGCTTAGAGGCCGTGATTTAATTATTCAGGCAGCGCCACACAATATGGAAGATATAAAAAGAATTGCTGTCCATATCGGTCCAGGTAAGTATATACTGGTGCTCTCCAAGTGTCCCTTTTAATAAGAGTGAGCCATCAACTTCAATGGTATACAAACAGTCTCCACCTCAATGGTAAACAAACAGTCTCCACCTTGACGCGTTTCCCCACATAAAGACATGTGGTTCATCAGGAGGCTATAAGATAAATACATTCTATCAGTAACAGGCTTGAAAAAGTAATAGATAAAGAATACAGAGTAGAGAACTGCACCACATATGGTATTGTGACGCCCTGGGCAAGCCAGGGGTCACAGGTCATCACACCACCACACCCTACATCCCAGTTAGGAACACCAAAGCTACTCAAATCCTTGTTGCCTTCCTCCAGGGGCTGATGTTCACACCAGGGGGTGGGCCAGGCGGTTGGCTCCGCCCACCGAGGAGTACACAGCCCTGGAGGCGGGAGGAACCAAGCAGTCAAGTGAGGGAAGTGAAAGTAGAAGGAAGTGGTAGAGGAGCTAAGTGAAAGTGAAGTGGAAGTGGAGCAAAGAAGAAAAGGAGCAAAAGTGAGCGTAGAAAGACCTGAAGTTAGTCCAGCTAAGTGCAGGACAGTGTCAGCAAGGTCAGCAACAGCGGTGATCGTCTGGAGTGGGACTGCTCGGAGGTTGCTGGAAGGACCGCGGACGGGTAGTGGCCCGGCGGTCTGGAGCAGTATACGAAGGACAATCAGCACCAGGGCAGGGGCCTCTCGGACCCCGGCAAGGCTAGGAGTCGCCATAATTTGCCGAATCCGTCAGTGAAGGGGACGTCGATCCCCCAACAACCAAGTCCCGACTGAAGGCAACAGTCCAACCATTGAGGAGAAACACCGCCACCGCCAGGGCACCAGTTTCTCAGGGCCAGCGCCTGCGGGCAAAGTAGGGCTCCTCCGGCCCATATCCAAGCCGGGGAGCGGGTTACCGGTGGGAACCCATCGCTACCAACACAGAAACATTAGGTGCAGGACAAAGGGACATCACCGTCACCTACTGGGAGAGCAAGTGCAGCCGTCCGTGGGAACCGTCTTTCCAGCCGTGTGTTTTACCGAGAACTGTGTCACCGTCTCAGGCTGAGTGAGTACCACAGTGCCGCAAGGCACAGCGCTGCCCCCGCGTCCCTGCGCCCACCAAGCCCTGCATCTCCCAACTCATCACTGGGCCCCGGGATCACCAACCCCTACCCACGGAGGGGCAACACAACAACTGGCTGCTCCATACCATCCTTCCCGGGATCCCCATACAGAGCAGCGGTGGTGCCAACAAATCACCACAACCGTGGGTGGCGTCACGGACAATAAACAATCCCCACACCCAACAACCCCCTTTCACTCACGGGCGAGGAGCGCCGCTAGAGTCCTCGGGATCCGGCCCACCGCTCGAGCCACCGAGCAGCAGCAGGCCGCAGCAGCCGCGGCAGCCGGACCCGAGCAGCAGTGGGAGAACGCGGCGTCCCCTCCTCCGCCCGCGTCAACTTGGCGTCACGAACAGGATCTTACCGCTCTGCCGTTGGGTAGAGGTGCGCCTTGTGACCGCCGGAGGTATCCGGCTGAAAATTTCCAGAAGTCGCCATCTTTGGCGCGAAAAGTTCCCGCTCGAGCGTCTTCTCGAGTAGCAGAGGCGCGAAGGCCAAAACTCCGCCCCAATAGAGGAGTGGCCGGAAAGAAGCTAAGGGGGACGCGATGACGGCTGGATGTAGGTAGCGCGCGGCTGTACGAGCCAAGCCGCTGGGACCCTGCGATTTGCCGAGCCTTACAAAGAGATGTCTGTCCCGCCCAGCTATGCGGAGGCTACTGAGCCGATGCCCGGAACAGCGGCATGGCTGAGGGCCCGAACGGCAGGGATCTGCCGACACTACCGGAGCCAGATCTGCAGGCTGATGGAGCAGTGGACCGCGGAGGTGGAGGATATAGCTGCGGTTGCACGAGTGTATGGGATGGAGGCCATGATGGAGGAGCTGGTGAGTGACCCACGCCCCTGTGTCCCCGAGGGACCGGCCGCTGCGGCTGAGGGACCCAGGCTGCCCCTGGCTCCCACGCCACCTCCGCCCTCCTTACCCGTGCACCGTACTGTGCCTGGCCCGTCGGGCGTACACCCCTCCGTGACTGTGGCCAAGAGAGCAGCCAGCCTAGAAGCTACGGCAGTTGGTAGCCACCCGTCTGGTGCAGAGGCCGGCGATAGTGATTCCGGGCCTGACACCGAGCCCATGTCAGAAGACGATGGGTCCGCCGCAGCCGAAGAAACGGAGTAAGGGCAGCGGAGCACCGTTGTCCAGTCCCCGTTGGGACCACCAGAGTGTTGTTGTAAGTTTGAAAAGTTTAAAAAGTTTACAGAAGATGAAAATGGAAAATGATTACCGTGTACTTCACCTGATTTACAGTGATTGAACCGGCCGGAGCCGGCACCGTTGTCCCCGTGGGGACCGTTCAAAAAGTTGGCATGGGAACTATCCATGGACAAGCCCGTGAACTTGCAGGGCAACCACAAACGTTAAGTGGCTTGTAAATATGTTGTTTTACCGTTACCGTTTCCGCAGTTGCCGCCTCCGGAGAGGCAGGTTGGAGGGAGGGCCCTCAGCAGAGCAGGCTGGGGCCCAGCCACCACAGGAACCGGTGGCTACCCTCTGGAGGGGAAGGACAGATCCCGCTCGGGTGACTTGTGCTGGACTGTGGGTCAAGGGGTGCTGCCTGGGCTTTAGGGGCAGCATCAGGGCCAGGTTGCTTGGGTGGGAGAGAGCGGAAACCGTACCCGTAAAACCGTTTAGTAACGTTTAAGAAATGTGCCTCCCGTTGTGGGATGATGTTTTGATTTATGTGTTTACTTTTTATACTTTACAGAAAATAAAACCGGTGTTGGACGGGCAGCCCGCGGACGGTCTGCATTTTGCTAAGGGGGAATGTAACGCCCTGGGCAAGCCAGGGGTCACAGGTCATCACACCACCACACCCTACATCCCAGTTAGGAACACCAAAGCTACTCAAATCCTTGTTGCCTTCCTCCAGGGGCTGATGTTCACACCAGGGGGCGGGCCAGGCAGTTGGCTCCGCCCACCGAGGAGTACACAGCCCTGGAGGCGGGAGGAACCAAGCAGTCAAGTGAGGGAAGTGAAAGTAGAAGAAAGTGGTAGAGGAGCTAAGTGAAGTGGAAGTGGAGCAAAGAAGAAAAGGAGCAAAAGTGAGCGTAGAAAGACCTGAAGTTAGTCCAGCTAAGTGCAGGACAGTGTCAGCAAGGTCAGCAACAGCGGTGATCGTCTGGAGGGGGACTGCTCGGAGGTTGCTGGAAGGACCGCGGACGGGTAGTGGCCCGGCGGTCTGGAGCAGTATACGAAGGACAGTCAGCACCAGGGCAGGGGCCTCTCGGACCCCGGCAAGGCTAGGAGTCGCCATAATTTGCCGAATCCGTCAGTGAAGGGGACGTCGATCCCCCAACAACCAAGTCCCGACTGAAGGCAACAGTCCAACCATTGAGGAGAAACACCGCCACCGCCAGGGCACCAGTTTCTCAGGGCCAGCGCCTGCGGGCAAAGTAGGGCTCCTCCGGCCCATATCCAAGCCGGGGAGCGGGTTACCGGTGGGAACCCATCGCTACCAACATAGAAACACTAGGTGCAGGTCAAAGGGACATCACCGTTACCTACTGGGAGAGCAAGTGCAGCCGTCCGTGGGAACCGTCTTTCCAGCTGTGTGGTTTACCGTAAAACTGTGTCAACGTCTCAGGCTAAGTGAGTACCACAGTGCCGCAAGGCACAGCGCTGCCCCCGCGTCCCTGCGCCCACCAGGCCCTGCACCTTCCACACCATCACTGGGCCCCGGGATCACCAACCCCTACCCACGGATGGGCAACACAACACCTGGCTGCTCCGCATCACCAATCCCGGGATCCCCATATTGAGCAGCGGTGGTGCTACAAATCACCACAACCGTGGGTGGCGTCACGGACAATAAACAATCCCCACACCCAACAACCCCCTTTCACTCACGGGCGAGGTGCGCCGCTAGAGTCCCCGGGATCCGGCCCACCACTCGAGCCACCGAGCAGCAGCAGGCTGCAGCAGCCGCGGCAGCCGGACTCGAGCAGCAGTGGGAGAGCGCGGCGTCCCCTCCTCCGCCCGCGACAGTATGAAAAATCGAAATGACCACAAAGATATAGAGGTACTTGCCCAAAGAGGTATGGTGTCAGATATGCAGGTCCATGGCGCCAGTCAAAGAGGATCCATAGCAAGACAGGCAATGCTGGAAGGATAATGCTGCCACAGTCCAGAGAGGCGTCATGGAGCTGTATATTAACATGGGGTTTAAATAGCCTGCATTCCCACAATCAGCTGTGAACAATCAGGGCAATCATGTAATTGCCGTCACCGTCACGAATGCGCATGCCCAATACATTGCAGGCAATGCGCACGCGTGCACGGAGGCCCAGCAGCCAGGGCAATCCTGCGCCGCCGTTCACAACGCAACCGCGCATGCCCAGGACCTTACAGGCAGCGCGCACGCGTGGACGGAAGCCCAGCAGCGCCACAATCAAACAGTAAATAACAACATCACAGCGCATGCGCAGGACCTCAGATACTACGGCGCCTCAGTTGAATGAAAGTCACATGATAAAACAGAGGGACGTATTCCCGCGCGTGCGCAGTAGTCTATAGGAGATACTTAGTGTTTTATTCTGATGCTGCAGGTACCGCTACGATACTATATTAGTTGGAGCAGGTATTTTAAAATATAGGTGGCGTATTAGATAAGGCCCCCGCTTACAACGGATTTCTGGACCCGGGGGTCGCGCAGACACTCAAATAAAAAGGGGACGTATATGTACGGGATTGCAGCAAGTACTTTGTGACGCCACCCACGGTGTGTGGTGAGATGTAGCACCACCACTGCAGTTGAGGAGCACCCAGGGCGATGGGATAGCAGCTGGACGTTACCCCCTCCGTGGGTATTGATGGTTGCCTCGGGGCTCAGTGTCCATAACACGGGGAGTGATGTAGGCCGGAGGTGGTGCGCCGGGACGGACCGGGGAGTGTTAGTATACTCACTGTGGAATTATTGCACACAAGTCCGTTGGTAAACCAAGGTGTCAGTGGCCGGCTGCTGCGTCCGGGTGTACTCGGGTCTGACACCCGGGCTGGTGTACCGATGTCCCTTCCTCCGGCACTCTGCAATTTTCTTGTGTTGATTTAACCCGTGTGGAACGGGAGAAATCCGCTCCTGGTGTGTTATGTACCTGAGGAGCCGTTGCCCGTGAACACTGACCCTTGGGATTTCAGTGGGTGATTTCGGATACCCTATCCCCCGCGGTGGGCTGCCGGTTCGCTCTATCTGGGCTGAACTTCTGGAGCTAGGCTTGAAACCTGCTCCCGGCCTGGTGAATTAGAGTAGGGGCTTGCAACCGTCTTCTAACTGGGGTCCAGGTACCCCGCCTGTGCACGGTTTCCGGACCGGATCTCCACTGTCGGTACCGGCGGGCTCCAACCCTGTCCCGGTCCACTCTGGATCTCCCACCACCGTATTCCCATCGCCTTTGGACACGGTCCACTGCTTGCCACCTAGCCAGTAGACCAGGGCCACTACCCTGTCCACATTCACTAGGCTCAGCTTTCCTCCTGAGAGTCTGTCACTGTCACTCCTCTCCACTTCAAACTCCAAACTTAAGCCCCCATCACATTTAGCGACTTACCAGCGATCCCGAAAACGATGCGACCTGATAAGGATCGCTGGTAAGTCGCTGGCAGGTTGCTGGTGAGATGTCACACAGTCAGACCTTACCAACAACTCATTAATGATACAGGTCGCAGTAGCGATCTGTATAACGATCTCTGCTGTCATTGGGACCCTGTCACACAGTGTCAAACATAGCGATGCGTCCTGCCCAGCAGGACATCGCCTTTGAAAAAAATGGTCCAGGACATTCAGCAACGACCGGCGACCTCACAGCAGGGGCCAGGTCATTGCTGGATGTCACACACAGCGACATCGCTAGCAAGATCGCTGTTGTGTCACCAAAACCGTGACTCAGCAGCGATGTCGCTAGCGATGTCGCTTAGTGAGACGTGGCCTTTAGACTCTCTTGTTCCTGCCCCCGGATCCTCAAGACCCCCTAGGTGGGCGCTCCCAATCCAACTGGTCCGGCCCACTGGTGTGTCCTTCTTACCCTGGGGGGGTGGCTAGGATCTTGTGGCTGATGGAACCCTTGTGTGGAAGGTGTTACGTAGGGTATTATTTACCTCTGTGACCACCTGGTGGCACCAGTGCGTCTCATTCCCCCTTGGTTGAATACAGCCTGTCTGCGGGCTGTCCGACCACTGATGTTTATTTTTCTAAGAAACGAGAAAGATAAAACATATAAAAACATTTGCAAAACATGTCTTCCCTTTATGGGAGGCACATTTTCTTGAACGTTGTGTGTCGCCCAGGGATAGGGGTACTCAGATCCGGGCCAAGGGTCACTTCAGTAAGTATCACGGTGGCATGTCTGTGATCCCAGGCTCCACTGTAAAAAGGGGTTATTGTAAAAGGGGATTGTCCGTGACGCGACCCATGGGTTGTGGTGATGGTGGGCACCACCGCTGCTGGTGACAGGGGATCCAGGGAGCGATGGCGGGGAGCAGCTTAAGGTGTTGACCCCTCCGTGGGTAGGGGCGGTGTGTCCCGGGGCCCGATGGAGGATAAGCAGGGAGCAGAGCGCAGTGCTGCGGTGCGGTGCCTGAGGGCACAGGCGTACTCACAAGTATTTCACACAGAGTCACTGGTAAACTAGGAATTGCCGGTGTCCGCAGCCTTCAGTATGGATGGTGTTTGGATCCCACTCACGGTGCAGTAGACCCCTGTTCTTGCCCTGCAGCCAGATGTCTCTTTCTCCTCTCTTGTTCTCCACTCTCTCTCCTCAGTCGGGAATGGGAAGCCCACTCCCCTGCCGTGATCCGGGTCTTCCCTGGGTACCGGCGGGCCACCACCCTGCCCCGGCTACCTCGGGCCCCTTCCTCACACTTCCCTTCCTTACAGCAGCCAGGAGCTATCCTCTCCTGGTCTGCTCTCTTCACACTTCTCACACACTCTGCTCCAGCTCCTCCCTCGCTGCTCTGTTTAGCTCTTACACTGGGGGGGGTGTCTGTCCTGCTGCACTGGTGTGGGATCAGGTTACCAAGGAGGAGAATGACCTGCACTTTGTTGGATTTCTGCAGGTCTGTCACACCCTGGTTTTGCCAGGGCGTCACACATCCCCTTGGTAAAACACAGCCCGTTCTCAGACTGTCCGGGCACCGACATTTATCGAACGGGAACTGAAAAAAGATAAACAGTTTTACAAGTATACTAACAATGGTACAATTATATTAACCAGAGCGGGACCGGGCCCTACCGCTTTCCCACCCAAGTAACCTAGACCTTGATGCCACCACTACAACAGGTGGCACCCCTTTTCCCCAGTCCGGAAAACGGGAACTGGCCCAGGCCACACAAGCGGGAACGGGTACGGAACGGGGAACCCCATTAACCTCGGGCTTTGCTGCCGACGCAGGCTCCTCCAGGCACTTTCCCCAGTCTACCAAGGGCAGTACGGGTCCCCAATGCCACTTCACTCACGGTGACACTGTCCAAAAGACCCAAACCTCTTCCACTGCCGGGTACGATAGACCGGATGCTGTGAACGAACAGGAACTGTCCTCGCTCCTTCAAAACTTTAAAACTGGAACTTCGTAACTTCGGGGGTTAACTTGCAGCTTTAAGGTTCGGCACCGTTGCGGCCGGGCGGACTGCCGGAGCCGACGTCATCTGAGTTGATTGCCACTCCCATTGTGGCCGGGCGAGCTGCCGGAGCCGACATCCTTCCTGTGGCAGGCGGGTCACCGCCAGCTGCTATACAGGCAGTCGCCACCGGGATGCTGCTATCGGAGCCGCTGCTTTCCGATTCCGGCCTCTCAGGTGCAGCCAGGCGGCCTACCGGTGCCTGCTCCGTTACCGTCGCAGGGTTATCACCACCGGCGGGTCCTTCTATGGGTGCCGCTGGGATTACTGGCATCCCCGGGACCTCCGCTCCTGAGACCGAAGCGGGAGCCGCCTGCTGGCTAGCTGATGTACCTTCAGGCCCCACCACTCCGGTGACGGGTGCCGCTCCGCTCGCCTCCCTGGACGCCGGCATTCTCCTTTCCTTTTCCCGCGGACATAAGCAGCAGCTGGTTCAGCCGCCCCCCCTTGGTATAGGGGTACTCAGATTCGGGCCAAGGGTCACTTCAGTAAGTTTCACGGTGGCGTGACCCGGTCTGTGATATCAGGCTCCACTGTAAAAAGGGGTTATTGTAAAA